>NC_140768.1:6926414-7578297 GCF_044657685.1 Stegodyphus dumicola
TTTAAAATTTCGCGATAGGATTTTCTGGACAGAATTTGGGTACCCATTTTAGGGTCATTTTGGACACATTTAAATATTCGCCAATAAAAAACTATCGAAGCTAGGACCACCAAGTTTGGAGCGTTTGTAGGTATTACTATGGTGCCCGTTCACACCAAAATTTGCGACATTCTATCGAGCCGTTTCGGAGATATTCGCGAGTTTGTGTTTTAACATTACGGAAATATACCCTGGACTTCCTGCGGTGAGCGGCGATTGTCGAGCATGGAGATGAAGGCCTAAGCCCTGTTAGGTCACGTTCCAAATTGCAAGTCGATCGGACATTTTGGCACCGAGATATGGGATGTCAAAGTTTGGTCCATTTTCGTGACCATTGGGGCGGCCCCAATCGAAATTTCGGTCGCTTGCTCCGGGGTCAATAGTGGAGCTACGAGAAAACGCTGGCGGGTGCTTGTTCATGTGTCTCAATGGGAAGTACTGTGTGAGCGGTTTGAAATTCGGTGCAACGGTTATAGGGAATAGTCGCGGCCGAAATGCGTCAAATTTCGAAATTTTGACCCTATGAAAGTCGGGTCCTATTGGGTCTGAAGACAAACTTTTTCTTAAAATTGATGTACTCTTCGACAGCAGCATTTTGGCTATTTCAGAATTTTAAATTTTGCGATAGGATATTCTGGACCGAATTTGGGTACCCATTTTAGGGTCATTTTGGACACATTTAAATATTAGCATATAAAAAACTATCGAAGCTAGGCCCACCAAGTTTGGAGGGTTTGTAGGTATTACTATGGTGCCCGTTCACACCAAAATTTGCGACATTCTATCGAGCCGTTTCGGAGATATTCGCGAGTGTGTGTTTTAACATTACGGAAAAATACCCTGGACTCCCTGCGGTGAGCGGCGATTGTCGAGCATGGAGATGAAGGCCTAAGCCCTGTTAGGTCACGTTCCAAATTGCAAGTCGATCGGACATTTTGGGACCGAGATATGGGATGTCAAAGTTTGGTCCATTTCCGTGATCATTGGGGCGGCCCCAATCGAAATTTCGGTCGCTTGCTCCGGGGTCAATAATGGAGCTACGAGAAAACGCTGGCGGGTGCTTGTTCATGTGTCTCAATGGGCAGTACTGTGTGAGCGGTTTGAAATTCGGTGCAACGGTTATAGGGAATAGTCGCCTCCGAAATGTGTCAAATTTCGAAATTTTGACTCTACGAAAGTCGGGTCCTATTGCGCCTGGAGACAAACTTTTTTTTAAATTGATGTACTCTTCGAGAGCAACATTTTGGCTATTTCGGATTTTTAAATTTCGCGATAGGATTTTCTGGACCGAATTTGGGTACCCATTTTAGGTCATTTTGGACACTAAATATTCGCCAATAAAAAACTATCGAAGCTAGGCCCACCAAGTTTGGAGGGTTTGTAGGTATTACTATGGTGCCCGTTCACACCAAAATTTGCGACATTCTATCGAGCCGTTTCGGAGATTTTCGCGAGTTTGTGTTTTAACATTACGGAAAAATACTCTGGACCCCCTGCGGTGAGCCGCGATTGTCGAGCATGGAGAGGAAGGCCTAAGCCCTGTAAGGTCACGTTTCAATTTGCAAGTCGATCGGACAATTAGGGACCGAGATATGGGGTGTCAAATTTGGTCCATTTCCGTGACCATTGGGGCGGCTCCAATCGAAATTTCGGTCGCTTGCGCCTGGGTCAATAATGGCGCTACGAGAAAACGCTTGCGGGGGCTTGTTCATGGGTCTCAATGGGAAGTACTGTGTGAGCGGTTTGAAATTCGGTGCAACGGTTATAGGGAATAGTCGCGGCCGAAATGTGTCAAATTTCGAAATTTTGACCCTATGAAAGTCGGGTCCTATTGGGTCTGAAGACAAACGTTTTCTTAAAATTGATGTACTCTTCGACAGCAGCATTTTGGCTATTTCAGATTTTTAAATTTTGCGATAGGATATTCTGGACCGAATTTGGGTACCCATTTTAGGGTCATTTTGGACACATTTAAATATTAGCATATAAAAAACTATCGAAGCTAGGACCACCAAGTTTTGAGGGTTTGTAGGTATTACTATGGTGCCCGTTCACACCAAAATTTGCGACATTCTATCGAGCCGTTTCGGAGATATTCGCGAGTTTGTGTTTTAACATTACGGAAAAATACCCTGGACTCCCTGCGGTGAGCGGCGATTGTCGAGCATGGAGATGAAGGCCTAAGCCCTGTTAGGTCACGTTCCAAATTGCAAGTCGATCGGACATTTTGGGACCGAGATATGGGATGTCAAAATTTGGTCCATTTCCGTGATCATTGGGGCGGCCCCAATCGAAATTTCGGTCGCTTGCTCCGGGGTCAATAATGGAGCTACGAGAAAACGCTGGCGGGTGCTTGTTCATGTGTCTCAATGGGCAGTACTGTGTGAGCGGTTTGAAATTCGGTGCAACGGTTATAGGGAATAGTCGCCTCCGAAATGTGTCAAATTTCGAAATTTTGACTCTACGAAAGTCGGGTCCTATTGCGCCTGGAGACAAACTTTTTTTTTAAATTGATGTACTCTTCGAGAGCAACATTTTGGCTATTTCGGATTTTTAAATTTCGCGATAGGATTTTCTGGACCGAATTTGGGTACCCATTTTAGGTCATTTTGGACACTAAATATTCGCCAATAAAAAACTATCGAAGCTAGGCCCACCAAGTTTGGAGGGTTTGTAGGTATTACTATGGTGCCCGTTCACACCAAAATTTGCGACATTCTATCGAGCCGTTTCGGAGATTTTCGCGAGTTTGTGTTTTAACATTACGGAAAAATACTCTGGACCCCTTGCGGTGAGCCGCGATTGTCGAGCATGGAGAGGAAGGCCTAAGCCCTGTAAGGTCACGTTTCAATTTGCAAGTCGATCGGACAATTAGGGACCGAGATATGGGGTGTCAAATTTGGTCCATTTCCGTGACCATTGGGGCGGCTCCAATCGAAATTTCGGTCGCTTGCGCCTGGGTCAATAATGGCGCTACGAGAAAACGCTTGCGGGGGCTTGTTCATGGGTCTCAATGGGAAGTACTGTGTGAGCGGTTTGAAATTCGGTGCAACGGTTATAGGGAATAGTCGCGGCCGAAATGTGTCAAATTTCGAAATTTTGACCCTATGAAAGTCGGGTCCTATTGGGTCTGAAGACAAACTTTTTCTTAAAATTGATGTACTCTTCGACAGCAGCATTTTGGCTATTTCAGATTTTTAAATTTTGCGATAGGATATTCTGGACCGAATTTGGGTACCCATTTTAGGGTCATTTTGGACACATTTAAATATTAGCATATAAAAAACTATCGAAGCTAGGACCACCAAGTTTTGAGGGTTTGTAGGTATTACTATGGTGCCCGTTCACACCAAAATTTGCGACATTCTATCGAGCCGTTTCGGAGATATTCGCGAGTTTGTGTTTTAACATTACGGAAAAATACCCTGGACTCCCTGCGGTGAGCGGCGATTGTCGAGCATGGAGATGAAGGCCTAAGCCCTGTTAGGTCACGTTCCAAATTGCAAGTCGATCGGACATTTTGGGACCGAGATATGGGATGTCAAAATTTGGTCCATTTCCGTGATCATTGGGGCGGCCCCAATCGAAATTTCGGTCGCTTGCTCCGGGGTCAATAATGGAGCTACGAGAAAACGCTGGCGGGTGCTTGTTCATGTGTCTCAATGGGCAGTACTGTGTGAGCGGTTTGAAATTCGGTGCAACGGTTATAGGGAATAGTCGCCTCCGAAATGTGTCAAATTTCGAAATTTTGACTCTACGAAAGTCGGGTCCTATTGCGCCTGGAGACAAACTTTTTTTTTAAATTGATGTACTCTTCGAGAGCAACATTTTGGCTATTTCGGATTTTTAAATTTCGCGATAGGATTTTCTGGACCGAATTTGAGTACCCATTTTAGGTCATTTTGGACACTAAATATTCGCCAATAAAAAACTATCGAAGCTAGGCCCACCAAGTTTGGAGGGTTTGTAGGTATTACTATGGTGCCCGTTCCACACCAAAATTTGCGACATTCTATCGAGCCGTTTCGGAGATTTTCGCGAGTTTGTGTTTTAACATTACGGAAAAATACTCTGGACCCCTTGCGGTGAGCCGCGATTGTCGAGCATGGAGAGGAAGGCCTAAGCCCTGTAAGGTCACGTTTCAATTTGCAAGTCGATCGGACAATTAGGGACCGAGATATGGGGTGTCAAATTTGGTCCATTTCCGTGACCATTGGGGCGGCTCCAATCGAAATTTCGGTCGCTTGCGCCTGGGTCAATAATGGCGCTACGAGAAAACGCTTGCGGGGGCTTGTTCATGGGTCTCAATGGGAAGTACTGTGTGAGCGGTTTGAAATTCGGTGCAACGGTTATAGGGAATAGTCGCGGCCGAAATGTGTCAAATTTCGAAATTTTGACCCTATGAAAGTCGGGTCCCTATTGGGTCTGAAGACAAACGTTTTCTTAAAATTGATGTACTCTTCGACAGCAGCATTTTGGCTATTTCAGATTTTTAAATTTTGCGATAGGATATTCTGGACCGAATTTGGGTACCCATTTTAGGGTCATTTTGGACACATTTAAATATTAGCATATAAAAAAACTATCGAAGCTAGGACCACCAAGTTTTGAGGGTTTGTAGGTATTACTATGGTGCCCGTTCACACCAAAATTTGCGACATTCTATCGAGCCGTTTCGGAGATATTCGCGAGTTTGTGTTTTAACATTACGGAAAAATACCCTGGACTCCCTGCGGTGAGCGGCGATTGTCGAGCATGGAGATGAAGGCCTAAGCCCTGTTAGGTCACGTTCCAAATTGCAAGTCGATCGGACATTTTGGGACCGAGATATGGGATGTCAAAATTTGGTCCATTTCCGTGATCATTGGGGCGGCCCCAATCGAAATTTCGGTCGCTTGCTCCGGGGTCAATAATGGAGCTACGAGAAAACGCTTGCGGGGGCTTGTTCATGGGTCTCAATGGGAAGTACTGTGTGAGCGGTTTGAAATTCGGTGCAACGGTTATAGGGAATAGTCGCCTCCGAAATGTGTCAAATTTCGAAATTTTGACTCTACGAAAGTCGGGTCCTATTGGGCCTGGAGACAAACTTTTTTTTTAAATTGATGTACTCTTCGAGAGCAACATTTTGGCTATTTCGGATTTTTAAATTTCGCGATAGGATTTTCTGGACCGAATTTGGGTACCCATTTTAGGGTCATTTTGGACACTAAATATTCGCCAAGAAAAAACTATCGAAGCTAGGCCCACCAAGTTTGGAGGGTTTGTAGGTATTACTATGATGCCCGTTCACACCAAAATTTGCGACATTCTATCGAGCCGTTTCGGAGATTTTCGCGAGTTTGTGTTTTAACATTACGGAAAAATACCCTGGACCCCCTGCGGTGAGCGGCGATTGTCGAGCATGGAGAGGAAGGCCTAAGCCCTGTTAGGTCAGGTTTCAAATTGCAAGTCGATCGGATAATTAGGGACCGAGATATGGGGTGTCAAAATTTGGTCCATTTCCGTGACCATTGGGGCGGCCCCAATCGAAATTTCGGTCGCTTGCGCCGGGGTCAATAATGGCGCTATGAGAAAACGCTTGCGGGGGCTTGTTCATGTGTCTCAATGGGAAGTACTGTGTGAGCGGTTTGAAATTCGGTGCAACGTTTATAGGGAATAGTCGCGTCCGAAATGTGTCAAATTTCGAAATTTTGACCCTATGAAAGTCGGGTCCTGTTGGGTCTGAAGACAAACTTTTTTCTTAAAATTGATGTACTCTTCGACAGCAACATTTTGGCTATTTCAGATTTTTAAATTTCGCGATAGGATTTTCTAGACCGAATTTGGGTACCCATTTTAGGGTCATTTTGGACACTTTTAAATATTCGCCAATAAAAAACTATCGAAGCTAGGACCACCAAGTTTGGAGGGTTTGTAGGTATTACTATGGTGCCCGTTCACACCAAAATTTGCGACATTCTATCGAGCCGTTTCGGAGATATTCGCGAGTTTGTGTTTTAAAATTACGGAAAAATACCCTGGACTCCCTGCGGTGAGCGGCGATTGTCGAGCATGGATATGAAGGCCTAAGCCCTGTTAGGTCACGTTCCAAATTGCAAGTCGATCGGACACTTTGGGACCGAGATATGGTGTGTCAAAGTTTGGTCCATTTCCGTGACCATTGGGGCGGCTCCAATCGAAATTTCGGTCGCTTGCGCCTGGGTCATTAATGGCGCTACGAGAAAACGGTTGCGGGGGCTTGTTCATGGGTCTCAATGGGAAGTACTGTGTGAGCGGTTTGAAATTCGGTGCAACGGTTATAGGGAATAGTCGCGGCCGAAATGTGTCAAATTTCGAAATTTTGACCCTATGAAAGTCGGGTCCTATTGGGTCTGAAGACAAACGTTTTTTTTTAAAATTGATGTACTCTTCGACAGCAACATTTTGGCTATTTCAGATTTTTAAATTTCGCGATAGGATTTTCTAGACCGAATTTGGGTACCCATTTTAGGGTCATTTTGGACACCTTTAAATATTAGCCAATAAAAAACTATCGAAGCTAGGACCACCAAGTTTGTAGGGTTTGTAGGTATTACTATGGTGCCCGTTCACACCAAAATTTGCGACATTCTATCGAGCCGTTTCGGAGATATTCGCGAGTTTGTGTTTTAACATTACGGAAAAATACCCTGGACTCCCTGCGGTGAGCGGCGATTGTCGAGCATGGAGATGAAGGCCTAAGCCCTGTTAGGTCACGTTCCAAATTGCAAGTCGATCGGACATTTTGGGACCGAGATATGGGGTGTCAAAGTTTGGTCCATTTCCGTGACCATTGGGGCGGCCCCAATCGAAATTTCGGTCGCTTGCTCCGGGGTCAATAATGGAGCTACGAGAAAACGCTGGCGGGTGCTTGTTCATGTGTCTCAATGGGAAGTACTGTGTGAGCGGTTTGAAATTGGGTGGAACGGTTATAGGGAATAGTCGCCTCCAAAATGTGTCAAATTTCGAAATTTTGACTACGAAAGTCGGGTCCTATTGGGCCTGGAGACAAACTTTTTTTTTAAATTGATGTACTCTTCGAGAGCAACATTTTGGCTATTTCGGATTTTTAAATTTCGCGATAGGATTTTCTGGACCGAATTTGGGTACCCATTTTAGGGTCATTTTAGACACTAAATATTCGCCAATAAAAAACTATCGAAGCTAGGGCCACCAAGTTTGGAGGGTTTGTAGGTATTACTATGGTGCCCGTTCACACCAAAATTTGCGACATTCTATCGAGCCGTTTCGGAGATTTTCCCGAGTTTGTGTTTTAACATTCCTAAAAAATACCCTGGACCCCCTGCGGTGAGCGGCGATTGTCGAGCATGGAGAGGAAGGCCTATGCCCTGTTAGGTCAGGTTTCAAATTGCAAGTCGATCGGACAATTAGAGACGGAGATATGGGCTGTCAAAATTTGGTCCATTTCCGTGACCATTGGGGCGGCCCCAATCGAAATTTCGGTCGCTTGCGCCGGGGTCAATAATGGCGCTATGAGAAAACGCTTGCGGGGGCTTGTTCATGTGTCTCAATGGGAAGTACTGTGTGAGCGGTTTGAAATTCGGTGCAACGTTTATAGGGTATAGTCGCGTCCGAAATGTGTCAAATTTCGAAATTTTGACTCTACGAAAGTCGGGTCCTATTGGGCCTGGAGACAAACTTTTTTTTTAAATTGATGTACTCTTCGAGAGCAACATTTTGGCTATTTCAGATTTTTAAAATTTCGCGATAGGATTTTCTGGACAGAATTTGGGTACACATTTTAGGGTCATTTTGGACACATTTAAATATTCGCCAATAAAAAACTATCGAAGCTAGGACCACCAAGTTTGGAGCGTTTGTAGGTATTACTATGGTGCCCGTTCACACCAAAATTTGCGACATTCTATCGAGCCGTTTCGGAGATATTCGCGAGTTTGTGTTTTAACATTACGGAAATATACCCTGGACTTCCTGCGGTGAGCGGCGATTGTCGAGCATGGAGATGAAGGCCTAAGCCCTGTTAGGTCACGTTCCAAATTGCAAGTCGATCGGACATTTTGGCACCGAGATATGGGATGTCAAAGTTTGGTCCATTTTCGTGACCATTGGGGCGGCCCCAATCGAAATTTCGGTCGCTTGCTCCGGGGTCAATAGTGGAGCTACGAGAAAACGCTGGCGGGTGCTTGTTCATGTGTCTCAATGGGAAGTACTGTGTGAGCGGTTTGAAATTCGGTGCAACGGTTATAGGGAATAGTCGCGGCCGAAATGCGTCAAATTTCGAAATTTTGACCCTATGAAAGTCGGGTCCTATTGGGTCTGAAGACAAACTTTTTCTTAAAATTGATGTACTCTTCGACAGCAGCATTTTGGCTATTTCAGAATTTTAAATTTTGCGATAGGATATTCTGGACCGAATTTGGGTACCCATTTTAGGGTCATTTTGGACACATTTAAATATTAGCATATAAAAAACTATCGAAGCTAGGCCCACCAAGTTTGGAGGGTTTGTAGGTATTACTATGGTGCCCGTTCACACCAAAATTTGCGACATTCTATCGAGCCGTTTCGGAGATATTCGCGAGTGTGTGTTTTAACATTACGGAAAAATACCCTGGACTCCCTGCGGTGAGCGGCGATTGTCGAGCATGGAGATGAAGGCCTAAGCCCTGTTAGGTCACGTTCCAAATTGCAAGTCGATCGGACATTTTGGGACCGAGATATGGGATGTCAAAGTTTGGTCCATTTCCGTGATCATTGGGGCGGCCCCAATCGAAATTTCGGTCGCTTGCTCCGGGGTCAATAATGGAGCTACGAGAAAACGCTGGCGGGTGCTTGTTCATGTGTCTCAATGGGCAGTACTGTGTGAGCGGTTTGAAATTCGGTGCAACGGTTATAGGGAATAGTCGCCTCCGAAATGTGTCAAATTTCGAAATTTTGACTCTACGAAAGTCGGGTCCTATTGCGCCTGGAGACAAACTTTTTTTTTAAATTGATGTACTCTTCGAGAGCAACATTTTGGCTATTTCGGATTTTTAAATTTCGCGATAGGATTTTCTGGACCGAATTTGGGTACCCATTTTAGGTCATTTTGGACACTAAATATTCGCCAATAAAAAACTATCGAAGCTAGGCCCACCAAGTTTGGAGGGTTTGTAGGTATTACTATGGTGCCCGTTCACACCAAAATTTGCGACATTCTATCGAGCCGTTTCGGAGATTTTCGCGAGTTTGTGTTTTAACATTACGGAAAAATACTCTGGACCCCCTGCGGTGAGCCGCGATTGTCGAGCATGGAGAGGAAGGCCTAAGCCCTGTAAGGTCACGTTTCAATTTGCAAGTCGATCGGACAATTAGGGACCGAGATATGGGGTGTCAAATTTGGTCCATTTCCGTGACCATTGGGGCGGCTCCAATCGAAATTTCGGTCGCTTGCGCCTGGGTCAATAATGGCGCTACGAGAAAACGCTTGCGGGGGCTTGTTCATGGGTCTCAATGGGAAGTACTGTGTGAGCGGTTTGAAATTCGGTGCAACGGTTATAGGGAATAGTCGCGGCCGAAATGTGTCAAATTTCGAAATTTTGACCCTATGAAAGTCGGGTCCTATTGGGTCTGAAGACAAACGTTTTCTTAAAATTGATGTACTCTTCGACAGCAGCATTTTGGCTATTTCAGATTTTTAAATTTTGCGATAGGATATTCTGGACCGAATTTGGGTACCCATTTTAGGGTCATTTTGGACACATTTAAATATTAGCATATAAAAAACTATCGAAGCTAGGACCACCAAGTTTTGAGGGTTTGTAGGTATTACTATGGTGCCCGTTCACACCAAAATTTGCGACATTCTATCGAGCCGTTTCGGAGATATTCGCGAGTTTGTGTTTTAACATTACGGAAAAATACCCTGGACTCCCTGCGGTGAGCGGCGATTGTCGAGCATGGAGATGAAGGCCTAAGCCCTGTTAGGTCACGTTCCAAATTGCAAGTCGATCGGACATTTTGGGACCGAGATATGGGATGTCAAAATTTGGTCCATTTCCGTGATCATT
This sequence comes from Stegodyphus dumicola, assembly GCF_044657685.1. NCBI lineage: Eukaryota > Metazoa > Arthropoda > Arachnida > Araneae > Eresidae > Stegodyphus > Stegodyphus dumicola. Next base: position 6,936,503 of record NC_140768.1, read on the forward strand.
GGGGCGGCCCCAATCGAAATTTCGGTCGCTTGCTCCGGGGTCAATAATGGAGCTACGAGAAAACGCTGGCGGGTGCTTGTTCATGTGTCTCAATGGGCAGTACTGTGTGAGCGGTTTGAAATTCGGTGCAACGGTTATAGGGAATAGTCGCCTCCGAAATGTGTCAAATTTCGAAATTTTGACTCTACGAAAGTCGGGTCCTATTGCGCCTGGAGACAAACTTTTTTTTTAAATTGATGTACTCTTCGAGAGCAACATTTTGGCTATTTCGGATTTTTAAATTTCGCGATAGGATTTTCTGGACCGAATTTGGGTACCCATTTTAGGTCATTTTGGACACTAAATATTCGCCAATAAAAAACTATCGAAGCTAGGCCCACCAAGTTTGGAGGGTTTGTAGGTATTACTATGGTGCCCGTTCACACCAAAATTTGCGACATTCTATCGAGCCGTTTCGGAGATTTTCGCGAGTTTGTGTTTTAACATTACGGAAAAATACTCTGGACCCCTTGCGGTGAGCCGCGATTGTCGAGCATGGAGAGGAAGGCCTAAGCCCTGTAAGGTCACGTTTCAATTTGCAAGTCGATCGGACAATTAGGGACCGAGATATGGGGTGTCAAATTTGGTCCATTTCCGTGACCATTGGGGCGGCTCCAATCGAAATTTCGGTCGCTTGCGCCTGGGTCAATAATGGCGCTACGAGAAAACGCTTGCGGGGGCTTGTTCATGGGTCTCAATGGGAAGTACTGTGTGAGCGGTTTGAAATTCGGTGCAACGGTTATAGGGAATAGTCGCGGCCGAAATGTGTCAAATTTCGAAATTTTGACCCTATGAAAGTCGGGTCCTATTGGGTCTGAAGACAAACTTTTTCTTAAAATTGATGTACTCTTCGACAGCAGCATTTTGGCTATTTCAGATTTTTAAATTTTGCGATAGGATATTCTGGACCGAATTTGGGTACCCATTTTAGGGTCATTTTGGACACATTTAAATATTAGCATATAAAAAACTATCGAAGCTAGGACCACCAAGTTTTGAGGGTTTGTAGGTATTACTATGGTGCCCGTTCACACCAAAATTTGCGACATTCTATCGAGCCGTTTCGGAGATATTCGCGAGTTTGTGTTTTAACATTACGGAAAAATACCCTGGACTCCCTGCGGTGAGCGGCGATTGTCGAGCATGGAGATGAAGGCCTAAGCCCTGTTAGGTCACGTTCCAAATTGCAAGTCGATCGGACATTTTGGGACCGAGATATGGGATGTCAAAATTTGGTCCATTTCCGTGATCATTGGGGCGGCCCCAATCGAAATTTCGGTCGCTTGCTCCGGGGTCAATAATGGAGCTACGAGAAAACGCTGGCGGGTGCTTGTTCATGTGTCTCAATGGGCAGTACTGTGTGAGCGGTTTGAAATTCGGTGCAACGGTTATAGGGAATAGTCGCCTCCGAAATGTGTCAAATTTCGAAATTTTGACTCTACGAAAGTCGGGTCCTATTGCGCCTGGAGACAAACTTTTTTTTTAAATTGATGTACTCTTCGAGAGCAACATTTTGGCTATTTCGGATTTTTAAATTTCGCGATAGGATTTTCTGGACCGAATTTGAGTACCCATTTTAGGTCATTTTGGACACTAAATATTCGCCAATAAAAAACTATCGAAGCTAGGCCCACCAAGTTTGGAGGGTTTGTAGGTATTACTATGGTGCCCGTTCACACCAAAATTTGCGACATTCTATCGAGCCGTTTCGGAGATTTTCGCGAGTTTGTGTTTTAACATTACGGAAAAATACTCTGGACCCCTTGCGGTGAGCCGCGATTGTCGAGCATGGAGAGGAAGGCCTAAGCCCTGTAAGGTCACGTTTCAATTTGCAAGTCGATCGGACAATTAGGGACCGAGATATGGGGTGTCAAATTTGGTCCATTTCCGTGACCATTGGGGCGGCTCCAATCGAAATTTCGGTCGCTTGCGCCTGGGTCAATAATGGCGCTACGAGAAAACGCTTGCGGGGGCTTGTTCATGGGTCTCAATGGGAAGTACTGTGTGAGCGGTTTGAAATTCGGTGCAACGGTTATAGGGAATAGTCGCGGCCGAAATGTGTCAAATTTCGAAATTTTGACCCTATGAAAGTCGGGTCCTATTGGGTCTGAAGACAAACGTTTTCTTAAAATTGATGTACTCTTCGACAGCAGCATTTTGGCTATTTCAGATTTTTAAATTTTGCGATAGGATATTCTGGACCGAATTTGGGTACCCATTTTAGGGTCATTTTGGACACATTTAAATATTAGCATATAAAAAACTATCGAAGCTAGGACCACCAAGTTTTGAGGGTTTGTAGGTATTACTATGGTGCCCGTTCACACCAAAATTTGCGACATTCTATCGAGCCGTTTCGGAGATATTCGCGAGTTTGTGTTTTAACATTACGGAAAAATACCCTGGACTCCCTGCGGTGAGCGGCGATTGTCGAGCATGGAGATGAAGGCCTAAGCCCTGTTAGGTCACGTTCCAAATTGCAAGTCGATCGGACATTTTGGGACCGAGATATGGGATGTCAAAATTTGGTCCATTTCCGTGATCATTGGGGCGGCCCCAATCGAAATTTCGGTCGCTTGCTCCGGGGTCAATAATGGAGCTACGAGAAAACGCTGGCGGGTGCTTGTTCATGTGTCTCAATGGGCAGTACTGTGTGAGCGGTTTGAAATTCGGTGCAACGGTTATAGGGAATAGTCGCCTCCGAAATGTGTCAAATTTCGAAATTTTGACTCTACGAAAGTCGGGTCCTATTGCGCCTGGAGACAAACTTTTTTTTTAAATTGATGTACTCTTCGAGAGCAACATTTTGGCTATTTCGGATTTTTAAATTTCGCGATAGGATTTTCTGGACCGAATTTGGGTACCCATTTTAGGTCATTTTGGACACTAAATATTCGCCAATAAAAAACTATCGAAGCTAGGCCCACCAAGTTTGGAGGGTTTGTAGGTATTACTATGGTGCCCGTTCACACCAAAATTTGCGACATTCTATCGAGCCGTTTCGGAGATTTTCGCGAGTTTGTGTTTTAACATTACGGAAAAATACTCTGGACCCCTTGCGGTGAGCCGCGATTGTCGAGCATGGAGAGGAAGGCCTAAGCCCTGTAAGGTCACGTTTCAATTTGCAAGTCGATCGGACAATTAGGGACCGAGATATGGGGTGTCAAATTTGGTCCATTTCCGTGACCATTGGGGCGGCTCCAATCGAAATTTCGGTCGCTTGCGCCTGGGTCAATAATGGCGCTACGAGAAAACGCTTGCGGGGGCTTGTTCATGGGTCTCAATGGGAAGTACTGTGTGAGCGGTTTGAAATTCGGTGCAACGGTTATAGGGAATAGTCGCGGCCGAAATGTGTCAAATTTCGAAATTTTGACCCTATGAAAGTCGGGTCCTATTGGGTCTGAAGACAAACTTTTTCTTAAAATTGATGTACTCTTCGACAGCAGCATTTTGGCTATTTCAGATTTTTAAATTTTGCGATAGGATATTCTGGACCGAATTTGGGTACCCATTTTAGGGTCATTTTGGACACATTTAAATATTAGCATATAAAAAACTATCGAAGCTAGGACCACCAAGTTTTGAGGGTTTGTAGGTATTACTATGGTGCCCGTTCACACCAAAATTTGCGACATTCTATCGAGCCGTTTCGGAGATATTCGCGAGTTTGTGTTTTAACATTACGGAAAAATACCCTGGACTCCCTGCGGTGAGCGGCGATTGTCGAGCATGGAGATGAAGGCCTAAGCCCTGTTAGGTCACGTTCCAAATTGCAAGTCGATCGGACATTTTGGGACCGAGATATGGGATGTCAAAATTTGGTCCATTTCCGTGATCATTGGGGCGGCCCCAATCGAAATTTCGGTCGCTTGCTCCGGGGTCAATAATGGAGCTACGAGAAAACGCTGGCGGGTGCTTGTTCATGTGTCTCAATGGGCAGTACTGTGTGAGCGGTTTGAAATTCGGTGCAACGGTTATAGGGAATAGTCGCCTCCGAAATGTGTCAAATTTCGAAATTTTGACTCTACGAAAGTCGGGTCCTATTGCGCCTGGAGACAAACTTTTTTTTTAAATTGATGTACTCTTCGAGAGCAACATTTTGGCTATTTCGGATTTTTAAATTTCGCGATAGGATTTTCTGGACCGAATTTGAGTACCCATTTTAGGTCATTTTGGACACTAAATATTCGCCAATAAAAAACTATCGAAGCTAGGCCCACCAAGTTTGGAGGGTTTGTAGGTATTACTATGGTGCCCGTTCACACCAAAATTTGCGACATTCTATCGAGCCGTTTCGGAGATTTTCGCGAGTTTGTGTTTTAACATTACGGAAAAATACTCTGGACCCCTTGCGGTGAGCCGCGATTGTCGAGCATGGAGAGGAAGGCCTAAGCCCTATAAGGTCACGTTTCAATTTGCAAGTCGATCGGACAATTAGGGACCGAGATATGGGGTGTCAAATTTGGTCCATTTCCGTGACCATTGGGGCGGCTCCAATCGAAATTTCGGTCGCTTGCGCCTGGGTCAATAATGGCGCTACGAGAAAACGCTTGCGGGGGCTTGTTCATGGGTCTCAATGGGAAGTACTGTGTGAGCGGTTTGAAATTCGGTGCAACGGTTATAGGGAATAGTCGCGGCCGAAATGTGTCAAATTTCGAAATTTTGACCCTATGAAAGTCGGGTCCTATTGGGTCTGAAGACACACTTTTTCTTAAAATTGATGTACTCTTCGACAGCAGCATTTTGGCTATTTCAGATTTTTAAATTTTGCGATAGGATATTCTGGACCGAATTTGGGTACCCATTTTAGGGTCATTTTGGACACATTTAAATATTAGCATATAAAAAACTATCGAAGCTAGGACCACCAAGTTTTGAGGGTTTGTAGGTATTACTATGGTGCCCGTTCACACCAAAATTTGCGACATTCTATCGAGCCGTTTCGGAGATATTCGCGAGTTTGTGTTTTAACATTACGGAAAAATACCCTGGACTCCCTGCGGTGAGCGGCGATTGTCGAGCATGGAGATGAAGGCCTAAGCCCTGTTAGGTCACGTTCCAAATTGCAAGTCGATCGGACATTTTGGGACCGAGATATGGGATGTCAAAATTTGGTCCATTTCCGTGATCATTGGGGCGGCCCCAATCGAAATTTCGGTCGCTTGCTCCGGGGTCAATAATGGAGCTACGAGAAAACGCTGGCGGGTGCTTGTTCATGTGTCTCAATGGGCAGTACTGTGTGAGCGGTTTGAAATTCGGTGCAACGGTTATAGGGAATAGTCGCCTCCGAAATGTGTCAAATTTCGAAATTTTGACTCTACGAAAGTCGGGTCCTATTGCGCCTGGAGACAAACTTTTTTTTTAAATTGATGTACTCTTCGAGAGCAACATTTTGGCTATTTCGGATTTTTAAATTTCGCGATAGGATTTTCTGGACCGAATTTGGGTACCCATTTTAGGTCATTTTGGACACTAAATATTCGCCAATAAAAAACTATCGAAGCTAGGCCCACCAAGTTTGGAGGGTTTGTAGGTATTACTATGGTGCCCGTTCACACCAAAATTTGCGACATTCTATCGAGCCGTTTCGGAGATTTTCGAGATTTTCGCGAGTTTGTGTTTTAACATTACGGAAAAATACTCTGGACCCCGTGCGGTGAGCCGCGATTGTCGAGCATGGAGAGGAAGGCCTAAGCCCTGTAAGGTCACGTTTCAATTTGCAAGTCGATCGGACAATTAGGACCGAGATATGGGGTGTCAAATTTGGTCCATTTCCGTGACCATTGGGGCGGCTCCAATCGAAATTTCGGTCGCTTGCGCCTGGGTCAATAATGGCGCTACGAGAAAACGCTTGCGGGGGCTTGTTCATGGGTCTCAATGGGAAGTACTGTGTGAGCGGTTTGAAATTCGGTGCAACGGTTATAGGGAATAGTCGCCTCCGAAATGTGTCAAATTTCGAAATTTTGACTCTACGAAAGTCGGGTCCTATTGGGCCTGGAGACAAACTTTTTTTTTAAATTGATGTACTCTTCGAGAGCAACATTTTGGCTATTTCGGATTTTAAATTTCGCGATAGGATTTTCTGGACCGAATTTGGGTACCCATTTTAGGGTCATTTTGGACACTAAATATTCGCCAAGAAAAAACTATCGAAGCTAGGCCCACCAAGTTTGGAGGTTTGTAGGGTATTACTATGATGCCCGTTCACACCAAAATTTGCGACATTCTATCGAGCCGTTTCGGAGATTTTCGCGAGTTTGTGTTTTAACATTACGGAAAAATACCCTGGACCCCCTGCGGTGAGCGGCGATTGTCGAGCATGGAGAGGAAGGCCTAAGCCCTGTTAGGTCAGGTTTCAAATTGCAAGTCGATCGGATAATTAGGGACCGAGATATGGGGTGTCAAAATTTGGTCCATTTCCGTGACCATTGGGGCGGCCCCAATCGAAATTTCGGTCGCTTGCGCCGGGGTCAATAATGGCGCTATGAGAAAACGCTTGCGGGGGCTTGTTCATGTGTCTCAATGGGAAGTACTGTGTGAGCGGTTTGAAATTCGGTGCAACGTTTATAGGGAATAGTCGCGTCCGAAATGTGTCAAATTTCGAAATTTTTGACCCTATGAAAGTCGGGTCCTGTTGGGTCTGAAGACAACTTTTTTCTTAAAATTGATGTACTCTTCGACAGCAACATTTTGGCTATTTCAGATTTTTAAATTTCGCGATAGGATTTTCTAGACCGAATTTGGGTACCCATTTTAGGGTCATTTTGGACACTTTTAAATATTCGCCAATAAAAAAACTATCGAAGCTAGGACCACCAATTTTGGAGGGTTTGTAGGTATTACTATGGTGCCCGTTCACACCAAAATTTGCGACATTCTATCGAGCCGTTTCGGAGATATTCGCGAGTTTGTGTTTTAACATTACGGAAAAATACCCTGGACCCCCTGCGGTGAGCCGCGATTGTCGAGCATGGAGATGAAGGCCTAAGCCCTGTTAGGTCACGTTCCAAATTGCAAGTCGATCGGACATTTTGGGACCGAGATATGGGTGTCAAAGTTGGTCCATTTCCGTGACCATTGGGGCGGCCCCAATCGAAATTTCGGTCGCTTGCTCCGGGGTCAATAATTGAGCTACGAGAAAACGCTTGCGGGGGCTTGTTCATGGGTCTCAATGGAAGTACTGTGTGAGCGGTTTGAAATTGGGTGCAACGGTTATAGGGAATAGTCGCGGCCGAAATGTGTCAAATTTCGAAATTTTGACCCTATGAAAGTCGGGTCCTATTGGGTCTGAAGTGAAACTTTTTTTTTAAAATTGATGTACTCTTCGAGAGCACATTTTGGCTATTTCGGATTTTAAATTTCGCGATAGGATTTTCTGGACAGAATTTGGGTACCCATTTTAGGGTCATTTTGGACACATTTAAATATTAGCCAATAAAAAAACTATGAAGCTAGGACCACCAAATTTGGAGGGTTTGTAGGTATTACTAGGGTGACCGTTCACACCAAAATTTGCGACATTCTATCGAGCCGTTTCGGAGATATTCGCGAGTTTGTGTTTTAACATTACGGAAAAATACCCTGGACTCCCTGCGGTGAGCGGCGATTGTCGAGCATGGAGATGAAGGCCTAAGCCCTGTTAGGTCACGTTCCAAATTGCAAGTCGATCGGACATTTTGGGACCGAGATATGGATGTCAATTTTGGTCCATTTCCGTGATCATTGGGGCGGCCCCAATCGAAATTTCGGTCGCTTGCTCCGGGGTCAATAATGGAGCTACGAGAAAACGCTGGCGGGTGCTTGTTCATGTGTCTCAATGGGCAGTACTGTGTGAGCGGTTTGAAATTCGGTGCAACGGTTATAGGGAATAGTCGCCTCCGAAATGTGTCAAATTTCGAAATTTTGACTCTACGAAAGTCGGGTCCTATTGCGCCTGGAGACAAACTTTTTTTTTAAATTGATGTACTCTTCGAGAGCAACATTTTGGCTATTTCGGATTTTTAAATTTCGCGATAGGATTTTCTGGACCGAATTTGGGTACCCATTTTAGGTCATTTTGGACACTAAATATTCGCCAATAAAAAACTATCGAAGCTAGGCCCACCAAGTTTGGAGGGTTTGTAGGTATTACTATGGTGCCCGTTCACACCAAAATTTGCGACATTCTATCGAGCCGTTTCGGAGATTTTCGCGAGTTTGTGTTTTAACATTACGGAAAAATACTCTGGACCCCCTGCGGTGAGCCGCGATTGTCGAGCATGGAGAGGAAGGCCTAAGCCCTGTAAGGTCACGTTTCAATTTGCAAGTCGATCGGACAATTAGGGACCGAGATATGGGGTGTCAAATTTGGTCCATTTCCGTGACCATTGGGGCGGCTCCAATCGAAATTTCGGTCGCTTGCGCCTGGGTCAATAATGGCGCTACGAGAAAACGCTTGCGGGGGCTTGTTCATGGGTCTCAATGGGAAGTACTGTGTGAGCGGTTTGAAATTCGGTGCAACGGTTATAGGGAATAGTCGCGGCCGAAATGTGTCAAATTTCGAAATTTTGACCCTATGAAAGTCGGGTCCTATTGGGTCTGAAGACAAACTTTTTCTTAAAATTGATGTACTCTTCGACAGCAGCATTTTGGCTATTTCAGATTTTTAAATTTTGCGATAGGATATTCTGGACCGAATTTGGGTACCCATTTTAGGGTCATTTTGGACACATTTAAATATTAGCATATAAAAAACTATCGAAGCTAGGACCACCAAGTTTTGAGGGTTTGTAGGTATTACTATGGTGCCCGTTCACACCAAAATTTGCGACATTCTATCGAGCCGTTTCGGAGATATTCGCGAGTTTGTGTTTTAACATTACGGAAAAATACCCTGGACTCCCTGCGGTGAGCGGCGATTGTCGAGCATGGAGATGAAGGCCTAAGCCCTGTTAGGTCACGTTCCAAATTGCAAGTCGATCGGACATTTTGGGACCGAGATATGGGATGTCAAAATTTGGTCCATTTCCGTGATCATTGGGGCGGCCCCAATCGAAATTTCGGTCGCTTGCTCCGGGGTCAATAATGGAGCTACGAGAAAACGCTGGCGGGTGCTTGTTCATGTGTCTCAATGGGCAGTACTGTGTGAGCGGTTTGAAATTCGGTGCAACGGTTATAGGGAATACTCGCCTCCGAAATGTGTCAAATTTCGAAATTTTGACTCTACGAAAGTCGGGTCCTATTGCGCCTGGAGACAAACTTTTTTTTTAAATTGATGTACTCTTCGAGAGCAACATTTTGGCTATTTCGGATTTTTAAATTTCGCGATAGGATTTTCTGGACCGAATTTGGGTACCCATTTTAGGTCATTTTGGACACTAAATATTCGCCAATAAAAAACTATCGAAGCTAGGCCCACCAAGTTTGGAGGGTTTGTAGGTATTACTATGGTGCCCGTTCACACCAAAATTTGCGACATTCTATCGAGCCGTTTCGGAGATTTTTGCGAGTTTGTGTTTTAACATTACGGAAAAATACTCTGGACCCCTTGCGGTGAGCCGCGATTGTCGAGCATGGAGAGGAAGGCCTAAGCCCTGTAAGGTCACGTTTCAATTTGCAAGTCGATCGGACAATTAGGGACCGAGATATGGGGTGTCAAATTTGGTCCATTTCCGTGACCATTGGGGCGGCTCCAATCGAAATTTCGGTCGCTTGCGCCTGGGTCAATAATGGCGCTACGAGAAAACGCTTGCGGGGGCTTGTTCATGGGTCTCAATGGGAAGTACTGTGTGAGCGGTTTGAAATTCGGTGCAACGGTTATAGGGAATAGTCGCGGCCGAAATGTGTCAAATTTCGAAATTTTGACCCTATGAAAGTCGGGTCCTATTGGGTCTGAAGACAAACTTTTTTTTAAAATTGATGTACTCTTCGAGAGGAACATTTTGGCTATTTCGGATTTTTAAATTTCGCGATAGGATTTTCTGGACCGAATTTGGGTACCCATTTTAGGGTCATTTTGGACATTAAATATTCGCCAAGAATAAACTATCGAAGCTAGGCCCACCAAGTTTGGAGGGTTTGTAGGTATTACTATGATGCCCGTTCACACCAAATTTTGCGACATTCTATCGAGCCGTTTCGGAGATATTCGCGAGTTTGTGTTTTAAAATTACGGAAAAATACCCTGGACTCCCTGCGGTGAGCGGCGATTGTCGAGCATGGATATGAAGGCCTAAGCCCTGTTAGGTCACGTTCCAAATTGCAAGTCGATCGGACATTTTGGGACCGAGATGTGGGATGTCAAAGTTTGGTCCATTTTCGTGACCATTGGGGCGGCCCCAATCGAAATTTCGGTCGCTTGCTCCGGGGTCAATAATGGAGCTACGAGAAAACGCTGGCGGGTGCTTGTTCATGTGTCTCAATGGGAAGTACTGTGTGAGCGGTTTGAAATTGGGTGCAACGGTTATAGGGAATAGTCGCCTCCGAAATGTGTCAAATTTCGAAATTTTGACTCTACGAAAGTCGGGTCCTATTGGGCCTGGAGACAAACTTTTTTTTTAAATTGATGTACTCTTCGAGAGCAACATTTTGGCTATTTCGGATTTTTAAATTTCGCGATAGGATTTTCTGGACAGAATTTGGGTACCAATTTTAGAATCATTTTGGACACATTTAAAAATTCGCCAATAAAAAAACTATTGAAGCTAGGACCACCAAATTTGGAGGGTTTGTAGGTTTTACTAGGGTGACCGTTCACACCAAAATTTGCGACATTCTATCGAGCCGTTTCGGAGATTTTCGCGAGTTTGTGTTTTAACATTACGGAAAAATACCCTGGACCCCCTGCGGTGAGCGGCGATTGTCGAGCATGCAGAGGAAGGCCTAAGCCCTGTTAGGTCAGGTTTCAAATTGCAAGTCGATCGGATAATTAGGGACCGAGATATGGGGTGTCAAAATTTGGTCCATTTCCGTGACCATTGGGGCGGCCCCAATCGAAATTTCGGTCGCTTGCGCCGGGGTCAATAATGGCGCTATGAGAAAACGCTTGCGGGGGCTTGTTCATGTGTCTCAATGGGAAGTACTGTGTGAGCGGTTTGAAATTCGGTGCAACGTTTATAGGGAATAGTCGCGTCCGAAATGTGTCAAATTTCGAAATTTTGACCCTATGAAAGTCGGGTCCTGTTGGGTCTGAAGACAAACTTTTTTCTTAAAATTGATGTACTCTTCGACAGCAACATTTTGGCTATTTCAGATTTTTAAATTTCGCGATAGGATTTTCTAGACCGAATTTGGGTACCCATTTTAGGGTCATTTTGGACACTTTTAAATATTCGCCAATAAAAAACTATCGAAGCTAGGACCACCAAGTTTGGAGGGTTTGTAGGTATTACTATGGTGCCCGTTCACACCAAAATTTGCGACATTCTATCGAGCCGTTTCGGAGATATTCGCGAGTTTGTGTTTTAACATTACGGAAAAATACCCTGGACCCCCTGCGGTGAGCCGCGATTGTCGAGCATGGAGATGAAGGCCTAAGCCCTGTTAGGTCACGTTCCAAATTGCAAGTCGATCGGACATTTTGGGACCGAGATATGGGGTGTCAAAGTTTGGTCCATTTCCGTGACCATTGGGGCGGCCCCAATCGAAATTTCGGTCGCTTGCTCCGGGGTCAATAATTGAGCTACGAGAAAACGCTTGCGGGGGCTTGTTCATGGGTCTCAATGGGAAGTACTGTGTGAGCGGTTTGAAATTCGGTGCAACGGTTATAGGGAATAGTCGCGGCCGAAATGTGTCAAATTTCGAAATTTTGACCCTATGAAAGTCGGGTCCTATTGGGTCTGAAGTGAAACTTTTTTTTTAAAATTGATGTACTCTTCGAGAGCACATTTTGGCTATTTCGGATTTTTAAATTTCGCGATAGGATTTTCTGGACAGAATTTGGGTACCCATTTTAGGGTCATTTTGGACACATTTAAATATTAGCCAATAAAAAAACTATTGAAGCTAGGACCACCAAATTTGGAGGGTTTGTAGGTATTACTAGGGTGACCGTTCACACCAAAATTTGCGACATTCTATCGAGCCGTTTCGGAGATATTCGCGAGTTTGTGTTTTAACATTACGGAAAAATACTCTGGACCCCCTGCGGTGAGCCGCGATTGTCGAGCATGGAGAGGAAGGCCTAAGCCCTGTAAGGTCACTTTTCAATTTGCAAGTCGATCGGACAATTAGGGACCGAGATATGGGGTGTCAAATTTGGTCCATTTCCGTGACCATTGGGGCGGCTCCAATCGAAATTTCGGTCGCTTGCGCCTGGGTCAATAATAGCGCTACGAGAAAACGCTTGCGGGGGCTTGTTCATGTGTCTCAATGGGAAGTACTGTGTGAGCGGTTTGAAATTCGGTGCAACGTTTATAGGGAATAGTCGCGTCCGAAATGCGTCAAATTTCGAAATTTTGACCCTATGAAAGTCGGGTCCTATTGGGTCTGAAGACAAACATTTTTCTTAAAATTGATGTACTCTTCGAGAGCAACATTTTGGCTATTTCAGAGTTTTAAAATTTCGCGATAGGATTTTCTGGACAGAATTTGGGTACCCATTTTAGGGTCATTTTGGACACTTTTAAATATTCGCCAATAAAAAACTATCGAAGCTAGGACCACCAAGTTTGGAGGGTTTGTAGGTATTACTATGGTGCCCGTTCACACCAAAATTTGCGACATTCTATCGAGCCGTTTCGGAGATATTCGCGAGTTTGTGTTTTAAAATTACGGAAAAATACCCTGGACTCCCTGCGGTGAGCGGCGATTGTCGAGCATGGAGATGAAGGCCTAAGCCCTGTTAGTTCACGTTCCAAACTGCTAGTCGATCGGACAATTAGGGACCGAGATATGGGGTGTCAAAGTTTGGTCCATTTCCGTGACCATTGGGGCGGCCCCAATCGAAATTTCGGTCGCTTGCTCCGGGGTCAATAATTGAGCTACGAGAAAACGCTTGCGGGGGCTTGTTCATGGGTCTCAATGGGAAGTACTGTGTGAGCGGTTTGAAATTCGGTGCAACGGTTATAGGGAATAGTCGCGGCCGAAATGTCTCAAATTTCGAAATTTTGACCCTATGAAACTCGGGTCCTATTGGGTCTGAAGTGAAACTTTTTTTTTAAAATTGATGTACTCTTCGAGAGCACATTTTGGCTATTTCGGATTTTTAAATTTCGCGATAGGATTTTCTGGACAGAATTTGGGTACCAATTTTAGAATCATTTTGGACACATTTAAAAATTCGCCAATAAAAAAACTATTGAAGCTAGGACCACCAAATTTGGAGGGTTTGTAGGTTTTACTAGGGTGACCGTTCACACCAAAATTTGCGACATTCTATCGAGCCGTTTCGGAGATATTCGCGAGTTTGTGTTTTAACATTACGGAAAAATACTCTGGACCCCCTGCGGTGAGCCGCGATTGTCGAGCATGGAGAGGAAGGCCTAAGCCCTGTAAGGTCACTTTTCAATTTGCAAGTCGATCGGACAATTAGGGACCGAGATATGTGGTGTCAAATTTGGTCCATTTCCGTGACCATTGGGGCGGCTCCAATCGAAATTTCGGTCGCTTGCGCCTGGGTCATTAATGGCGCTACGAGAAAACGGTTGCGGGGGCTTGTTCATGGGTCTCAATGGAAAGAACTGTGTGAGCGGTTTGAAATTCGGTGCAACGGTTATAGGGAATAGTCGCGGCCGAAATGTGTCAAATTTCGAAATTTTGACCCTATGAAAGTCGGGTCCTATTGGGTCTGAAGACAAACGTTTTTTTTTTAAAATTGATGTACTCTTCGACAGCAACATTTTGGCTATTTCAGATTTTTAAATTTGGCGATAGGATTTTCTAGACCGAATTTGGGTACCCATTTTAGGGTCATTTTGGACACCTTTAAATATTAGCCAATAAAAAACTATCGAAGCTAGGACCACCAAGTTTGTAGGGTTTGTAGGTATTACTATGGTGCCCGTTCACACCAAAATTTGCGACATTCTATCGAGCCGTTTCGGAGATATTCGCGAGTTTGTGTTTTAACATTACGGAAATATACCCTGGACTTCCTGCGGTGAGCGGCGATTGTCGAGCATGGAGATGAAGGCCTAAGCCCTGTTAGGTCACGTTCCAAATTGCAAGTCGATCGGACATTTTGGCACCGAGATATGGGATGTCAAAGTTTGGTCCATTTTCGTGACCATTGGGGCGGCCCCAATCGAAATTTCGGTCGCTTGCTCCGGGGTCAATAGTGGAGCTACGAGAAAACGCTGGCGGGTGCTTGTTCATGTGTCTCAATGGGAAGTACTGTGTGAGCGGTTTGAAATTCGGTGCAACGGTTATAGGGAATAGTCGCGGCCGAAATGCGTCAAATTTCGAAATTTTGACCCTATGAAAGTCGGGTCCTATTGGGTCTGAAGACAAACTTTTTCTTAAAATTGATGTACTCTTCGACAGCAGCATTTTGGCTATTTCAGAATTTTAAATTTTGCGATAGGATATTCTGGACCGAATTTGGGTACCCATTTTAGGGTCATTTTGGACACATTTAAATATTAGCATATAAAAAACTATCGAAGCTAGGCCCACCAAGTTTGGAGGGTTTGTAGGTATTACTATGGTGCCCGTTCACACCAAAATTTGCGACATTCTATCGAGCCGTTTCGGAGATATTCGCGAGTTTGTGTTTTAACATTACGGAAAAATACCCTGGACTCCCTGCGGTGAGCGGCGATTGTCGAGCATGGAGATGAAGGCCTAAGCCCTGTTAGGTCACGTTCCAAATTGCAAGTCGATCGGACATTTTGGGACCGAGATATGGGATGTCAAAGTTTGGTCCATTTCCGTGATCATTGGGGCGGCCCCAATCGAAATTTCGGTCGCTTGCTCCGGGGTCAATAATGGAGCTACGAGAAAACGCTGGCGGGTGCTTGTTCATGTGTCTCAATGGGCAGTACTGTGTGAGCGGTTTGAAATTCGGTGCAACGGTTATAGGGAATAGTCGCCTCCGAAATGTGTCAAATTTCGAAATTTTGACTCTACGAAAGTCGGGTCCTATTGCGCCTGGAGACAAACTTTTTTTTTAAATTGATGTACTCTTCGAGAGCAACATTTTGGCTATTTCGGATTTTTAAATTTCGCGATAGGATTTTCTGGACCGAATTTGGGTACCCATTTTAGGTCATTTTGGACACTAAATATTCGCCAATAAAAAACTATCGAAGCTAGGCCCACCAAGTTTGGAGGGTTTGTAGGTATTACTATGGTGCCCGTTCACACCAAAATTTGCGACATTCTATCGAGCCGTTTCGGAGATTTTCGCGAGTTTGTGTTTTAACATTACGGAAAAATACTCTGGACCCCCTGCGGTGAGCCGCGATTGTCGAGCATGGAGAGGAAGGCCTAAGCCCTGTAAGGTCACGTTTCAATTTGCAAGTCGATCGGACAATTAGGGACCGAGATATGGGGTGTCAAATTTGGTCCATTTCCGTGACCATTGGGGCGGCTCCAATCGAAATTTCGGTCGCTTGCGCCTGGGTCAATAATGGCGCTACGAGAAAACGCTTGCGGGGGCTTGTTCATGGGTCTCAATGGGAAGTACTGTGTGAGCGGTTTGAAATTCGGTGCAACGGTTATAGGGAATAGTCGCGGCCGAAATGTGTCAAATTTCGAAATTTTGACCCTATGAAAGTCGGGTCCTATTGGGTCTGAAGACAAACGTTTTCTTAAAATTGATGTACTCTTCGACAGCAGCATTTTGGCTATTTCAGATTTTTAAATTTTGCGATAGGATATTCTGGACCGAATTTGGGTACCCATTTTAGGGTCATTTTGGACACATTTAAATATTAGCATATAAAAAACTATCGAAGCTAGGACCACCAAGTTTTGAGGGTTTGTAGGTATTACTATGGTGCCCGTTCACACCAAAATTTGCGACATTCTATCGAGCCGTTTCGGAGATATTCGCGAGTTTGTGTTTTAACATTACGGAAAAATACCCTGGACTCCCTGCGGTGAGCGGCGATTGTCGAGCATGGAGATGAAGGCCTAAGCCCTGTTAGGTCACGTTCCAAATTGCAAGTCGATCGGACATTTTGGGACCGAGATATGGGATGTCAAAATTTGGTCCATTTCCGTGATCATTGGGGCGGCCCCAATCGAAATTTCGGTCGCTTGCTCCGGGGTCAATAATGGAGCTACGAGAAAACGCTGGCGGGTGCTTGTTCATGTGTCTCAATGGGCAGTACTGTGTGAGCGGTTTGAAATTCGGTGCAACGGTTATAGGGAATAGTCGCCTCCGAAATGTGTCAAATTTCGAAATTTTGACTCTACGAAAGTCGGGTCCTATTGCGCCTGGAGACAAACTTTTTTTTAAAATTGATGTACTCTTCGAGAGCAACATTTTGGCTATTTCGGATTTTTAAATTTCGCGATAGGATTTTCTGGACCGAATTTGGGTACCCATTTTAGGTCATTTTGGACACTAAATATTCGCCAATAAAAAACTATCGAAGCTAGGCCCACCAAGTTTGGAGGGTTTGTAGGTATTACTATGGTGCCCGTTCACACCAAAATTTGCGACATTCTATCGAGCCGTTTCGGAGATTTTCGCGAGTTTGTGTTTTAACATTACGGAAAAATACTCTGGACCCCTTGCGGTGAGCCGCGATTGTCGAGCATGGAGAGGAAGGCCTAAGCCCTGTAAGGTCACGTTTCAATTTGCAAGTCGATCGGACAATTAGGGACCGAGATATGGGGTGTCAAATTTGGTCCATTTCCGTGACCATTGGGGCGGCTCCAATCGAAATTTCGGTCGCTTGCGCCTGGGTCAATAATGGCGCTACGAGAAAACGCTTGCGGGGGCTTGTTCATGGGTCTCAATGGGAAGTACTGTGTGAGCGGTTTGAAATTCGGTGCAACGGTTATAGGGAATAGTCGCGGCCGAAATGTGTCAAATTTCGAAATTTTGACCCTATGAAAGTCGGGTCCTATTGGGTCTGAAGACAAACTTTTTCTTAAAATTGATGTACTCTTCGACAGCAGCATTTTGGCTATTTCAGATTTTTAAATTTTGCGATAGGATATTCTGGACCGAATTTGGGTACCCATTTTAGGGTCATTTTGGACACATTTAAATATTAGCATATAAAAAACTATCGAAGCTAGGACCACCAAGTTTTGAGGGTTTGTAGGTATTACTATGGTGCCCGTTCACACCAAAATTTGCGACATTCTATCGAGCCGTTTCGGAGATATTCGCGAGTTTGTGTTTTAACATTACGGAAAAATACCCTGGACTCCCTGCGGTGAGCGGCGATTGTCGAGCATGGAGATGAAGGCCTAAGCCCTGTTAGGTCACGTTCCAAATTGCAAGTCGATCGGACATTTTGGGACCGAGATATGGGATGTCAAAATTTGGTCCATTTCCGTGATCATTGGGGCGGCCCCAATCGAAATTTCGGTCGCTTGCTCCGGGGTCAATAATGGAGCTACGAGAAAACGCTGGCGGGTGCTTGTTCATGTGTCTCAATGGGCAGTACTGTGTGAGCGGTTTGAAATTCGGTGCAACGGTTATAGGGAATAGTCGCCTCCGAAATGTGTCAAATTTCGAAATTTTGACTCTACGAAAGTCGGGTCCTATTGCGCCTGGAGACAAACTTTTTTTTTAAATTGATGTACTCTTCGAGAGCAACATTTTGGCTATTTCGGATTTTTAAATTTCGCGATAGGATTTTCTGGACCGAATTTGGGTACCCATTTTAGGTCATTTTGGACACTAAATATTCGCCAATAAAAAACTATCGAAGCTAGGCCCACCAAGTTTGGAGGGTTTGTAGGTATTACTATGGTGCCCGTTCACACCAAAATTTGCGACATTCTATCGAGCCGTTTCGGAGATTTTCGCGAGTTTGTGTTTTAACATTACGGAAAAATACTCTGGACCCCTTGCGGTGAGCCGCGATTGTCGAGCATGGAGAGGAAGGCCTAAGCCCTGTAAGGTCACGTTTCAATTTGCAAGTCGATCGGACAATTAGGGACCGAGATATGGGGTGTCAAATTTGGTCCATTTCCGTGACCATTGGGGCGGCTCCAATCGAAATTTCGGTCGCTTGCGCCTGGGTCAATAATGGCGCTACGAGAAAACGCTTGCGGGGGCTTGTTCATGGGTCTCAATGGGAAGTACTGTGTGAGCGGTTTGAAATTCGGTGCAACGGTTATAGGGAATAGTCGCCTCCGAAATGTGTCAAATTTCGAAATTTTGACTCTACGAAAGTCGGGTCCTATTGGGCCTTGAGACAAACTTTTTTTTAAATTGATGTACTCTTCGAGAGCAACATTTTGGCTATTTCGGATTTTTAAATTTCGCGATAGGATTTTCTGGACCGAATTTGGGTACCCATTTTAGGGTCATTTTGGACACTAAATATTCGCCAAGAAAAAACTATCGAAGCTAGGCCCACCAAGTTTGGAGGGTTTGTAGGTATTACTATGATGCCCGTTCACACCAAAATTTGCGACATTCTATCGAGCCGTTTCGGAGATTTTCGCGAGTTTGTGTTTTAACATTACGGAAAAATACCCTGGACCCCCTGCGGTGAGCGGCGATTGTCGAGCATGGAGAGGAAGGCCTAAGCCCTGTTAGGTCAGGTTTCAAATTGCAAGTCGATCGGACATTTTGGGACCGAGATATGGGGTGTCAAAGTTTGGTCCATTTCCGTGACCATTGGGGCGGCCCCAATCGAAATTTCGGTCGCTTGCTCCGGGGTCAATAATTGAGCTACGAGAAAACGCTTGCGGGGGCTTGTTCATGGGTCTCAATGGGAAGTACTGTGTGAGCGGTTTGAAATTGGGTGCAACGGTTATAGGGAATAGTCGCGGCCGAAATGTGTCAAATTTCGAAATTTTGACCCTATGAAAGTCGGGTCCTATTGGGTCTGAAGTGAAACATTTTTTTTAAAATTGATGTACTCTTCGAGAGCACATTTTGGCTATTTCGGATTTTTAAATTTCGCGATAGGATTTTCTGGACAGAATTTGGGTACCCATTTTAGGGTCATTTTGGACACATTTAAATATTAGCCAATA
This sequence comes from Stegodyphus dumicola, assembly GCF_044657685.1. NCBI lineage: Eukaryota > Metazoa > Arthropoda > Arachnida > Araneae > Eresidae > Stegodyphus > Stegodyphus dumicola. Next base: position 6,955,634 of record NC_140768.1, read on the forward strand.
AAAAAACTATTGAAGCTAGGACCACCAAATTTGGAGGGTTTGTAGGTATTACTAGGGTGACCGTTCACACCAAAATTTGCGACATTCTATCGAGCCGTTTCGGAGATATTCGCGAGTTTGTGTTTTAACATTACGGAAAAATACCCTGGACTCCCTGCGGTGAGCGGCGATTGTCGAGCATGGAGATGAAGGCCTAAGCCCTGTTAGGTCACGTTCCAAATTGCAAGTCGATCGGACATTTTGGGACCGAGATATGGGATGTCAATTTTGGTCCATTTCCGTGATCATTGGGGCGGCCCCAATCGAAATTTCGGTCGCTTGCTCCGGGGTCAATAATGGAGCTACGAGAAAACGCTGGCGGGTGCTTGTTCATGTGTCTCAATGGGCAGTACTGTGTGAGCGGTTTGAAATTCGGTGCAACGGTTATAGGGAATAGTCGCCTCCGAAATGTGTCAAATTTCGAAATTTTGACTCTACGAAAGTCGGGTCCTATTGCGCCTGGAGACAAACTTTTTTTTTAAATTGATGTACTCTTCGAGAGCAACATTTTGGCTATTTCGGATTTTTAAATTTCGCGATAGGATTTTCTGGACCGAATTTGGGTACCCATTTTAGGTCATTTTGGACACTAAATATTCGCCAATAAAAAACTATCGAAGCTAGGCCCACCAAGTTTGGAGGGTTTGTAGGTATTACTATGATGCCCGTTCACTCCAAATTCTGCGACATTCTATCGAGCCGTTTCGGAGATATTCGCGAGTTTGTGTTTTAAAATTACGGAAAAATACCCTGGACTCCCTGCGGTGAGCGGCGATTGTCGAGCATGGATATGAAGGCCTAAGCCCTGTTAGGTCACGTTCCAAATTGCAAGTCGATCGGACATTTTGGGACCGAGATGTGGGATGTCAAAGTTTGGTCCATTTTCGTGAGCATTGGGGCGGCCCCAATCGAAATTTCGGTCGCTTGCTCCGGGGTCAATAATGGAGCTACGAGAAAACGCTGGCGGGTGCTTGTTCATGTGTCTCAATGGGAAGTACTGTGTGAGCGGTTTGAAATTGGGTGCAACGGTTATAGGGAATAGTCGCCTCCGAAATGTGTCAAATTTCGAAATTTTGACTCTACGAAAGTCGGGTCCTATTGGGCCTGGAGACAAACTTTTTTTTTAAATTGATGTACTCTTCGAGAGCAACATTTTGGCTATTTCGGATTTTTAAATTTCGCGATAGGATTTTCTGGACCGAATTTGGGTACCCATTTTAGGGTCATTTTGGACACTAAATATTCGCCAAGAAAAAACTATCGAAGCTAGGCCCACCAAGTTTGGAGGGTTTGTAGGTATTACTATGATGCCCGTTCACACCAAAATTTGCGACATTCTATCGAGCCGTTTCGGAGATTTTCGCGAGTTTGTGTTTTAACATTACGGAAAAATACCCTGGACCCCCTGCGGTGAGCGGCGATTGTCGAGCATGCAGAGGAAGGCCTAAGCCCTGTTAGGTCAGGTTTCAAATTGCAAGTCGATCGGATAATTAGGGACCGAGATATGGGGTGTCAAAATTTGGTCCATTTCCGTGACCATTGGGGCGGCCCCAATCGAAATTTCGGTCGCTTGCGCCGGGGTCAATAATGGCGCTATGAGAAAACGCTTGCGGGGGCTTGTTCATGTGTCTCAATGGGAAGTACTGTGTGAGCGGTTTGAAATTCGGTGCAACGTTTATAGGGAATAGTCGCGTCCGAAATGTGTCAAATTTCGAAATTTTGACCCTATGAAAGTCGGGTCCTGTTGGGTCTGAAGACAAACTTTTTTCTTAAAATTGATGTACTCTTCGACAGCAACATTTTGGCTATTTCAGATTTTTAAATTTCGCGATAGGATTTTCTAGACCGAATTTGGGTACCCATTTTAGGGTCATTTTGGACACATTTAAATATACGCCAATAAAAAACTATCGAAGCTAGGACCACCAAGTTTGGAGGGTTTGTAGGTATTACTATGGTGCCCGTTCACACCAAAATTTGCGACATTCTATCGAGCCGTTTCGGAGATTTTCGCGAGTTTGTGTTTTAACATTACGGAAAAATACCCTGGACCCCCTGCGGTGAGCGGCGATTGTCGAGCATGGAGAGGAAGGCCTAAGCCCTGTTAGGTCAGGTTTCAAATTGCAAGTCGATCGGACATTTTGGGACCGAGATATGGGGTGTCAAAGTTTGGTCCATTTCCGTGACCATTGGGGCGGCCCCAATCGAAATTTCGGTCGCTTGCTCCGGGGTCAATAATTGAGCTACGAGAAAACGCTTGCGGGGGCTTGTTCATGGGTCTCAATGGGAAGTACTGTGTGAGCGGTTTGAAATTGGGTGCAACGGTTATAGGGAATAGTCGCGGCCGAAATGTGTCAAATTTCGAAATTTTGACCCTATGAAAGTCGGGTCCTATTGGGTCTGAAGTGAAACATTTTTTTTAAAATTGATGTACTCTTCGAGAGCACATTTTGGCTATTTCGGATTTTTAAATTTCGCGATAGGATTTTCTGGACAGAATTTGGGTACCCATTTTAGGGTCATTTTGGACACATTTAAATATTAGCCAATAAAAAAACTATTGAAGCTAGGACCACCAAATTTGGAGGGTTTGTAGGTATTACTAGGGTGACCGTTCACACCAAAATTTGCGACATTCTATCGAGCCGTTTCGGAGATATTCGCGAGTTTGTGTTTTAACATTACGGAAAAATACCCTGGACTCCCTGCGGTGAGCGGCGATTGTCGAGCATGGAGATGAAGGCCTAAGCCCTGTTAGGTCACGTTCCAAATTGCAAGTCGATCGGACATTTTGGGACCGAGATATGGGATGTCAATTTTGGTCCATTTCCGTGATCATTGGGGCGGCCCCAATCGAAATTTCGGTCGCTTGCTCCGGGGTCAATAATGGAGCTACGAGAAAACGCTGGCGGGTGCTTGTTCATGTGTCTCAATGGGCAGTACTGTGTGAGCGGTTTGAAATTCGGTGCAACGGTTATAGGGAATAGTCGCCTCCGAAATGTGTCAAATTTCGAAATTTTGACTCTACGAAAGTCGGGTCCTATTGCGCCTGGAGACAAACTTTTTTTTTAAATTGATGTACTCTTCGAGAGCAACATTTTGGCTATTTCGGATTTTTAAATTTCGCGATAGGATTTTCTGGACCGAATTTGGGTACCCATTTTAGGTCATTTTGGACACTAAATATTCGCCAATAAAAAACTATCGAAGCTAGGCCCACCAAGTTTGGAGGGTTTGTAGGTATTACTATGATGCCCGTTCACTCCAAATTTTGCGACATTCTATCGAGCCGTTTCGGAGATATTCGCGAGTTTGTGTTTTAAAATTACGGAAAAATACCCTGGACTCCCTGCGGTGAGCGGCGATTGTCGAGCATGGATATGAAGGCCTAAGCCCTGTTAGGTCACGTTCCAAATTGCAAGTCGATCGGACATTTTGGGACCGAGATGTGGGATGTCAAAGTTTGGTCCATTTTCGTGAGCATTGGGGCGGCCCCAATCGAAATTTCGGTCGCTTGCTCCGGGGTCAATAATGGAGCTACGAGAAAACGCTGGCGGGTGCTTGTTCATGTGTCTCAATGGGAAGTACTGTGTGAGCGGTTTGAAATTGGGTGCAACGGTTATAGGGAATAGTCGCCTCCGAAATGTGTCAAATTTCGAAATTTTGACTCTACGAAAGTCGGGTCCTATTGGGCCTGGAGACAAACTTTTTTTTTAAATTGATGTACTCTTCGAGAGCAACATTTTGGCTATTTCGGATTTTTAAATTTCGCGATAGGATTTTCTGGACCGAATTTGGGTACCCATTTTAGGGTCATTTTGGACACTAAATATTCGCCAAGAAAAAACTATCGAAGCTAGGCCCACCAAGTTTGGAGGGTTTGTAGGTATTACTATGATGCCCGTTCACACCAAAATTTGCGACATTCTATCGAGCCGTTTCGGAGATTTTCGCGAGTTTGTGTTTTAACATTACGGAAAAATACCCTGGACCCCCTGCGGTGAGCGGCGATTGTCGAGCATGCAGAGGAAGGCCTAAGCCCTGTTAGGTCAGGTTTCAAATTGCAAGTCGATCGGATAATTAGGGACCGAGATATGGGGTGTCAAAATTTGGTCCATTTCCGTGACCATTGGGGCGGCCCCAATCGAAATTTCGGTCGCTTGCGCCGGGGTCAATAATGGCGCTATGAGAAAACGCTTGCGGGGGCTTGTTCATGTGTCTCAATGGGAAGTACTGTGTGAGCGGTTTGAAATTCGGTGCAACGTTTATAGGGAATAGTCGCGTCCGAAATGTGTCAAATTTCGAAATTTTGACCCTATGAAAGTCGGGTCCTGTTGGGTCTGAAGACAAACTTTTTTCTTAAAATTGATGTACTCTTCGACAGCAACATTTTGGCTATTTCAGATTTTTAAATTTCGCGATAGGATTTTCTAGACCGAATTTGGGTACCCATTTTAGGGTCATTTTGGACACATTTAAATATACGCCAATAAAAAACTATCGAAGCTAGGACCACCAAGTTTGGAGGGTTTGTAGGTATTACTATGGTGCCCGTTCACACCAAAATTTGCGACATTCTATCGAGCCGTTTCGGAGATATTCGCGAGTTTGTGTTTTAACATTACGGAAAAATACCCTGGACCCCCTGCGGTGAGCCGCGATTGTCGAGCATGGAGATGAAGGCCTAAGCCCTGTTAGGTCACGTTCCAAATTGCAAGTCGATCGGACATTTTGGGACCGAGATATGGGGTGTCAAAGTTTGGTCCATTTCCGTGACCATTGGGGCGGCCCCAATCGAAATTTCGGTCGCTTGCTCCGGGATCAATAATTGAGCTACGAGAAAACGCTTGCGGGGGCTTGTTCATGGGTCTCAATGGGAAGTACTGTGTGAGCGGTTTGAAATTCGGTGCAACGGTTATAGGGAATAGTCGCGGCCGAAATGTGTCAAATTTCGAAATTTTGACCCTATGAAAGTCGGGTCCTATTGGGTCTGAAGTGAAACTTTTTTTTTAAAATTGATGTACTCTTCGAGAGCACATTTTGGCTATTTCGGATTTTTAAATTTCGCGATAGGATTTTCTGGACAGAATTTGGGTACCCATTTTAGGGTCATTTTGGACACATTTAAATATTAGCCAATAAAAAAACTATTGAAGCTAGGACCACCAAATTTGGAGGGTTTGTAGGTATTACTAGGGTGACCGTTCACACCAAAATTTGCGACATTCTATCGAGCCGTTTCGGAGATATTCGCGAGTTTGTGTTTTAACATTACGGAAAAATACTCTGGACCCCCTGCGGTGAGCCGCGATTGTCGAGCATGGAGAGGAAGGCCTAAGCCCTGTAAGGTCACTTTTCAATTTGCAAGTCGATCGGACAATTAGGGACCGAGATATGGGGTGTCAAATTTGGTCCATTTCCGTGACCATTGGGGCGGCTCCAATCGAAATTTCGGTCGCTTGCGCCTGGGTCAATAATAGCGCTACGAGAAAACGCTTGCGGGGGCTTGTTCATGTGTCTCAATGGGAAGTACTGTGTGAGCGGTTTGAAATTCGGTGCAACGTTTATAGGGAATAGTCGCGTCCGAAATGCGTCAAATTTCGAAATTTTGACCCTATGAAAGTCGGGTCCTATTGGGTCTGAAGACAAACATTTTTCTTAAAATTGATGTACTCTTCGAGAGCAACATTTTGGCTATTTCAGAGTTTTAAAATTTCGCGATAGGATTTTCTGGACAGAATTTGGGTACCCATTTTAGGGTCATTTTGGACACTTTTAAATATTCGCCAATAAAAAACTATCGAAGCTAGGACCACCAAGTTTGGAGGGTTTGTAGGTATTACTATGGTGCCCGTTCACACCAAAATTTGCGACATTCTATCGAGCCGTTTCGGAGATATTCGCGAGTTTGTGTTTTAAAATTACGGAAAAATACCCTGGACTCCCTGCGGTGAGCGGCGATTGTCGAGCATGGATATGAAGGCCTAAGCCCTGTTAGGTCACGTTCCAAATTGCAAGTCGATCGGACACTTTGGGACCGAGATATGGTGTGTCAAAGTTTGGTCCATTTCCGTGACCATTGGGGCGGCCCCAATCGAAATTTCGGTCGCTTGCTCCGGGGTCAATAATGGAGCTACGAGAAAACGCTGGCGGGTGCTTGTTCATGTGTCTCAATGGGAAGTACTGTGTGAGCGGTTTGAAATTCGGTGCAACGTTTATAGGGAATAGTCGCGTCCGAAATGTGTCAAATTTCCAAATTTTGACCCTATGAAAGTCGGGTCCTGTTGGGTCTGAAGACAAACTTTTTTCTTAAAATTGATGTACTCTTCGACAGCAACATTTTGGCTATTTCGGATTTTTAAATTTCGCGATAGGATTTTCTAGACCGAATTTGGGTACCCATTTTAGGGTCATTTTGGACACATTTAAATATTAGCCAATAAAAAAACTATTGAAGCTAGGACCACCAAATTTGGAGGGTTTGTAGGTATTACTAGGGTGACCGTTCACACCAAAATTTGCGACATTCTATCGAGCCGTTTCGGAGGTATTCGCGAGTTTGTGTTTTAACATTACGGAAAAATACTCTGGACCCCCTGCGGTGAGCCGCGATTGTCGAGCAAGGAGAGTAAGGCCTAAGCCCTGTAAGGTCACTTTTCAATTTGCAAGTCGATCGGACAATTAGGGACCGAGATATGGGGTGTCAAATTTGGTCCATTTCCGTGACCATTGGGGCGGCTCCAATCGAAATTTCGGTCGCTTGCGCCTGGGTCAATAATGGCGCTACGAGAAAACGCTTGCGGGGGCTTGTTCATGGGTCTCAATGGGAAGTACTGTGTGAGCGGTTTGAAATTGGGTGCAACGGTTATAGGGAATAGTCGCGGCCGAAATGTGTCAAATTTCGAAATTTTGACCCTATGAAAGTCGGGTCCTATTGGGTCTGAAGACAAACTTTTTTTTTAAAATTGATGTACTCTTCGAGAGCAACATTTTGGCTATTTCAGATTTTTAAATTTCGCGATAGGATTTTCTAGACCGAATTTGGGTACCCATTTTAGGGTCATTTTGGACACCTTTAAATATTAGCCAATAAAAAACTATCAAAGCTAGGACCACCAAGTTTGTAGGGTTTGTAGGTATTACTATGGTGCCCGCTCACACCAAAATTTGCGACATTCTATCGAGCCGTTTCGGAGATATTCGCGAGTTTGTGTTTTAACATTACGGAAAAATACCCTGGACCCCCTGCGGTGAGCCGCGATTGTCGAGCATGGAGATGAAGGCCTAAGCCCTGTTAGGTCACGTTCCAAATTGCAAGTCGATCGGACATTTTGGGACCGAGATATGGGGTGTCAAAGTTTGGTCCATTTCCGTGACCATTGGGGCGGCCCCAATCGAAATTTCGGTCGCTTGCTCCGGGGTCAATAATGGAGCTACGAGAAAACGCTTGCGGGGGCTTGTTCATGGGTCTCAATGGGAAGTACTGTGTGAGCGGTTTGAAATTCGGTGCAACGGTTATAGGGAATACTCGCGGCCGAAATGTGTCAAATTTCGAAATTTTGACCCTATGAAAGTCGGGTCTTATTGGGTCTGAAGTCAAACTTTTTTTTTTAAATTGATGTACTCTTCGAGAGCACATTTTGGCTATTTCAGATTTTTAAATTTCGCGATAGGATTTTCTGGACCGAATTTGGGTACCCATTTTAGGGTCATTTTGGACACATTTAAAAATTCGCCAATAAAAAAACTATCGAAGCTAGGACCACCAAATTTGCAGGGTTTGTAGGTTTTACTAGGGTGCCCGTTCACACCAAAATTTGCGACATTCTATCGAGCCGTTTCGGAGATATTCGCGAGTTTGTGTTTTAACATTACGGAAAAATACCCTGGACTCCCTGCGGTGAGCGGCGATTGTCGAGCATGGAGATGAAGGCCTAAGCCCTGTTAGGTCACGTTCCAAATTGCAAGTCGATCGGACATTTTGGGACCGAGATATGGGGTGTCAAAGTTTGGTCCATTTCCGTGACCATTGGGGCGGCCCCAATCGAAATTTCGGTCGCTTGCTCCGGGGTCAATAATGGAGCTACGAGAAAACGCTGGCGGGTGCTTGTTCATGTGTCTCAATGGGAAGTACTGTGTGAGCGGTTTGAAATTCGGTGCAACGTTTATAGGGAATAGTCGCGTCCGAAATGTGTCAAATTTCGAAATTTTGACCCTATGAAAGTCGGGTCCTATTGGGTCTGAAGACAAACTTTTTTCTTAAAATTGATGTACTCTTCGAGAGCAACATTTTGGCTATTTCAGATTTTTAAAATTTCGCGATAGGATTTTCTGGACAGAATTTGGGTACCCATTTTAGGGTCATTTTGGACACTTTTAAATATTCGCCAATAAAAAACTATCGAAGCTAGGACCACCAAGTTTGGAGGGTTTGTAGGTATTACTATGGTGCCCGTTCACACCAAAATTTGCGACATTCTATCGAGCCGTTTCGGAGATATTCGCGAGTTTGTGTTTTAACATTACGGAAAAATACCCTGGACTCCCTGCGGTGAGCGGCGATTGTCGAGCATGGAGATGAAGGCCTAAGCCCTGTTAGGTCACGTTCCAAATTGCAAGTCGATCGGACATTTTGGGACCGAGATATGGGGTGTCAAAGTTTGGTCCATTTCCGTGACCATTGGGGCGGCTCCAATCGAAATTTCGGTCGCTTGCGCCTGGGTCAATAATGGCGCTACGAGAAAACGCTTGCGGGGGCTTGTTCATGGGTCTCAATGGGAAGTACTGTGTGAGCGGTTTGAAATTGGGTGCAACGGTTATAGGGAATAGTCGCGGCCGAAATGTGTCAAATTTCGAAATTTTGACCCTATGAAAGTCGGGTCCTATTGGGTCTGAAGACAAACTTTTTTTTTAAAATTGATGTACTCTTCGAGAGCAACATTTTGGCTATTTCAGATTTTTAAATTTCGCGATAGGATTTTCTAGACCGAATTTGGGTACCCATTTTAGGGTCATTTTGGACACCTTTAAATATTAGCCAATAAAAAACTATCGAAGCTAGGACCAAGTTTGTAGGGTTTGTAGGTATTACTATGGTGCCCGCTCACACCAAAATTTGCGACATTCTATCGAGCCGTTTCGGAGATATTCGCGAGTTTGTGTTTTAACATTACGGAAAAATACCCTGGACCCCCTGCGGTGAGCCGCGATTGTCGAGCATGGAGATGAAGGCCTAAGCCCTGTTAGGTCACGTTCCAAATTGCAAGTCGATCGGACATTTTGGGACCGAGATATGGGGTGTCAAAGTTTGGTCCATTTCCGTGACCATTGGGGCGGCCCCAATCGAAATTTCGGTCGCTTGCTCCGGGGTCAATAATGGCGCTACGAGAAAACGCTTGCGGGGGCTTGTTCATGGGTCTCAATGGGAAGTACTGCGTGAGCGGTTTGAAATTCGGTGCAACGGTTATAGGGAATAGTCGCGGCCGAAATGTGTCAAATTTCGAAATTTTGACCCTATGAAAGTCGGGTCCTATTGGGTCTGAAGTCAAACTTTTTTCTTAAAATTGATGTACTCTTCGAGAGCAACATTTTGGCTATTTCAGATTTTTAAAATTTTGCGATAGGATTTTCTGGACAGAATTTGGGTACCCATTTTAGGGTCATTTTGGACACTTTTAAATATTCGCCAATAAAAAACTATCGAAGCTAGGACCACCAAGTTTGGAGGGTTTCTAGGTATTACTATGGTGCCCGTTCACACCAAAATTTGCGACATTCTATCGAGCCGTTTCGGAGATATTCGCGAGTTTGTGTTTTAACATTACGGAAAAATACCCTGGACTCCCTGCGGTGAGCGGCAATTGTCGAGCATGGAGATGAAGGCCTAAGCCCTGTTAGGTCACGTTCCAAATTGCAAGTCGATCGGACATTTTGGGACCGAGATATGGGGTGTCAAATTTTGGTCCATTTCCGTGACCATTGGGGCGGCCCCAATCGAAAGTTCGGTCGCTTGCTCCGGGGTCAATAATGGAGCTACGAGAAAACGCTGGCGGGTGCTTCTTCATGTGTCTCAATGGGAAGTACTGTGTGAGCGGTTTGAAATTCGGTGCAACGTTTATAGGGAATAGTCGCGTCCGAAATGTGTCAAATTTCGAAATTTTGACCCTATGAAAGTCGGGTCCTATTGGGTCTGAAGACAAACTTTTTTTTTAAATTGATGTACTCTTCGACAGCAACATTTTGGCTATTTCAGATTTTTAAATTTCGCGATAGGATTTTCTGGACCGAATTTGGGTACCCATTTTAGGGTCATTTTGGACACCTTTAAATATTAGCCAATAAAAAACTATCGAAGCTAGGACCACCAAGTTTGTAGGGTTTGTAGGTATTACTATGGTGCCCGTTCACACCAAAATTTGCGACATTCTATCGAGCCGTTTCGGAGATATTCGCGAGTTTGTGTTTTAACATTACGGAAAAATACCCTGGACTCCCTGCGGTGAGCGGCAATTGTCGAGCATGGAGATGAAGGCCTAAGCCCTGTTAGGTCACGTTCCAAATTGCAAGTCGATCGGACATTTTGGGACCGAGATATGGGGTGTCAAAGTTTGGTCCATTTCCGTGACCATTGGGGCGGCCCCAATCGAAAGTTCGGTCGCTTGCTCCGTGGTCAATAATGGAGCTACGAGAAAACGCTGGCGGGTGCTTGTTCATGTGTCTCAATGGGAAGTACTGTGTGAGCGGTTTGAAATTCGGTGCAACGTTTATAGGGAATAGTCGCGTCCGAAATGTGTCAAATTTCGAAATTTTGACCCTATGAAAGTCGGGTCCTATTGGGTCTGAAGACAAACTTTTTTCTTAAAATTGATGTACTCTTCGAGAGCAACATTTTGGCTATTTCAGATTTTTAAAATTTCGCGATAGGATTTTCTGGACAGAATTTGGGTACCCATTTTAGGGTCATTTTGGACACTTTTAAATATTCGCCAATAAAAAACTATCGAAGCTAGGACCACCAAGTTTGGAGGGTTTGTAGGTATTACTATGGTGCCCGTTCACACCAAAATTTGCGACATTCTATCGAGCCGTTTCGGAGATATTCGCGAGTTTGTGTTTTAAAATTACGGAAAAATACCCTGGACTCCCTGCGGTGAGCGGCGATTGTCGAGCATGGAGATGAAGGCCTAAGCCCTGTTAGGTCACGTTCCAAATTGCAAGTCGATCGGACACTTTGGGACCGAGATATGGTGTGTCAAAGTTTGGTCCATTTCCGTGACCATTGGGGCGGCCCCAATCGAAATTTTGGTCGCTTGCTCCGGGGTCAATAATGGAGCTACGAGAAAACGCTGGCGGGTGCTTGTTCATGTGTCTCAATGGGAAGTACTGTGTGAGCGGTTTGAAATTCGGTGCAACGTTTATAGGGAATAGTCGCGTCCGAAATGTGTCAAATTTCGAAATTTTGACCCTATGAAAGTCGGGTCCTATTGGGTCTGAAGACAAACTTTTTTTTTAAAATTGATGTACTCTTCGAGAGCAACATTTTGGCTATTTCAGATTTTTAAATTTCGCGATAGGATTTTCTAGACCGAATTTGGGTACCCATTTTAGGGTCATTTTGGACACCTTTAAATATTAGCCAATAAAAAACTATCGAAGCTAGGACCAAGTTTGTAGGGTTTGTAGGTATTACTATGGTGCCCGCTCACACCAAAATTTGCGACATTCTATCGAGCCGTTTCGGAGATATTCGCGAGTTTGTGTTTTAACATTACGGAAAAATACCCTGGACCCCCTGCGGTGAGCCGCGATTGTCGAGCATGGAGATGAAGGCCTAAGCCCTGTTAGGTCACGTTCCAAATTGCAAGTCGATCGGACATTTTGGGACCGAGATATGGGGTGTCAAAGTTTGGTCCATTTCCGTGACCATTGGGGCGGCCCCAATCGAAATTTCGGTCGCTTGCTCCGGGGTCAATAATGGCGCTACGAGAAAACGCTTGCGGGGGCTTGTTCATGGGTCTCAATGGGAAGTACTGCGTGAGCGGTTTGAAATTCGGTGCAACGGTTATAGGGAATAGTCGCGGCCGAAATGTGTCAAATTTCGAAATTTTGACCCTATGAAAGTCGGGTCCTATTGGGTCTGAAGTCAAACTTTTTTCTTAAAATTGATGTACTCTTCGAGAGCAACATTTTGGCTATTTCAGATTTTTAAAATTTTGCGATAGGATTTTCTGGACAGAATTTGGGTACCCATTTTAGGGTCATTTTGGACACTTTTAAATATTCGCCAATAAAAAACTATCGAAGCTAGGACCACCAAGTTTGGAGGGTTTCTAGGTATTACTATGGTGCCCGTTCACACCAAAATTTGCGACATTCTATCGAGCCGTTTCGGAGATATTCGCGAGTTTGTGTTTTAACATTACGGAAAAATACCCTGGACTCCCTGCGGTGAGCGGCAATTGTCGAGCATGGAGATGAAGGCCTAAGCCCTGTTAGGTCACGTTCCAAATTGCAAGTCGATCGGACATTTTGGGACCGAGATATGGGGTGTCAAATTTTGGTCCATTTCCGTGACCATTGGGGCGGCCCCAATCGAAAGTTCGGTCGCTTGCTCCGGGGTCAATAATGGAGCTACGAGAAAACGCTGGCGGGTGCTTCTTCATGTGTCTCAATGGGAAGTACTGTGTGAGCGGTTTGAAATTCGGTGCAACGTTTATAGGGAATAGTCGCGTCCGAAATGTGTCAAATTTCGAAATTTTGACCCTATGAAAGTCGGGTCCTATTGGGTCTGAAGACAAACTTTTTTTTTAAATTGATGTACTCTTCGACAGCAACATTTTGGCTATTTCAGATTTTTAAATTTCGCGATAGGATTTTCTGGACCGAATTTGGGTACCCATTTTAGGGTCATTTTGGACACCTTTAAATATTAGCCAATAAAAAACTATCGAAGCTAGGACCACCAAGTTTGTAGGGTTTGTAGGTATTACTATGGTGCCCGTTCACACCAAAATTTGCGACATTCTATCGAGCCGTTTCGGAGATATTCGCGAGTTTGTGTTTTAACATTACGGAAAAATACCCTGGACTCCCTGCGGTGAGCGGCAATTGTCGAGCATGGAGATGAAGGCCTAAGCCCTGTTAGGTCACGTTCCAAATTGCAAGTCGATCGGACATTTTGGGACCGAGATATGGGGTGTCAAAGTTTGGTCCATTTCCGTGACCATTGGGGCGGCCCCAATCGAAAGTTCGGTCGCTTGCTCCGTGGTCAATAATGGAGCTACGAGAAAACGCTGGCGGGTGCTTGTTCATGTGTCTCAATGGGAAGTACTGTGTGAGCGGTTTGAAATTCGGTGCAACGTTTATAGGGAATAGTCGCGTCCGAAATGTGTCAAATTTCGAAATTTTGACCCTATGAAAGTCGGGTCCTATTGGGTCTGAAGACAAACTTTTTTCTTAAAATTGATGTACTCTTCGAGAGCAACATTTTGGCTATTTCAGATTTTTAAAATTTCGCGATAGGATTTTCTGGACAGAATTTGGGTACCCATTTTAGGGTCATTTTGGACACTTTTAAATATTCGCCAATAAAAAACTATCGAAGCTAGGACCACCAAGTTTGGAGGGTTTGTAGGTATTACTATGGTGCCCGTTCACACCAAAATTTGCGACATTCTATCGAGCCGTTTCGGAGATATTCGCGAGTTTGTGTTTTAACATTACGGAAAAATACCCTGGACTCCCTGCGGTGAGCGGCAATTGTCGAGCATGGAGATGAAGGCCTAAGCCCTGTTAGGTCACGTTCCAAATTGCAAGTCGATCGGACACTTTGGGACCGAGATATGGTGTGTCAAAGTTTGGTCCATTTCCGTGACCATTGGGGCGGCCCCAATCGAAATTTTGGTCGCTTGCTCCGGGGTCAATAATGGAGCTACGAGAAAACGCTGGCGGGTGCTTGTTCATGTGTCTCAATGGGAAGTACTGTGTGAGCGGTTTGAAATTCGGTGCAACGGTTATAGGGAATAGTCGCGGCCGAAATGCGTCAAATTTCGAAATTTTGACCCTATGAAAGTCGGGTCCTATTGGGTCTGAAGTGAAACTTTTTTTTTTAAATTGATGTACTCTTCGAGAGCACATTTTGGCTATTTCGGATTTTTAAATTTCGCGATAGGATTTTCTGGACAGAATTTGGGTACCCATTTTAGAGTCATTTCGGACACATTTAAATATTAGCCAATAAAAAAACTCTTGAAGCTAGGACCACCAAATTTGGAGGGTTTGTAGGTATTACTAGGGTGACCGTTCACACCAAAATTTGCGACATTCTATCGAGCCGTTTCGGAGATATTCGCGAGTTTGTGTTTTAACATTACGGAAAAATACTCTGGACCCCCTGCGGTGAGCCGCGATTGTCGAGCATGGAGAGGAAGGCCTAAGCCCTGTAAGGTCACTTTTCAATTTGCAAGTCGATCGGACAATTAGGGACCGAGATATGGGGTGTCAAATTTGGTCCATTTCCGTGACCATTGGGGCGGCTCCAATCGAAATTTCGGTCGCTTGCGCCTGGGTCAATAATGGCGCTACGAGAAAACGCTTGCGGGGGCTTGTTCATGGGTCTCAATGGGAAGTACTGTGTGAGCGGTTTGAAATTGGGTGCAACGGTTATAGGGAATAGTCGCGGCCGAAATGTGTCAAATTTCGAAATTTTGACCCTATGAAAGTCGGGTCCTATTGGGTCTGAAGACAAACTTTTTTTTTAAAATTCATGTACTCTTCGACAGCAACATTTTGGCTATTTCAGATTTTTAAATTTCGCGATAGGATTTTCTAGACCGAATTTGGGTACCCATTTTAGGGTCATTTTGGACACGTTTAAATATTAGCCAATAAAAAACTATCGAAGCTAGGACCACCAAGTTTGTAGGGTTTGTAGGTATTACTATGGTGCCCGCTCACACCAAAATTTGCGACATTCTATCGAGCCGTTTCGGAGATATTCGCGAGTTTGTGTCTTAACATTACGGAAAAATACCTTGGACCCCCTGCGGTGAGCCGCGATTGTCGAGCATGGAGATGAAGGCCTAAGCCCTGTTAGGTCACGTTCCAAATTGCAAGTCGATCGGACATTTTGGGACCGAGATATGGGGCGTCAAAGTTTGGTCCATTTCCGTGACCATTGGGGCGGCCCCAATCGAAATTTCGGTCGCTTGCTCCGGGGTCAATAATTGAGCTACGAGAAAACGCTTGCGGGGGCTTGTTCATGGGTCTCAATGGGAAGTACTGTGTGAGCGGTTTGAAATTCGGTGCAACGGTTATAGGGAATACTCGCGGCCGAAATGTGTCAAATTTCGAAATTTTGACCCTATGAAAGTCGGGTCCTATTGGGTCTGAAGTCAAACTTTTTTTTTCAAATTGATGTACTCTTCGAGAGCACATTTTGGCTATTTCGGATTTTTAAATTTCGCGATAGGATTTTCTGGACAGAATTTGGGTACCAATTTTAGAATCATTTTGGACACATTTAAAAATTCGCCAATAAAAAAACTATTGAAGCTAGGACCACCAAATTTGGAGGGTTTGTAGGTTTTACTAGGGTGACCGTTCACACCAAAATTTGAGACATTCTATCGAGCCGTTTCGGAGATATTCGCGAGTTTGTGTTTTAACATTACGGAAAAATACTCTGGACCCCCTGCGGTGAGCCGCGATTGTCGAGCATGGAGAGGAAGGCCTAAGCCCTGTAAGGTCACGTTTCAATTTGCAAGTCGATCGGACAATTAGGGACCGAGATATGGGGTGTCAAATTTGGTCCATTTCCGTGACCATTGGGGCGGCTCCAATCGACATTTCGGTCGCTTGCGCCTGGGTCAATAATGGCGCTACGAGAAAACGCTTGCGGGGGCTTGTTCATGGGTCTCAATGGGAAGTACTGTGTGAGCGGTTTGAAATTCGGTGCAACGGTTATAGGGAATAGTCGCGGCCGAAATGTGTCAAATTTCGAAATTTTGACCCTATGAAAGTCGGGTCCTATTGGGTCTGAAGACAAACTTTTTTTTTAAAATTGATGTACTCTTCGACAGCAACATTTTGGCTATTTCAGATTTTTAAATTTCGCGATAGGATTTTCTGGACCGAATTTGGGTACCCATTTTAGGGTTATTTTGGACACCTTTAAATATTAGCCAATAAAAACTATCGAAGCTAGGACCACCAAGTTTGTAGGCTTTGTAGGTATTACTATGGTGCCCGTTCACACCAAAATTTGCGACATTCTATCGAGCCGTTTCGGAGATATTCGCGAGTTTGTGTTTTAACATTACGGAAAAATACCCTGGACTCCCTGCGGTGAGCGGCGATTGTCGAGCATGGAGATGAAGGCCTAAGCCCTGTTAGGTCACGTTCCAAATTGCAAGTCGATCGGACATTTTGGGACCGAGATATGGGGTGTCAAAGTTTGGTCCATTTCCGTGACCATTGGGGCGGCCCCAATCGAAAGTTCGGTCGCTTGCTCCGGGGTCAATAATGGAGCTACGAGAAAACGCTGGCGGGTGCTTGTTCATGTGTCTCAATGGGAAGTACTGTGTGAGCGGTTTGAAATTCGGTGCAACGTTTATAGGGAATAGTCGCGTCCGAAATGTGTCAAATTTCGAAATTTTGACCCTATGAAAGTCGGGTCCTATTGGGTCTGAAGACAAACTTTTTTCTTAAAATTGATGTACTCTTCGAGAGCAACATTTTGGCTATTTCAGATTTTTAAAATTTCGCGATAGGATTTTCTGGACAGAATTTGGGTACCCATTTTAGGGTCATTTTGGACACTTTTAAATATTCGCCAATAAAAAACTATCGAAGCTAGGACCACCAAGTTTGGAGGGTTTGTAGGTATTACTATGGTGCCCGTTCACACCAAAATTTGCGACATTCTATCGAGCCGTTTCGGAGATATTCGCGAGTTTGTGTTTTAAAATTACGGAAAAATAACCTGGACTCCCTGCGGTGAGCGGCGATTGTCGAGCATGGAGATGAAGGCCTAAGCCCTGTTAGGTCACGTTCCAAATTGCAAGTCGATCGGACACTTTGGGACCGAGATATGGTGTGTCAAAGTTTGCTCCATTTCCGTGACCATTGGGACGGCCCCAATCGAAATTTTGGTCGCTTGCTCCGGGGTCAATAATGGAGCTACGAGAAAACGCTGGCGGGTGCTTGTTCATGTGTCTCAATGGGAAGTACTGTGTGAGCGGTTTGAAATTCGGTGCAACGTTTATAGGGAATAGTCGCGTCCGAAATGTGTCAAATTTCGAAATTTTGACCCTATGAAAGTCGGGTCCTATTGGGTCTGAAGACAAACTTTTTTCTTAAAATTGATGTACTCTTCGAGAGCAACATTTTGGCTATTTCAGATTTTTAAAATTTCGCGATAGGATTTTCTGGACAGAATTTGGGTACCCATTTTAGGGTCATTTTGGACACATTTAAATATTCGCCAATAAAAAACTATCGAAGCTAGGACCACCAAGTTTGGAGGGTTTGTAGGTATTACTATGGTGCCCGTTCACACCAAAATTTGCGACATTCTTTCGAGCCGTTTCGGAGATATTCGCGAGTTTGTGTTTTAACATTACGGAAAAATACCCTGGACTCCCTGCGGTGAGCGGCGATTGTCGAGCATGGAGATGAAGGCCTAAGCCCTGTTAGGTCACGTTCCAAATTGCAAGTCGATCGGACATTTTGGGACCGAGATATGAGATGTCAAAGTTTGGTCCATTTTCGTGACCATTGGGGCGGCCCCAATCGAAATTTCGGTCGCTTGCTCCGGGGTCAATAATGGAGCTACGAGAAAACGCTGGCGGTTGCTTGTTCATGTGTCTCAATGGGAAGTACTGTGTGAGCGGTTTGAAATTCGGTGCAACGGTTATAGGGAATAGTCGCGGCCGAAATGCGTCAAATTTCGAAATTTTGACCCTATGAAAGTCGGGTCCTATTGGGTCTGAAGACAAACTTTTTTCTTAAAATTCATGTACTCTTCGACAGCAACATTTTTGCTATTTCAGATTTTTAAATTTCGCGATAGGATATTCTGGACCGAATTTGGGTACCCATTTTAGGGTCATTTTGGACACATTTAAATATTAGCCGATAAAAAACTATCGAAGCTAGGACCACCAAGTTGGCAGGGTTTGTAGGTATTACTATGGTGCCCGTTCACACCAAAATTTGCGACATTCTATCGAGCCGTTTCGGAGATATTCGCGAGTTTGTGTTTTAACATTACGGAAAAATACCCTGGACTCCCTGCGGTGAGCGGCGATTGTCGAGCATGGAGATGAAGGCCTAAGCCCTGTTAGGTCACGTTCCAAATTGCAAGTCGATCGGACATTTTGGGACCGAGATATGGGGTGTCAAAGTTTGGTCCATTTCCGTGACCATTGGGGCGGCCCCAATCGAAAGTTCGGTCGCTTGCTCCGGGGTCAATAATAGAGCTACGAGAAAACGCTGGCGGGTGCTTGTTCATGTGTCTCAATGGGAAGTACTGTGTGAGCGGTTTGAAATTGGGTGCAACGTTTATAGGGAATAGTCGCGTCCGAAATGTGTCAAATTTCGAAATTTTGACCCTATGAAAGTCGGGTCCTATTGGGTCTGAAGACAAACTTTTTTCTTAAAATTGATGTACTCTTCGAGAGCAACATTTTGGCTATTTCAGATTTTTAAAATTTCGCGATAGGATTTTCTGGACAGAATTTGGGTACCCATTTTAGGGTCATTTTGGACACTTTTAAATATTCGCCAATAAAAAACTATCGAAGCTAGGACCACCAAGTTTGTAGCGTTTGTAGGTATTACTATGGTGCCCGTTCACACCAAAATTTGCGACATTCTATCGAGCCGTTTCGGAGATATTCGCGAGTTTGTGTTTTAAAATTACGGAAAAATACCCTGGACTCCCTGCGGTGAGCGGCGATTGTCGAGCATGGAGATGAAGGCCTAAGCCCTGTTAGGTCACGTTCCAAATTGCAAGTCGATCGGACACTTTGGGACCGAGATATGGTGTGTCAAAGTTTGCTCCATTTCCGTGACCATTGGGGCGGCCCCAATCGAAATTTTGGTCGCTTGCTCCGGGGTCAATAATGGATCTACGAGAAAACGCTGGCGGGTGCTTGTTCATGTGTCTCAATGGGAAGTACTGTGTGAGCGGTTTGAAATTCGGTGCAACGGTTATAGGGAATAGTCGCGGCCGAAATGCGTCAAATTTCGAAATTTTGACCCTATGAAAGTCGGGTCCTATATGGTCTGAAGACAAACTTTTTTCTTAAAATTCATGTACTCTTCGACAGCAACATTTTTGCTATTTCAGATTTTTAAATTTCGCGATAGGATATTCTGGACCGAATTTGGGTACCCATTTTAGGGTCATTTTGGACACATTTAAATATTAGCCAATAAAAAACTATCGAAGCTAGGACCACCAAATTTGGAGGGTTTGTAGGTTTTACTAGGGTGACCGTTCACACCAAAATTTGAGACATTCTATCGAGCCGTTTCGGAGATATTCGCGAGTTTGTGTTTTAAAATTACGGAAAAATACCCTGGACTCCCTGCGGTGAGCGGCGATTGTCGAGCATGGAGATGAAGGCCTAAGCCCTGTTAGGTCACGTTCCAAATTGCAAGTCGATCGGACATTTTGGGACCGAGATATGAGATGTCAAAGTTTGGTCCATTTTCGTGACCATTGGGGCGGCCCCAATCGAAATTTCGGTCGCTTGCTCCGGGGTCAATAATGGAGCTACGAGAAAACGCTGGCGGTTGCTTGTTCATGTGTCTCAATGGGAAGTACTGTGTGAGCGGTTTGAAATTCGGTGCAACGGTTATAGGGAATAGTCGCGGCCGAAATGCGTCAAATTTCGAAATTTTGACCCTATGAAAGTCGGGTCCTATTGGGTCTGAAGACAAACTTTTTTCTTAAAATTCATGTACTCTTCGACAGCAACATTTTTGCTATTTCAGATTTTTAAATTTCGCGATAGGATATTCTGGACCGAATTTGGGTACCCATTTTAGGGTCATTTTGGACACATTTAAATATTAGCCGATAAAAAACTATCGAAGCTAGGACCACCAAGTTGGCAGGGTTTGTAGGTATTACTATGGTGCCCGTTCACACCAAAATTTGCGACATTCTATCGAGCCGTTTCGGAGATATTCGCGAGTTTGTGTTTTAACATTACGGAAAAATACCCTGGACTCCCTGCGGTGAGCGGCGATTGTCGAGCATGGAGATGAAGGCCTAAGCCCTGTTAGGTCACGTTCCAAATTGCAAGTCGATCGGACATTTTGGGACCGAGATATGGGGTGTCAAAGTTTGGTCCATTTCCGTGACCATTGGGGCGGCCCCAATCGAAAGTTCGGTCGCTTGCTCCGGGGTCAATAATGGAGCTACGAGAAAACGCTGGCGGGTGCTTGTTCATGTGTCTCAATGGGAAGTACTGTGTGAGCGGTTTGAAATTGGGTGCAACGTTTATAGGGAATAGTCGCGTCCGAAATGTGTCAAATTTCGAAATTTTGACCCTATGAAAGTCGGGTCCTATTGGGTCTGAAGACAAACTTTTTTCTTAAAATTGATGTACTCTTCGAGAGCAACATTTTGGCTATTTCAGATTTTTAAAATTTCGCGATAGGATTTTCTGGACAGAATTTGGGTACCCATTTTAGGGTCATTTTGGACACTTTTAAATATTCGCCAATAAAAAACTATCGAAGCTAGGACCACCAAGTTTGTAGGGTTTGTAGGTATTACTATGGTGCCCGTTCACACCAAAATTTGCGACATTCTATCGAGCCGTTTCGGAGATATTCGCGAGTTTGTGTTTTAAAATTACGGAAAAATACCCTGGACTCCCTGCGGTGAGCGGCGATTGTCGAGCATGGAGATGAAGGCCTAAGCCCTGTTAGGTCACGTTCCAAATTGCAAGTCGATCGGACACTTTGGGACCGAGATATGGTGTGTCAAAGTTTGCTCCATTTCCGTGACCATTGGGGCGGCCCCAATCGAAATTTTGGTCGCTTGCTCCGGGGTCAATAATGGATCTACGAGAAAACGCTGGCGGGTGCTTGTTCATGTGTCTCAATGGGAAGTACTGTGTGAGCGGTTTGAAATTCGGTGCAACGGTTATAGGGAATAGTCGCGGCCGAAATGCGTCAAATTTCGAAATTTTGACCCTATGAAAGTCGGGTCCTATATGGTCTGAAGACAAACTTTTTTCTTAAAATTCATGTACTCTTCGACAGCAACATTTTTGCTATTTCAGATTTTTAAATTTCGCGATAGGATATTCTGGACCGAATTTGGGTACCCATTTTAGGGTCATTTTGGACACATTTAAATATTAGCCAATAAAAAACTATCGAAGCTAGGACCACCAAATTTGGAGGGTTTGTAGGTTTTACTAGGGTGACCGTTCACACCAAAATTTGAGACATTCTATCGAGCCGTTTCGGAGATATTCGCGAGTTTGTGTTTTAAAATTACGGAAAAATACCCTGGACTCCCTGCGGTGAGCGGCGATTGTCGAGCATGGAGATGAAGGCCTAAGCCCTGTTAGGTCACGTTCCAAATTGCATGTCGATCGGACACTTTGGGACCGAGATATGGTGTGTCAAAGTTTGCTCCATTTCCGTGACCATTGGGGCGGCCCCAATCGAAATTTTGGTCGCTTGCTCCGGGGTCAATAATGGAGCTACGAGAAAACGCTGGCGGGTGCTTGTTCATGTGTCTCAATGGGAAGTACTGTGTGAGCGGTTTGAAATTCGGTGCAACGGTTATAGGGAATAGTCGCGGCCGAAATGCGTCAAATTTCGAAATTTTGACCCTATGAAAGTCGGGTCCTATTGGGTCTGAAGACAAACTTTTTTCTTAAAATTCATGTACTCTTCGACAGCAACATTTTTGCTATTTCAGATTTTTAAATTTCGCGATAGGATATTCTGGACAGAATTTGGGTACCCATTTTAGGGTCATTTTGGACACCTTTAAATATTAGCCAATAAAAAACTATCGAAGCTAGGACCAAGTTTGTAGGGTTTGTAGGTATTACTATGGTGCCCGCTCACACCAAAATTTGCGACATTCTATCGAGCCGTTTCGGAGATATTCGCGAGTTTGTGTTTTAACATTACGGAAAAATACCCTGGACCCCCTGCGGTGAGCCGCGATTGTCGAGCATGGAGATGAAGGCCTAAGCCCTGTTAGGTCACGTTCCAAATTGCAAGTCGATCGGACATTTTGGGACCGAGATATGGGGTGTCAAAGTTTGGTCCATTTCCGTGACCATTGGGGCGGCCCCAATCGAAATTTCGGTCGCTTGCTCCGGGGTCAATAATGGAGCTACGAGAAAACGCTTGCGGGGGCTTGTTCATGGGTCTCAATGGGAAGTACTGTGTGAGCGGTTTGAAATTCGGTGCAACGGTTATAGGGAATACTCGCGGCCGAAATGTGTCAAATTTCGAAATTTTGACCCTATGAAAGTCGGGTCCTATTGGGTCTGAAGTCAAACTTTTTTCTTAAAATTGATGTACTCTTCGAGAGCAACATTTTGGCTATTTCAGATTTTTAAAATTTTGCGATAGGATTTTCTGGACAGAATTTGGGTACCCATTTTAGGGTCATTTTGGACACTTTTAAATATTCGCCAATAAAAAACTATCGAAGCTAGGACCACCAAGTTTGGAGGGTTTGTAGGTATTACTATGGTGCCCGTTCACACCAAAATTTGCGACATTCTATCGAGCCGTTTCGGAGATATTCGCGAGTTTGTGTTTTAACATTACGGAAAAATACCCTGGACTCCCTGCGGTGAGCGGCAATTGTCGAGCATGGAGATGAAGGCCTAAGCCCTGTTAGGTCACGTTCCAAATTGCAAGTCGATCGGACATTTTGGGACCGAGATATGGGGTGTCAAAGTTTGGTCCATTTCCGTGACCATTGGGGCGGCCCCAATCGAAAGTTCGGTCGCTTGCTCCGGGGTCAATAATGGAGCTACGAGAAAACGCTGGCGGGTGCTTGTTCATGTGTCTCAATGGGAAGTACTGTGTGAGCGGTTTGAAATTCGGTGCAACGTTTATAGGGAATAGTCGCGTCCGAAATGTGTCAAATTTCGAAATTTTGACCCTATGAAAGTCGGGTCCTATTGGGTCTGAAGACAAACTTTTTTTTTTAAATTGATGTACTCTTCGACAGCAACATTTTGGCTATTTCAGATTTTTAAATTTCGCGATAGGATTTTCTGGACCGAATTTGGGTACCCATTTTAGGGTCATTTTGGACACCTTTAAATATTAGCCAATAAAAAACTATCGAAGCTAGGACCACCAAGTTTGTAGGGGTTGTAGGTATTACTATGGTGCCCGTTCACACCAAAATTTGCGACATTCTATCGAGCCGTTTCGGAGATATTCGCGAGTTTGTGTTTTAACATTACGGAAAAATACCCTGGACTCCCTGCGGTGAGCGGCAATTGTCGAGCATGGAGATGAAGGCCTAAGCCCTGTTAGGTCACGTTCCAAATTGCAAGTCGATCGGACATTTTGGGACCGAGATATGGGGTGTCAAAGTTTGGTCCATTTCCGTGACCATTGGGGTGGCCCCAATCGAAAGTTCGGTCGCTTGCTCCGGGGTCAATAATGGAGCTACGAGAAAACGCTGGCGGGTGCTTGTTCATGTGTCTCAATGGGAAGTACTGTGTGAGCGGTTTGAAATTCGGTGCAACGTTTATAGGGAATAGTCGCGTCCGAAATGTGTCAAATTTCGAAATTTTGACCCTATGAAAGTCGGGTCCTATTGGGTCTGAAGACAAACTTTTTTCTTAAAATTGATGTACTCTTCGAGAGCAACATTTTGGCTATTTCAGATTTTTAAAATTTCGCGATAGGATTTTCTGGACAGAATTTGGGTACCCATTTTAGGGTCATTTTGGACACTTTTAAATATTCGCCAATAAAAAACTATCGAAGCTAGGACCACCAAGTTTGGAGGGTTTGTAGGTATTACTATGGTGCCCGTTCACACCAAAATTTGCGACATTCTATCGAGCCGTTTCGGAGATATTCGCGAGTTTGTGTTTTAAAATTACGGAAAAATACCCTGGACTCCCTGCGGTGAGCGGCGATTGTCGAGCATGGAGATGAAGGCCTAAGCCCTGTTAGGTCACGTTCCAAATTGCAAGTCGATCGGACACTTTGGGACCGAGATATGGTGTGTCAAAGTTTGGTCCATTTCCGTGACCATTGGGGCGGCCCCAATCGAAATTTTGGTCGCTTGCTCCGGGGTCAATAATGGAGCTACGAGAAAACGCTGGCGGGTGCTTGTTCATGTGTCTCAATGGGAAGTACTGTGTGAGCGGTTTGAAATTCGGTGCAACGGTTATAGGGAATACTCGCGGCCGAAATGTGTCAAATTTCGAAATTTTGACCCTATGAAAGTCGGGTCCTATTGGGTCTGAAGTCAAACTTTTTTTTTCAAATTGATGTACTCTTCGAGAGCACATTTTGGCTATTTCGGATTTTTAAATTTCGCGATAGGATTTTCTGGACAGAATTTGGGTACCAATTTTAGAATCATTTTGGACACATTTAAAAATTCGCCAATAAAAAAACTATTGAAGCTAGGACCACCAAATTTGGAGGGTTTGTAGGTTTTACTAGGGTGACCGTTCACACCAAAATTTGAGACATTCTATCGAGCCGTTTCGGAGATATTCGCGAGTTTGTGTTTTAACATTACGGAAAAATACTCTGGACCCCCTGCGGTGAGCCGCGATTGTCGAGCATGGAGAGGAAGGCCTAAGCCCTGTAAGGTCACGTTTCAATTTGCAAGTCGATCGGACAATTAGGGACCGAGATATGGGGTGTCAAATTTGGTCCATTTCCGTGACCATTGGGGCGGCTCCAATCGACATTTCGGTCGCTTGCGCCTGGGTCAATAATGGCGCTACGAGAAAACGCTTGCGGGGGCTTGTTCATGGGTCTCAATGGGAAGTACTGTGTGAGCGGTTTGAAATTCGGTGCAACGGTTATAGGGAATAGTCGCGGCCGAAATGTGTCAAATTTCGAAATTTTGACCCTATGAAAGTCGGGTCCTATTGGGTCTGAAGACAAACTTTTTTCTTAAAATTGATGTACTCTTCGAGAGCAACATTTTGGCTATTTCAGATTTTTAAAATTTCGCGATAGGATTTTCTGGACAGAATTTGGGTACCCATTTTAGGGTCATTTTGGACACTTTTAAATATTCGCCAATAAAAAACTATCGAAGCTAGGACCACCAAGTTTGTAGGGTTTGTAGGTATTACTATGGTGCCCGTTCACACCAAAATTTGCGACATTCTATCGAGCCGTTTCGGAGATATTCGCGAGTTTGTGTTTTAAAATTACGGAAAAATACCCTGGACTCCCTGCGGTGAGCGGCGATTGTCGAGCATGGAGATGAAGGCCTAAGCCCTGTTAGGTCACGTTCCAAATTGCAAGTCGATCGGACACTTTGGGACCGAGATATGGTGTGTCAAAGTTTGCTCCATTTCCGTGACCATTGGGGCGGCCCCAATCGAAATTTTGGTCGCTTGCTCCGGGGTCAATAATGGATCTACGAGAAAACGCTGGCGGGTGCTTGTTCATGTGTCTCAATGGGAAGTACTGTGTGAGCGGTTTGAAATTCGGTGCAACGGTTATAGGGAATAGTCGCGGCCGAAATGCGTCAAATTTCGAAATTTTGACCCTATGAAAGTCGGGTCCTATATGGTCTGAAGACAAACTTTTTTCTTAAAATTCATGTACTCTTCGACAGCAACATTTTTGCTATTTCAGATTTTTAAATTTCGCGATAGGATATTCTGGACCGAATTTGGGTACCCATTTTAGGGTCATTTTGGACACATTTAAATATTAGCCAATAAAAAACTATCGAAGCTAGGACCACCAAATTTGGAGGGTTTGTAGGTTTTACTAGGGTGACCGTTCACACCAAAATTTGAGACATTCTATCGAGCCGTTTCGGAGATATTCGCGAGTTTGTGTTTTAAAATTACGGAAAAATACCCTGGACTCCCTGCGGTGAGCGGCGATTGTCGAGCATGGAGATGAAGGCCTAAGCCCTGTTAGGTCACGTTCCAAATTGCATGTCGATCGGACACTTTGGGACCGAGATATGGTGTGTCAAAGTTTGCTCCATTTCCGTGACCATTGGGGCGGCCCCAATCGAAATTTTGGTCGCTTGCTCCGGGGTCAATAATGGAGCTACGAGAAAACGCTGGCGGGTGCTTGTTCATGTGTCTCAATGGGAAGTACTGTGTGAGCGGTTTGAAATTCGGTGCAACGGTTATAGGGAATAGTCGCGGCCGAAATGCGTCAAATTTCGAAATTTTGACCCTATGAAAGTCGGGTCCTATTGGGTCTGAAGACAAACTTTTTTCTTAAAATTCATGTACTCTTCGACAGCAACATTTTTGCTATTTCAGATTTTTAAATTTCGCGATAGGATATTCTGGACCGAATTTGGGTACCCATTTTAGGGTCATTTTGGACACATTTAAATATTAGCCAATAAAAAACTATCGAAGCTAGGACCACCAAGTTTGTAGGGTTTGTAGGTATTACTATGGTGCCCGTTCACACCAAAATTTGCGACATTCTATCGAGCCGTTTCGGAGATATTCGCGAGTTTGTGTTTTAACATTACGGAAAATACCCTGGACTCCCTGCGGTGAGCGGCGATTGTCGAGCATGGAGATGAAGGCCTAAGCCCTGTTAGGTCACGTTCCAAATTGCAAGTCGATCGGACATTTTGGGACCGAGATATGGGGTGTCAAAGTTTGGTCCATTTCCGTGACCATTGGGGCGGCGCCAATCGAAATTTCGGTCGCTTGCTCCGGGGTCAATAATGGAGCTACGAGAAAACGCTGGCGGGTGCTTGTTCATGTGTCTCAATGGGAAGTACTGTGTGAGCGGTTTGAAATTCGGTGCAACGTTTATAGGGAATAGTCGCGTCCGAAATGTGTCAAATTTCGAAATTTTGACCCTATGAAAGTCGGGTCCTATTGGGTCTGAAGACAAACTTTTTTCTTAAAATTGATGTACTGTTCGAGAGCAACATTTTGGCTATTTCAGATTTTTAAAATTTCGCGATAGGATTTTCTGGACAGAATTTGGGTACCCATTTTAGGGTCATTTTGGACACATTTAAATATTCGCCAATAAAAAACTATCGAAGCTAGGACCACCAAGTTTGTAGGGTTTGTAGATATTACTATGGTGCCCGTTCACACCAAAATTTGCGACATTCTATCGAGCCGTTTCGGAGATATTCGCGAGTTTGTGTTTTAAAATTACGGAAAAATACCCTGGACTCCCTGCGGTGAGCGGCGATTGTCGAGCATGGAGATGAAGGCCTAAGCCCTGTTAGGTCACGTTCCAAATTGCAAGTCGATCGGACACTTTGGGACCGAGATATGGTGTGTCAAAGTTTGCTCCATTTCCGTGACCATTGGGGCGGCCCCAATCGAAATTTTGGTCGCTTGCTCCGGGGTCAATAATGGATCTACGAGAAAACGCTGGCGGGTGCTTGTTCATGTGTCTCAATGGGAAGTACTGTGTGAGCGGTTTGAAATTCGGTGCAACGGTTATAGGGAATAGTCGCGGCCGAAATGCGTCAAATTTCGAAATTTTGACCCTATGAAAGTCGGGTCCTATATGGTCTGAAGACAAACTTTTTTCTTAAAATTCATGTACTCTTCGACAGCAACATTTTTGCTATTTCAGATTTTTAAATTTCGCGATAGGATATTCTGGACCGAATTTGGGTACCCATTTTAGGGTCATTTTGGACACATTTAAATATTAGCCAATAAAAAACTATCGAAGCTAGGACCACCAAATTTGGAGGGTTTGTAGGTTTTACTAGGGTGACCGTTCACACCAAAATTTGAGACATTCTATCGAGCCGTTTCGGAGATATTCGCGAGTTTGTGTTTTAAAATTACGGAAAAATACCCTGGACTCCCTGCGGTGAGCGGCGATTGTCGAGCATGGAGATGAAGGCCTAAGCCCTGTTAGGTCACGTTCCAAATTGCAAGTCGATCGGACACTTTGGGACCGAGATATGGTGTGTCAAAGTTTGCTCCATTTCCGTGACCATTGGGGCGGCCCCAATCGAAATTTTGGTCGCTTGCTCTGGGGTCAATAATGGAGCTACGAGAAAACGCTGGCGGGTGCTTGTTCATGTGTCTCAATGGGAAGTACTGTGTGAGCGGTTTGAAATTCGGTGCAACGGTTATAGGGAATAGTCGCGGCCGAAATGCGTCAAATTTCGAAATTTTGACCCTATGAAAGTCGGGTCCTATTGGGTCTGAAGACAAACTTTTTTCTTAAAATTCATGTACTCTTCGACAGCAACATTTTTGCTATTTCAGATTTTTAAATTTCGCGATAGGATATTCTGGACCGAATTTGGGTACCCATTTTAGGGTCATTTTGGACACATTTAAATATTAGCCAATAAAAAACTATCGAAGCTAGGACCACCAAGTTTGTAGGGTTTGTAGGTATTACTATGGTGCCCGTTCACACCAAAATTTGCGACATTCTATCGAGCCGTTTCGGAGATATTCGCGAGTTTGTGTTTTAACATTACGGAAAATACCCTGGACTCCCTGCGGTGAGCGGCGATTGTCGAGCATGGAGATGAAGGCCTAAGCCCTGTTAGGTCACGTTCCAAATTGCAAGTCGATCGGACATTTTGGGACCGAGATATGGGGTGTCAAAGTTTGGTCCATTTCCGTGACCATTGGGGCGGCCCCAATCGAAATTTCGGTCGCTTGCTCCGGGGTCAATAATGGAGCTACGAGAAAACGCTGGCGGGTGCTTGTTCATGTGTCTCAATGGGAAGTACTGTGTGAGCGGTTTGAAATTCGGTGCAACGTTTATAGGGAATAGTCGCGTCCGAAATGTGTCAAATTTCGAAATTTTGACCCTATGAAAGTCGGGTCCTATTGGGTCTGAAGACAAACTTTTTTCTTAAAATTGATGTACTGTTCGAGAGCAACATTTTGGCTATTTCAGATTTTTAAAATTTCGCGATAGGATTTTCTGGACAGAATTTGGGTACCCATTTTAGGGTCATTTTGGACACATTTAAATATTCGCCAATAAAAAACTATCGAAGCTAGGACCACCAAGTTTGGAGGGTTTGTAGGTATTACTATGGTGCCCGTTCACACCAAAATTTGCGACATTCTATCGAGCCGTTTCGGAGATATTCGCGAGTTTGTGTTTTAACATTACGGAAAAATACCCTGGACTCCCTGCGGTGAGCGGCGATTGTCGAGCATGGAGATGAAGGCCTAAGCCCTGTTAGGTCACGTTCCAAATTGCAAGTCGATCGGACATTTTGGGACCGAGATATGAGATGTCAAAGTTTGGTCCATTTTCGTGACCATTGGGGCGGCCCCAATCGAAATTTCGGTCGCTTGCTCCGGGGTCAATAATGGAGCTACGAGAAAACGCTGGCGGGTGCTTGTTCATGTGTCTCAATGGGAAGTACTGTGTGAGCGGTTTGAAATTGGGTGCAACGGTTACAGGGAATAGTCGCCTCCGAAATGTGTCAAATTTCGAAATTTTGACTCTACGAAAGTCGGGTCCTATTGGGCCTGGAGACAAACTTTTTTTTTAAATTGATGTACTCTTCGAGAGCAACATTTTGGCTATTTCAGATTTTTAAAATTTCGCGATAGGATTTTCTGGACAGAATTTGGGTACCCATTTTAGGGTCATTTTGGACACATTTAAATATTCGCCAATAAAAAACTATCGAAGCTAGGACCACCAAGTTTGTAGGGTTTGTAGGTATTACTATGGTGCCCGTTCACACCAAAATTTGCGACATTCTATCGAGCCGTTTCGGAGATATTCGCGAGTTTGTGTTTTAAAATTACGGAAAAATACCCTGGACTCCCTGCGGTGAGCGGCGATTGTCGAGCATGGAGATGAAGGCCTAAGCCCTGTTAGGTCACGTTCCAAATTGCAAGTCGATCGGACACTTTGGGACCGAGATATGGTGTGTCAAAGTTTGGTCCATTTCCGTGACCATTGGGGCGGCCCCAATCGAAATTTTGGTCGCTTGCTCCGGGGTCAATAATGGAGCTACGAGAAAACGCTGGCGGGTGCTTGTTCATGTGTCTCAATGGGAAGTACTGTGTGAGCGGTTTGAAATTCGGTGCAACGGTTATAGGGAATAGTCGCGGCCGAAATGCGTCAAATTTCGAAATTTTGACCCTATGAAAGTCGGGTCCTATTGGGTCTGAAGACAAACTTTTTTCTTAAAATTCATGTACTCTTCGACAGCAACATTTTTGCTATTTCAGATTTTTAAATTTCGCGATAGGATATTCTGGACCGAATTTGGGTACCCATTTTAGGGTCATTTTGGACACATTTAAATATTAGCCGATAAAAAACTATCGAAGCTAGGACCACCAAGTTGGCAGGGTTTGTAGGTATTACTATGGTGCCCGTTCACACCAAAATTTGCGACATTCTATCGAGCCGTTTCGGAGATATTCGCGAGTTTGTGTTTTAACATTACGGAAAAATACCCTGGACTCCCTGCGGTGAGCGGCGATTGTCGAGCATGGAGATGAAGGCCTAAGCCCTGTTAGGTCACGTTCCAAATTGCAAGTCGATCGGACATTTTGGGACCGAGATATGGGGTGTCAAAGTTTGGTCCATTTCCGTGACCATTGGGGCGGCCCCAATCGAAAGTTCGGTCGCTTGCTCCGGGGTCAATAATGGAGCTACGAGAAAACGCTGGCGGGTGCTTGTTCATGTGTCTCAATGGGAAGTACTGTGTGAGCGGTTTGAAATTCGGTGCAACGTTTATAGGGAATAGTCGCGTCCGAAATGTGTCAAATTTCGAAATTTTGACCCTATGAAAGTCGGGTCCTATTGGGTCTGAAGACAAACTTTTTTCTTAAAATTGATGTACTCTTCGAGAGCAACATTTTGGCTATTTCAGATTTTTAAAATTTCGCGATAGGATTTTCTGGACAGAATTTGGGTACCCATTTTAGGGTCATTTTGGACACTTTTAAATATTCGCCAATAAAAAACTATCGAAGCTAGGACCACCAAGTTTGTAGGGTTTGTAGGTATTACTATGGTGCCCGTTCACACCAAAATTTGCGACATTCTATCGAGCCGTTTCGGAGATATTCGCGAGTTTGTGTTTTAAAATTACGGAAAAATACCCTGGACTCCCTGCGGTGAGCGGCGATTGTCGAGCATGGAGATGAAGGCCTAAGCCCTGTTAGGTCACGTTCCAAATTGCAAGTCGATCGGACACTTCTGGACCGAGATATGGTGTGTCAAAGTTTGCTCCATTTCCGTGACCATTGGGGCGGCCCCAATCGAAATTTTGGTCGCTTGCTCCGGGGTCAATAATGGAGCTACGAGAAAACGCTGGCGGGTGCTTGTTCATGTGTCTCAATGGGAAGTACTGTGTGAGCGGTTTGAAATTCGGTGCAACGGTTATAGGGAATAGTCGCGGCCGAAATGCGTCAAATTTCGAAATTTTGACCCTATGAAAGTCGGGTCCTATTGGGTCTGAAGACAAACTTTTTTCTTAAAATTCATGTACTCTTCGACAGCAACATTTTTGCTATTTCAGATTTTTAAATTTCGCGATAGGATATTCTGGACCGAATTTGGGTACCCATTTTAGGGTCATTTTGGACACATTTAAATATTAGCCAATAAAAAACTATCGAAGCTAGGACCACCAAGTTTGTAGGGTTTGTAGGTATTACTATGGTGCCCGTTCACACCAAAATTTGCGACATTCTATCGAGCCGTTTCGGAGATATTCGCGAGTTTGTATTTTAACATTACGGAAAAATACCCTGGACCCCCTGCGGTGAGCCGCGATTGTCGAGCATGGAGATGAAGGCCTAAGCCCTGTTAGGTCACGTTCCAAATTGCAAGTCGATCGGACATTTTGGGACCGAGATATGGGGTGTCAAAGTTTGGTCCATTTCCGTGACCATTGGGGCGGCCCCAATCGAAATTTGGGTCGCTTGCTCCGGGGTCAATAATGGAGCTACGAGAAAACGCTGGCGGGTGCTTGTTCATGTGTCTCAATGGGAAGTACTGTGTGAGCGGTTTGAAATTCGGTGCAACGGTTATAGGGAATACTCGCGGCTGAAATGTGTCAAATTTCGAAATTTTGACCCTATGAAAGTCGGGTCCTATTGGGTCTGAAGTCAAACTTTTTTTTAAAAAATTGATGTACTCTTCGAGAGCACATTTTGGCTATTTCGGATTTTTAAATTTCGCGATAGGATTTTTCTGGACAGAATTTGGGTACCAATTTTAGAATCATTTTGGACACATTTAAAAATTCGCCAATAAAAAAACTATTGAAGCTAGGACCACCAAATTTGGAGGGTTTGTAGGTTTTACTGGGGTGACCGTTCACACCAAAATTTGAGACATTCTATCGAGCCGTTTCGGAGATATTCGCGAGTTTGTGTTTTAACATTACGGAAAAATACTCTGGACCCCCTGCGGTGAGCCGCGATTGTCGAGCATGGAGAGGAAGGCCTAAGCCCTGTAAGGTCACGTTTCAATTTGCAAGTCGATCGGACAATTAGGGACCGAGATATGGGGTGTCAAATTTGGTCCATTTCCGTGACCATTGGGGCGGCTCCAATCGAAATTTCGGTCGCTTGCGCCTGGGTCAATAATGGCGCTACGAGAAAACGCTTGCGGGGGCTTGTTCATGGGTCTCAATGGGAAGTACTGTGTGAGCGGTTTGAAATTCGGTGCAACGGTTATAGGGAATAGTCGCGGCCGAAATGTGACAAATTTCGAAATTTTGACCCTATGAAAGTCGGGTCCTATTGGGTCTGAAGACAAACTTTTTTTTTTAAATTGATGTACTCTTCGACAGCAACATTTTGGCTATTTCAGATTTTTAAATTTCGCGATAGGATTTTCTGGACCGAATTTGGGTACCCATTTTAGGGTCATTTTGGACACCTTTAAATATTAGCCAATAAAAAACTATCGAAGCTAGGACCACCAAGTTTGTAGGGTTTGTAGGTATTACTATGGTGCCCGTTCACACCAAAATTTGCGACATTCTAGCGAGCCGTTTCGGAGATATTCGCGAGTTTGTGTTTTAACATTACGGAAAAATACCCTGGACTCCCTGCGGTGAGCGGCGATTGTCGAGCATGGAGATGAAGGCCTAAGCCCTGTTAGGTCACGTTCCAAATTGCAAGTCGATCGGACATTTTGGGACCGAGATATGGGGTGTCAAAGTTTGGTCCATTTCCGTGACCATTGGGGCGGCCCCAATCGAAATTTCGGTCGCTTGCTCCGGGGTCAATAATGGAGCTACGAGAAAACGCTGGCGGGTGCTTGTTCATGTGTCTCAATGGGAAGTACTGTGTGAGCGGTTTGAAATTCGGTGCAACGTTTATAGGGAATAGTCGCGTCCGAAATGTGTCAAATTTCGAAATTTTGACCCTATGAAAGTCGGGTCCTATTGGGTCTGAAGACAAACTTTTTTCTTAAAATTGATGTACTCTTCGAGAGCAACATTTTGGCTATTTCAGATTTTTAAAATTTCGCGATAGGATTTTCTGGACAGAATTTGGGTACCCATTTTAGGGTCATTTTGGACACATTTAAATATTCGCCAATAAAAAACTATCGAAGCTAGGACCACCAAGTTTGGAGGGTTTGTAGGTATTACTATGGTGCCCGTTCACACCAAAATTTGCGACATTCTATCGAGCCGTTTCGGAGATATTCGCGAGTTTGTGTTTTAATATTACGGAAAAATACCCTGGACTCCCTGCGGTGAGCGGCGATTGTCGAGCATGGAGATGAAGGCCTAAGCCCTGTTAGGTCACGTTCCAAATTGCAAGTCGATCGGACATTTTGGGACCGAGATATGAGATGTCAAAGTTTGGTCCATTTTCGTGACCATTGGGGCGGCCCCAATCGAAATTTCGGTCGCTTGCTCCGGGGTCAATAATGGAGCTACGAGAAAACGCTGGCGGGTGCTTGTTCATGTGTCTCAATGGGAAGTTCTGTGTGAGCGGTTTGAAATTGGGTGCAACGGTTATAGGGAATAGTCGCCTCCGAAATGTGTCAAATTTCGAAATTTTGACTCTACGAAAGTCGGGTCCTATTGGGCCTGGAGACAAACTTTTTTTTTAAATTGATGTACTCTTCGAGAGCAACATTTTGGCTATTTCAGATTTTTAAAATTTCGCGATAGGATTTTCTGGACAGAATTTGGGTACCCATTTTAGGGTCATTTTGGACACATTTAAATATTCGCCAATAAAAAACTATCGAAGCTAGGACCACCAAGTTTGGAGGGTTTGTAGGTATTACTATGGTGCCCGTTCACACCAAAATTTGCGACATTCTATCGAGCCGTTTCGGAGATATTCGCGAGTTTGTGTTTTAAAATTACGGAAAAATACCCTGGACTCCCTGCGGTGAGCGGCGATTGTCGAGCATGGAGATGAAGGCCTAAGCCCTGTTAGGTCACGTTCCAAATTGCAAGTCGATCGGACATTTTGGGACCGAGATATGGGGTGTCAAAGTTTGGTCCATTTCCGTGGCCATTGGGGCGGCCCCAATCGAAATTTCGGTCGCTTGCTCCGGGGTCAATAATGGAGCTACGAGAAAACGCTGGCGGGTGCTTGTTCATGTGTCTCAATGGGAAGTACTGTGTGAGCGGTTTGAAATTCGGTGCAACGTTTATAGGGAATAGTCGCGTCCGAAATGTGTCAAATTTCGAAATTTTGACCCTATGAAAGTCGGGTCCTATTGGGTCTGAAGACAAACTTTTTTCTTAAAATTGATGTACTCTTCGAGAGCAACATTTTGGCTATTTCAGATTTTTAAAATTTCGCGATAGGATTTTCTGGACAGAATTTGGGTACCCATTTTAGGGTCATTTTGGACACATTTAAATATTCGCCAATAAAAAACTATCGAAGCTAGGACCACCAAGTTTGGAGGGTTTGTAGGTATTACTATGGTGCCCGTTCACACCAAAATTTGCGACATTCTATCGAGCCGTTTCGGAGATATTCGCGAGTTTGTGTTTTAACATTACGGAAAAATACCTTGGACTCCCTGCGTTGAGCGGCGATTGTCGAGCATGGAGATGAAGGCCTAAGCCCTGTTAGGTCACGTTCGAAATTGCAAGTCGATCGGACATTTTGGGACCGAGATATGAGATGTCAAAGTTTGGTCCATTTTCGTGACCATTGGGGCGGCCCCAATCGAAATTTCGGTCGCTTGCTCCGGGGTCAATAATGGAGCTACGAGAAAACGCTGGCGGGTGCTTGTTCATGTGTCTCAATGGGAAGTACTGTGTGAGCGGTTTGAAATTCGGTGCAACGGTTATAGGGAATAGTCGCGGCCGAAATGCGTCAAATTTCGAAATTTTGACCCTATGAAAGTCGGGTCCTATTGGGTCTGAAGACAAACTTTTTTCTTAAAATTCATGTACTCTTCGACAGCAACATTTTTGCTATTTCAGATTTTTAAATTTCGCGATAGGATATTCTGGACCGAATTTGGGTACCCATTTTAGGGTCACTTTTAAATATTAGCCGATAAAAAACTATCGAAGCTAGGACCACCAAGTTGGGAGGGTTTGTAGGTATTACTATGGTGCCCGTTCACACCAAAATTTGCGACATTCTATCGAGCCGTTTCGGAGATATTCGCGAGTTTGTGTTTTAACATTACGGAAAAATACCCTGGACTCCCTGCGGTGAGCGGCGATTGTCGAGCATGGAGATGAAGGCCTAAGCCCTGTTAGGTCACGTTCCAAATTGCAAGTCGATCGGACATTTTGGGACCGAGATATGGGATGTCAAAGTTTGGTCCATTTTCGTGACCATTGGGGCGGCCCCAATCGAAATTTCGTTCGCTTGCTCCGGGGTCAATAATGGAGCTACGAGAAAACGCTGGCGGGTGCTTGTTCATGTGTCTCAATGGGAAGTACTGTGTGAGCGGTTTGAAATTGGGTGCAACGGTTATAGGGAATAGTCGCCTCCGAAATGTGTCAAATTTCGAAATTTTGACTCTACGAAAGTCGGGTCCTATTGGGCCTGGAGACAAACTTTTTTTTTAAATTGATGTACTCTTCGAGAGCAACATTTTGGCTATTTCGGATTTTTAAATTTCGCGATAGGATTTTCTGGACCGAATTTGGGTACCCATTTTAGGGTCATTTTG
This sequence comes from Stegodyphus dumicola, assembly GCF_044657685.1. Classification (NCBI taxonomy): domain Eukaryota; kingdom Metazoa; phylum Arthropoda; class Arachnida; order Araneae; family Eresidae; genus Stegodyphus; species Stegodyphus dumicola. The sequence continues at coordinate 6,991,982 of NC_140768.1, forward strand.
GACACTAAATATTCGCCAAGAAAAAACTATCGAAGCTAGGCCCACCAAGTTTGGAGGGTTTGTAGGTATTACTATGATGCCCGTTCACACCAAAATTTGCGACATTCTATCGAGCCGTTTCGGAGATTTTCGCGAGTTTGTGTTTTAACATTACGGAAAAATACCCTGGACCCCCTGCGGTGAGCGGCGATTGTCGAGCATGGAGAGGAAGGCCTAAGCCCTGTTAGGTCAGGTTTCAAATTGCAAGTCGATCGGATAATTAGAGACGGAGATATGTGGTGTCAAAATTTGGTCCATTTCCGTGACCATTGGGGCGGCCCCAATCGAAATTTCGGTCGCTTGCGCCGGGGTCAATAATGGCGCTATGAGAAAACGCTTGCGGGGGCTTGTTCATGTGTCTCAATGGGAAGTACTGTGTGAGCGGTTTGAAATTCGGTGCAACGTTTATAGGGAATAGTCGCGTCCGAAATGTGTCAAATTTCGAAATTTTGACCCTATGAAAGTCGGGTCCTATTGGGTCTGAAGACAAACTTTTTTCTTAAAACTGATGTACTCTTCGAGAGCAACATTTTGGCTATTTCAGATTTTTAAAATTTCGCGATAGGATTTTCTGGACAGAATTTGGGTACCCATTTTAGGGTCATTTTGGACACTTTTAAATATTCGCCAATAAAAAACTATCGAAGCTAGGCCCACCAAGTTTGGAGGGTTTGTAGGTATTATTATGGTGCCCGTTCACACCAAAATTTGCGACATTCTATCGAGCCGTTTCGGAGATATTCGCGAGTTTGTGTTTTAACATTACGGAAAAATACCCACGACTCCCTGCGGTGAGCGGCGATTGTCGAGCATGGAGATGAAGGCCTAAGCCCTGTTAGGTCACGTTCCAAATTGCAAGTCGATCGGACATTTTGGGACCGAGATATGGGGTGTCAAAGTTTGGTCCATTTTCGTGACCATTGGGGCGGCCCCAATCGAAATTTCGGTCGCTTGCTCCGGGGTCAATAATGGAGCTACGAGAAAACGCTGGCGGGTGCTTGTTCATGTGTCTCAATGGGAAGTACTGTGTGAGCGGTTTGAAATTGGGTGCAACGGTTATAGGGAATAGTCGCCTCCGAAATGTGTCAAATTTCGAAATTTTGACTCTACGAAAGTCGGGTCCTATTGGGCCTGGAGACAAACTTTTTTTTTAAATTGATGTACTCTTCGAGAGCAACATTTTGGCTATTTCGGATTTTTAAATTTCGCGATAGGATTTTGTGGACCGAATTTGGGTACCCATTTTAGGGTCATTTTAGACACTAAATATTCGCCAATAAAAAACTATCGAAGCTAGGCCCACCAAGTTTGGAGGGTTTGTAGGTATTACTATGGTGCCCGTTCACACCAAAATTTGCGACATTCTATCGAGCCGTTTCGGAGATTTTCGCGAGTTTGTGTTTTAACATTACGGAAAAATACCCTGGACCCCCTGCGGTGAGCGGCGATTGTCGAGCATGGAGAGGAAGGCCTAAGCCCTGTTAGGTCAGGTTTCAAATTGCAAGTCGATCGGATAATTAGAGACGGAGATATGTGGTGTCAAAATTTGGTCCATTTCCGTGACCATTGGGGCGGCCCCAATCGAAATTTCGGTCGCTTGCGCCGGGGTCAATAATGGCGCTATGAGAAAACGCTTGCGGGGGCTTGTTCATGTGTCTCAATGGGAAGTACTGTGTGAGCGGTTTGAAATTCGGTGCAACGTTTATAGGGAATAGTCGCGTCCGAAATGTGTCAAATTTCGAAATTTTGACCCTATGAAAGTCGGGTCCTATTGGGTCTGAAGACAAACTTTTTTCTTAAAATTGATGTACTCTTCGAGAGCAACATTTTGGCTATTTCAGATTTTTAAAATTTCGCGATAGGATTTTCTGGACAGAATTTGGATACCCATTTTAGGGTCATTTTGGACACATTTAAATATTCGCCAATAAAAAACTATCGAAGCTAGGACCACCAAGTTTGGAGGGTTTGTAGGTATTACTATGGTGCCCGTTCACACCAAAATTTGCGACATTCTATCGAGCCGTTTCGGAGATATTCGCGAGTTTGTGTTTTAACATTACGGAAAAATACCCTGGACTCCCTGCGGTGAGCGGCGATTGTCGAGCATGGAGATGAAGGCCTAAGCCCTGTTAGGTCACGTTCCAAATTGCAAGTCGATCGGACATTTTGGGACCGAGATATGAGATGTCAAAGTTTGGTCCATTTTCGTGACCATTGGGGCGGCCCCAATCGAAATTTCGGTCGCTTGCTCCGGGGTCAATAATGGAGCTACGAGAAAACGCTGGCGGGTGCTTGTTCATGTGTCTCGATGGGAAGTACTGTGTGAGCGGTTTGAAATTGGGTGCAACGGTTATAGGGAATAGTCGCCTCCGAAATGTGTCAAATTTCGAAATTTTGACTCTACGAAAGTCGGGTCCTATTGGGCCTGGAGACAAACTTTTTTTTTAAATTGATGTACTCTTCGAGAGCAACATTCTGGCTATTTCGGATTTTTAAATTTCGCGATAGGATTTTCTGGACCGAATTTGGGTACCCATTTTAGGGTCATTTTAGACACTAAATATTCGCCAATAAAAAACTATCGAAGCTAGGCCCACCAAGTTTGGAGGGTTTGTAGGTATTACTATGGTGCCCGTTCACACCAAAATTTGCGACATTCTATCGAGCCGTTTCGGAGATATTCGCGAGTTTGTGTTTTAAAATTACGGAAAAATACCCTGGACTCCCTGCGGTGAGCGGCGATTGTCGAGCATGGAGATGAAGGCCTAAGCCCTGTTAGGTCACGTTCCAAATTGCAAGTCGATCGGACACTTTGGGACCGAGATATGGTGTGTCAAAGTTTGGTCCATTTCCGTGACCATTGGGGCGGCCCCAATCGAAATTTTGGTCGCTTGCTCCAGGGTCAATAATGGAGCTACGAGAAAACGCTGGCGGGTGCTTGTTCATGTGTCTCAATGGGAAGTACTGTGTGAGCGGTTTGAAATTCGGTGCAACGGTTATAGGGAATAGTCGCGGCCGAAATGCGTCAAATTTCGAAATTTTGACCCTATGAAAGTCGGGTCCTATTGGGTCTGAAGACAAGCTTTTTTCTTAAAATTGATGTACTCTTCGACAGCAACATTTTGGCTATTTCAGATTTTTAAATTTCGTGATAGGATATTCTGGACCGAATTTGGGTACCCATTTTAGGGTCATTTTGGACAACTTTAAATATTAGCCAATAAAAAACTATCGAAGCTAGGACCACCAAGTTTGGAGGGTTTGTAGGTATTACTATGGTGCCCGTTCACACCAAAATTTGCGACATTCTATCGAGCCGTTTCGGAGATATTCGCGAGTTTGTAATTTAACATTACGGAAAAATACCCTGGACTCCCTGCGGTGAGCGGCGATTGTCGAGCATGGAGATGAAGGCCTAAGCCCTGTTAGGTCACGTTCCAAATTGCAAGTCGATCGCACATTTTGGGACCGAGATATGGGGTGTTAAAGTTTGGTCCATTTCCGTGACCATTGGGGCGGCCCCAATCGAAATTTCGGTCGCTTGCTCCGGGGTCAATAATGGAGCTACGAGAAAACGCTGGCGGGTGCTTGTTCATGTGTCTCAATGGGAAGTACTGTGTGAGCGGTTTAAAATTGGGTGCAACGGTTGTAGGGAATAGTCGCCTCCGAAATGTGTCAAATTTCGAAATTTTGACTCTACGAAAGTCGGGTCCTATTGGGCCTGGAGACAAACTTCTTTTTAAATTGATGTACTCTTCGAGAGCAACATTTTGGCTATTTCGGATTTTTAAATTTCGCGATAGGATTTTCTGGACCGAATTTGGGTACCCATTTTAGGGTCATTTTAGACACTAAATATTCGCCAATAAAAAACTAATGAAGCTAGGCCCACCAAGTTTGGAGGGTTTGTAGGTATTACTATGGTGCCCGTTCACACCAAAATTTGCGACATTCTATCGAGCCGTTTCGGAGATATTCGCGAGTTTGTGTTTTAAAATTACGGAAAAATACCCTGGACTCCCTGCGGTGAGCGGCGATTGTCGAGCATGGAGATGAAGGCCTAAGCCCTGTTAGGTCACGTTCCAAATTGCAAGTCGATCGGACACTTTGGGACCGAGATATGGTGTGTCAAAGTTTGGTCCATTTCCGTGACCATTGGGGCGGCCCCAATCGAAATTTTGGTCGCTTGCTCCAGGGTCAATAATGGAGCTACGAGAAAACGCTGGCGGGTGCTTGTTCATGTGTCTCAATGGGAAGTACTGTGTGAGCGGTTTGAAATTCGGTGCAACGGTTATAGGGAATAGTCGCGGCCGAAATGCGTCAAATTTCGAAATTTTGACCCTATGAAAGTCGGGTCCTATTGGGTCTGAAGACAAGCTTTTTTCTTAAAATTGATGTACTCTTCGACAGCAACATTTTGGCTATTTCAGATTTTTAAATTTCGCGATAGGATATTCTGGGCCGAATTTGGGTACCCATTTTAGGGTCATTTTGGACACCTTTAAATATTAGCCAATAAAAAACTATCGAAGCTAGGACCACCAAGTTTGGAGGGTTTGTAGGTATTACTATGGTGCCCGTTCACACCAAAATTTGCGACATTCTATCGAGCCGTTTCGGAGATTTTCGCGAGTTTGTGTTTTAACATTACGGAAAAATACCCTGGACCCCCTGCGGTGAGCGGCGATTGTCGAGCATGGAGAGGAAGGCCTAAGCCCTGTTAGGTCAGGTTTCAAATTGCAAGTCGATCGGATAATTAGAGACGGAGATATGTGGTGTCAAAATTTGGTCCATTTCCGTGACCATTGGGGCGGCCCCAATCGAAATTTCGGTCGCTTGCGCCGGGGTCAATAATGGCGCTATGAGAAAACGCTTGCGGGGGCTTGTTCATGTGTCTCAATGGGAAGTACTGTGTGAGCGGTTTGAAATTCGGTGCAACGTTTATAGGGAATAGTCGCGTCCGAAATGTGTCAAATTTCGAAATTTTGACCCTATGAAAGTCGGGTCCTATTGGGTCTGAAGACAAACTTTTTTCTTAAAATTGATGTACTCTTCGAGAGCAACATTTTGGCTATTTCAGATTTTTAAAATTTCGCGATAGGATTTTCTGGACAGAATTTGGATACCCATTTTAGGGTCATTTTGGACACATTTAAATATTCGCCAATAAAAAACTATCGAAGCTAGGACCACCAAGTTTGGAGGGTTTGTAGGTATTACTATGGTGCCCGTTCACACCAAAATTTGCGACATTCTATCGAGCCGTTTCGGAGATATTCGCGAGTTTGTGTTTTAACATTACGGAAAAATACCCTGGACTCCCTGCGGTGAGCGGCGATTGTCGAGCATGGAGATGAAGGCCTAAGCCCTGTTAGGTCACGTTCCAAATTGCAAGTCGATCGGACATTTTGGGACCGAGATATGAGATGTCAAAGTTTGGTCCATTTTCGTGACCATTGGGGCGGCCCCAATCGAAATTTCGGTCGCTTGCTCCGGGGTCAATAATGGAGCTACGAGAAAACGCTGGCGGGTGCTTGTTCATGTGTCTCGATGGGAAGTACTGTGTGAGCGGTTTGAAATTGGGTGCAACGGTTATAGGGAATAGTCGCCTCCGAAATGTGTCAAATTTCGAAATTTTGACTCTACGAAAGTCGGGTCCTATTGGGCCTGGAGACAAACTTTTTTTTTAAATTGATGTACTCTTCGAGAGCAACATTCTGGCTATTTCGGATTTTTAAATTTCGCGATAGGATTTTCTGGACCGAATTTGGGTACCCATTTTAGGGTCATTTTAGACACTAAATATTCGCCAATAAAAAACTATCGAAGCTAGGCCCACCAAGTTTGGAGGGTTTGTAGGTATTACTATGGTGCCCGTTCACACCAAAATTTGCGACATTCTATCGAGCCGTTTCGGAGATATTCGCGAGTTTGTGTTTTAAAATTACGGAAAAATACCCTGGACTCCCTGCGGTGAGCGGCGATTGTCGAGCATGGAGATGAAGGCCTAAGCCCTGTTAGGTCACGTTCCAAATTGCAAGTCGATCGGACACTTTGGGACCGAGATATGGTGTGTCAAAGTTTGGTCCATTTCCGTGACCATTGGGGCGGCCCCAATCGAAATTTTGGTCGCTTTCTCCAGGGTCAATAATGGAGCTACGAGAAAACGCTGGCGGGTGCTTGTTCATGTGTCTCAATGGGAAGTACTGTGTGAGCGGTTTGAAATTCGGTGCAACGGTTATAGGGAATAGTCGCGGCCGAAATGCGTCAAATTTCGAAATTTTGACCCTATGAAAGTCGGGTCCTATTGGGTCTGAAGACAAGCTTTTTTCTTAAAATTGATGTACTCTTCGACAGCAACATTTTGGCTATTTCAGATTTTTAAATTTCGTGATAGGATATTCTGGACCGAATTTGGGTACCCATTTTAGGGTCATTTTGGACAACTTTAAATATTAGCCAATAAAAAACTATCGAAGCTAGGACCACCAAGTTTGGAGGGTTTGTAGGTATTACTATGGTGCCCGTTCACACCAAAATTTGCGACATTCTATCGAGCCGTTTCGGAGATATTCGCGAGTTTGTAATTTAACATTACGGAAAAATACCCTGGACTCCCTGCGGTGAGCGGCGATTGTCGAGCATGGAGATGAAGGCCTAAGCCCTGTTAGGTCACGTTCCAAATTGCAAGTCGATCGCACATTTTGGGACCGAGATATGGGGTGTTAAAGTTTGGTCCATTTCCGTGACCATTGGGGCGGCCCCAATCGAAATTTCGGTCGCTTGCTCCGGGGTCAATAATGGAGCTACGAGAAAACGCTGGCGGGTGCTTGTTCATGTGTCTCAATGGGAAGTACTGTGTGAGCGGTTTAAAATTGGGTGCAACGGTTGTAGGGAATAGTCGCCTCCGAAATGTGTCAAATTTCGAAATTTTGACTCTACGAAAGTCGGGTCCTATTGGGCCTGGAGACAAACTTCTTTTTAAATTGATGTACTCTTCGAGAGCAACATTTTGGCTATTTCGGATTTTTAAATTTCGCGATAGGATTTTCTGGACCGAATTTGGGTACCCATTTTAGGGTCATTTTAGACACTAAATATTCGCCAATAAAAAACTAATGAAGCTAGGCCCACCAAGTTTGGAGGGTTTGTAGGTATTACTATGGTGCCCGTTCACACCAAAATTTGCGACATTCTATCGAGCCGTTTCGGAGATATTCGCGAGTTTGTGTTTTAAAATTACGGAAAAATACCCTGGACTCCCTGCGGTGAGCGGCGATTGTCGAGCATGGAGATGAAGGCCTAAGCCCTGTTAGGTCACGTTCCAAATTGCAAGTCGATCGGACACTTTGGGACCGAGATATGGTGTGTCAAAGTTTGGTCCATTTCCGTGACCATTGGGGCGGCCCCAATCGAAATTTTGGTCGCTTGCTCCAGGGTCAATAATGGAGCTACGAGAAAACGCTGGCGGGTGCTTGTTCATGTGTCTCAATGGGAAGTACTGTGTGAGCGGTTTGAAATTCGGTGCAACGGTTATAGGGAATAGTCGCGGCCGAAATGCGTCAAATTTCGAAATTTTGACCCTATGAAAGTCGGGTCCTATTGGGTCTGAAGACAAGCTTTTTTCTTAAAATTGATGTACTCTTCGACAGCAACATTTTGGCTATTTCAGATTTTTAAATTTCGCGATAGGATATTCTGGGCCGAATTTGGGTACCCATTTTAGGGTCATTTTGGACACCTTTAAATATTAGCCAATAAAAAACTATCGAAGCTAGGACCACCAAGTTTGGAGGGTTTGTAGGTATTACTATGGTGCCCGTTCACACCAAAATTTGCGACATTCTATCGAGCCGTTTCGGAGATATTCGCGAGTTTGTGTTTTAAAATTACGGAAAAATACCCTGGACTCCCTGCGGTGAGCGGCGATTGTCGAGCATGGAGATGAAGGCCTAAGCCCTGTTAGGTCACGTTCCAAATTGCAAGTCGATCGGACACTTTGGGACCGAGATATGGTGTGTCAAAGTTTGGTCCATTTCCGTGACCATTGGGGCGGCCCCAATCGAAATTTTGGTCGCTTGCTCCGGGGTCAATAATGGAGCTACGAGAAAACGCTGGCGGGTGCTTGTTCATGTGTCTCAATGGGAAGTACTGTGTGAGCGGTTTGAAATTCGGTGCAACGGTTATAGGGAATAGTCGCGGCCGAAATGCGTCAAATTTCGAAATTTTGACCCTATGAAAGTCGGGTCCTATTGGGTCTGAAGACAAGCTTTTTTCTTAAAATATATGTACTCTTCGACAGCAACATTTTGGCTATTTCAGATTTTTAAATTTCGCGATAGGATATTCTGGACCGAATTTGGGTACCCATTTTAGGGTCATTTTGGACACCTTTAAATATTAGCCAATAAAAAACTATCGAAGCTAGGACCACCAAGTTTGGAGGGTTTGTAGGTATTACTATGGTGCCCGTTCACACCAAAATTTGCGACATTCTATCGAGCCGTTTCGGAGATATTCGCGAGTTTGTAATTTAACATTACGGAAAAATACCCTGGACTCCCTGCGGTGAGCGGCGATTGTCGAGCATGGAGATGAAGGCCTAAGCCCTGTTAGGTCACGTTCCAAATTGCAAGTCGATCGGACATTTTGGGACCGAGATATGGGGTGTTAAAGTTTGGTCCATTTCCGTGACCATTGGGGCGGCCCCAATCGAAATTTCGGTCGCTTGCTCCGGGGTCAATAATGGAGCTACGAGAAAACGCTGGCGGGTGCTTGTTCATGTGTCTCAATGGGAAGTACTGTGTGAGCGGTTTGAAATTGGGTGCAACGGTTATAGGGAATAGTCGCCTCCGAAATGTGTCAAATTTCGAAATTTTGACTCTACGAAAGTCGGGTCCTATTGGGCCTGGAGACAAACTTTTTTTTTAAATTGATGTACTCTTCGAGAGCAACATTTTGGCTATTTCGGATTTTTAAATTTCGCGATAGGATTTTCTCGACCGAATTTGGGTACCCATTTTAGGGTCATTTTAGACACTAAATATTCGCCAATAAAAAACTATCGAAGCTAGGCCCACCAAGTTTGGAGGGTTTCTAGGTATTACTATGGTGCCCGTTCACACCAAAATTTGCGACATTCTATCGAGCCGTTTCGGAGATTTTCGCGAGTTTGTGTTTTAACATTACGGAAAAATACCCTGGACCCCCTGCGGTGAGCGGCGATTGTCGAGCATGGAGAGGAAGGCCTAAGCCCTGTTAGGTCAGGTTTCAAATTGCAAGTCGATCGGACAATTAGAGACGGAGATATGGGGTGTCAAAATTTGATCCATTTCCGTGACCATTGGGGCGGCCCCAATCGAAATTTCCGTCGCTTGCGCCGGGGTCAATAATGGCGCTATGAGAAAACGCTGGCGGGTGCTTGTTCATGTGTCTCAATGGGAAGTACTGTGTGAGCGGTTTGAAATTCGGTGCAACGGTTATAGTGAATAGTCGCCTCCGAAATGTGTCAAATTTCGAAATTTTGACTCTACGAAAGTCGGGTCCTATTGGGCCTGGAGACAAACTTTTTTTTTAAATTGATGTACTCTTCGCGAGCAACATTTTGGCTATTTCGGATTTTTAAACTTCGCGATAGGATTTTCTGGACCGAATTTGGGTACCCATTTTAGGGTCATTTTAGACACTAAATATTCGCCAATAAAAAACTATCGAAGCTACGCCCACCAAGTTTGGAGGGTTTGTAGGTATTACTATGGTGCCCGTTCACACCAAAATTTGCGACATTCTATCGAGCCGTTTCGGAGATATTTGCGAGTTTGTGTTTTAAAATTACGGAAAAATACCCTGGACTCCCTGCGGTGAGCGGCGATTGTCGAGCATGGAGATGAAGGCCTAAGCCCTGTTAGGTCACGTTCCAAATTGCAAGTCGATCGGACACTTTGGGACCGAGATATGGTGTGTCAAAGTTTGGTCCATTTCCGTGACCATTGGGGCGGCCCCAATCGAAATTTTGGTCGCTTGCTCCGGGGTCAATAATGGAGCTACGAGAAAACGCTGGCGGGTGCTTGTTCATGTGTCTCAATGGGAAGTACTGTGTGAGCGGTTTGAAATTCGGTGCAACGGTTATAGGGAATAGTCGCGGCCGAAATGCGTCAAATTTCGAAATTTTGACCCTATGAAAGTCGGGTCCTATTGGGTCTGAAGACAAGCTTTTTTCTTAAAATTGATGTACTCTTCGACAGCAACATTTTGGCTATTTCAGATTTTTGAATTTCGCGATAGGATATTCTGGATCGAATTTGGGCACCCATTTTAGGGTCATTTTGGACAACTTTAAATATTCGCCAATAAAAAACTATCGAAGGTAGGACCACCAAGTTTGGAGGGTTTGTAAGTATTACTATGGTGCCCGTTCACACCAAAATTTGCAACATTATATCGAGCCGTTTCGGAGATATTCGCGAGTTTGTGTTTTAACATTACGGAAAAATACCCTGGACTCCCTGCGGTTAGCGGCGATTGTCGAGCATGGAGATGAAGGCCTAAGCCCTGTTAGGTCACGTTCCAAATTGCAAGTCGATCGGACACTTTGGGACCGAGATATGGGGTGTCAAAGTTTGGTCCATTTCCGTGACCATTGGGGCGGCCCCAATCGAAATTTCGGTCGCTTTCTCCGGGGTCAATAATGGAGCTACGAGAAAACGCTGGCGGGTGCTTGTTCATGTGTCTCAATGGGAAGTACTGTGTGAGCGGTTTGAAATTCGGTGCAACGGTTATAGGGAATAGTCGCCTCTGAAATGTGTCAAATTTCGAAATTTTGACTCTACGAAAGTCGGGTCCTATTGGGCCTGGAGACAAACTTTTTTTTAAATTTATGTACTCTTCGAGAGCAACATTTTGGCTATTTCGGATTTTTAAATTTCGCGATAGGATTTTCAGGACCGAATTTTGGTACCCATTTTAGGGTCATTTTGGACACATTTAAAAATTCGCCAATAAAAACCTATCGAAGCTAGGACCACCAAATTTGGAGGGTTTGTAGGTATTACTATGGTGCCCGTTCACACCAAAATTTGCGACATTCTATCGAGCCGTTTCGGAGATATTCGCGAGTTTGTGTTTTAAAATTACGGAAAAATACCCTGGACTCCCTGCGGTTAGCGGCGATTGTCGAGCATGGAGATGAAGGCCTAAGCCCTGTTAGGTCACGTTCCAAATTGCAAGTCGATCGGACACTTTGGGACCCAGATATGGGGTGTCAAAGTTTGGTCCATTTCCGTGACCATTGGGGCGGCCCCAATCGAAATTTCGGTCGCTTGCTCCGGGGTCAATAATGGAGCTACGAGAAAACGCTGGCGGGTGCTTGTTCATGTGTCTCAATGGGAAGTACTGTGTGAGCGGTTTGAAATTCGGTGCAACGGTTATAGGGAATAGTCGCCTCCGAAATGTGTCAAATTTCGAAATTTTGACTCTACGAAAGTCGGGTCCTATTGGGCCTGGAGACAAACTTTTTTTTAAATTTATGTACTCTTCGACAGCAACATTTTGGCTATTTCAGATTTTTAAATTTCGCGATAGGATATTCTGGACCGAATTTGGGCACCCATTTTAGGGTCATTTTGGACACCTTTAAATATTCGCCAATAAAAAACTATCGAAGCTAGGACCACCAAGTTTGGAGGGTTTGTAGGTATTACTATGGTGCCCGTTCACACCAAAATTTGCAACATTCTATCGAGCCGTTTCGGAGATATTCGCGAGTTTGCGTTTTAATATTACGGAAAAATACCCTGGACCCCCTGCGGTGAGCCGCGATTGTCGAGCATGGAGATGAAGGCCTAAGCCCTGTTAGGTCACGTTCCAAATTGCTAGTCGATCGGACAATTAGGGACGGAGATATGGGGTGTCAAAATTTGGTCCATTTCCGTGACCATTGGGGCGGGCCCAATCGAAATTTCGGTCGCTTGCTCCGGGGTCAATAATGGAGCTACGAGAAAACGCTTGCGGGGGCTTGTTCATGGGTCTCAATGGGAAGTACTGAGTGAGCGGTTTGAAATTGGGTGCAACGGTTATAGGGAATAGTCGCCTCCGAAATGTGTCAAATTTCGAAATTTTGACTCTACGAAAGTCGGGTCCTATTGGGCCTGGAGACAAACTTTTTTTTTAAATTGATGTACTCTTCGAGAGCAACATTTTGGCTATTTCGGATTTTTAAATTTCGCGATAGGATTTTCTGGACCGAATTTGGGTACCCATTTTAGGTCATTTTGGACACTAAATATTTGCCAATAAAAAACTATCGAAGCTAGGCCCACCAAGTTTGGAGGGTTTCTAGGTATTACTATGGTGCCCGATCACACCAAAATTTGCGACATTCTATCGAGCCGTTTCGGAGATTTTCGCGAGTTTGTGTTTTAACATTACGGAAAAATACCCTGGACCCCCTGCGGTGAGCGGCGATTGTCGAGCATGGAGAGGAAGGCCTATGCCCTGTTAGGTCAGGTTTCAAATTGCAAGTCGATCGGACGGACGAGAGACGGAGATATGGGGTGTCAAAATTTGGTCCATTTCCGTGACCATTGGGGCGGCCCCAATCGAAATTTCGGTCGCTTGCGCCGGGGTCAATAATGGCGCTATGAGAAAACGCTTGCGGGGGCTTGTTCATGTGTCTCAATGGGAAGTACTGTGTGAGCGGTTTGAAATTCGGTGCAACGTTTATAGGGAATAGTCGCGTCCGAAATGTGTCAAATTTCGAAATTTTGACTCTACGAAAGTCGGGTCCTATTGGGCCTGGAGACAAACTTTTTTTTAAATTTATGTACTCTTCGAGAGCAACATTTTGGCTATTTCGGATTTTTAAATTTCGCGATAGGATTTTCTGGACCGAATTTGGGTACCCATTTTAGGGTCATTTTGGAAACATTTAAAAATTCGCCAATAAAAACCTATCGAAGCTAGGACCACCAAATTTGGAGGGTTTGTAGGTATTACTATGGTGCCCGTTCACACCAACATTTGCGACATTCTATCGAGCCGTTTCGGAGATATTCGCGAGTTTGTGTTTTAAAATTACGGAAAAATACCCTGGACTCCCTGCGGTGAGCGGCGATTGTCGAGCATGGAGATGAAGGCCTAAGCCCTGTTAGGTCACGTTCCAAATTACAAGTCGATCGGACACTTTGGGACCGAGATATGGTGTGTCAAAGTTTGGTCCATTTCCGTGACCATTGGGGCGGCCCGAATCGAAATTTTGGTCGCTTGCTCCGGGGTCAATAATGGAGCTACGAGAAAACGCTGGCGGGTGCTTGTTCATGTGTCTCAATGGGAAGTACTGTGTGAGCGGTTTGAAATTCGGTGCAACGGTTATAGGGAATAGTCGCCTCCGAAATGTGTCAAATTTCGAAATTTTGACTCTACGAAAGTCGGGTCCTATTGGGCCTGGAGACAAACTTTTTTTTAAATTTATGTACTCTTCGACAGCAACATTTTGGCTATTTCAGATTTTTAAATTTCGCGATAGGATATTCTGGACCGAATTTGGGCACCCATTTTAGGGTCATTTTGGACACCTTTAAATATTCGCCAATAAAAAACTATCGAAGCTAGGACCACCAAGTTTGGAGGGTTTGTAGGTATTACTATGGTGCCCGTTCACACCAAAATTTGCAACATTCTATCGAGCCGTTTCGGAGATATTCGCGAGTTTGCGTTTTAATATTACGGAAAAATACCCTGGACCCCCTGCGGTGAGCCGCGATTGTCGAGCATGGAGATGAAGGCCTAAGCCCTGTTAGGTCACGTTCCAAATTGCTAGTCGATCGGACAATTAGGGACGGAGATATGGGGTGTCAAAATTTGGTCCATTTCCGTGACCATTGGGGCGGGCCCAATCGAAATTTCGGTCGCTTGCTCCGGGGTCAATAATGGAGCTACGAGAAAACGCTTGCGGGGGCTTGTTCATGGGTCTCAATGGGAAGTACTGAGTGAGCGGTTTGAAATTGGGTGCAACGGTTATAGGGAATAGTCGCCTCCGAAATGTGTCAAATTTCGAAATTTTGACTCTACGAAAGTCGGGTCCTATTGGGCCTGGAGACAAACTTTTTTTTTAAATTGATGTACTCTTCGAGAGCAACATTTTGGCTATTTCGGATTTTTAAATTTCGCGATAGGATTTTCTGGACCGAATTTGGGTACCCATTTTAGGTCATTTTGGACACTAAATATTTGCCAATAAAAAACTATCGAAGCTAGGCCCACCAAGTTTGGAGGGTTTCTAGGTATTACTATGGTGCCCGATCACACCAAAATTTGCGACATTCTATCGAGCCGTTTCGGAGATTTTCGCGAGTTTGTGTTTTAACATTACGGAAAAATACCCTGGACCCCCTGCGGTGAGCGGCGATTGTCGAGCATGGAGAGGAAGGCCTATGCCCTGTTAGGTCAGGTTTCAAATTGCAAGTCGATCGGACGGACGAGAGACGGAGATATGGGGTGTCAAAATTTGGTCCATTTCCGTGACCATTGGGGCGGCCCCAATCGAAATTTCGGTCGCTTGCGCCGGGGTCAATAATGGCGCTATGAGAAAACGCTTGCGGGGGCTTGTTCATGTGTCTCAATGGGAAGTACTGTGTGAGCGGTTTGAAATTCGGTGCAACGTTTATAGGGAATAGTCGCGTCCGAAATGTGTCAAATTTCGAAATTTTGACTCTACGAAAGTCGGGTCCTATTGGGCCTGGAGACAAACTTTTTTTTAAATTTATGTACTCTTCGAGAGCAACATTTTGGCTATTTCGGATTTTTAAATTTCGCGATAGGATTTTCTGGACCGAATTTGGGTACCCATTTTAGGGTCATTTTGGAAACATTTAAAAATTCGCCAATAAAAACCTATCGAAGCTAGGACCACCAAATTTGGAGGGTTTGTAGGTATTACTATGGTGCCCGTTCACACCAACATTTGCGACATTCTATCGAGCCGTTTCGGAGATATTCGCGAGTTTGTGTTTTAAAATTACGGAAAAATACCCTGGACTCCCTGCGGTGAGCGGCGATTGTCGAGCATGGAGATGAAGGCCTAAGCCCTGTTAGGTCACGTTCCAAATTACAAGTCGATCGGACACTTTGGGACGGAGATATGGTGTGTCAAAGTTTGGTCCATTTCCGTGACCATTGGGGCGGCCCGAATCGAAATTTTGGTCGCTTGCTCCGGGGTCAATAATGGAGCTACGAGAAAACGCTGGCGGGTGCTTGTTCATGTGTCTCAATGGGAAGTACTGTGTGAGCGGTTTGAAATTCGGTGCAACGGTTATTGGGAATAATCGCGGCCGAAATGCGTCAAATTTCGAAATTTTGACCCTATGAAAGTCGGGTCCTATTGGGTCTGAAGACAAACTTTTTTTTTAAAATTGATGTACTCTTCGACAGCAACATTTTGGCTATTTCAGATTTTTAAATTTCGCGATAGGATATTCTGGACCGAATTTGGGCACCCATTTTAGGGTCATTTTGGACACCTTTAAATATTCGCCAATAAAAAACTATCGAAGCTAGGACCACCAAGTTTGGAGGGTTTGTAGGTATTACTATGGTGCCCGTTCACACCAAAATTTGCAACATTCTATCGAGCCGTTTCGGAGATATTCGCGAGTTTGCGTTTTAATATTACGGAAAAATACCCTGGACCCCCTGCGGTGAGCCGCGATTGTCGAGCATGGAGATGAAGGCCTAAGCCCTGTTAGGTCACGTTCCAAATTGCTAGTCGATCGGACAATTAGGGACGGAGATATGGGGTGTCAAAATTTGGTCCATTTCCGTGACCATTGGGGCGGCCCCAATCGAAATTTCGGTCGCTTGCTCCGGGGTCAATAATGGAGCTACGAGAAAACGCTTGCGGGGGCTTGTTCATGGGTCTCAATGGGAAGTACTGAGTGAGCGGTTTGAAATTGGGTGCAACGGTTATAGGGAATAGTCGCCTCCGAAATGTGTCAAATTTCGAAATTTTGACTCTACGAAAGTCGGGTCCTATTGGGCCTGGAGACAAACTTTTTTTTTAAATTGATGTACTCTTCGAGAGCAACATTTTGGCTATTTCGGATTTTTAAATTTCGCGATAGGATTTTCTGGACCGAATTTGGGTACCCATTTTAGGTCATTTTGGACACTAAATATTTGCCAATAAAAAACTATCGAAGCTAGGCCCACCAAGTTTGGAGGGTTTCTAGGTATTACTATGGTGCCCGATCACATCAAAATTTGCGACATTCTATCGAGCCGTTTCGGAGATTTTCGCGAGTTTGTGTTTTAACATTACGGAAAAATACCCTGGACCCCCTGCGGTGAGCGGCGATTGTCGAGCATGGAGAGGAAGGCCTATGCCCTGTTAGGTCAGGTTTCAAATTGCAAGTCGATCGGACGGACGAGAGACGGAGATATGGGGTGTCAAAATTTGGTCCATTTCCGTGACCATTGGGGCGGCCCCAATCGAAATTTCGGTCGCTTGCGCCGGGGTCAATAATGGCGCTATGAGAAAACGCTTGCGGGGGCTTGTTCATGTGTCTCAATGGGAAGTACTGTGTGAGCGGTTTGAAATTCGGTGCAACGTTTATAGGGAATAGTCGCGTCCGAAATGTGTCAAATTTCGAAATTTTGACTCTACGAAAGTCGGGTCCTATTGGGCCTGGAGACAAACTTTTTTTTTAAATTTATGTACTCTTCGAGAGCAACATTTTGGCTATTTCGGATTTTTAAATTTCGCGATAGGATTTTCTGGACCGAATTTGGGTACCCATTTTAGGGTCATTTTGGAAACATTTAAAAATTCGCCAATAAAAACCTATCGAAGCTAGGACCACCAAATTTGGAGGGTTTGTAGGTATTACTATGGTGCCCGTTCACACCAACATTTGCGACATTCTATCGAGCCGTTTCGGAGATATTCGCGAGTTTGTGTTTTAAAATTACGGAAAAATACCCTGGACTCCCTGCGGTGAGCGGCGATTGTCGAGCATGGAGATGAAGGCCTAAGCCCTGTTAGGTCACGTTCCAAATTACAAGTCGATCGGACACTTTGGGACCGAGATATGGTGTGTCAAAGTTTGGTCCATTTCCGTGACCATTGGGGCGGCCCGAATCGAAATTTTGGTCGCTTGCTCCGGGGTCAATAATGGAGCTACGAGAAAACGCTGGCGGGTGCTTGTTCATGTGTCTCAATGGGAAGTACTGTGTGAGCGGTTTGAAATTCGGTGCAACGGTTATAGGGAATAATCGCGGCCGAAATGCGTCAAATTTCGAAATTTTGACCCTATGAAAGTCGGGTCCTATTGGGTCTGAAGACAAACTTTTTTTTTAAAATTGATGTACTCTTCGACAGCAACATTTTGGCTATTTCAGATTTTTAAATTTCGCGATAGGATATTCTGGACCGAATTTGGGCACCCATTTTAGGGTCATTTTGGACACCTTTAAATATTCGCCAATAAAAAACTATCGAAGCTAGGACCACCAAGTTTGGAGGGTTTGTAGGTATTACTATGGTGCCCGTTCACACCAAAATTTGCAACATTCTATCGAGCCGTTTCGGAGATATTCGCGAGTTTGCGTTTTAATATTACGGAAAAATACCCTGGACCCCCTGCGGTGAGCCGCGATTGTCGAGCATGGAGATGAAGGCCTAAGCCCTGTTAGGTCACGTTCCAAATTGCTAGTCGATCGGACAATTAGGGACGGAGATATGGGGTGTCAAAATTTGGTCCATTTCCGTGACCATTGGGGCGGCCCCAATCGAAATTTCGGTCGCTTGCTCCGGGGTCAATAATGGAGCTACGAGAAAACGCTTGCGGGGGCTTGTTCATGGGTCTCAATGGGAAGTACTGAGTGAGCGGTTTGAAATTGGGTGCAACGGTTATAGGGAATAGTCGCCTCCGAAATGTGTCAAATTTCGAAATTTTGACTCTACGAAAGTCGGGTCCTATTGGGCCTGGAGACAAACTTTTTTTTTAAATTGATGTACTCTTCGAGAGCAACATTTTGGCTATTTCGGATTTTTAAATTTCGCGATAGGATTTTCTGGACCGAATTTGGGTACCCATTTTAGGTCATTTTGGACACTAAATATTTGCCAATAAAAAACTATCGAAGCTAGGCCCACCAAGTTTGGAGGGTTTCTAGGTATTACTATGGTGCCCGATCACACCAAAATTTGCGACATTCTATCGAGCCGTTTCGGAGATTTTCGCGAGTTTGTGTTTTAACATTACGGAAAAATACCCTGGACCCCCTGCGGTGAGCCGCGATTGTCGAGCATGGAGAGGAAGGCCTATGCCCTGTTAGGTCAGGTTTCAAATTGCAAGTCGATCGGACGGACGAGAGACGGAGATATGGGGTGTCAAAATTTGGTCCATTTCCGTGACCATTGGGGCGGCCCCAATCGAAATTTCGGTCGCTTGCGCCGGGGTCAATAATGGCGCTATGAGAAAACGCTTGCGGGGGCTTGTTCATGTGTCTCAATGGGAAGTATTGTGTGAGCGGTTTGAAATTCGGTGCAACGTTTATAGGGAATAGTCGCGTCCGAAATGTGTCAAATTTCGAAATTTTGACTCTACGAAAGTCGGGTCCTATTGGGCCTGGAGACAAACTTTTTTTTAAATTTATGTACTCTTCGAGAGCAACATTTTGGCTATTTCGGATTTTTAAATTTCGCGATAGGATTTTCTGGACCGAATTTGGGTACCCATTTTAGGGTCATTTTGGAAACATTTAAAAATTCGGCAATAAAAACCTATCGAAGCTAGGACCACCAAATTTGGAGGGTTTGTAGGTATTACTATGGTGCCCGTTCACACCAACATTTGCGACATTCTATCGAGCCGTTTCGGAGATATTCGCGAGTTTGTGTTTTAAAATTACGGAAAAATACCCTGGACTCCCTGCGGTGAGCGGCGATTGTCGAGCATGGAGATGAAGGCCTAAGCCCTGTTAGGTCACGTTCCAAATTACAAGTCGATCGGACACTTTGGGACCGAGATATGGTGTGTCAAAGTTTGGTCCATTTCCGTGACCATTGGGGCGGCCCGAATCGAAATTTTGGTCGCTTGCTCCGGGGTCAATAATGGAGCTACGAGAAAACGCTGGCGGGTGCTTGTTCATGTGTCTCAATGGGAAGTACTGTGTGAGCGGTTTGAAATTCGGTGCAACGGTTATAGGGAATAATCGCGGCCGAAATGCGTCAAATTTCGAAATTTTGAC
The DNA here is from genome assembly GCF_044657685.1 of Stegodyphus dumicola. NCBI lineage: Eukaryota > Metazoa > Arthropoda > Arachnida > Araneae > Eresidae > Stegodyphus > Stegodyphus dumicola. The sequence goes on from NC_140768.1 coordinate 7,011,269, forward strand.
CCTATGAAAGTCGGGTCCTATTGGGTCTGAAGACAAACTTTTTTTTTAAATTGATGTACTCTTCGACAGCAACATTTTGGCTATTTCAGATTTTTAAATTTCGCGATAGGATATTCTGGACCGAATTTGGGCACCCATTTTAGGGTCATTTTGGACACCTTTAAATATTCGCCAATAAAAAACTATCGAAGCTAGGACCACCAAGTTTGGAGGGTTTGTAGGTATTACTATGGTGCCCGTTCACACCAAAATTTGCAACATTCTATCGAGCCGTTTCGGAGATATTCGCGAGTTTGCGTTTTAATATTACGGAAAAATACCCTGGACCCCCTGCGGTGAGCCGCGATTGTCGAGCATGGAGATGAAGGCCTAAGCCCTGTTAGGTCACGTTCCAAATTGCTAGTCGATCGGACAATTAGGGACGGAGATATGGGGTGTCAAAATTTGGTCCATTTCCGTGACCATTGGGGCGGCCCCAATCGAAATTTCGGTCGCTTGCTCCGGGGTCAATAATGGAGCTACGAGAAAACGCTTGCGGGGGCTTGTTCATGGGTCTCAATGGGAAGTACTGTGTGAGCGGTTTGAAATTGGGTGCAACGGTTATAGGGAATAGTCGCCTCCGAAATGTGTCAAATTTCGAAATTTTGACTCTACGAAAGTCGGGTCCTATTGGGCCTGGAGACAAACTTTTTTTTAAATTGATGTACTCTTCGAGAGCAACATTTTGGCTATTTCGGATTTTTAAATTTCGCGATAGGATTTTCTGGACCGAATTTGGGTCCCCTTTTTAGGTCATTTTGGATACTAAATATTCGCCAATAAAAAACTATCGAAGCTAGGCCCACCAAGTTTGGAGGGTTTCTAGGTATTACTATGGTGCCCGTTCACACCAAAATTTGCGACATTCTATCGAGCCGTTTCGGAGATTTTCGCGAGTTTGTGTTTTAACATTACGGAAAAATACCCTGGACCCCCTGTGGTGAGCGGCGATTGTCGAGCATGGAGAGGAAGGCCTAAGCCCTGTTAGGTCAGGTTTCAAATTGCAAGTCGATCGGACAATTAGAGACGGAGATATGGGGTGTCAAAATTTGGTCCATTTCCGTGACCATTGGGGCGGCCCCAATCGAAATTTCCGTCGCTTGCGCCGGGGTCAATAATGGCGCTATGAGAAAACGCTTGCGGGGGCTTGTTCATGTGTCTCAATGGGAAGTACTGTGTGAGCGGTTTGAAATTCGGTGCAACGTTTATAGGGAATAGTCGTGTCCGAAATGTGTCAAATTTCGAAATTTTGACTCTACGAAAGCCGGGTCCTATTGGGCCTGGAGACAAACTTTTTTTTAAATTTATGTACTCTTCGAGAGCAACATTTTGGCTATTTCGGATTTTTAAATTTCGCGATAGGATTTTCTGGACCGAATTTTGGTACCCATTTTGGGTCATTTTGGACACATTTAAAAATTCGCCAATAAAAACCTATCGAAGCTAGGACCACCAAATTTGGAGGGTTTGTAGGTATTACTATGGTGCCCGTTCACACCAAAATTTGCGACATTCTATCGAGCCGTTTCGGAGATATTCGCGAGTTTGTGTTTTAAAATTACGGAAAAATACCCTGGACTCCCTGCGGTGAGCGGCGATTGTCGAGCATGGAGATGAAGGCCTAAGCCCTGTTAGGTCACGTTCCAAATTACAAGTCGATCGGACACTTTGGGACCGAGATATGGTGTGTCAAAGTTTGGTCCATTTCCGTGACCATTGGGGCGGCCCCAATCGAAATTTTGGTCGCTTGCTCCGGGGTCAATAATGGAGCTACGAGAAAACGCTGGCGGGTGCTTGTTCATGTGTCTCAATGGAAAGTACTGTGTGAGCGGTTTGAAATTCGGTGCAACGGTTATAGGGAATAGTCGCGGCCGAAATGCGTCAAATTTCGAAATTTTGACCCTATGAAAGTCGGGTCCTATTGGGTCTGAAGACAAACTTTTTTTTTAAAATTGATGTACTCTTCGACAGCAACATTTTGGCTATTTCAGATTTTTAAATTTCGCGATAGGATATTCTGGCCCGAATTTGGGCACCCATTTTAGGGTCATTTTGGACAACTTTAAATATTCGCCAATAAAAAACTATCGAAGCTAGGACCACCAAGTTTGGAGGGTTTGTAAGTATTACTATGGTGCCCGTTCACACCAAAATTTGCAACATTATATCGAGCCGTTTCGGAGATATTCGCGAGTTTGTGTTTTAACATTACGGAAAAATACCCTGGACTCCCTGCGGTTAGCGGCGATTGTCGAGCATGGAGATGAAGGCCTAAGCCCTGTTAGGTCACGTTCCAAATTGCAAGTCGATCGGACACTTTGGGACCGAGATATGGGGTGTCAAAGTTTGGTCCATTTCCGTGACCATTGGGGCGGCCCCAATCGAAATTTCGGTCGCTTTCTCCGGGGTCAATAATGGAGCTACGAGAAAACGCTGGCGGGTGCTTGTTCATGTGTCTCAATGGGAAGTACTGTGTGAGCGGTTTGAAATTCGGTGCAACGGTTATAGGGAATAGTCGCCTCTGAAATGTGTCAAATTTCGAAATTTTGACTCTACGAAAGTCGGGTCCTATTGGGCCTGGAGACAAACTTTTTTTTAAATTTATGTACTCTTCGAGAGCAACATTTTGGCTATTTCGGATTTTTAAATTTCGCGATAGGATTTTCAGGACCGAATTTTGGTACCCATTTTAGGGTCATTTTGGACACATTTAAAAATTCGCCAATAAAAACCTATCGAAGCTAGGACCACCAAATTTGGAGGGTTTGTAGGTATTACTATGGTGCCCGTTCACACCAAAATTTGCGACATTCTATCGAGCCGTTTCGGAGATATTCGCGAGTTTGTAATTTAAAATTACGGAAAAATACCCTGGACTCCCTGCGGTTAGCGGCGATTGTCGAGCATGGAGATGAAGGCCTAAGCCCTGTTAGGTCACGTTCCAAATTGCAAGTCGATCGGACACTTTGGGACCGAGATATGGGGTGTCAAAGTTTGGTCCATTTCCGTGACCATTGGGGCGGCCCCAATCGAAATTTCGGTCGCTTGCTCCGGGGTCAATAATGGAGCTACGAGAAAACGCTGGCGGGTGCTTGTTCATGTGTCTCAATGGGAAGTACTGTGTGAGCGGTTTGAAATTCGGTGCAACGGTTATAGGGAATAGTCGCCTCTGAAATGTGTCAAATTTCGAAATTTTGACTCTACGAAAGTCGGGTCCTACTGGGCCTGGAGACAAACTTTTTTTTAAATTTATGTACTCTTCGAGAGCAACATTTTGGCTATTTCGGATTTTTAAATTTCGCGATAGGATTTTCTGGACCGAATTTGGGTACCCATTTTAGGTCATTTTGGACACTAAATATTTCCCAATAAAAAACTATCGAAGCTAGGCCCACCAAGTTTGGAGGGTTTCTAGGTATTACTATGGTGCCCGATCACACCAAAATTTGCGACATTCTATCGAGCCGTTTCGGAGATTTTCGCGAGTTTGTGTTTTAACATTACGGAAAAATACCCTGGACCCCCTGCGGTGAGCGGCGATTGTCGAGCATGGAGAGGAAGGCCTATGCCCTGTTAGGTCAGGTTTCAAATTGCAAGTCGATCGGACGGACGAGAGATGGAGATATGGGGTGTCAAAATTTGGTCCATTTCCGTGACCATTGGGGCGGCCCCAATCGAAATTTCGGTCGCTTGCGCCGGGGTCAATAATGGCGCTATGAGAAAACGCTTGCGGGGGCTTGTTCATGTGTCTCAATGGGAAGTACTGTGTGAGCGGTTTGAAATTCGGTGCAACGTTTATAGGGAATAGTCGCGTCCGAAATGTGTCAAATTTCGAAATTTTGACTCTACGAAAGTCGGGTCCTATTGGGCCTGGAGACAAACTTTTTTTTAAATTTATGTACTCTTCGAGAGCAACATTTTGGCTATTTCGGATTTTTAAATTTCGCGATAGGATTTTCTGGACCGAATTTGGGTACCCATTTTAGGGTCATTTTGGACACATTTAAAAATTCGCCAATAAAAACCTATCGAAGCTAGGACCACCAAATTTGGAGGGTTTGTAGGTATTACTATGGTGCCCGTTCACACCAACATTTGCGACATTCTATCGAGCCGTTTCGGAGATATTCGCGAGTTTGTGTTTTAAAATTACGGAAAAATACCCTGGACTCCCTGCGGTGAGCGGCGATTGTCGAGCATGGAGATGAAGGCCTAAGCCCTGTTAGGTCACGTTCCAAATTACAAGTCGATCGGACACTTTGGGACCGAGATATGGTGTGTCAAAGTTTGGTCCATTTCCGTGACCATTGGGGCGGCCCGAATCGAAATTTTGGTCGCTTGCTCCGGGGTCAATAATGGAGCTACGAGAAAACGCTGGCGGGTGCTTGTTCATGTGTCTCAATGGGAAGTACTGTGTGAGCGGTTTGAAATTCGGTGCAACGGTTATAGGGAATAATCGCGGCCGAAATGCGTCAAATTTCGAAATTTTGACCCTATGAAAGTCGGGTCCTATTGGGTCTGAAGACAAACTTTTTTTTTAAATTGATGTACTCTTCGACAGCAACATTTTGGCTATTTCAGATTTTTAAATTTCGCGATAGGATATTCTGGACCGAATTTGGGCACCCATTTTAGGGTCATTTTGGACACCTTTAAATATTCGCCAATAAAAAACTATCGAAGCTAGGACCACCAAGTTTGGAGGGTTTGTAGGTATTACTATGGTGCCCGTTCACACCAAAATTTGCAACATTCTATCGAGCCGTTTCGGAGATATTCGCGAGTTTGCGTTTTAATATTACGGAAAAATACCCTGGACCCCCTGCGGTGAGCCGCGATTGTCGAGCATGGAGATGAAGGCCTAAGCCCTGTTAGGTCACGTTCCAAATTGCTAGTCGATCGGACAATTAGGGACGGAGATATGGGGTGTCAAAATTTGGTCCATTTCCGTGACGATTGGGGCGGCCCCAATCGAAATTTCGGTCGCTTGCTCCGGGGTCAATAATGGAGCTACGAGAAAACGCTTGCGGGGGCTTGTTCATGGGTCTCAATGGGAAGTACTGTGTGAGCGGTTTGAAATTGGGTGCAACGGTTATAGGGAATAGTCGCCTCCGAAATGTGTCAAATTTCGAAATTTTGACTCTACGAAAGTCGGGTCCTATTGGGCCTGGAGACAAACTTTTTTTTTAAATTGATGTACTCTTCGAGAGCAACATTTTGGCTATTTCGGATTTTTAAATTTCGCGATAGGATTTTCTGGACCGAATTTGGGTCCCCTTTTTAGGTCATTTTGGATACTAAATATTCGCCAATAAAAAACTATCGAAGCTAGGCCCACCAAGTTTGGAGGGTTTCTAGGTATTACTATGGTGCCCGTTCACACCAAAATTTGCGACATTCTATCGAGCCGTTTCGGAGATTTTCGCGAGTTTGTGTTTTAACATTACGGAAAAATACCCTGGACCCCCTGCGGTGAGCGGCGATTGTCGAGCATGGAGAGGAAGGCCTAAGCCCTGTTAGGTCAGGTTTCAAATTGCAAGTCGATCGGACAATTAGGGACGGAGATATGGGGTGTCAAAATTTGGTCCATTTCCGTGACCATTGGGGCGGCCCCAATCGAAATTTCCGTCGCTTGCGCCGGGGTCAATAATGGCGCTATGAGAAAACGCTTGCGGGGGCTTGTTCATGTGTCTCAATGGGAAGTACTGTGTGAGCGGTTTGAAATTCGGTGCAACGTTTATAGGGAATAGTCGTGTCCGAAATGTGTCAAATTTCGAAATTTTGACTCTACGAAAGCCGGGTCCTATTGGGCCTGGAGACAAACTTTTTTTTAAATTTATGTACTCTTCGACAGCAACATTTTGGCTATTTCAGATTTTTAAATTTCGCGATAGGATATTCTGGCCCGAATTTGGGCACCCATTTTAGGGTCATTTTGGACAACTTTAAATATTCGCCAATAAAAAACTATCGAAGCTAGGACCACCAAGTTTGGAGGGTTTGTAAGTATTACTATGGTGCCCGTTCACACCAAAATTTGCAACATTATATCGAGCCGTTTCGGAGATATTCGCGAGTTTGTGTTTTAACATTACGGAAAAATACCCTGGACTCCCTGCGGTTAGCGGCGATTGTCGAGCATGGAGATGAAGGCCTAAGCCCTGTTAGGTCACGTTCCAAATTGCAAGTCGATCGGACACTTTGGGACCGAGATATGGGGTGTCAAAGTTTGGTCCATTTCCGTGACCATTGGGGCGGCCCCAATCGAAATTTCGGTCGCTTTCTCCGGGGTCAATAATGGAGCTACGAGAAAACGCTGGCGGGTGCTTGTTCATGTGTCTCAATGGGAAGTACTGTGTGAGCGGTTTGAAATTCGGTGCAACGGTTATAGGGAATAGTCGCCTCTGAAATGTGTCAAATTTCGAAATTTTGACTCTACGAAAGTCGGGTCCTATTGGGCCTGGAGACAAACTTTTTTTTAAATTTATGTACTCTTCGAGAGCAACATTTTGGCTATTTCGGATTTTTAAATTTCGCGATAGGATTTTCTGGACCGAATTTGGGTACCCATTTTAGGTCATTTTGGACACTAAATATTTCCCAATAAAAAACTATCGAAGCTAGGCCCACCAAGTTTGGAGGGTTTCTAGGTATTACTATGGTGCCCAATCACACCAAAATTTGCGACATTCTATCGAGCCGTTTCGGAGATTTTCGCGAGTTTGTGTTTTAACATTACGGAAAAATACCCTGGACCCCCTGCGGTGAGCGGCGATTGTCGAGCATGGAGAGGAAGGCCTATGCCCTGTTAGGTCAGGTTTCAAATTGCAAGTCGATCGGACGGACGAGAGATGGAGATATGGGGTGTCAAAATTTGGTCCATTTCCGTGACCATTGGGGCGGCCCCAATCGAAATTTCGGTCGCTTGCGCCGGGGTCAATAATGGCGCTATGAGAAAACGCTTGCGGGGGCTTGTTCATGTGTCTCAATGGGAAGTACTGTGTGAGCGGTTTGAAATTCGGTGCAACGTTTATAGGGAATAGTCGCGTCCGAAATGTGTCAAATTTCGAAATTTTGACTCTACGAAAGTCGGGTCCTATTGGGCCTGGAGACAAACTTTTTTTTAAATTTATGTACTCTTCGAGAGCAACATTTTGGCTATTTCGGATTTTTAAATTTCGCGATAGGATTTTCTGGACCGAATTTGGGTACCCATTTTAGGGTCATTTTGGACACATTTAAAAATTCGCCAATAAAAACCTATCGAAGCTAGGACCACCAAATTTGGAGGGTTTGTAGGTATTACTATGGTGCCCGTTCACACCAACATTTGCGACATTCTATCGAGCCGTTTCGGAGATATTCGCGAGTTTGTGTTTTAAAATTACGGAAAAATACCCTGGACTCCCTGCGGTGAGCGGCGATTGTCGAGCATGGAGATGAAGGCCTAAGCCCTGTTAGGTCACGTTCCAAATTACAAGTCGATCGGACAATTTGGGACCGAGATATGGTGTGTCAAAGTTTGGTCCATTTCCGTGACCATTGGGGCGGCCCGAATCGAAATTTTGGTCGCTTGCTCCGGGGTCAATAATGGAGCTACGAGAAAACGCTGGCGGGTGCTTGTTCATGTGTCTCAATGGGAAGTACTGTGTGAGCGGTTTGAAATTCGGTGCAACGGTTATAGGGAATAATCGCGGCCGAAATGCGTCAAATTTCGAAATTTTGACCCTATGAAAGTCGGGTCCTATTGGGTCTGAAGACAAAATTTTTTTTTAAAATTGATGTACTCTTCGACAGCAACATTTTGGCTATTTCAGATTTTTAAATTTCGCGATAGGATATTCTGGACCGAATTTGGGCACCCATTTTAGGGTCATTTTGGACACCTTTAAATATTCGCCAATAAAAAACTATCGAAGCTAGGACCACCAAGTTTGGAGGGTTTGTAGGTATTACTATGGTGCCCGTTCACACCAAAATTTGCAACATTCTATCGAGCCGTTTCGGAGATATTCGCGAGTTTGCGTTTTAATATTACGGAAAAATACCCTGGACCCCCTGCGGTGAGCCGCGATTGTCGAGCATGGAGATGAAGGCCTAAGCCCTGTTAGGTCACGTTCCAAATTGCTAGTCGATCGGACAATTAGGGACGGAGATATGGGGTGTCAAAATTTGGTCCATTTCCGTGACCATTGGGGCGGCCCCAATCGAAATTTCGGTCGCTTGCTCCGGGGTCAATAATGGAGCTACGAGAAAACGCTTGCGGGGGCTTGTTCATGGGTCTCAATGGGAAGTACTGTGTGAGCGGTTTGAAATTGGGTGCAACGGTTATAGGGAATAGTCGCCTCCGAAATGTGTCAAATTTCGAAATTTTGACTCTACGAAAGTCGGGTCCTATTGGGCCTGGAGACAAACTTTTTTTTAAATTGATGTACTCTTCGAGAGCAACATTTTGGCTATTTCGGATTTTTAAATTTCGCGATAGGATTTTATGGACCGAATTTGGGTACCCATTTTAGGTCATTTTGGACACTAAATATTTGCCAATAAAAAACTATCGAAGCTAGGCCCACCAAGTTTGGAGGGTTTCTAGGTATTACTATGGTGCCCGATCACACCAAAATTTGCGACATTCTATCGAGCCGTTTCGGAGATTTTCGCGAGTTTGTGTTTTAACATTACGGAAAAATACCCTGGACCCCCTGCGGTGAGCGGCGATTGTCGAGCATCGAGAGGAAGGCCTATGCCCTGTTAGGTCAGGTTTCAAATTGCAAGTCGATCGGACGGACGAGAGACGGAGATATGGGGTGTCAAAATTTGGTCCATTTCCGTGACCATTGGGGCGGCCCCAATCGAAATTTCGGTCGCTTGCGCCGGGGTCAATAATGGCGCTATGAGAAAACGCTTGCGGGGGCTTGTTCATGTGTCTCAATGGGAAGTACTGTGTGAGCGGTTTGAAATTCGGTGCAACGTTTATAGGGAATAGTCGCGTCCGAAATGTGTCAAATTTCGAAATTTTGACTCTACGAAAGTCGGGTCCTATTGGGCCTGGAGACAAACTTTTTTTTTAAATTGATGTACTTTTCGAGAGCAACATTTTGGCTATTTCAGATTTTTAAAATTTCGCGATAGGATTTTCTGGACAGAATTTGGGTACCCATTTTAGGGTCATTTTGGACACATTTAAATATTCGCCAATAAAAAACTATCGAAGCTAGGACCACCAAGTTTGGAGGGTTTGTAGGTATTACTATGGTGCCGGTTCACACCAAAATTTGCGACATTCTATCGAGCCGTTTCGGAGATATTCGCGAGTTTGTGTTTTAAAATTACGGAAAAATACCCTGGACCCCCTGCGGTGAGCGGCAATTGTCGAGCTTGGAGATGAAGGCCTAAGCCCTGTTAGGTCACGTTCCAAATTGCAAGTCGATCGGACACTTTGGGACCGAGATATGGTGTGTCAAAGTTTGGTCCATTTCCGTGACCATTGGGGCGGCCCCAATCGAAATTTTGGTCGCTTGCTCCGGGGTCAATAATGGAGCTACGAGAAAACGCTGCGGGTGCTTGTTCATGTGTCTCAATGGGAAGTACTGTGTGAGCGGTTTGAAATTCGGTGCAACGGTTATAGGGAATAGTCGTGGCCGAAATGCGTCAAATTTCGAAATTTTGACCCTATGAAAGTCGAGTCCTATTGGGTCTGAAGACAAACTTTTTTCTTAAAATTGATGTACTCTTCGACAGCAACATTTTGGCTATTTCAGATTTTTAAATTTCGCGATAGGATATTCTGGACCGAATTTGGGTACCCATTTTTGGGTCATTTTGGACACCTTTAAGTATTAGCCAATAAAAAACTATCGAAGCTAGGACCACCAAGTTTGGAGGGTTTGTAGGTATTACTATGGTGCCCGTTCACACCAAAATTTGCGACATTCTATCGAGCCGTTTCGGAGATATTCGCGAGTTTGTGTTTTAAAATTACGGAAAAATACCCTGGAGTCCCTGCGGTGAGCGGCGATTGTCGAGCATGGAGATGAAGGCCTAAGCCCTGTTAGGTCACGTTCCAAATTGCAAGTCGATCGGACATTTTGGGACCGAGATATGGGGTGTTAAAGTTTGGTCCATTTCCGTGACCATTGGGGCGGCCCCAATCGAAATTTCGGTCGCTTGCTCCGGGGTCAATAATGGAGCTACGAGAAAACGCTGGCGGGTGCTTGTTCATGTGTCTCAATGGGAAGTACTGTGTGAGCGTTTTGAAATTGGGTGCAACGGTTATAGGGAATAGTCGCCTCCGAAATGTGTCAAATTTCGAAATTTTGACTCTACGAAAGTCGGGTCCTATTGGGCCTGGAAACAAACTTCTTTTTTAAATTGATGTACTCTTCGAGAGCAACATTTTGGCTATTTCGGGTTTTTAAATTTCGCGATAGGATTTTCTGGACCGAATTTGGGTACCCATTTTAGGGTCATTTTGGACACTAAATAATCGCCAATAAAAAACTATCGAAGCTAGGCCCACCACGTTTGGAGGGTTTCTAGGTATTACTATGGTGCCCGTTCACACCAAAATTTGCGACATTCTATCGAGCCGTTTCGGAGATTTTCGCGAGTTTGTGTTTTAACATTACGGAAAAATACCCTGGACCCCCTGCGGTGAGCGGCGATTGTCGAGCATGGAGAGGAAAGCCTAAGCCCTGTTAGGTCAGGTTTCAAATTGCAAGTCGATCGGACAATTAGAGACGGAGATATGGGGTGTCAAAATTTGGTCCATTTCCGTGACCATTGGGGCGGCCCCAATCGAAATTTCCGTCGCTTGCGCTGGGGTCAATAATGGTGCTATGAGAAAACGCTTGCGGGGGCTTGTTCATGTGTCTCAATGGGAAGTACTGTGTGAGCGGTTTGAAATTCGGTGCAACGTTTATAGGGAATAGTCGCGTCCGAAATGTGTCAAATTTCGAAATTTTGACTCTACGAAAGTCGGGTCCTATTGGGCCTGGAGACAAACTTTTTTTTAAATTGATGTACTCTTCGAGAGCAACATTTTGGCTATTTCAGATTTTTAAAATTTCGCGATAGGATTTTCTGGACAGAATTTGGGTACCCATTTTAGGGTCATTTGGACACCTTTAAATATTCTCCAATAAAAAACTATCGAAGCTAGGACCACCAAGTTTGGAGGGTTTGTAGGTATTACTATGGTGCCCGTTCACACCAAAATTTGCAACATTCTATCGAGCCGTTTCGGAGATATTCGCGAGTTTGTGTTTTAACATTACGGAAAAAACCCTGGACTCCCTGCGGTGAGCGGCAATTGTCGAGTATGGAAATGAAGGCCTAAGCCCTGTTAGGTCACGTTCCAAATTGCAAGTCGATCGGACACTTTGGGACCGAGATATGGGGTGTCAAAGTTTGGTCCATTTCCGTGACCATTGGGGCGGCCCCAATCGAAATTTCGGTCGCTTGCTCCGGGGTCAATAATGGAGCTACGAGAAAACGCTGGCGGGTGCTTGTTCATGTGTCTCAATGGGAAGTACTGTGTGAGCGGTTGAAATTCGGTGCAACGGTTATAGGGAATAGTCGCCTCTGAAATATGTCAAATTTCGAAATTTTGACTCTACGAAAGTCGGGTCCTATTGGGCCTGGAGACAAACTTTTTTTTTAAATTTATGTACTCTTCGAGAGCAACATTTTGGCTATTTCGGATTTTTAAATTTCGCGATAGGATTTTCTGGACCGAATTTCTGTACGCATTTTAGGGTCATTTTGGACACATTTAAATATTCGCCAATAAAAAACTATCGAAGCTAGGACCACCAAGTTTGGAGGGTTTGTAGGTATTACTATGGTGCCCGTTCACACCAAAATTTGCGACATTCTATCGAGCCGTTTCGGAGATATTCGCGAGTTTGTGTTTTAACATTACGGAAAAATACCCTGGACTCCCTGCGGTGAGCGGCGATTGTCGAGCATGGAGATGAAGGCCTAAGCCCTGTTAGGTCACGTTCCAAATTGCAAGTCGATCGGACACTTTGCGACCCAGATATGGGGTGTCAAAGTTTGGTCCATTTCCGTGACCATTGGGGCGGCCCCAATCGAAATTTCGGTCGCTTGCGCCTGGGTCAGTAATGGCGCTACGAGAAAACGCTTGCGGGGGCTTGTTCATGGGTCTCAATGGGAAGTACTGTGTGAGCGGTTTGAAATTCGGTGCAACGGTTATAGGGAATAGTCGCGTCCGAAATGTGTCAAATTTCGAAACTTTGACCCTATGAAAGTCGGGTCCTATTGGGTCTGAAGACAAACTTTTTTTTTAAATTGATGTACTCTTCGACAGCAACATTTTGGCTATTTCAGATTTTTAAATTTCGCGATAGGATATTGTGGACCGAATTTGGGCACCCATTTTAGGGTCATTTTGGACACCTTTAAATATTCGCCAATAAAAAACTATCGAAGCTAGGACCACCAAGTTTGGAGGGTTTGTAGGTATTACTATGGTGCCCGTTCACACCAAAATTTGCAACATTCTATCGAGCCGTTTCGGAGATATTCGCGAGTTTCTGTTTTAACATTACGGAAAAATACCCTGGACTCCCTGCGGTGAGCGGCGATTGTCGAGCATGGAGATGAAGGCCTAAGCCCTGTTAGGTCACGTTCCAAATTGCAAGTCGATCGGACACTTTGGGACCCAGATATGGGGTGTCAAAGTTTGGTCCATTTCCGTGACCATTGGGGCGGCCCCAATCGAAATTTCGGTCGCTTGCTCCGGGGTCAATAATGGAGCTACGAGAAAACGCTGGCGGGTGCTTGTTCATGTGTCTCAATGGGAAGTACTGTGTGAGCGGTTTGAAATTGGGTGCAACGGTTATAGGGAATAGTCGCCTCCGAAATGTGTCAAATTTCGAAATTTTGACCCTATGAAAGTCGGGTCCTATTGGGTCTGAAGTCAAACTTTTTTTTTAAAATTGATGTACTCTTCGAGAGCACATTTTGGCTATTTCGGATTTTTAAATTTCGCGATAGGATTTTCTGGACAGAATTTGGGTACCAATTTTAGAATCATTTTGGACACATTTAAAAATTCGCCAATAAAAAAACTATTGAAGCTAGGACCACCAAATTTGGAGGGTTTGTAGGTTTTACTAGGGTGCCCGTTCACACCAAAATTTGCGACATTCTATCGAGCCCTTTCGGAGATATTCGCGAGTTTGTGTTTTAACATTACGGAAAAATACTCTGGACCCCCTGCGGTGAGCCGCGATTGTCGAGCATGGAGAGGAAGGCCTAAGCCCTGTAAGGTCACTTTTCAATTTGCAAGTCGATCGGACGATTAGGGACCGAGATATGGGGTGTCAAATTTGGTCCATTTCCGTGACCATTGGGGCGGCTTCAATCGAAATTTCGGTCGCTTGCGCCTGGGTCAATAATGGCGCTACGAGAAAACGCTTGCGGGGGCTTGTTCATGGGTCTTAATGGGAAGTACTGTGTGAGCGGTTTGAAATTCGGTGCAACGGTTATAGGGAATAGTCGCGGCCGAAATGTGTCAAATTTCGAAATTTTTACCCTATGAAAGTCGGGTCCTATTGGGTCTGAAGACAAACTTTTTTTTTTAAATTGATGTACTCTTCGACAGCAACATTTTGGCTATTTCAGATTTTTAAATTTCGCGATAGGATATTCTGGACAGAATTTGGGTACCCATTTTAGGGTCATTTTGGACACCTTTAAATATTAGCCAATAAAAACTATCGAAGCTAGGACCACCAAGTTTGTAGGGTTTGTAGGTATTACTATGGTGCCCGTTCACACCAAAATTTGCGACATTCTATCGAGCCGTTTCGGAGATATTTGCGAGTTTGTGTTTTAACATTACGGAAAAATACCCTGGACTCCCTGCGGTGAGCGGCGATTGTCGAGCATGGAGATGAAGGCCTAAGCCCTGTTAGGTCACGTTCCAAATTGCAAGTCGATCGGACACTTTGGGACCCAGATATGGGGTGTCAAAGTTTGGTCCATTTCCGTGACCATTGGGGCGGCCCCAATCGAAATTTCGGTCGCTTGCTCCGGGGTCAATAATGGAGCTACGAGAAAACGCTGGCGGGTGCTTGTTCATGTGTCTCAATGGGAAGTACTGTGTGAGCGGTTTGAAATTGGGTGCAACGGTTATAGGGAATAGTCGCCTCCGAAATGTGCCAAATTACGAAATTTTGAATCTACGAAAGTCGGGTCCTATTGGGCCTGGAGACAAACTTTTTTTTTAAATTGATGTACTCTTCGAGAGCAACATTTTGGCTATTTCGGATTTTTAAATTTCGCGATAGGATATTCTGGACCGAATTTGGGCACCCATTTTAGGGTCATTTTGGACACCTTTAAATATTCGCCAATAAAAAACTATCGAAGCTAAGACCACCAAGTTTGGAGGGTTTGTAGGTATTACTATGGTGCCCGTTCACACAAAAATTTGCAACATTCTATCGAGCCGTTTCGGAGATATTTGCGAGTTTTTGTTTTAACATTACGGAAAAATACTCTGGAATCCCTGCGGTGAGCGGCGATTGTCGAGCATGGAGATGAAGGCCTAAGCCCTGTTAGGTCACGTTCCAAATTGCAAGTCGATCGGACACTTTGGGACCGAGATATGGGGTGTCAAAGTTTGGTCCATTTCCGTGACCATTGGGGCGGCCCCAATTGAAATTTCGGTCGCTTGCTCCGGGGTCAATAATGGAGCTACGAGAAAACGCTGGCGGGTGCTTGTTCATGTGTCTCAATGGGAAGTACTGTGTGAGCGGTTTGAAATTCGGTGCAACGGTTATAGGGAATAGTCGCTTCTGAAATATGTCAAATTTCGAAATTTTGACTCTACGAAAGTCGGGTCCTATTGGGCCTGGAGACAAACTTTTTTTTTAAATTTATGTACTCTTCGAGAGCAACATTTTGGCTATTTCGGATTTTTAAATTTCGCGATAGGATTTTCTGGACCGAATTTGGGTACCCATTTTAGGGTCATTTTGGACACATTTAAAAATTCGCCAATAAAAACCTATCGAAGCTAGGACCACCAAACTTGGAGGGTTTGTAGGTATTACTATGGTGCCCGTTCACACCAAAATTTGCGACATTCTATCGAGCCGTTTCGGAGATATTCGCGAGTTTGCGTTTTAATATTACGGAAAATTACCCTGGACCCCCTGCGGTGAGCCGCGATTGTCGAGCATGGAGAGGAAGGCCTAAGCCCTGTAAGGTCACTTTTCAATTTGCAAGTCGATCGGACAATTAGGGACCGAGATATGGGGTGTCAAATTTGGTCCATTTCCGTGACCATTGGGGCGGCTTCAATCGAAATTTCGGTCGCTTGCGCCTGTGTCAATAATGGCGCTACGAGAAAACGCTTGCGGGGGCTTGTTCATGGGTCTTAATGGGAAGTACTGTGTGAGCGGTTTGAAATTCGGTGCAACGGTTATAGGGAATAGTCGCGGCCGAAATGTGTCAAATTTCGAAATTTTGACCCTATGAAAGTCGGGTCCTATTGGGTCTGAAGACAAACTTTTTTTTTTAAAATTGATGTACTCTTCGACAGCAACATTTTGGCTATTTCAGATTTTTAAATTTCGCGATAGGATATTCTGGACAGAATTTGGGTACCCATTTTAGGGTCATTTTGGACACCTTTAAATATTAGCCAATAAAAAACTATCGAAGCTAGGACCACCAAGTTTGTAGGGTTTGTAGGTATTACTATGGTGCCCGTTCACACCAAAATTTGCGACATTCTATCGAGCCGTTTCGGAGATATTCGCGAGTTTGTGTTTTAACATTACGGAAAAATACCCTGGACTCCCTGCGGTGAGCGGCGATTGTCGAGCATGGAGATGAAGGCCTAAGCCCTGTTAGGTCACGTTCCAAATTGCAAGTCGATCGGACACTTTGGGACCCAGATATGGGGTGTCAAAGTTTGGTCCATTTCCGTGACCATTGGGGCGGCCCCAATCGAAATTTCGGTCGCTTGCTCCGGGGTCAATAATGGAGCTACGAGAAAACGCTGGCGGGTGCTTGTTCATGTGTCTCAATGGGAAGTACTGTGTGAGCGGTTTGAAATTGGGTGCAACGGTTATAGGGAATAGTCGCCTCCGAAATGTGCCAAATTTCGAAATTTTGAATCTACGAAAGTCGGGTCCTATTGGGCCTGGAGACAAACTTTTTTTTTAAATTGATGTACTCTTCGAGAGCAACATTTTGGCTATTTCGGATTTTTAAATTTCGCGATAGGATATTCTGGACCGAATTTGGGCACCCATTTTAGGGTCATTTTGGACACCTTTAAATATTCGCCAATAAAAAACTATCGAAGCTAAGACCACCAAGTTTGGAGGGTTTGTAGGTATTACTATGGTGCCCGTTCACACCAAAATTTGCAACATTCTATTGAGCCGTTTCGGAGATATTTGCGAGTTTGTGTTTTAACATTACGGAAAAATACTCTGGAATCCCTGCGGTGAGCGGCGATTGTCGAGCATGGAGATGAAGGCCTAAGCCCTGTTAGGTCACGTTCCAAATTGCAAGTCGATCGGACACTTTGGGACCGAGATATGGGGTGTCAAAGTTTGGTCCATTTCCGTGACCATTGGGGCGGCCCCAATTGAAATTTCGGTCGCTTGCTCCGGGGTCAATAATGGAGCTACGAGAAAACGCTGGCGGGTGCTTGTTCATGTGTCTCAATGGGAAGTACTGTGTGAGCGGTTTGAAATTCGGTGCAACGGTTATAGGGAATAGTCGCCTCTGAAATATGTCAAATTTCGAAATTTTGACTCTACGAAAGTCGGGTCCTATTGGGCCTGGAGACAAACTTTTTTTTTAAATTTATGTACTCTTCGAGAGCAACATTTTGGCTATTTCGGATTTTTAAATTTCGCGATAGGATTTTCTGGACCGAATTTGGGTACCCATTTTAGGGTCATTTTGGACACATTTAAAAATTCGCCAATAAAAACCTATCGAAGCTAGGACCACCAAATTTGGAGGGTTTGTAGGTATTACTATGGTGCCCGTTCACACCAAAATTTGCGACATTCTATCGAGCCGTTTCGGAGATATTCGCGAGTTTGCGTTTTAATATTACGGAAAAATACCCTGGACCCCCTGCGGTGAGCCGCGATTGTCGAGCATGGAGAGGAAGGCCTAAGCCCTGTAAGGTCACTTTTCAATTTGCAAGTCGATCGGACAATTAGGGACCGAGATATGGGGTGTCAAATTTGGTCCATTTCCGTGACCATTGGGGCGGCTTCAATCGAAATTTCGGTCGCTTGCGCCTGTGTCAATAATGGCGCTACGAGAAAACGCTTGCGGGGGCTTGTTCATGGGTCTTAATGGGAAGTACTGTGTGAGCGGTTTGAAATTCGGTGCAACGGTTATAGGGAATAGTCGCGGCCGAAATGTGTCAAATTTCGAAATTTTGACCCTATGAAAGTCGGGTCCTATTGGGTCTGAAGATAAACTTTTTTTTTAAAATTGATGTACTCTTCGACAGCAACATTTTGGCTATTTCAGATTTTTAAATTTCGCGATAGGATATTCTGGACAGAATTTGGGTACCCATTTTAGGGTCATTTTGGACACCTTTAAATATTAGCCAATAAAAAACTATCGAAGCTAGGACCACCAAGTTTGTAGGGTATGTAGGTATTACTATGGTGCCCGTTCACACCAAAATTTGCGACATTCTATCGAGCCGTTTCGGAGATATTCGCGAGTTTGTGTTTTAACATTACGGAAAAATACTCTGGAATCCCTGCGGTGAGCGGCGATTGTCGAGCATGGAGATGAAGGCCTAAGCCCTGTTAGGTCACGTTCCAAATTGCAAGTCGATCGGACACTTTGGGACCGAGATATGGGGTGTCAAAGTTTGGTCCATTTCCGTGACCATTGGGGCGGCCCCAATTGAAATTTCGGTCGCTTGCTCCGGGGTCAATAATGGAGCTACGAGAAAACGCTGGCGGGTGCTTGTTCATGTGTCTCAATGGGAAGTACTGTGTGAGCGGTTTGAAATTCGGTGCAACGGTTATAGGGAATAGTCGCCTCTGAAATATGTCAAATTTCGAAATTTTGACTCTACGAAAGTCGGGTCCTATTGGGCCTGGAGACAAACTTTTTTTTTAAATTTATGTACTCTTCGAGAGCAACATTTTGGCTATTTCGGATTTTTAAATTTCGCGATAGGATTTTCTGGACCGAATTTGGGTACCCATTTTAGGGTCATTTTGGACACATTTAAAAATTCGCCAATAAAAACCTATCGAAGCTAGGACCACCAAATTTGGAGGGTTTGTAGGTATTACTATGGTGCCCGTTCACACCAAAATTTGCGACATTCTATCGAGCCGTTTCGGAGATATTCGCGAGTTTGCGTTTTAATATTACGGAAAAATACCCTGGACCCCCTGCGGTGAGCCGCGATTGTCGAGCATGGAGAGGAAGGCCTAAGCCCTGTAAGGTCACTTTTCAATTTGCAAGTCGATCGGACAATTAGGGACCGAGATATGGGGTGTCAAATTTGGTCCATTTCCGTGACCATTGGGACGGCTCCAATCAAAATTTCGGTCGCTTGCGCCTGGGTCAATAATGGCGCTACGAGAAAACGCTTGCGGGGACTTGTTCATGGGTCTCAATGGGAAGTACTGTGTGAGCGGTTTGAAATTCGGTGCAACGGTTATAGGGAATAGTCGCGGCCGAAATGTGTCAAATTTCGAAACTTTGACCCTATGAAAGTCGGGTCCTATTGGGTCTGAAGACAAACTTTTTTTTTAAATTGATGTACTCTTCGACAGCAACATTTGGCTATTTCAAATTTTTAAATTTCGCGATAGGATTTTCTGGACCGAACTTGGGTACCCATTTTAATGTCATTTTGGACACCTTTAAATATTCGCCAATAAAAAACTATCGAAGCTAGGCGCACCAAGTTTGGAGCGTTTGTAGGTATTACTATGGTGCCCGTTCACACCAAAATTTGCGACATTCTATCGAGCCGTTTCGGAGATTTTCGCGAGTTTGTGTTTTCACATTACGGAAAAATACCCTGGACCCCCTGCGGTGAGCGGCGATTGTCGAGCATGGAGAGGAAGGCCAGGTTTCAAATTGCAAGTCGATCGGACAATTAGGGACGGAGATATGGGGTGTCAAAGTTTGGTCCATTTCCGTGACCATTTTAGCGGCCCCAATCGAAATTTCGGTCGCTTGCGCCGGGGTCAATAATGGCGCTATGAGAAAATGCTTGCGGGGGCTTGTTCATGTGTCTCAATGGGAAGTACTGTGTGAGCGGTTTGAAATTCGGTGCAACGGTTATAGGGAATAGTGGCGTCCGAAATGTGTCAAATTTCGAAATTTTGACTCTATCGAAAGTCGGGTCCTATTGGGCCTGGAGACAAACTTTTTTTTAAATTGATGTACTCTTCGAGAGCAACATTTTGGCTATTTCGGATTTTTAAATTTCGCGATAGGATTTTCTGGACCGAATTTGGGTACCCATTTTAGGGTCATTTTGGACACATTTAAAAATTCGCCAATAAAAACCTATCGAAGCTAGGACCACCAAATTTGGAGGGTTTGTAGGTATTACTATGGTGCCCGTTCACAGCAAAATTTGCGACATTCTATCGAGCCGTTTCGGAGATATTCGCGAGTTTGCGTTTTAATATTACGGAAAAATACCCTGGACCCCCTGCGGTGAGCCGCGATTGTCGAGCATGGAGAGGAAGGCCTAAGCCCTGTAAGGTCACTTTTCAATTTGCAAGTCGATCGGACAATTAGGGACCGAGATATGGGGTGTCAAATTTGGTCCATTTCCGTGACCATTGGGGCGGCCCCAATCGAAATTTCGGTCGCTTGCGCCTGTGTCAATAATGGCGCTACGAGAAAACGCTTGCGGGGGCTTGTTCATGGGTCTTAATGGGAAGTACTGTGTGAGCGGTTTGAAATTCGGTGCAACGGTTATAGGGAATAGTCGCGGCCGAAATGTGTCAAATTTCGAAATTTTGACCCTATGAAAGTCGGGTCCTATTGGGTCTGAAGATAAACTTTTTTTTTAAAATTGATGTACTCTTCGACAGCAACATTTTGGCTATTTCAGATTTTTAAATTTCGCGATAGGATATTCTGGACAGAATTTGGGTACCCATTTTAGGGTCATTTTGGACACCTTTAAATATTAGCCAATAAAAAACTATCGAAGCTAGGACCACCAAGTTTGTAGGGTTTGTAGGTATTACTATGGTGCCCGTTCACACCAAAATTTGCGACATTCTATCGAGCCGTTTCGGAGATATTCGCGAGTTTGTGTTTTAACATTACGGAAAAATACCCTGGACTCCCTGCGGTGAGCGGCGATTGTCGAGCATGGAGATGAAGGCCTAAGCCCTGTTAGGTCACGTTCCAAATTGCAAGTCGATCGGACACTTTGGGACCCAGATATGGGGTGTCAAAGTTTGGTCCATTTCCGTGACCATTGGGGCGGCCCCAATCGAAATTTCGGTCGCTTGCTCCGGGGTCAATAATGGAGCTACGAGAAAACGCTGGCGGGTGCTTGTTCATCTGTCTCAATGGGAAGTACTGTGTGAGCGGTTTGAAATTGGGTGCAACGGTTATAGGGAATAGTCGCCTCCGAAATGTGCCAAATTTCGAAATTTTGAATCTACGAAAGTCGGGTCCTATTGGGCCTGGAGACAAACTTTTTTTTTAAATTGATGTACTCTTCGAGAGCAACATTTTGGCTATTTCGGATTTTTAAATTTCGCGATAGGATATTCTGGACCGAATTTGGGCACCCATTTTAGGGTCATTTTTGACACCTTTAAATATTCGCCAATAAAAAACTATCGAAGCTAAGACCACCAAGTTTGGAGGGTTTGTAGGTATTACTATGGTGCCCGTTCACACAAAAATTTGCAACATTCTATCGAGCCGTTTCGGAGATATTTGCGAGTTTGTGTTTTAACATTACGGAAAAATACTCTGGAATCCCTGCGGTGAGCGGCGATTGTCGAGCATGGAGATGAAGGCCTAAGCCCTGTTAGGTCACGTTCCAAATTGCAAGTCGATCGGACACTTTGGGACCGAGATATGGGGTGTCAAAGTTTGGTCCATTTCCGTGACCATTGGGGCGGCCCCAATTGAAATTTCGGTCGCTTGCTCCGGGGTCAATAATGGAGCTACGAGAAAACGCTGGCGGGTGCTTGTTCATGTGTCTCAATGGGAAGTACTGTGTGAGCGGTTTGAAATTCGGTGCAACGGTTATAGGGAATAGTCGCCTCTGAAATATGTCAAATTTCGAAATTTTGACTCTACGAAAGTCGGGTCCTATTGGGCCTGGAGACAAACGTTTTTTTTAAATTTATGTTCTCTTCGAGAGCAACATTTTGGCTATTTCGGATTTTTAAATTTCGCGATAGGATTTTCTGGACCGAATTTGGGTACCCATTTTAGGGTCATTTTGGACACATTTAAAAATTCGCCAATAAAAACCTATCGAAGCTAGGACCACCAAATTTGGAGGGTTTGTAGGTATTACTATGGTGCCCGTTCACACCAAAATTTGCGACATTCTATCGAGCCGTTTCGGAGATATTCGCGAGTTTGCGTTTAAATATTACGGAAAAATACCCTGGACCCCCTGCGGTGAGCCGCGATTGTCGAGCATGGAGAGGAAGGCCTAAGCCCTGTAAGGTCACTTTTCAATTTGCAAGTCGATCGGACAATTAGGGACCGAGATATGGGGTGTCAAATTTGGTCCATTTCCGTGACCATTGGGACGGCTCCAATCAAAATTTCGGTCGCTTGCGCCTGGGTCAATAATGGCGCTACGAGAAAACGCTTGCGGGGACTTGTTCATGGGTCTCAATGGGAAGTACTGTGTGAGCGGTTTGAAATTCGGTGCAACGGTTATAGGGAATAGTCGCGGCCGAAATGTGTCAAATTTCGAAACTTTGACCCTATGAAAGTCGGGTCCTATTGGGTCTGAAGACAAACTTTTTTTTTAAATTGATGTACTCTTCGACAGCAACATTTGGCTATTTCAAATTTTTAAATTTCGCGATAGGATTTTCTGGACCGAACTTGGGTACCCATTTTAATGTCATTTTGGACACCTTTAAATATTCGCCAATAAAAAACTATCGAAGCTAGGCGCACCAAGTTTGGAGCGTTTGTAGGTATTACTATGGTGCCCGTTCACACCAAAATTTGCGACATTCTATCGAGCCGTTTCGGAGATTTTCGCGAGTTTGTGTTTTCACATTACGGAAAAATACCCTGGACCCCCTGCGGTGAGCGGCGATTGTCGAGCATGGAGAGGAAGGCCAGGTTTCAAATTGCAAGTCGATCGGACAATTAGGGACGGAGATATGGGGTGTCAAAGTTTGGTCCATTTCCGTGACCATTTTAGCGGCCCCAATCGAAATTTCGGTCGCTTGCGCCGGGGTCAATAATGGCGCTATGAGAAAATGCTTGCGGGGGCTTGTTCATGTGTCTCAATGGGAAGTACTGTGTGAGCGGTTTGAAATTCGGTGCAACGGTTATAGGGAATAGTGGCGTCCGAAATGTGTCAAATTTCGAAATTTTGACTCTATCGAAAGTCGGGTCCTATTGGGCCTGGAGACAAACTTTTTTTTAAATTGATGTACTCTTCGAGAGCACCATTTTTGCTATTTCGGATTTTTAAATTTCGCGATAGGATTTTCTGGACCGAATTTGGGTACCCATTTTAGGGTCATTTTGGACACATTTAAAAATTCGCCAATAAAAACCTATCGAAGCTAGGACCACCAAATTTGGAGGGTTTGTAGGTATTACTATGGTGCCCATTCACACCAAAATTTGCGACATTCTATCGAGCCGTTTCGCAGATATTTGCGAGTTTGCGTTTTAATATTACGGAAAAATACGCTGGACTCCCTGCGGTGAGCGGCGATTGTCGAGCATGGAGATGAAGGCCTAAGCCCTGTTAGGTCACGTTCCAAATTGCAAGTCGATCGGACATTTTGGGACCGAGATATGGGGTGTTAAAGTTTGGTCCATTTCCGTGACCATTGGGGCGGCCCCAATCGAAATTTCGGTCGCTTGCTCCGGGGTCAATAAGGGAGCTACGAGAAAACGCTGGCGGGTGCTTGTTCATGTGTGTCAATGGGAAGTACTGTGTGAGCGGTTTGAAATTGGGTGCAACGGTTATAGGGAATAGTCGCGTCCGAAATGTGTCAAATTTCGAAATTTTGACTCTACGAAAGTCGGGTCCTATTGGGCCTGGAGACAAACTTTTTTTTTAAATTGATGTACTCTTCGAGAGCAACATTTTGGCTATTTCGGATTTTTAAATTTCGCGATAGGATTTTCTGGACCGAATTTGGGTACCCATTTTAGGGTCATTTTGGACACATTTAAAAATTCGCCAATAAAAACCTATCGAAGCTAGGACCACCAAATTTGGACCAAAATTTGCGACATTCTATCGAGCCGTTTCGGAGATATTCGCGAGTTTGCGTTTTAAAATTACGGGAAAATACCCTGGACTCCCTGCGGTGAGTGGCGATTGTCGAGCATGGAGATGAAGGCCTAAGCCCTGTTAGGTCACGTTCCAAATTGCAAGTCGATCGGACATTTTGGGACCGAGATACGGGGTGTCAAAGTTTGGTCCATTTCCGTGACCATTGGGGCGGCCCCAATCGAAATTTCGGTCGCTTGCTCCGGGTTCAATAATGGAGCTACGAGAAAACGCTGGCGGGTGCTTGTTCATGTGTCTCAATGGGAAGTACTGTGGGAGCGGTTTGAAATTGCGTGCAACGGTTATAGGGAATAGTCGCCTCCGAAATGTGTCAAATTTCGAAATTTTGACTCTACGAAAGTCGGGTCCTATTGGGCCTGGAGACAAACTTTTTTTTAAATTGATGTACTCTTCGAGAGCAACATTTTGGCTATTTCGGATTTTTAAATTTCGCGATAGGATTTTCTGGACCGAATTTGGGTACCCATTTTAGGGTCATTTTGGACACATTTAAAAATTCGCCAATAAAAACCTATCGAAGCTAGGAGCACCAAATTTGGAGGGTTTGTAGGTACTACTATGGTGTCCGTTCACACCAAAATTTGCGACATTCTATCGAGCCGTTTCGGAGATATTCGCGAGTTTGCATTTTAATATTACGGAAAAATTCCCTGGACCCCCTGCGGTGAGCCGCGATTGTCGAGCATAGAGATGAAGGCCTAAGCCCTGTTAGGTCACGTTCCAAATTGCTAGTCGATCGGACAATTAGGGACCAAGATATGGGGTGTCAAAGTTTGGTCCATTTCCGTGACCATTGGGGCGGCCCCAATCGAAATTTCGGTCGCTTGCTCCGGGGTCAATAATGGAGCTACGAGAAAACGCTTGCGGGGACTTGTTCATGGGTCTCAATGGGAAGTACTGTGTGAGCGGTTTGAAATTCGGTGCAACGGTTATAGGGAATAGTCGCGGCCGAAATGTGTCAAATTTCGAAATTTTGACCCTATGAAAGTCGGGTCCTATTGGGTCTGAAGTCAAACTTTTTTTTTTAAAATTGATGTACTCTTCGAGAGCACATTTTGGCTATTTCGGATTTTTAAATTTCGCGATAGGATTTTCTGGACAGAATTTGGGTACCAATTTTAGAATCATTTTGGACACATTTAAAAATTCGCCAATAAAAAAACTATTGAAGCTAGGACCACCAAATTTGGAGGGTTTGTAGGTTTTACTAGGGTGACCGTTCACACCAAAATTTGCGACATTCTATCGAGCCGTTTCGGAGATATTCGCGAGTTTGCGTTTTAATATTACGGAAAAATACCCTGGACCCCCTGCGGTGAGCCGCGATTGTCGAGCATGGAGAGGAAGGCCTAAGCCCTGTAAGGTCACTTTTCAATTTGCAAGTCGATCGGACAATTAGGGACCGAGATATGGGGTGTCAAATTTGGTCCATTTCCGTGACCATTCGGGCGGCTTCAATCGAAAATTCGGTCGCTTGCGCCTGTGTCAATAATGGCGCTACGAGAAAACGCTTGCGGGGGCTTGTTCATGGGTCTTAATGGGAAGTACTGTGTGAGCGGTTTGAAATTCGGTGCAACGGTTATAGGGAATAGTCGCGGCCGAAATGTGTCAAATTTCGAAATTTTGACCCTATGAAAGTCGGGTCCTATTGGGTCTGAAGACAAACTTTTTTTTTAAAATTGATGTACTCTTCGACAGCAACATTTTGGCTATTTCAGATTTTTAAATTTCGCGATAGGATATTCTGGACAGAATTTGGGTACCCATTTTAGGGTCATTTTGGACACCTTTAAATATTAGCCAATAAAAAACTATCGAAGCTAGGACCACCAAGTTTGTAGGGTTTGTAGGTGTTACTATGGTGCCCGTTCACACCAAAATTTGCGACATTCTATCGAGCCGTTTCGGAGATATTCGCGAGTTTGTGTTTTAACATTACGGAAAAATACCCTGGACTCCCTGCGGTGAGCGGCGATTGTCGAGCATGGAGATGAAGGCCTAAGCCCTGTAAGGTCACTTTTCAATTTGCAAGTCGATCGGACAATTAGGGACCGAGATATGGGGTGTCAAATTTGGTCCATTTCCGTGACCATTGGGGCAGCTTCAATCGAAATTTCGGTCGCTTGCGCCTGTGTCAATAATGGCGCTACGAGAAAACGCTTGCGGGGGCTTGTTCATGGGTCTTAATGGGAAGTACTGTGTGAGCGGTTTGAAATTCGGTGCAACGGTTATAGGGAATAGTCGCGGCCGAAATGTGTCAAATTTCGAAATTTTGACCCTATGAAAGTCGGGTCCTATTGGGTCTGAAGACAAACTTTTTTTTTAAAATTGATGTACTCTTCGACAGCAACATTTTGGCTATTTCAGATTTTTAAATTTCGCGATAGGATATTCTGGACAGAATTTGGGTACCCATTTTAGGGTCATTTTGGACACCTTTAAATATTAGCCAATAAAAAACTATCGAAGCTAGGACCACCAAGTTTGTAGGGTTTGTAGGTATTACTATGGTGCCCGTTCACACCAAAATTTGCGACATTCTATCGAGCCGTTTCGGAGATATTCGCGAGTTTGTGTTTTAACATTACGGAAAAATACCCTGGACTCCCTGCGGTGAGCGGCGATTGTCGAGCATGGAGATGAAGGCCTAAGCCTTGTTAGGTCACGTTCCAAATTGCAAGTCGATCGGACACTTTGGGACCCAGATATGGGGTGTCAAAGTTTGGTCCATTTCCGTGACCATTGGGGCGGCCCCAATCGAAATTTCGGTCGCTTGCTCCGGGGTCAATAATGGAGCTACGAGAAAACGCTGGCGGGTGCTTGTTCATCTGTCTCAATGGGAAGTACTGTGTGAGCGGTTTGAAATTGGGTGCAACGGTTATAGGGAATAGTCGCCTCCGAAATGTGCCAAATTTCGAAATTTTGAATCTACGAAAGTCGGGTCCTATTGGGCCTGGAGACAAACTTTTTTTTTAAATTGATGTACTCTTCGAGAGCAACATTTTGGCTATTTCGGATTTTTAAATTTCGCGATAGGATATTCTGGACCGAATTTGGGCACCCATTTTAGGGTCATTTTTGACACCTTTAAATATTCGCCAATAAAAAACTATCGAAGCTAAGACCACCAAGTTTGGAGGGTTTGTAGGTATTACTATGGTGCCCGTTCACACAAAAATTTGCAACATTCTATCGAGCCGTTTCGGAGATATTTGCGAGTTTGTGTTTTAACATTACGGAAAAATACTCTGGAATCCCTGCGGTGAGCGGCGATTGTCGAGCATGGAGATGAAGGCCTAAGCCCTGTTAGGTCACGTTCCAAATTGCAAGTCGATCGGACACTTTGGGACCGAGATATGGGGTGTCAAAGTTTGGTCCATTTCCGTGACCATTGGGGCGGCCCCAATTGAAATTTCGGTCGCTTGCTCCGGGGTCAATAATGGAGCTACGAGAAAACGCTGGCGGGTGCTTGTTCATGTGTCTCAATGGGAAGTACTGTGTGAGCGGTTTGAAATTCGGTGCAACGGTTATAGGGAATAGTCGCCTCTGAAATATGTCAAATTTCGAAATTTTGACTCTACGAAAGTCGGGTCCTATTGGGCCTGGAGACAAACTTTTTTTTTAAATTTATGTACTCTTCGAGAGCAACATTTTGGCTATTTCGGATTTTTAAATTTCGCGATAGGATTTTCTGGACCGAATTTGGGTACCCATTTTAGGGTCATTTTGGACACATTTAAAAATTCGCCAATAAAAACCTATCGAAGCTAGGACCACCAAATTTGGAGGGTTTGTAGGTATTACTATGGTGCCCGTTCACACCAAAATTTGCGACATTCTATCGAGCCGTTTCGGAGATATTCGCGAGTTTGCGTTTTAATATTACGGAAAAATACCCTGGACCCCCTGCGGTGAGCCGCGATTGTCGAGCATGGAGAGGAAGGCCTAAGCCCTGTAAGGTCACTTTTCAATTTGCAAGTCGATCGGACAATTAGGGACCGAGATATGGGGTGTCAAATTTGGTCCATTTCCGTGACCATTGGGACGGCTCCAATCAAAATTTCGGTCGCTTGCGCCTGGGTCAATAATGGCGCTACGAGAAAACGCTTGCGGGGACTTGTTCATGGGTCTCAATGGGAAGTACTGTGTGAGCGGTTTGAAATTCGGTGCAACGGTTATAGGGAATAGTCGCGGCCGAAATGTGTCAAATTTCGAAACTTTGACCATATGAAAGTCGGGTCCTATTGGGTCTGAAGACAAACTTTTTTTTTAAATTGATGTACTCTTCGACAGCAACATTTGGCTATTTCAAATTTTTAAATTTCGCGATAGGATTTTCTGGACCGAACTTGGGTACCCATTTTAATGTCATTTTGGACACCTTTAAATATTCGCCAATAAAAAACTATCGAAGCTAGGCGCACCAAGTTTGGAGCGTTTGTAGGTATTACTATGGTGCCCGTTCACACCAAAATTTGCGACATTCTATCGAGCCGTTTCGGAGATTTTCGCGAGTTTGTGTTTTCACATTACGGAAAAATACCCTGGACCCCCTGCGGTGAGCGGCGATTGTCGAGCATGGAGAGGAAGGCCAGGTTTCAAATTGCAAGTCGATCGGACAATTAGGGACGGAGATATGGGGTGTCAAAGTTTGGTCCATTTCCGTGACCATTTTAGCGGCCCCAATCGAAATTTCGGTCGCTTGCGCCGGGGTCAATAATGGCGCTATGAGAAAATGCTTGCGGGGGCTTGTTCATGTGTCTCAATGGGAAGTACTGTGTGAGCGGTTTGAAATTCGGTGCAACGGTTATAGGGAATAGTGGCGTCCGAAATGTGTCAAATTTCGAAATTTTGACTCTATCGAAAGTCGGGTCCTATTGGGCCTGGAGACAAACTTTTTTTAAAATTGATGTACTCTTCGAGAGCAACATTTTGGCTATTTCGGATTTTTAAATTTCGCGATAGGATTTTCTGGACCGAATTTGGGTACCCATTTTAGGGTCATTTTGGACACATTTAAAAATTCGCCAATAAAAACCTATCGAAGCTAGGACCACCAAATTTGGAGGGTTTGTAGGTATTACTATGGTGCCCATTCACACCAAAATTTGCGACATTCTATCGAGCCGTTTCGCAGATATTTGCGAGTTTGCGTTTTAATATTACGGAAAAATACGCTGGACTCCCTGCGGTGAGCGGCGATTGTCGAGCATGGAGATGAAGGCCTAAGCCCTGTTAGGTCACGTTCCAAATTGCAAGTCGATCGGACATTTTGGGACCGAGATATGGGGTGTTAAAGTTTGGTCCATTTCCGTGACCATTGGGGCGGCCCCAATCGAAATTTCGGTCGCTTGCTCCGGGGTCAATAAGGGAGCTACGAGAAAACGCTGGCGGGTGCTTGTTCATGTGTGTCAATGGGAAGTACTGTGTGAGCGGTTTGAAATTGGGTGCAACGGTTATAGGGAATAGTCGCGTCCGAAATGTGTCAAATTTCGAAATTTTGACTCTACGAAAGTCGGGTCCTATTGGGCCTGGAGACAAACTTTTTTTTAAATTGATGTACTCTTCGAGAGCAACATTTTGGCTATTTCGGATTTTTAAATTTCGCGATAGGATTTTCTGGACCGAATTTGGGTACCCATTTTAGGGTCATTTTGGACACATTTAAAAATTCGCCAATAAAAACCTATCGAAGCTAGGACCACCAAATTTGGAGGGTTTGTAGGTATTACTATGGTGCCCGTTCACACCAAAATTTGCGACATTCTATCGAGCCGTTTCGGAGATATTCGCGAGTTTGCGTTTTAATATTACGAAAAAATACCCTGGACCCCCTGCGGTGAGCCGCGATTTTCGAGCATGGAGAGGAAGGCCTAAGCCCTGTAAGGTCACTTTTCAATTTGCAAGTCGATCGGACAATTAGGGACCGAGATATGGGGTGTCAAATTTGGTCCATTTCCGTGACCATTGGGGCGGCTTCAATCGAAATTTCGGTCGCTTGCGCCTGTGTCAATAATGGCGCTACGAGAAAACGCTTGCGGGGGCTTGTTCATGGGTCTTAATGGGAAGTACTGTGTGAGCGGTTTGAAATTCGGTGCAACGGTTATAGGGAATAGTCGCGGCCGAAATGTGTCAAATTTCGAAATTTTGACCCTATGAAAGTCGGGTCCTATTGGGTCTGAAGACAAACTTTTTTTTTAAAATTGATGTACTCTTCGACAGCAACATTTTGGCTATTTCAGATTTTTAAATTTCGCGATAGGATATTCTGGACAGAATTTGGGTACCCATTTTAGGGTCATTTTGGACACCTTTAAATATTAGCCAATAAAAAATTATCGAAGCTAGGACCACCAAGTTTGTAGGGTTTGTAGGTATTACTATGGTGCCCGTTCACACCAAAATTTGCGACATTCTATCGAGCCGTTTCGGAGATATTCGCGAGTTTGTGTTTTAACATTACGGAAAAATACCCTGGACTCCCTGCGGTGAGCGGCGATTGTCGAGCATGGAGATGAAGGCCTAAGCCCTGTTAGGTCACGTTCCAAATTGCAAGTCGATCGGACACTTTGCGACCCAGATATGGGGTGTCAAAGTTTGGTCCATTTCCGTGACCATTGGGGCGGCCCCAATCGAAATTTCGGTCGCTTGCTCTGGGGTCAATAACGGAGCTACGAGAAAACGCTGGCGGGTGCTTGTTCATGTGTCTCAATGGGAAGTACTGTGTGAGCGGTTTGAAATTGGGTGCAACGGTTATAGGGAATAGTCGCCTCCGAAATGTGCCAAATTTCGAAATTTTGAATCTACGAAAGTCGGGTCCTATTGGGCCTGGAGACAAACTTTTTTTTTAAATTGATGTACTCTTCGAGAGCAACATTTTGGCTATTTCGGATTTTTAAATTTCGCGATAGGATATTCTGGACCGAATTTGGGCACCCATTTTAGGGTCATTTTGGACACCTTTAAATATTCGCCAATAAAAACCTATCGAAGCTAGGACCACCAAATTTGGACCAAAATTTGCGACATTCTATCGAGCCGTTTCGGAGATATTCGCGAGTTTGCGTTTTAACATTACGGGAAAATACCCTGGACTCCCTGCGGTGAGTGGCGATTGTCGAGCATGGAGATGAAGGCCTAAGCCCTGTTAGGTCACGTTCCAAATTGCAAGTCGATCGGACATTTTGGGACCGAGATACGGGGTGTCAAAGTTTGGTCCATTTCCGTGACCATTGGGGCGGCCCCAATCGAAATTTCGGTCGCTTGCTCCGGGGTCAATAATGGAGCTACGAGAAAACGCTTGCGGAGACTTGTTCATGGGTCTCAATGGGAAGTACTGTGTGAGCGGTTTGAAATTCGGTGCAACGATTATAGGGAATAGTCGCGGCCGAAATGTGTCAAATTTCGAAATTTTGACTCTATCGAAAGTCGGGTCCTATTGGGCCTGGAGACAAACTTTTTTTTAAATTGATGTACTCTTCGAGAGCAACATTTTGGCTATTTCGGATTTTTAAATTTCGCGATAGGATTTTCTGGACCGAATTTGGGTACCCATTTTAGGGTCATTTTGGACACATTTAAAAATTCGCCAATAAAAACCTATCGAAGCTAGGACCACCAAATTTGGAGGGTTTGTAGGTATTACTATGGTGCCCGTTCACAGCAAAATTTGCGACATTCTATCGAGCCGTTTCGGAGATATTCGCGAGTTTGCGTTTTAATATTACGGAAAAATACCCTGGACCCCCTGCGGTGAGCCGCGATTGTCGAGCATGGAGAGGAAGGCCTAAGCCCTGTAAGGTCACTTTTCAATTTGCAAGTCGATCGGACAATTAGGGACCGAGATATGGGGTGTCAAATTTGGTCCATTTCCGTGACCATTGGGGCGGCTTCAATCGAAATTTCGGTCGCTTGCGCCTGTGTCAATAATGGCGTTACGAGAAAACGCTTGCGGGGGCTTGTTCATGGGTCTTAATGGGAAGTACTGTGTGAGCGGTTTGAAATTCGGTGCAACGGTTATAGGGAATAGTCGCGGCCGAAATGTGTCAAATTTCGAAATTTTGACCCTATGAAAGTCGGGTCCTATTGGGTCTGAAGATAAACTTTTTTTTTAAAATTGATGTACTCTTCGACAGCAACATTTTGGCTATTTCAGATTTTTAAATTTCGCGATAGGATATTCTGGACAGAATTTGGGTACCCATTTTAGGGTCATTTTGGACACCTTTAAATATTAGCCAATAAAAAACTATCGAAGCTAGGACCACCAAGTTTGTAGGGTTTGTAGGTATTACTATGGTGCCCGTTCACACCAAAATTTGCGACATTCTATCGAGCCGTTTCGGAGATATTCGCGAGTTTGTGTTTTAACATTACGGAAAAATACCCTGGACTCCCTGCGGTGAGCGGCGATTGTCGAGCATGGAGATGAAGGCCTAAGCCCTGTTAGGTCACGTTCCAAATTGCAAGTCGATCGGACACTTTGGGACCCAGATATGGGGTGTCAAAGTTTGGTCCATTTCCGTGACCATTGGGACGGCCCCAATCGAAATTTCGGTCGCTTGCTCCGGGGTCAATAATGGAGCTACGAGAAAACGCTGGCGGGTGCTTGTTCATCTGTCTCAATGGGAAGTACTGTGTGAGCGGTTTGAAATTGGGTGCAACGGTTATAGGGAATAGTCGCCTCCGAAATGTGCCAAATTTCGAAATTTTGAATCTACGAAAGTCGGGTCCTATTGGGCCTGGAGACAAACTTTTTTTTTAAATTGATGTACTCTTCGAGAGCAACATTTTGGCTATTTCGGATTTTTAAATTTCGCGATAGGATATTCTGGACCGAATTTGGGCACCCATTTTAGGGTCATTTTTGACACCTTTAAATATTCGCCAATAAAAAACTATCGAAGCTAAGACCACCAAGTTTGGAGGGTTTGTAGGTATTACTATGGTGCCCGTTCACACAAAAATTTGCAACATTCTATCGAGCCGTTTCGGAGATATTTGCGAGTTTGTGTTTTAACATTACGGAAAAATACTCTGGAATCCCTGCGGTGAGCGGCGATTGTCGAGCATGGAGATGAAGGCCTAAGCCCTGTTAGGTCACGTTCCAAATTGCAAGTCGATCGGACACTTTGGGACCGAGATATGGGGTGTCAAAGTTTGGTCCATTTCCGTGACCATTGGGGCGGCCCCAATTGAAATTTCGGTCGCTTGCTCCGGGGTCAATAATGGAGCTACGAGAAAACGCTGGCGGGTGCTTGTTCATGTGTCTCAATGGGAAGTACTGTGTGAGCGGTTTGAAATTCGGTGCAACGGTTATAGGGAATAGTCGCCTCTGAAATATGTCAAATTTCGAAATTTTGACTCTACGAAAGTCGGGTCCTATTGGGCCTGGAGACAAACTTTTTTTTTAAATTTATGTACTCTTCGAGAGCAACATTTTGGCTATTTCGGATTTTTAAATTTCGCGATAGGATTTTCTGGACCGAATTTGGGTACCCATTTTAGGGTCATTTTGGACACATTTAAAAATTCGCCAATAAAAACCTATCGAAGCTAGGACCACCAAATTTGGAGGGTTTGTAGGTATTACTATGGTGCCCGTTCACACCAAAATTTGCGACATTCTATCGAGCCGTTTCGGAGATATTCGCGAGTTTGCGTTTTAATATTACGGAAAAATACCCTGGACCCCCTGCGGTGAGCCGCGATTGTCGAGCATGGAGAGGAAGGCCTAAGCCCTGTAAGGTCACTTTTCAATTTGCAAGTCGATCGGACAATTAGGGACCGAGATATGGGGTGTCAAATTTGGTCCATTTCCGTGACCATTGGGACGGCTCCAATCAAAATTTCGGTCGCTTGCGCCTGGGTCAATAATGGCGCTACGAGAAAACGCTTGCGGGGACTTGTTCATGGGTCTCAATGGGAAGTACTGTGTGAGCGGTTTGAAATTCGGTGCAACGGTTATAGGGAATAGTCGCGGCCGAAATGTGTCAAATTTCGAAACTTTGACCCTATGAAAGTCGGGTCCTATTGGGTCTGAAGACAAACTTTTTTTTTAAATTGATGTACTCTTCGACAGCAACATTTGGCTATTTCAAATTTTTAAATTTCGCGATAGGATTTTCTGGACCGAACTTGGGTACCCATTTTAATGTCATTTTGGACACCTTTAAATATTCGCCAATAAAAAACTATCGAAGCTAGGCGCACCAAGTTTGGAGCGTTTGTAGGTATTACTATGGTGCCCGTTCACACCAAAATTTGCGACATTCTATCGAGCCGTTTCGGAGATTTTCGCGAGTTTGTGTTTTCACATTACGGAAAAATACCCTGGACCCCCTGCGGTGAGCGGCGATTGTCGAGCATGGAGAGGAAGGCCAGGTTTCAAATTGCAAGTCGATCGGACAATTAGGGACGGAGATATGGGGTGTCAAAGTTTGGTCCATTTCTGTGACCATTTTAGCGGCCCCAATCGAAATTTCGGTCGCTTGCGCCGGGGTCAATAATGGCGCTATGAGAAAATGCTTGCGGGGGCTTGTTCATGTGTCTCAATGGGAAGTACTGTGTGAGCGGTTTGAAATTCGGTGCAACGGTTATAGGGAATAGTGGCGTCCGAAATGTGTCAAATTTCGAAATTTTGACTCTATCGAAAGTCGGGTCCTATTGGGCCTGGAGACAAACTTTTTTTTAAATTGATGTACTCTTCGAGAGCACCATTTTGGCTATTTCGGATTTTTAAATTTCGCGATAGGATTTTCTGGACCGAATTTGGGTACCCATTTTAGGGTCATTTTGGACACATTTAAAAATTCGCCAATAAAAACCTATCGAAGCTAGGACCACCAAATTTGGAGGGTTTGTAGGTATTACTATGGTGCCCATTCACACCAAAATTTGCGACATTCTATCGAGCCGTTTCGCAGATATTTGCGAGTTTGCGTTTTAATATTACGGAAAAATACGCTGGACTCCCTGCGGTGAGCGGCGATTGTCGAGCATGGAGATGAAGGCCTAAGCCCTGTTAGGTCACGTTCCAAATTGCAAGTCGATCGGACATTTTGGGACCGAGATATGGGGTGTTAAAGTTTGGTCCATTTCCGTGACCATTGGGGCGGCCCCAATCGAAATTTCGGTCGCTTGCTCCGGGGTCAATAAGGGAGCTACGAGAAAACGCTGGCGGGTGCTTGTTCATGTGTGTCAATGGGAAGTACTGTGTGAGCGGTTTGAAATTGGGTGCAACGGTTATAGGGAATAGTCGCGTCCGAAATGTGTCAAATTTCGAAATTTTGACTCTACGAAAGTCGGGTCCTATTGGGCCTGGAGACAAACTTTTTTTTTAAATTGATGTACTCTTCGAGAGCAACATTTTGGCTATTTCGGATTTTTAAATTTCGCGATAGGATTTTCTGGACCGAATTTGGGTACCCATTTTAGGGTCATTTTGGACACATTTAAAAATTCGCCAATAAAAACCTATCGAAGCTAGGACCACCAAATTTGGACCAAAATTTGCGACATTCTATCGAGCCGTTTCGGAGATATTCGCGAGTTTGCGTTTTAACATTACGGGAAAATACCCTGGACTCCCTGCGGTGAGTGGCGATTGTCGAGCATGGAGATGAAGGCCTAAGCCCTGTTAGGTCACGTTCCAAATTGCAAGTCGATCGGACATTTTGGGACCGAGATACGGGGTGTCAAAGTTTGGTCCATTTCCGTGACCATTGGGGCGGCCCCAATCGAAATTTCGGTCGCTTGCTCCGGGTTCAATAATGGAGCTACGAGAAAACGCTGGCGGGTGCTTGTTCATGTGTCTCAATGGGAAGTACTGTGGGAGCGGTTTGAAATTGCGTGCAACGGTTATAGGGAATAGTCGCCTCCGAAATGTGTCAAATTTCGAAATTTTGACTCTACGAAAGTCGGGTCCTATTGGGCCTGGAGACAAACTTTTTTTTAAATTGATGTACTCTTCGAGAGCAACATTTTGGCTATTTCGGATTTTTAAATTTCGCGATAGGATTTTCTGGACCGAATTTGGGTACCCATTTTAGGGTCATTTTGGACACATTTAAAAATTCGCCAATAAAAACCTATCGAAGCTAGGAGCACCAAATTTGGAGGGTTTGTAGGTACTACTATGGTGTCCGTTCACACCAAAATTTGCGACATTCTATCGAGCCGTTTCGGAGATATTCGCGAGTTTGCATTTTAATATTACGGAAAAATTCCCTGGACCCCCTGCGGTGAGCCGCGATTGTCGAGCATAGAGATGAAGGCCTAAGCCCTGTTAGGTCACGTTCCAAATATCTAGTCGATCGGACAATTAGGGACCCAGATATGGGGTGTCAAAGTTTGGTCCATTTCCGTGACCATTGGGGCGGCCCCAATCGAAATTTCGGTCGCTTGCTCCGGGGTCAATAATGGAGCTACGAGAAAACGCTGGCGGGTGCTTGTTCATCTGTCTCAATGGGAAGTACTGTGTGAGCGGTTTGAAATTGGGTGCAACGGTTATAGGGAATAGTCGCCTCCGAAATGTGCCAAATTTCGAAATTTTCAATCTACGAAAGTCGGGTCCTATTGGGCCTGGAGACAAACTTTTTTTTTAAATTGATGTACTCTTCGAGAGCAACATTTTGGCTATTTCGGATTTTTAAATTTCGCGATAGGATATTCTGGACCGAATTTGGGCACCCATTTTAGGGTCATTTTTGACACCTTTAAATATTCGCCAATAAAAAACTATCGAAGCTAAGACCACCAAGTTTGGAGGGTTTGTAGGTATTACTATGGTGCCCGTTCACACAAAAATTTGCAACATTCTATCGAGCCGTTTCGGAGATATTTGCGAGTTTGTGTTTTAACATTACGGAAAAATACTCTGGAATCCCTGCGGTGAGCGGCGATTGTCGAGCATGGAGATGAAGGCCTAAGCCCTGTTAGGTCACGTTCCAAATTGCAAGTCGATCGGACACTTTGGGACCGAGATATGGGGTGTCAAAGTTTGGTCCATTTCCGTGACCATTGGGGCGGCCCCAATTGAAATTTCGGTCGCTTGCTCCGGGGTCAATAATGGAGCTACGAGAAAACGCTGGCGGGTGCTTGTTCATGTGTCTCAATGGGAAGTACTGTGTGAGCGGTTTGAAATTCGGTGCAACGGTTATAGGGAATAGTCGCCTCTGAAATATGTCAAATTTCGAAATTTTGACTCTACGAAAGTCGGGTCCTATTGGGCCTGGAGACAAACTTTTTTTTTAAATTTATGTACTCTTCGAGAGCAACATTTTGGCTATTTCGGATTTTTAAATTTCGCGATAGGATTTTCTGGACCGAATTTGGGTACCCATTTTAGGGTCATTTTGGACACATTTAAAAATTCGCCAATAAAAACCTATCGAAGCTAGGACCACCAAATTTGGAGGGTTTGTAGGTATTACTATGGTGCCCGTTCACACCAAAATTTGCGACATTCTATCGAGCCGTTTCGGAGATATTCGCGAGTTTGCGTTTTAATATTACGGAAAAATACCCTGGACCCCCTGCGGTGAGCCGCGATTGTCGAGCATGGAGAGGAAGGCCTAAGCCCTGTAAGGTCACTTTTCAATTTGCAAGTCGATCGGACAATTAGGGACCGAGATATGGGGTGTCAAATTTGGTCCATTTCCGTGACCATTGGGACGGCTCCAATCAAAATTTCGGTCGCTTGCGCCTGGGTCAATAATGGCGCTACGAGAAAACGCTTGCGGGGACTTGTTCATGGGTCTCAATGGGAAGTACTGTGTGAGCGGTTTGAAATTCGGTGCAACGGTTATAGGGAATAGTCGCGGCCGAAATGTGTCAAATTTCGAAACTTTGACCCTATGAAAGTCGGGTCCTATTGGGTCTGAAGACAAACTTTTTTTTTAAATTGATGTACTCTTCGACAGCAACATTTGGCTATTTCAAATTTTTAAATTTCGCGATAGGATTTTCTGGACCGAACTTGGGTACCCATTTTAATGTCATTTTGGACACCTTTAAATATTCGCCAATAAAAAACTATCGAAGCTAGGCGCACCAAGTTTGGAGCGTTTGTAGGTATTACTATGGTGCCCGTTCACACCAAAATTTGCGACATTCTATCGAGCCGTTTCGGAGATTTTCGCGAGTTTGTGTTTTCACATTACGGAAAAATACCCTGGACCCCCTGCGGTGAGCGGCGATTGTCGAGCATGGAGAGGAAGGCCAGGTTTCAAATTGCAAGTCGATCGGACAATTAGGGACGGAGATATGGGGTGTCAAAGTTTGGTCCATTTCTGTGACCATTTTAGCGGCCCCAATCGAAATTTCGGTCGCTTGCGCCGGGGTCAATAATGGCGCTATGAGAAAATGCTTGCGGGGGCTTGTTCATGTGTCTCAATGGGAAGTACTGTGTGAGCGGTTTGAAATTCGGTGCAACGGTTATAGGGAATAGTGGCGTCCGAAATGTGTCAAATTTCGAAATTTTGACTCTATCGAAAGTCGGGTCCTATTGGGCCTGGAGACAAACTTTTTTTTAAATTGATGTACTCTTCGAGAGCACCATTTTGGCTATTTCGGATTTTTAAATTTCGCGATAGGATTTTCTGGACCGAATTTGGGTACCCATTTTAGGGTCATTTTGGACACATTTAAAAATTCGCCAATAAAAACCTATCGAAGCTAGGACCACCAAATTTGGAGGGTTTGTAGGTATTACTATGGTGCCCATTCACACCAAAATTTGCGACATTCTATCGAGCCGTTTCGCAGATATTTGCGAGTTTGCGTTTTAATATTACGGAAAAATACGCTGGACTCCCTGCGGTGAGCGGCGATTGTCGAGCATGGAGATGAAGGCCTAAGCCCTGTTAGGTCACGTTCCAAATTGCAAGTCGATCGGACATTTTGGGACCGAGATATGGGGTGTTAAAGTTTGGTCCATTTCCGTGACCATTGGGGCGGCCCCAATCGAAATTTCGGTCGCTTGCTCCGGGGTCAATAAGGGAGCTACGAGAAAACGCTGGCGGGTGCTTGTTCATGTGTGTCAATGGGAAGTACTGTGTGAGCGGTTTGAAATTGGGTGCAACGGTTATAGGGAATAGTCGCGTCCGAAATGTGTCAAATTTCGAAATTTTGACTCTACGAAAGTCGGGTCCTATTGGGCCTGGAGACAAACTTTTTTTTTAAATTGATGTACTCTTCGAGAGCAACATTTTGGCTATTTCGGATTTTTAAATTTCGCGATAGGATTTTCTGGACCGAATTTGGGTACCCATTTTAGGGTCATTTTGGACACATTTAAAAATTCGCCAATAAAAACCTATCGAAGCTAGGACCACCAAATTTGGACCAAAATTTGCGACATTCTATCGAGCCGTTTCGGAGATATTCGCGAGTTTGCGTTTTAACATTACGGGAAAATACCCTGGACTCCCTGCGGTGAGTGGCGATTGTCGAGCATGGAGATGAAGGCCTAAGCCCTGTTAGGTCACGTTCCAAATTGCAAGTCGATCGGACATTTTGGGACCGAGATACGGGGTGTCAAAGTTTGGTCCATTTCCGTGACCATTGGGGCGGCCCCAATCGAAATTTCGGTCGCTTGCTCCGGGTTCAATAATGGAGCTACGAGAAAACGCTGGCGGGTGCTTGTTCATGTGTCTCAATGGGAAGTACTGTGGGAGCGGTTTGAAATTGCGTGCAACGGTTATAGGGAATAGTCGCCTCCGAAATGTGTCAAATTTCGAAATTTTGACTCTACGAAAGTCGGGTCCTATTGGGCCTGGAGACAAACTTTTTTTTAAATTGATGTACTCTTCGAGAGCAACATTTTGGCTATTTCGGATTTTTAAATTTCGCGATAGGATTTTCTGGACCGAATTTGGGTACCCATTTTAGGGTCATTTTGGACACATTTAAAAATTCGCCAATAAAAACCTATCGAAGCTAGGAGCACCAAATTTGGAGGGTTTGTAGGTACTACTATGGTGTCCGTTCACACCAAAATTTGCGACATTCTATCGAGCCGTTTCGGAGATATTCGCGAGTTTGCATTTTAATATTACGGAAAAATTCCCTGGACCCCCTGCGGTGAGCCGCGATTGTCGAGCATAGAGATGAAGGCCTAAGCCCTGTTAGGTCACGTTCCAAATATCTAGTCGATCGGACAATTAGGGACCAAGATATGGGGTGTCAAAGTTTGGTCCATTTCCGTGACCATTGGGGCGGCCCCAATCGAAATTTCGGTCGCTTGCTCCGGGGTCAATAATGGAGCTACGAGAAAACGCTGGCGGGTGCTTGTTCATCTGTCTCAATGGGAAGTACTGTGTGAGCGGTTTGAAATTGGGTGCAACGGTTATAGGGAATAGTCGCCTCCGAAATGTGCCAAATTTCGAAATTTTGAATCTACGAAAGTCGGGTCCTATTGGGCCTGGAGACAAACTTTTTTTTTAAATTGATGTACTCTTCGAGAGCAACATTTTGGCTATTTCGGATTTTTAAATTTCGCGATAGGATATTCTGGACCGAATTTGGGCACCCATTTTAGGGTCATTTTTGACACCTTTAAATATTCGCCAATAAAAAACTATCGAAGCTAAGACCACCAAGTTTGGAGGGTTTGTAGGTATTACTATGGTGCCCGTTCACACAAAAATTTGCAACATTCTATCGAGCCGTTTCGGAGATATTTGCGAGTTTGTGTTTTAACATTACGGAAAAATACTCTGGAATCCCTGCGGTGAGCGGCGATTGTCGAGCATGGAGATGAAGGCCTAAGCCCTGTTAGGTCACGTTCCAAATTGCAAGTCGATCGGACATTTTGGGACCGAGATATGGGGTGTTAAAGTTTGGTCCATTTCCGTGACCATTGGGGCGGCCCCAATCGAAATTTCGGTCGCTTGCTCCGGGGTCAATAAGGGAGCTACGAGAAAACGCTGGCGGGTGCTTGTTCATGTGTGTCAATGGGAAGTACTGTGTGAGCGGTTTGAAATTGGGTGCAACGGTTATAGGGAATAGTCGCGTCCGAAATGTGTCAAATTTCGAAATTTTGACTCTACGAAAGTCGGGTCCTATTGGGCCTGGAGACAAACTTTTTTTTTAAATTGATGTACTCTTCGAGAGCAACATTTTGGCTATTTCGGATTTTTAAATTTCGCGATAGGATTTTCTGGACCGAATTTGGGTACCCATTTTAGGGTCATTTTGGACACATTTAAAAATTCGCCAATAAAAACCTATCGAAGCTAGGACCACCAAATTTGGAGGGTTTGTAGGTATTACTATGGTGCCCGTTCACACCAAAATTTGCGACATTCTATCGAGCCGTTTCGGAGATATTCGCGAGTTTGCGTTTTAATATTACGAAAAAATACCCTGGACCCCCTGCGGTGAGCCGCGATTTTCGAGCATGGAGAGGAAGGCCTAAGCCCTGTAAGGTCACTTTTCAATTTGCAAGTCGATCGGACAATTAGGGACCGAGATATGGGGTGTCAAATTTGGTCCATTTCCGTGACCATTGGGGCGGCTTCAATCGAAATTTCGGTCGCTTGCGCCTGTGTCAATAATGGCGCTACGAGAAAACGCTTGCGGGGGCTTGTTCATGGGTCTTAATGGGAAGTACTGTGTGAGCGGTTTGAAATTCGGTGCAACGGTTATAGGGAATAGTCGCGGCCGAAATGTGTCAAATTTCGAAATTTTGACCCTATGAAAGTCGGGTCCTATTGGGTCTGAAGACAAACTTTTTTTTTAAAATTGATGTACTCTTCGACAGCAACATTTTGGCTATTTCAGATTTTTAAATTTCGCGATAGGATATTCTGGACAGAATTTGGGTACCCATTTTAGGGTCATTTTGGACACCTTTAAATATTAGCCAATAAAAAATTATCGAAGCTAGGACCACCAAGTTTGTAGGGTTTGTAGGTATTACTATGGTGCCCGTTCACACCAAAATTTGCGACATTCTATCGAGCCGTTTCGGAGATATTCGCGAGTTTGTGTTTTAACATTACGGAAAAATACCCTGGACTCCCTGCGGTGAGCGGCGATTGTCGAGCATGGAGATGAAGGCCTAAGCCCTGTTAGGTCACGTTCCAAATTGCAAGTCGATCGGACACTTTGCGACCCAGATATGGGGTGTCAAAGTTTGGTCCATTTCCGTGACCATTGGGGCGGCCCCAATCGAAATTTCGGTCGCTTGCTCTGGGGTCAATAACGGAGCTACGAGAAAACGCTGGCGGGTGCTTGTTCATGTGTCTCAATGGGAAGTACTGTGTGAGCGGTTTGAAATTGGGTGCAACGGTTATAGGGAATAGTCGCCTCCGAAATGTGCCAAATTTCGAAATTTTGAATCTACGAAAGTCGGGTCCTATTGGGCCTGGAGACAAACTTTTTTTTTAAATTGATGTACTCTTCGAGAGCAACATTTTGGCTATTTCGGATTTTTAAATTTCGCGATAGGATATTCTGGACCGAATTTGGGCACCCATTTTAGGGTCATTTTGGACACCTTTAAATATTCGCCAATAAAAACCTATCGAAGCTAGGACCACCAAATTTGGACCAAAATTTGCGACATTCTATCGAGCCGTTTCGGAGATATTCGCGAGTTTGCGTTTTAACATTACGGGAAAATACCCTGGACTCCCTGCGGTGAGTGGCGATTGTCGAGCA
Organism: Stegodyphus dumicola; assembly: GCF_044657685.1. Taxonomy (NCBI): domain Eukaryota; kingdom Metazoa; phylum Arthropoda; class Arachnida; order Araneae; family Eresidae; genus Stegodyphus; species Stegodyphus dumicola. Next base: position 7,053,519 of record NC_140768.1, read on the forward strand.
TGGAGATGAAGGCCTAAGCCCTGTTAGGTCACGTTCCAAATTGCAAGTCGATCGGACATTTTGGGACCGAGATACGGGGTGTCAAAGTTTGGTCCATTTCCGTGACCATTGGGGCGGCCCCAATCGAAATTTCGGTCGCTTGCTCCGGGGTCAATAATGGAGCTACGAGAAAACGCTTGCGGGGACTTGTTCATGGGTCTCAATGGGAAGTACTGTGTGAGCGGTTTGAAATTCGGTGCAACGATTATAGGGAATAGTCGCGGCCGAAATGTGTCAAATTTCGAAATTTTGACCCTATGAAAGTCGGGTCCTATTGGGTCTGAAGTCAAACTTTTTTTTTTAAAATTGATGTACTCTTCGAGAGCACATTTTGTCTATTTCGGATTTTTAAATTTCGCGATAGGATTTTCTGGACAGAATTTGGGTACCAATTTTAGAATCATTTTGGACACATTTAAAAATTCGCCAATAAAAAAACTATTCAAGCTAGGACCACCAAATTTGGAGGGTTTGTAGGTTTTACTAGGGTGACCGTTCACACCAAAATTTGCGACATTCTATCGAGCCGTTTCGGAGATATTCGCGAGTTTGTGTTTTAACATTACGGAAAAATACCCTGGACTCCCTGCGGTGAGCGGCGATTGTCGAGCATGGAGATGAAGGCCTAAGCCCTGTTAGGTCACGTTCCAAATTGCAAGTCGATCGGACACTTTGGGACCCAGATATGGGGTGTCAAAGTTTGGTCCATTTCCGTGACCATTGGGGCGGCCCCAATCGAAATTTCGGTCGCTTGCTCCGGGGTCAATAATGGAGCTACGAGAAAACGCTGGCGGGTGCTTGTTCATGTGTCTCAATGGGAAGTACTGTGTGAGCGGTTTGAAATTGGGTGCAACGGTTATAGGGAATAGTCGCCTCCGAAATGTGCCAAATTTCGAAATTTTGAATCTACGAAAGTCGGGTCCTATTGGGCCTGGAGACAAACTTTTTTTTTAAATTGATGTACTCTTCGAGAGCAACATTTTGGCTATTTCGGATTTTTAAATTTCGCGATAGGATATTCTGGACCGAATTTGGGCACCCATTTTAGGGTCATTTTGGACACCTTTAAATATTCGCCAATAAAAAACTATCGAAGCTAAGACCACCAAGTTTGGAGGGTTTGTAGGTATTACTATGGTGCCCGTTCACACAAAAATTTGCAACATTCTATCGAGCCGTTTCGGAGATATTTGCGAGTTTGTGTTTTAACATTACGGCAAAATACTCTGGAATCCCTGCGGTGAGCGGCGATTGTCGAGCATGGAGATGAAGGCCTAAGCCCTGTTAGGTCACGTTCCAAATTGCAAGTCGATCGGGCACTTTGGGACCGAGATATGGGGTGTCAAAGTTTGGTCCATTTCCGTGACCATTGGGGCGGCCCCAATTGAAATTTCGGTCGCTTGCTCCGGGGTCAATAATGGAGCTACGAGAAAACGCTGGCGGGTGCTTGTTCATGTGTCTCAATGGGAAGTACTGTGTGAGCGGTTTGAAATTCGGTGCAACGGTTATAGGGAACAGTCGCCTCTGAAATACGTCAAATTTCGAAATTTTGACTCTCCGAAAGTCGGGTCCTATTGGGCCTGGAGACAAACTTTTTTTTTTAAATTTATGTACTCTTCGAGAGCAACATTTTGGCTATTTCGGATTTTTAAATTTCGCGATAGGATTTTCTGGACCGAATTTGGGTACCCATTTTAGGGTCATTTTGGACACATTTAAAAATTCGCCAATAAAAACCTATCGAAGCTAGGACCACCAAATTTGGAGGGTTTGTAGGTATTACTATGGTGCCCGTTCACACCAAAATTTGCGACATTCTATCGAGCCGTTTCGGAGATATTCGCGAGTTTGCGTTTTAATATTACGGAAAAATACCCTGGACCCCCTGCGGTTAGCCGCGATTGTCGAGCATGGAGAGGAAGGCCTAAGCCCTGTAAGGTCACTTTTCAATTTGCAAGTCGATCGGACAATTAGGGACCGAGATATGGGGTGTCAAATTTGGTCCATTTCCGTGACCATTGGGGCGGCTCCAATCAAAATTTCGGTCGCTTGCGCCTGGGTCAATAATGGCGCTACGAGAAAACGCTTGCGGGGACTTGTTCATGGGTCTCAATGGGAAGTACTGTGTGAGCGGTTTGAAATTCGGTGCAACGGTTATAGGGAATAGTCGCGGCCGAAATGTGTCAAATTTCGAAACTTTGACCCTATGAAAGTCGGGTCCTATTGGGTCTGAAGACAAACTTTTTTTTTAAATTGATGTACTCTTCGACAGCAACATTTGGCTATTTGAAATTTTTAAATTTCGCGATAGGATTTTCTGGACCGAACTTGGGTACCCATTTTAATGTCATTTTGGACACCTTTAAATATTCGCCAATAAAAAACTATCGAAGCTAGGCGCACCAAGTTTGGAGCGTTTGTAGGTATTACTATGGTGCCCGTTCACACCAAAATTTGCGACATTCTATCGAGCCGTTTCGGAGATTTTCGCGAGTTTGTGTTTTAACATTACGGAAAAATACCCTGGACCCCCTGCGGTGAGCGGCGATTGTCGAGCATGGAGAGGAAGGCCAGGTTTCAAATTGCAAGTCGATCGGACAATTAGGGACGGAGATATGGGGTGTCAAAGTTTGGTCCATTTCCGTGACCATTTTAGCGGCCCCAATCGAAATTTCGGTCGCTTGCGCCGGGGTCAATAATGGCGCTATGAGAAAACGCTTGCGGGGGCTTGTTCATGTGTCTCAATGGGAAGTACTGTGTGAGCGGTTTGAAATTCGGTGCAACGGTTATAGGGAATAGTGGCGTCCGAAATGTGTCAAATTTCGAAATTTTGACTCTATCGAAAGTCGGGTCCTATTGGGCCTGGAGACAAACTTTTTTTTAAATTGATGTACTCTTCGAGAGCAACATTTTGGCTATTTCGGATTTTTAAATTTCGCGATAGGATTTTCTGGACCGAATTTGGGTACCCATTTTAGGGTCATTTTGGACACATTTAAAAATTCGCCAATAAAAACCTATCGAAGCTAGGACCACCAAATTTGGAGGGTTTGTAGGTATTACTATGGTGCCCGTTCACACCAAAATTTGCGACATTCTATCGAGCCGTTTCGCAGATATTCGCGAGTTTGCGTTTTAATATTACGGAAAAATACGCTGGACTCCCTGCGGTGAGCGGCGATTGTCGAGCATGGAGATGAAGGCCTAAGCCCTGTTAGGTCACGTTCCAAATTGCAAGTCGATCGGACATTTTGGGACCGAGATATGGGGTGTTAAAGTTTGGTCCATTTCCGTGACCATTGGGGCGGCCCCAATCGAAATTTCGGTCGCTTGCTCCGGGGTCAATAAGGGAGCTACGAGAAAACGCTGGCGGGTGCTTGTTCATGTGTGTCAATGGGAAGTACTGTGTGAGCGGTTTGAAATTGGGTGCAACGGTTATAGGGAATAGTCGCGTCCGAAATGTGTCAAATTTCGAAATTTTGACTCTACGAAAGTCGGGTCCTATTGGGCCTGGAGACAAACTTTTTTTTTAAATTGATGTACTCTTCGAGAGCAACATTTTGGCTATTTCGGATTTTTAAATTTCGCGATAGGATTTTCTGGACCGAATTTGGGTACCCATTTTAGGGTCATTTTGGACACATTTAAAAATTCGCCAATAAAAACCTATCGAAGCTAGGACCACCAAATTTGGACCAAAATTTGCGACATTCTATCGAGCCGTTTCGGAGATATTCGCGAGTTTGCGTTTTAACATTACGGGAAAATACCCTGGACTCCCTGCGGTGAGTGGCGATTGTCGAGCATGGAGATGAAGGCCTAAGCCCTGTTAGGTCACGTTCCAAATTGCAAGTCGATCGGACATTTTGGGACCGAGATACGGGGTGTCAAAGTTTGGTCCATTTCCGTGACCATTGGGGCGGCCCCAATCTAAATTTCGGTCGCTTGCTCCGGGTTCAATAATGGAGCTACGAGAAAACGCTGGCGGGTGCTTGTTCATGTGTCTCAATGGGAAGTACTGTGGGAGCGGTTTGAAATTGCGTGCAACGGTTATAGGGAATAGTCGCCTCCGAAATGTGTCAAATTTCGAAATTTTGACTCTACGAAAGTCGGGTCCTATTGGGCCTGGAGACAAACTTTTTTTTAAATTGATGTACTCTTCGAGAGCAACATTTTGGCTATTTCGGATTTTTAAATTTCGCGATAGGATTTTCTGGACCGAATTTGGGTACCCATTTTAGGGTCATTTTGGACACATTTAAAAATTCGCCAATAAAAACCTATCGAAGCTAGGAGCACCAAATTTGGAGGGTTTGTAGGTATTACTATGGTGCCCGTTCACACCAAAATTTGCGACATTCTATCGAGCCGTTTCGGAGATATTCGCGAGTTTGCATTTTAATATTACGGAAAAATACCCTGGACCCCCTGCGGTGAGCCGCGATTGTCGAGCATAGAGATGAAGGCCTAAGCCCTGTTAGGTCACGTTCCAAATTGCTAGTCGATCGGACAATTAGGGACCAAGATATGGGGTGTCAAAGTTTCGTCCATTTCCGTGACCATTGGGACGGCCCCAATCGAAATTTCGGTCGCTTGCTCCGGGGTCAATAATGGAGCTACGAGAAAACGCTTGCGGGGGCTTGTTCATGTGTCTCAATGGGAAGTACTGTTTGAGCGGTTTGAAATTCGGTGCAACGGTTATAGGGAATAGTCGCGGTCGAAATGTGTCAAATTTCGAAATTTTGACTCTATGAAAGTCGGGTCCTATTGGGTCTGAAGACAAACTTTTTTTTTAAAATTGATGTACTCTTCGACAGCAACATTTTGGCTATTTCAGATTTTTAAATTTCGCGATAGGATATTCTGGACAGAATTTGGGTACCCATTTTAGGGTCATTTTGGACACCTTTAAATATTAGCCAATAAAAAACTATCGAAGCTGGGACCACCAAGTTTGTAGGATTTGTAGGTATTACTATGGTGCCCGTTCACACCAAAATTTGCGACATTCTATCGAGCCGTTTCGGAGATATTCGCGAGTTTGTGTTTTAACATTACGGAAAAATACCCTGGACTCCCTGCGGTGAGCGGCGATTGTCGAGCATGGAGATGAAGGCCTAAGCCCTGTTAGGTCACGTTCCAAATTGCAAGTCGATCGGACACTTTGGGACCCAGATATGGGGTGTCAAAGTTTGGTCCATTTCCGTGACCATTGGGGCGGCCCCAATCGAAATTTCGGTCGCTTGCTCCGGGGTCAATAATGGAGCTACGAGAAAACGCTGGCGGGTGCTTGTTCATGTGTCTCAATGGGAAGTACTGTGTGAGCGGTTTGAAATTGGGTGCAACGGTTATAGGGAATAGTCGCCTCCGAAATGTGCCAAATTTCGAAATTTTGAATCTACGAAAGTCGGGTCCTATTGGGCCTGGAGACAAACTTTTTTTTTAAATTGATGTACTCTTCGAGAGCAACATTTTGGCTATTTCGGATTTTTAAATTTCGCGATAGGATATTCTGGACCGAATTTGGGCACCCATTTTAGGGTCATTTTGGACACCTTTAAATATTCGCCAATAAAAAACTATCGAAGCTAAGACCACCAAGTTTGGAGGGTTTGTAGGTATTACTATGGTGCCCGTTCACACAAAAATTTGCAACATTCTATCGAGCCGTTTCGGAGATATTTGCGAGTTTGTGTTTTAACATTACGGAAAAATACTCTGGAATCCCTGCGGTGAGCGGCGATTGTCGAGCATGGAGATGAAGGCCTAAGCCCTGTTAGGTCACGTTCCAAATTGCAAGTCGATCGGACACTTTGGGACCGAGATATGGGGTGTCAAAGTTTGGTCCATTTCCGTGACCATTGGGGCGGCCCCAATTGAAATTTCGGTCGCTTGCTCCGGGGTCAATAATGGAGCTACGAGAAAACGCTGGCGGGTGCTTGTTCATGTGTCTCAATGGGAAGTACTGTGTGAGTGGTTTGAAATTCGGTGCAACGGTTATAGGGAATAGTCGCCTCTGAAATATGTCAAATTTCGAAATTTTGACTCTACGAAAGTCGGGTCCTATTGGGCCTGGAGACAAACTTTTTTTTAAATTTATGTACTCTTCGAGAGCAACATTTTGGCTATTTCGGATTTTTAAATTTCGCGATAGGATTTTCTGGACCGAATTTGGGTACCCATTTTAGGGTCATTTTGGACACATTTAAAAATTCGCCAATAAAAACCTATCGAAGCTAGGACCACCAAATTTGGAGGGTTTGTAGGTATTACTATGGTGCCCGTTCACACCAAAATTTGCGACATTCTATCGAGCCGTTTCGGAGATATTCGCGAGTTTGCGTTTTAATATTACGGAAAAATACCCTGGACCCCCTGCGGTGAGCCGCGATTGTCGAGCATGGAGAGGAAGGCCTAAGCCCTGTAAGGTCACTTTTCAATTTGCAAGTCGATCGGACAATTAGGGACCGAGATATGGGGTGTCAAATTTGGTCCATTTCCGTGACCATTGGGACGGCTCCAATCAAAATTTCGGTCGCTTGCGCCTGGGTCAATAATGGCGCTACGAGAAAACGCTTGCGGGGACTTGTTCATGGGTCTCAATGGGAAGTACTGTGTGAGCGGTTTGAAATTCGGTGCAACGGTTATAGGGAATAGTCGCGGCCGAAATGTGTCAAATTTCGAAACTTTGACCCTATGAAAGTCGGGTCCTATTGGGTCTGAAGACAAACTTTTTTTTTAAATTGATGTACTCTTCGACAGCAACATTTGGCTATTTGAAATTTTTAAATTTCGCGATAGGATTTTCTGGACCGAACTTGGGTACCCATTTTAGGGTCATTTTGGACACATTTAAAAATTCGCCAATAAAAACCTATCGAAGCTAGGACCACCAAATTTGGACCAAAATTTGCGACATTCTATCGAGCCGTTTCGGAGATATTCGCGAGTTTGCGTTTTAACATTACGGGAAAATACCCTGGACTCCCTGCGGTGAGTGGCGATTGTCGAGCATGGAGATGAAGGCCTAAGCCCTGTTAGGTCACGTTCCAAATTGCAAGTCGATCGGACATTTTGGGACCGAGATACGGGGTGTCAAAGTTTGGTCCATTTCCGTGACCATTGGGGCGGCCCCAATCGAAATTTCGGTCGCTTGCTCCGGGGTCAATAATGGAGCTACGAGAAAACGCTTGCGGGGACTTGTTCATGGGTCTCAATGGGAAGTACTGTGTGAGCGGTTTGAAATTCGGTGCAACGATTATAGGGAATAGTCGCGGCCGAAATGTGTCAAGTTTCGAAATTTTGACCCTATGAAAGTCGGGTCCTATTGGGTCTGAAGACAAACTTTTTTTTTAAATTGATGTACTCTTCGACAGCAACATTTGGCTATTTGAAATTTTTAAATTTCGCGATAGGATTTTCTGGACCGAACTTGGGTACCCATTTTAATGTCATTTTGGACACCTTTAAATATTCGCCAATAAAAAAACTATCGAAGCTAGGCGCACCAAGTTTGGAGCGTTTGTAGGTATTACTATGGTGCCCGTTCACACCAAAATTTGCGACATTCTATCGAGCCGTTTCGGAGATTTTCGCGAGTTTGTGTTTTAACATTACGGAAAAATACCCTGGACCCCCTGCGGTGAGCGGCGATTGTCGAGCATGGAGAGGAAGGCCAGGTTTCAAATTGCAAGTCGATCGGACAATTAGGGACGGAGATATGGGGTGTCAAAGTTTGGTCCATTTCCGTGACCATTTTAGCGGCCCCAATCGAAATTTCGGTCGCTTGCGCCGGGGTCAATAATGGCGCTATGAGAAAACGCTTGCGGGGGCTTGTTCATGTGTCTCAATGGGAAGCACTGTGTGAGCGGTTTGAAATTCGGTGCAACGGTTATAGGGAATAGTGGCGTCCGAAATGTGTCAAATTTCGAAATTTTGACTCTATCGAAAGTCGGGTCCTATTGGGCCTGGAGACAAACTTTTTTTTAAATTGATGTACTCTTCGAGAGCAACATTTTGGCTATTTCGGATTTTTAAATTTCGCAATAGGATTTTCTGGACCGAATTTGGGTACCCATTTTAGGGTCATTTTGGACACATTTAAAAATTCGCCAATAAAAACCTATCGAAGCTAGGACCACCAAATTTGGAGGGTTTGTAGGTATTACTATGGTGCCCGTTCACACCAAAATTTGCGACATTCTATCGAGCCGTTTCGCAGATATTCGCGAGTTTGCGTTTTAATATTACGGAAAAATACGCTGGACTCCCTGCGGTGAGCGGCGATTGTCGAGCATGGAGATGAAGGCCTAAGCCCTGTTAGGTCACGTTCCAAATTGCAAGTCGATCGGACATTTTGGGACCGAGATATGGGGTGTTAAAGTTTGGTCCATTTCCGTGACCATTGGGGCGGCCCCAATCGAAATTTCGGTCGCTTGCTCCGGGGTCAATAAGGGAGCTACGAGAAAACGCTGGCGGGTGCTTGTTCATGTGTGTCAATGGGAAGTACTGTGTGAGCGGTTTGAAATTGGGTGCAACGGTTATAGGGAATAGTCGCGTCCGAAATGTGTCAAATTTCGAAATTTTGACTCTACGAAAGTCGGGTCCTATTGGGCCTGGAGACAAACTTTTTTTTTAAATTGATGTACTCTTCGAGAGCAACATTTTGGCTATTTCGGATTTTTAAATTTCGCGATAGGATTTTCTGGACCGAATTTGGGTACCCATTTTAGGGTCATTTTGGACACATTTAAAAATTCGCCAATAAAAACCTATCGAAGCTAGGACCACCAAATTTGGACCAAAATTTGCGACATTCTATCGAGCCGTTTCGGAGATATTCGCGAGTTTGCGTTTTAACATTACGGGAAAATACCCTGGACTCCCTGCGGTGAGTGGCGATTGTCGAGCATGGAGATGAAGGCCTAAGCCCTGTTAGGTCACGTTCCAAATTGCAAGTCGATCGGACATTTTGGGACCGAGATACGGGGTGTCAAAGTTTGGTCCATTTCCGTGACCATTGGGGCGGCCCCAATCGAAATTTCGGTCGCTTGCTCCGGGTTCAATAATGGAGCTACGAGAAAACGCTGGCGGGTGCTTGTTCATGTGTCTCAATGGGAAGTACTGTGGGAGCGGTTTGAAATTGCGTGCAACGGTTATAGGGAATAGTCGCCTCCGAAATGTGTCAAATTTCGAAATTTTGACTCTACGAAAGTCGGGTCCTATTGGGCCTGGAGACAAACTTTTTTTTAAATTGATGTACTCTTCGAGAGCAACATTTTGGCTATTTGGGATTTTTAAATTTCGCGATAGGATTTTCCGGACCGAATTTGGGTACCCATTTTAGGGTCATTTTGGACACATTTAAAAATTCGCCAATAAAAACCTATCGAAGCTAGGAGCACCAAATTTGGAGGGTTTGTAGGTATTACTATGGTGCCCGTTCACACCAAAATTTGCGACATTCTATCGAGCCGTTTCGGAGATATTCGCGAGTTTGCATTTTAATATTACGGAAAAATACCCTGGACCCCCTGCGGTGAGCCGCGATTGTCGAGCATAGAGATGAAGGCCTAAGCCCTGTTAGGTCACGTTCCAAATTGCTAGTCGATCGGACAATTAGGGACCAAGATATGGGGTGTCAAAGTTTCGTCCATTTCCGTGACCATTGGGACGGCCCCAATCGAAATTTCGGTCGCTTGCTCCGGGGTCAATAATGGAGCTACGAGAAAACGCTTGCGGGGGCTTGTTCATGTGTCTCAATGGGAAGTACTGTGTGAGCGGTTTGAAATTCGATGCAACGGTTATAGGGAATAGTCGCGGTCGAAATGTGTCAAATTTCGAAATTTTGACCCTATGAAAGTCGGGTCCTATTGGGTCTGAAGTCAAACTTTTTTTTTAAAATTGATGTACTCTTCGAGAGCACATTTTGGCTATTTCGGATTTTTAAATTTCGCGATAGGATTTTCTGGACAGAATTTGGGTACCAATTTTAGAATCATTTTGGACACATTTAAAAATTCGCCAATAAAAAAACTATTGAAGCTAGGACCGCCAAATTTGGAGGGTTTGTAGGTTTTACTAGGGTGACCGTTCACACCAAAATTTGCGACATTCTATCGAGCCGTTTCGGAGATATTCGCGAGTTTGTGTTTTAACATTACGGAAAAATACCCTGGACTCCCTGCGGTGAGCGGCGATTGTCGAGCATGGAGATGAAGGCCTAAGCCCTGTTAGGTCACGTTCCAAATTGCTAGTCGATCGGACAATTAGGGACCAAGATATGGGGTGTCAAAGTTTGGTCCATTTCCGTGACCATTGGGGCGGCCCCAATCGAAATTTCGGTCGCTTGCTCCGGGGTCAATAATGGAGCTACGAGAAAACGCTTGCGGGGACTTGTTCATGGGTCTCAATGGGAAGTACTGTGTGAGCGGTTTGAAATTCGGTGCAACGGTTATAGGCAATAGTCGCGGCCGAAATGTGTCAAATTTCGAAATTTTGACCCTATGAAAGTCGGGTCCTATTGGGTCTGAAGACAAACTTTTTTTTTAAAATTGATGTACTCTTCGACAGCAACATTTTGGCTATTTCAGATTTTTAAATTTCGCGATAGGATATTCTGGACAGAATTTGGGTACCCATTTTAGGGTCATTTTGGACACCTTTAAATATTAGCCAATAAAAAACTATCGAAGCTAGGACCACCAAGTTTGTAGGGTTTGTAGGTGTTACTATGGTGCCCGTTCACACCAAAATTTGCGACATTCTATCGAGCCGTTTCGGAGATATTCGCGAGTTTGTGTTTTAACATTACGGAAAAATACCCTGGACTCCCTGCGGTGAGCGGCGATTGTCGAGCATGGAGATGAAGGCCTAAGCCCTGTAAGGTCACTTTTCAATTTGCAAGTCGATCGGACAATTAGGGACCGAGATATGGGGTGTCAAATTTGGTCCATTTCCGTGACCATTGGGGCGGCTTCAATCGAAATTTCGGTCGCTTGCGCCTGTGTCAATAATGGCGCTACGAGAAAACGCTTGCGGGGGCTTGTTCATGGGTCTTAATGGGAAGTACTGTGTGAGCGGTTTGAAATTCGGTGCAACGGTTATAGGGAATAGTCGCGGCCGAAATGTGTCAAATTTCGAAATTTTGACCCTATGAAAGTCGGGTCCTATTGGGTCTGAAGACAAACTTTTTTTTTAAAATTGATGTACTCTTCGACAGCAACATTTTGGCTATTTCAGATTTTTAAATTTCGCGATAGGATATTCTGGACAGAATTTGGGTACCCATTTTAGGGTCATTTTGGACACCTTTAAATATTAGCCAATAAAAAACTATCGAAGCTAGGACCACCAAGTTTGTAGGGTTTGTAGGTATTACTATGGTGCCCGTTCACACCAAAATTTGCGACATTCTATCGAGCCGTTTCGGAGATATTCGCGAGTTTGTGTTTTAACATTACGGAAAAATACCCTGGACTCCCTGCGGTGAGCGGCGATTGTCGAGCATGGAGATGAAGGCCTAAGCCCTGTTAGGTCACGTTCCAAATTGCAAGTCGATCGGACACTTTGGGACCCAGATATGGGGTGTCAAAGTTTGGTCCATTTCCGTGACCATTGGGGCGGCCCCAATCGAAATTTCGGTCGCTTGCTCCGGGGTCAATAATGGAGCTACGAGAAAACGCTGGCGGGTGCTTGTTCATCTGTCTCAATGGGAAGTACTGTGTGAGCGGTTTGAAATTGGGTGCAACGGTTATAGGGAATAGTCGCCTCCGAAATGTGCCAAATTTCGAAATTTTGAATCTACGAAAGTCGGGTCCTATTGGGCCTGGAGACAAACTTTTTTTTTAAATTGATGTACTCTTCGAGAGCAACATTTTGGCTATTTCGGATTTTTAAATTTCGCGATAGGATATTCTGGACCGAATTTGGGCACCCATTTTAGGGTCATTTTTGACACCTTTAAATATTCGCCAATAAAAAACTATCGAAGCTAAGACCACCAAGTTTGGAGGGTTTGTAGGTATTACTATGGTGCCCGTTCACACAAAAATTTGCAACATTCTATCGAGCCGTTTCGGAGATATTTGCGAGTTTGTGTTTTAACATTACGGAAAAATACTCTGGAATCCCTGCGGTGAGCGGCGATTGTCGAGCATGGAGATGAAGGCCTAAGCCCTGTTAGGTCACGTTCCAAATTGCAAGTCGATCGGACACTTTGGGACCGAGATATGGGGTGTCAAAGTTTGGTCCATTTCCGTGACCATTGGGGCGGCCCCAATTGAAATTTCGGTCGCTTGCTCCGGGGTCAATAATGGAGCTACGAGAAAACGCTGGCGGGTGCTTGTTCATGTGTCTCAATGGGAAGTACTGTGTGAGCGGTTTGAAATTCGGTGCAACGGTTATAGGGAATAGTCGCCTCTGAAATATGTCAAATTTCGAAATTTTGACTCTACGAAAGTCGGGTCCTATTGGGCCTGGAGACAAACTTTTTTTTTAAATTTATGTACTCTTCGAGAGCAACATTTTGGCTATTTCGGATTTTTAAATTTCGCGATAGGATTTTCTGGACCGAATTTGGGTACCCATTTTAGGGTCATTTTGGACACATTTAAAAATTCGCCAATAAAAACCTATCGAAGCTAGGACCACCAAATTTGGAGGGTTTGTAGGTATTACTATGGTGCCCGTTCACACCAAAATTTGCGACATTCTATCGAGCCGTTTCGGAGATATTCGCGAGTTTGCGTTTTAATATTACGGAAAAATACCCTGGACCCCCTGCGGTGAGCCGCGATTGTCGAGCATGGAGAGGAAGGCCTAAGCCCTGTAAGGTCACTTTTCAATTTGCAAGTCGATCGGACAATTAGGGACCGAGATATGGGGTGTCAAATTTGGTCCATTTCCGTGACCATTGGGACGGCTCCAATCAAAATTTCGGTCGCTTGCGCCTGGGTCAATAATGGCGCTACGAGAAAACGCTTGCGGGGACTTGTTCATGGGTCTCAATGGGAAGTACTGTGTGAGCGGTTTGAAATTCGGTGCAACGGTTATAGGGAATAGTCGCGGCCGAAATGTGTCAAATTTCGAAACTTTGACCATATGAAAGTCGGGTCCTATTGGGTCTGAAGACAAACTTTTTTTTTAAATTGATGTACTCTTCGACAGCAACATTTGGCTATTTCAAATTTTTAAATTTCGCGATAGGATTTTCTGGACCGAACTTGGGTACCCATTTTAATGTCATTTTGGACACCTTTAAATATTCGCCAATAAAAAACTATCGAAGCTAGGCGCACCAAGTTTGGAGCGTTTGTAGGTATTACTATGGTGCCCGTTCACACCAAAATTTGCGACATTCTATCGAGCCGTTTCGGAGATTTTCGCGAGTTTGTGTTTTCACATTACGGAAAAATACCCTGGACCCCCTGCGGTGAGCGGCGATTGTCGAGCATGGAGAGGAAGGCCAGGTTTCAAATTGCAAGTCGATCGGACATTTTGGGACCGAGATATGGGGTGTCAAAGTTTGGTCCATTTCCGTGACCATTGGGGCGGCCCCAATCGAAAGTTCGGTCGCTTGCTCCGTGGTCAATAATGGAGCTACGAGAAAACGCTGGCGGGTGCTTGTTCATGTGTCTCAATGGGAAGTACTGTGTGAGCGGTTTGAAATTCGGTGCAACGGTTATAGGGAATAGTGGCGTCCGAAATGTGTCAAATTTCGAAATTTTGACTCTATCGAAAGTCGGGTCCTATTGGGCCTGGAGACAAACTTTTTTTAAAATTGATGTACTCTTCGAGAGCAACATTTTGGCTATTTCGGATTTTTAAATTTCGCGATAGGATTTTCTGGACCGAATTTGGGTACCCATTTTAGGGTCATTTTGGACACATTTAAAAATTCGCCAATAAAAACCTATCGAAGCTAGGACCACCAAATTTGGAGGGTTTGTAGGTATTACTATGGTGCCCATTCACACCAAAATTTGCGACATTCTATCGAGCCGTTTCGCAGATATTTGCGAGTTTGCGTTTTAATATTACGGAAAAATACGCTGGACTCCCTGCGGTGAGCGGCGATTGTCGAGCATGGAGATGAAGGCCTAAGCCCTGTTAGGTCACGTTCCAAATTGCAAGTCGATCGGACATTTTGGGACCGAGATATGGGGTGTTAAAGTTTGGTCCATTTCCGTGACCATTGGGGCGGCCCCAATCGAAATTTCGGTCGCTTGCTCCGGGGTCAATAAGGGAGCTACGAGAAAACGCTGGCGGGTGCTTGTTCATGTGTGTCAATGGGAAGTACTGTGTGAGCGGTTTGAAATTGGGTGCAACGGTTATAGGGAATAGTCGCGTCCGAAATGTGTCAAATTTCGAAATTTTGACTCTACGAAAGTCGGGTCCTATTGGGCCTGGAGACAAACTTTTTTTTTAAATTGATGTACTCTTCGAGAGCAACATTTTGGCTATTTCAGATTTTTAAATTTCGCGATAGGATATTCTGGACAGAATTTGGGTACCCATTTTAGGGTCATTTTGGACACCTTTAAATATTAGCCAATAAAAAACTATCGAAGCTGGGACCACCAAGTTTGTAGGATTTGTAGGTATTACTATGGTGCCCGTTCACACCAAAATTTGCGACATTCTATCGAGCCGTTTCGGAGATATTCGCGAGTTTGTGTTTTAACATTACGGAAAAATACCCTGGACTCCCTGCGGTGAGCGGCGATTGTCGAGCATGGAGATGAAGGCCTAAGCCCTGTTAGGTCACGTTCCAAATTGCAAGTCGATCGGACACTTTGGGACCCAGATATGGGGTGTCAAAGTTTGGTCCATTTCCGTGACCATTGGGGCGGCCCCAATCGAAATTTCGGTCGCTTGCTCCGGGGTCAATAATGGAGCTACGAGAAAACGCTGGCGGGTGCTTGTTCATGTGTCTCAATGGGAAGTACTGTGTGAGCGGTTTGAAATTGGGTGCAACGGTTATAGGGAATAGTCGCCTCCGAAATGTGCCAAATTTCGAAATTTTGAATCTACGAAAGTCGGGTCCTATTGGGCCTGGAGACAAACTTTTTTTTTAAATTGATGTACTCTTCGAGAGCAACATTTTGGCTATTTCGGATTTTTAAATTTCGCGATAGGATATTCTGGACCGAATTTGGGCACCCATTTTAGGGTCATTTTGGACACCTTTAAATATTCGCCAATAAAAAACTATCGAAGCTAAGACCACCAAGTTTGGAGGGTTTGTAGGTATTACTATGGTGCCCGTTCACACAAAAATTTGCAACATTCTATCGAGCCGTTTCGGAGATATTTGCGAGTTTGTGTTTTAACATTACGGAAAAATACTCTGGAATCCCTGCGGTGAGCGGCGATTGTCGAGCATGGAGATGAAGGCCTAAGCCCTGTTAGGTCACGTTCCAAATTGCAAGTCGATCGGACACTTTGGGACCGAGATATGGGGTGTCAAAGTTTGGTCCATTTCCGTGACCATTGGGGCGGCCCCAATTGAAATTTCGGTCGCTTGCTCCGGGGTCAATAATGGAGCTACGAGAAAACGCTGGCGGGTACTTGTTCATGTGTCTCAATGGGAAGTACTGTGTGAGTGGTTTGAAATTCGGTGCAACGGTTATAGGGAATAGTCGCCTCTGAAATATGTCAAATTTCGAAATTTTGACTCTACGAAAGTCGGGTCCTATTGGGCCTGGAGACAAACTTTTTTTTAAATTTATGTACTCTTCGAGAGCAACATTTTGGCTATTTCGGATTTTTAAATTTCGCGATAGGATTTTCTGGACCGAATTTGGGTACCCATTTTAGGGTCATTTTGGACACATTTAAAAATTCGCCAATAAAAACCTATCGAAGCTAGGACCACCAAATTTGGAGGGTTTGTAGGTATTACTATGGTGCCCGTTCACACCAAAATTTGCGACATTCTATCGAGCCGTTTCGGAGATATTCGCGAGTTTGCGTTTTAATATTACGGAAAAATACCCTGGACCCCCTGCGGTGAGCCGCGATTGTCGAGCATGGAGAGGAAGGCCTAAGCCCTGTAAGGTCACTTTTCAATTTGCAAGTCGATCGGACAATTAGGGACCGAGATATGGGGTGTCAAATTTGGTCCATTTCCGTGACCATTGGGATGGCTCCAATCAAAATTTCGGTCGCTTGCGCCTGGGTCAATAATGGCGCTACGAGAAAACGCTTGCGGGGACTTGTTCATGGGTCTCAATGGGAAGTACTGTGTGAGCGGTTTGAAATTCGGTGCAACGGTTATAGGGAATAGTCGCGGCCGAAATGTGTCAAATTTCGAAACTTTGACCCTATGAAAGTCGGGTCCTATTGGGTCTGAAGACAAACTTTTTTTTTAAATTGATGTACTCTTCGACAGCAACATTTGGCTATTTGAAATTTTTAAATTTCGCGATAGGATTTTCTGGACCGAACTTGGGTACCCATTTTAGGGTCATTTTGGACACATTTAAAAATTCGCCAATAAAAACCTATCGAAGCTAGGACCACCAAATTTGGACCAAAATTTGCGACATTCTATCGAGCCGTTTCGGAGATATTCGCGAGTTTGCGTTTTAACATTACGGGAAAATACCCTGGACTCCCTGCGGTGAGTGGCGATTGTCGAGCATGGAGATGAAGGCCTAAGCCCTGTTAGGTCACGTTCCAAATTGCAAGTCGATCGGACATTTTGGGACCGAGATACGGGGTGTCAAAGTTTGGTCCATTTCCGTGACCATTGGGGCGGCCCCAATCGAAATTTCGGTCGCTTGCTCCGGGGTCAATAATGGAGCTACGAGAAAACGCTTGCGGGGACTTGTTCATGGGTCTCAATGGGAAGTACTGTGTGAGCGGTTTGAAATTCGGTGCAACGATTATAGGGAATAGTCGCGGCCGAAATGTGTCAAGTTTCGAAATTTTGACCCTATGAAAGTCGGGTCCTATTGGGTCTGAAGACAAACTTTTTTTTTAAATTGATGTACTCTTCGACAGCAACATTTGGCTATTTGAAATTTTTAAATTTCGCGATAGGATTTTCTGGACCGAACTTGGGTACCCATTTTAATGTCATTTTGGACACCTTTAAATATTCGCCAATAAAAAACTATCGAAGCTAGGCGCACCAAGTTTGGAGCGTTTGTAGGTATTACTATGGTGCCCGTTCACACCAAAATTTGCGACATTCTATCGAGCCGTTTCGGAGATTTTCGCGAGTTTGTGTTTTAACATTACGGAAAAATACCCTGGACCCCCTGCGGTGAGCGGCGATTGTCGAGCATGGAGAGGAAGGCCAGGTTTCAAATTGCAAGTCGATCGGACAATTAGGGACGGAGATATGGGGTGTCAAAGTTTGGTCCATTTCCGTGACCATTTTAGCGGCCCCAATCGAAATTTCGGTCGCTTGCGCCGGGGTCAATAATGGCGCTATGAGAAAACGCTTGCGGGGGCTTGTTCATGTGTCTCAATGGGAAGCACTGTGTGAGCGGTTTGAAATTCGGTGCAACGGTTATAGGGAATAGTGGCGTCCGAAATGTGTCAAATTTCGAAATTTTGACTCTATCGAAAGTCGGGTCCTATTGGGCCTGGAGACAAACTTTTTTTTAAATTGATGTACTCTTCGAGAGCAACATTTTGGCTATTTCGGATTTTTAAATTTCGCGATAGGATTTTCTGGACCGAATTTGGGTACCCATTTTAGGGTCATTTTGGACACATTTAAAAATTCGCCAATAAAAACCTATCGAAGCTAGGACCACCAAATTTGGAGGGTTTGTAGGTATTACTATGGTGCCCGTTCACACCAAAATTTGCGACATTCTATCGAGCCGTTTCGCAGATATTCGCGAGTTTGCGTTTTAATATTACGGAAAAATACGCTGGACTCCCTGCGGTGAGCGGCGATTGTCGAGCATGGAGATGAAGGCCTAAGCCCTGTTAGGTCACGTTCCAAATTGCAAGTCGATCGGACATTTTGGGACCGAGATATGGGGTGTTAAAGTTTGGTCCATTTCCGTGACCATTGGGGCGGCCCCAATCGAAATTTCGGTCGCTTGCTCCGGGGTCAATAAGGGAGCTACGAGAAAACGCTGGCGGGTGCTTGTTCATGTGTGTCAATGGGAAGTACTGTGTGAGCGGTTTGAAATTGGGTGCAACGGTTATAGGGAATAGTCGCGTCCGAAATGTGTCAAATTTCGAAATTTTGACTCTACGAAAGTCGGGTCCTATTGGGCCTGGAGACAAACTTTTTTTTTAAATTGATGTACTCTTCGAGAGCAACATTTTGGCTATTTCGGATTTTTAAATTTCGCGATAGGATTTTCTGGACCGAATTTGGGTACCCATTTTAGGGTCATTTTGGACACATTTAAAAATTCGCCAATAAAAACCTATCGAAGCTAGGACCACCAAATTTGGACCAAAATTTGCGACATTCTATCGAGCCGTTTCGGAGATATTCGCGAGTTTGCGTTTTAACATTACGGGAAAATACCCTGGACTCCCTGCGGTGAGTGGCGATTGTCGAGCATGGAGATGAAGGCCTAAGCCCTGTTAGGTCACGTTCCAAATTGCAAGTCGATCGGACATTTTGGGACCGAGATACGGGGTGTCAAAGTTTGGTCCATTTCCGTGACCATTGGGGCGGCCCCAATCGAAATTTCGGTCGCTTGCTCCGGGTTCAATAATGGAGCTACGAGAAAACGCTGGCGGGTGCTTGTTCATGTGTCTCAATGGGAAGTACTGTGGGAGCGGTTTGAAATTGCGTGCAACGGTTATAGGGAATAGTCGCCTCCGAAATGTGTCAAATTTCGAAATTTTGACTCTACGAAAGTCGGGTCCTATTGGGCCTGGAGACAAACTTTTTTTTAAATTGATGTACTCTTCGAGAGCAACATTTTGGCTATTTGGGATTTTTAAATTTCGCGATAGGATTTTCCGGACCGAATTTGGGTACCCATTTTAGGGTCATTTTGGACACATTTAAAAATTCGCCAATAAAAACCTATCGAAGCTAGGAGCACCAAATTTGGAGGGTTTGTAGGTATTACTATGGTGCCCGTTCACACCAAAATTTGCGACATTCTATCGAGCCGTTTCGGAGATATTCGCGAGTTTGCATTTTAATATTACGGAAAAATACCCTGGACCCCCTGCGGTGAGCCGCGATTGTCGAGCATAGAGATGAAGGCCTAAGCCCTGTTAGGTCACGTTCCAAATTGCTAGTCGATCGGACAATTAGGGACCAAGATATGGGGTGTCAAAGTTTCGTCCATTTCCGTGACCATTGGGACGGCCCCAATCGAAATTTCGGTCGCTTGCTCCGGGGTCAATAATGGAGCTACGAGAAAACGCTTGCGGGGGCTTGTTCATGTGTCTCAATGGGAAGTACTGTGTGAGCGGTTTGAAATTCGATGCAACGGTTATAGGGAATAGTCGCGGTCGAAATGTGTCAAATTTCGAAATTTTGACCCTATGAAAGTCGGGTCCTATTGGGTCTGAAGTCAAACTTTTTTTTTAAAATTGATGTACTCTTCGAGAGCACATTTTGGCTATTTCGGATTTTTAAATTTCGCGATAGGATTTTCTGGACAGAATTTGGGTACCAATTTTAGAATCATTTTGGACACATTTAAAAATTCGCCAATAAAAAAACTATTGAAGCTAGGACCGCCAAATTTGGAGGGTTTGTAGGTTTTACTAGGGTGACCGTTCACACCAAAATTTGCGACATTCTATCGAGCCGTTTCGGAGATATTCGCGAGTTTGTGTTTTAACTTTACGGAAAAATACCCTGGACTCCCTGCGGTGAGCGGCGATTGTCGAGCATGGAGATGAAGGCCTAAGCCCTGTTAGGTCACGTTCCAAATTGCTAGTCGATCGGACAATTAGGGACCAAGATATGGGGTGTCAAAGTTTGGTCCATTTCCGTGACCATTGGGGCGGCCCCAATCGAAATTTCGGTCGCTTGCTCCGGGGTCAATAATGGAGCTACGAGAAAACGCTTGCGGGGACTTGTTCATGGGTCTCAATGGGAAGTACTGTGTGAGCGGTTTGAAATTCGGTGCAACGGTTATAGGCAATAGTCGCGGCCGAAATGTGTCAAATTTCGAAATTTTGACCCTATGAAAGTCGGGTCCTATTGGGTCTGAAGACAAACTTTTTTTTTAAAATTGATGTACTCTTCGACAGCAACATTTTGGCTATTTCAGATTTTTAAATTTCGCGATAGGATATTCTGGACAGAATTTGGGTACCCATTTTAGGGTCATTTTGGACACCTTTAAATATTAGCCAATAAAAAACTATCGAAGCTAGGACCACCAAGTTTGTAGGGTTTGTAGGTGTTACTATGGTGCCCGTTCACACCAAAATTTGCGACATTCTATCGAGCCGTTTCGGAGATATTCGCGAGTTTGTGTTTTAACATTACGGAAAAATACCCTGGACTCCCTGCGGTGAGCGGCGATTGTCGAGCATGGAGATGAAGGCCTAAGCCCTGTAAGGTCACTTTTCAATTTGCAAGTCGATCGGACAATTAGGGACCGAGATATGGGGTGTCAAATTTGGTCCATTTCCGTGACCATTGGGGCGGCTTCAATCGAAATTTCGGTCGCTTGCGCCTGTGTCAATAATGGCGCTACGAGAAAACGCTTGCGGGGGCTTGTTCATGGGTCTTAATGGGAAGTACTGTGTGAGCGGTTTGAAATTCGGTGCAACGGTTATAGGGAATAGTCGCGGCCGAAATGTGTCAAATTTCGAAATTTTGACCCTATGAAAGTCGGGTCCTATTGGGTCTGAAGACAAACTTTTTTTTTAAAATTGATGTACTCTTCGACAGCAACATTTTGGCTATTTCAGATTTTTAAATTTCGCGATAGGATATTCTGGACAGAATTTGGGTACCCATTTTAGGGTCATTTTGGACACCTTTAAATATTAGCCAATAAAAAACTATCGAAGCTAGGACCACCAAGTTTGTAGGGTTTGTAGGTATTACTATGGTGCCCGTTCACACCAAAATTTGCGACATTCTATCGAGCCGTTTCGGAGATATTCGCGAGTTTGTGTTTTAACATTACGGAAAAATACCCTGGACTCCCTGCGGTGAGCGGCGATTGTCGAGCATGGAGATGAAGGCCTAAGCCCTGTTAGGTCACGTTCCAAATTGCAAGTCGATCGGACACTTTGGGACCCAGATATGGGGTGTCAAAGTTTGGTCCATTTCCGTGACCATTGGGGCGGCCCCAATCGAAATTTCGGTCGCTTGCTCCGGGGTCAATAATGGAGCTACGAGAAAACGCTGGCGGGTGCTTGTTCATCTGTCTCAATGGGAAGTACTGTGTGAGCGGTTTGAAATTGGGTGCAACGGTTATAGGGAATAGTCGCCTCCGAAATGTGCCAAATTTCGAAATTTTGAATCTACGAAAGTCGGGTCCTATTGGGCCTGGAGACAAACTTTTTTTTTAAATTGATGTACTCTTCGAGAGCAACATTTTGGCTATTTCGGATTTTTAAATTTCGCGATAGGATATTCTGGACCGAATTTGGGCACCCATTTTAGGGTCATTTTTGACACCTTTAAATATTCGCCAATAAAAAACTATCGAAGCTAAGACCACCAAGTTTGGAGGGTTTGTAGGTATTACTATGGTGCCCGTTCACACAAAAATTTGCAACATTCTATCGAGCCGTTTCGGAGATATTTGCGAGTTTGTGTTTTAACATTACGGAAAAATACTCTGGAATCCCTGCGGTGAGCGGCGATTGTCGAGCATGGAGATGAAGGCCTAAGCCCTGTTAGGTCACGTTCCAAATTGCAAGTCGATCGGACACTTTGGGACCGAGATATGGGGTGTCAAAGTTTGGTCCATTTCCGTGACCATTGGGGCGGCCCCAATTGAAATTTCGGTCGCTTGCTCCGGGGTCAATAATGGAGCTACGAGAAAACGCTGGCGGGTGCTTGTTCATGTGTCTCAATGGGAAGTACTGTGTGAGCGGTTTGAAATTCGGTGCAACGGTTATAGGGAATAGTCGCCTCTGAAATATGTCAAATTTCGAAATTTTGACTCTACGAAAGTCGGGTCCTATTGGGCCTGGAGACAAACTTTTTTTTTAAATTTATGTACTCTTCGAGAGCAACATTTTGGCTATTTCGGATTTTTAAATTTCGCGATAGGATTTTCTGGACCGAATTTGGGTACCCATTTTAGGGTCATTTTGGACACATTTAAAAATTCGCCAATAAAAACCTATCGAAGCTAGGACCACCAAATTTGGAGGGTTTGTAGGTATTACTATGGTGCCCGTTCACACCAAAATTTGCGACATTCTATCGAGCCGTTTCGGAGATATTCGCGAGTTTGCGTTTTAATATTACGGAAAAATACCCTGGACCCCCTGCGGTGAGCCGCGATTGTCGAGCATGGAGAGGAAGGCCTAAGCCCTGTAAGGTCACTTTTCAATTTGCAAGTCGATCGGACAATTAGGGACCGAGATATGGGGTGTCAAATTTGGTCCATTTCCGTGACCATTGGGACGGCTCCAATCAAAATTTCGGTCGCTTGCGCCTGGGTCAATAATGGCGCTACGAGAAAACGCTTGCGGGGACTTGTTCATGGGTCTCAATGGGAAGTACTGTGTGAGCGGTTTGAAATTCGGTGCAACGGTTATAGGGAATAGTCGCGGCCGAAATGTGTCAAATTTCGAAACTTTGACCATATGAAAGTCGGGTCCTATTGGGTCTGAAGACAAACTTTTTTTTTAAATTGATGTACTCTTCGACAGCAACATTTGGCTATTTCAAATTTTTAAATTTCGCGATAGGATTTTCTGGACCGAACTTGGGTACCCATTTTAATGTCATTTTGGACACCTTTAAATATTCGCCAATAAAAAACTATCGAAGCTAGGCGCACCAAGTTTGGAGCGTTTGTAGGTATTACTATGGTGCCCGTTCACACCAAAATTTGCGACATTCTATCGAGCCGTTTCGGAGATTTTCGCGAGTTTGTGTTTTCACATTACGGAAAAATACCCTGGACCCCCTGCGGTGAGCGGCGATTGTCGAGCATGGAGAGGAAGGCCAGGTTTCAAATTGCAAGTCGATCGGACAATTAGGGACGGAGATATGGGGTGTCAAAGTTTGGTCCATTTCCGTGACCATTTTAGCGGCCCCAATCGAAATTTCGGTCGCTTGCGCCGGGGTCAATAATGGCGCTATGAGAAAATGCTTGCGGGGGCTTGTTCATGTGTCTCAATGGGAAGTACTGTGTGAGCGGTTTGAAATTCGGTGCAACGGTTATAGGGAATAGTGGCGTCCGAAATGTGTCAAATTTCGAAATTTTGACTCTATCGAAAGTCGGGTCCTATTGGGCCTGGAGACAAACTTTTTTTAAAATTGATGTACTCTTCGAGAGCAACATTTTGGCTATTTCGGATTTTTAAATTTCGCGATAGGATTTTCTGGACCGAATTTGGGTACCCATTTTAGGGTCATTTTGGACACATTTAAAAATTCGCCAATAAAAACCTATCGAAGCTAGGACCACCAAATTTGGAGGGTTTGTAGGTATTACTATGGTGCCCATTCACACCAAAATTTGCGACATTCTATCGAGCCGTTTCGCAGATATTTGCGAGTTTGCGTTTTAATATTACGGAAAAATACGCTGGACTCCCTGCGGTGAGCGGCGATTGTCGAGCATGGAGATGAAGGCCTAAGCCCTGTTAGGTCACGTTCCAAATTGCAAGTCGATCGGACATTTTGGGACCGAGATATGGGGTGTTAAAGTTTGGTCCATTTCCGTGACCATTGGGGCGGCCCCAATCGAAATTTCGGTCGCTTGCTCCGGGGTCAATAAGGGAGCTACGAGAAAACGCTGGCGGGTGCTTGTTCATGTGTGTCAATGGGAAGTACTGTGTGAGCGGTTTGAAATTGGGTGCAACGGTTATAGGGAATAGTCGCGTCCGAAATGTGTCAAATTTCGAAATTTTGACTCTACGAAAGTCGGGTCCTATTGGGCCTGGAGACAAACTTTTTTTTTAAATTGATGTACTCTTCGAGAGCAACATTTTGGCTATTTCGGATTTTTAAATTTCGCGATAGGATTTTCTGGACCGAATTTGGGTACCCATTTTAGGGTCATTTTGGACACATTTAAAAATTCGCCAATAAAAACCTATCGAAGCTAGGACCACCAAATTTGGAGGGTTTGTAGGTATTACTATGGTGCCCGTTCACACCAAAATTTGCGACATTCTATCGAGCCGTTTCGGAGATATTCGCGAGTTTGCGTTTTAATATTACGAAAAAATACCCTGGACCCCCTGCGGTGAGCCGCGATTTTCGAGCATGGAGAGGAAGGCCTAAGCCCTGTAAGGTCACTTTTCAATTTGCAAGTCGATCGGACAATTAGGGACCGAGATATGGGGTGTCAAATTTGGTCCATTTCCGTGACCATTGGGGCGGCTTCAATCGAAATTTCGGTCGCTTGCGCCTGTGTCAATAATGGCGCTACGAGAAAACGCTTGCGGGGGCTTGTTCATGGGTCTTAATGGGAAGTACTGTGTGAGCGGTTTGAAATTCGGTGCAACGGTTATAGGGAATAGTCGCGGCCGAAATGTGTCAAATTTCGAAATTTTGACCCTATGAAAGTCGGGTCCTATTGGGTCTGAAGACAAACTTTTTTTTTAAAATTGATGTACTCTTCGACAGCAACATTTTGGCTATTTCAGATTTTTAAATTTCGCGATAGGATATTCTGGACAGAATTTGGGTACCCATTTTAGGGTCATTTTGGACACCTTTAAATATTAGCCAATAAAAAATTATCGAAGCTAGGACCACCAAGTTTGTAGGGTTTGTAGGTATTACTATGGTGCCCGTTCACACCAAAATTTGCGACATTCTATCGAGCCGTTTCGGAGATATTCGCGAGTTTGTGTTTTAACATTACGGAAAAATACCCTGGACTCCCTGCGGTGAGCGGCGATTGTCGAGCATGGAGATGAAGGCCTAAGCCCTGTTAGGTCACGTTCCAAATTGCAAGTCGATCGGACACTTTGCGACCCAGATATGGGGTGTCAAAGTTTGGTCCATTTCCGTGACCATTGGGGCGGCCCCAATCGAAATTTCGGTCGCTTGCTCTGGGGTCAATAACGGAGCTACGAGAAAACGCTGGCGGGTGCTTGTTCATGTGTCTCAATGGGAAGTACAGTGTGAGCGGTTTGAAATTGGGTGCAACGGTTATAGGGAATAGTCGCCTCCGAAATGTGCCAAATTTCGAAATTTTGAATCTACGAAAGTCGGGTCCTATTGGGCCTGGAGACAAACTTTTTTTTTAAATTGATGTACTCTTCGAGAGCAACATTTTGGCTATTTCGGATTTTTAAATTTCGCGATAGGATATTCTGGACCGAATTTGGGCACCCATTTTAGGGTCATTTTGGACACCTTTAAATATTCGCCAATAAAAACCTATCGAAGCTAGGACCACCAAATTTGGACCAAAATTTGCGACATTCTATCGAGCCGTTTCGGAGATATTCGCGAGTTTGCGTTTTAACATTACGGGAAAATACCCTGGACTCCCTGCGGTGAGTGGCGATTGTCGAGCATGGAGATGAAGGCCTAAGCCCTGTTAGGTCACGTTCCAAATTGCAAGTCGATCGGACATTTTGGGACCGAGATACGGGGTGTCAAAGTTTGGTCCATTTCCGTGACCATTGGGGCGGCCCCAATCGAAATTTCGGTCGCTTGCTCCGGGGTCAATAATGGAGCTACGAGAAAACGCTTGCGGGGACTTGTTCATGGGTCTCAATGGGAAGTACTGTGTGAGCGGTTTGAAATTCGGTGCAACGATTATAGGGAATAGTCGCGGCCGAAATGTGTCAAATTTCGAAATTTTGACCCTATGAAAGTCGGGTCCTATTGGGTCTGAAGTCAAACTTTTTTTTTTAAAATTGATCTACTCTTCGAGAGCACATTTTGTCTATTTCGGATTTTTAAATTTCGCGATAGGATTTTCTGGACAGAATTTGGGTACCAATTTTAGAATCATTTTGGACACATTTAAAAATTCGCCAATAAAAAAACTATTGAAGCTAGGACCACCAAATTTGGAGGGTTTGTAGGTTTTACTAGGGTGACCGTTCACACCAAAATTTGCGACATTCTATCGAGCCGTTTCGGAGATATTCGCGAGTTTGTGTTTTAACATTACGGAAAAATACCCTGGACTCCCTGCGGTGAGCGGCGATTGTCGAGCATGGAGATGAAGGCCTAAGCCCTGTTAGGTCACGTTCCAAATTGCAAGTCGATCGGACACTTTGGGACCCAGATATGGGGTGTCAAAGTTTGGTCCATTTCCGTGACCATTGGGGCGGCCCCAATCGAAATTTCGGTCGCTTGCTCCGGGGTCAATAATGGAGCTACGAGAAAACGCTGGCGGGTGCTTGTTCATGTGTCTCAATGGGAAGTACTGTGTGAGCGGTTTGAAATTGGGTGCAACGGTTATAGGGAATAGTCGCCTCCGAAATGTGCCAAATTTCGAAATTTTGAATCTACGAAAGTCGGGTCCTATTGGGCCTGGAGACAAACTTTTTTTTTAAATTGATGTACTCTTCGAGAGCAACATTTTGGCTATTTCGGATTTTTAAATTTCGCGATAGGATATTCTGGACCGAATTTGGGCACCCATTTTAGGGTCATTTTGGACACCTTTAAATATTCGCCAATAAAAAACTATCGAAGCTAAGACCACCAAGTTTGGAGGGTTTGTAGGTATTACTATGGTGCCCGTTCACACAAAAATTTGCAACATTCTATCGAGCCGTTTCGGAGATATTTGCGAGTTTGTGTTTTAACATTACGGCAAAATACTCTGGAATCCCTGCGGTGAGCGGCGATTGTCGAGCATGGAGATGAAGGCCTAAGCCCTGTTAGGTCACGTTCCAAATTGCAAGTCGATCGGACACTTTGGGACCGAGATATGGGGTGTCAAAGTTTGGTCCATTTCCGTGACCATTGGGGCGGCCCCAATTGAAATTTCGGTCGCTTGCTCCGGGGTCAATAATGGAGCTACGAGAAAACGCTGGCGGGTGCTTGTTCATGTGTCTCAATGGGAAGTACTGTGTGAGCGGTTTGAAATTCGGTGCAACGGTTATAGGGAACAGTCGCCTCTGAAATACGTCAAATTTCGAAATTTTGACTCTCCGAAAGTCGGGTCCTATTGGGCCTGGAGACAAACTTTTTTTTTTAAATTTATGTACTCTTCGAGAGCAACATTTTGGCTATTTCGGATTTTTAAATTTCGCGATAGGATTTTCTGGACCGAATTTGGGTACCCATTTTAGGGTCATTTTGGACACATTTAAAAATTCGCCAATAAAAACCTATCGAAGCTAGGACCACCAAATTTGGAGGGTTTGTAGGTATTACTATGGTGCCCGTTCACACCAAAATTTGCGACATTCTATCGAGCCGTTTCGGAGATATTCGCGAGTTTGCGTTTTAATATTACGGAAAAATACCCTGGACCCCCTGCGGTTAGCCGCGATTGTCGAGCATGGAGAGGAAGGCCTAAGCCCTGTAAGGTCACTTTTCAATTTGCAAGTCGATCGGACAATTAGGGACCGAGATATGGGGTGTCAAATTTGGTCCATTTCCGTGACCATTGGGGCGGCTCCAATCAAAATTTCGGTCGCTTGCGCCTGGGTCAATAATGGCGCTACGAGAAAACGCTTGCGGGGACTTGTTCATGGGTCTCAATGGGAAGTACTGTGTGAGCGGTTTGAAATTCGGTGCAACGGTTATAGGGAATAGTCGCGGCCGAAATGTGTCAAATTTCGAAACTTTGACCCTATGAAAGTCGGGTCCTATTGGGTCTGAAGACAAACTTTTTTTTTAAATTGATGTACTCTTCGACAGCAACATTTGGCTATTTCAAATTTTTAAATTTCGCGATAGGATTTTCTGGACCGAACTTGGGTACCCATTTTAATGTCATTTTGGACACCTTTAAATATTCGCCAATAAAAAACTATCGAAGCTAGGCGCACCAAGTTTGGAGCGTTTGTAGGTATTACTATGGTGCCCGTTCACACCAAAATTTGCGACATTCTATCGAGCCGTTTCGGAGATTTTCGCGAGTTTGTGTTTTAACATTACGGAAAAATACCCTGGACCCCCTGCGGTGAGCGGCGATTGTCGAGCATGGAGAGGAAGGCCAGGTTTCAAATTGCAAGTCGATCGGACAATTAGGGACGGAGATATGGGGTGTCAAAGTTTGGTCCATTTCCGTGACCATTTTAGCGGCCCCAATCGAAATTTCGGTCGCTTGTGCCGGGGTCAATAATGGCGCTATGAGAAAACGCTTGCGGGGGCTTGTTCATGTGTCTCAATGGGAAGTACTGTGTGAGCGGTTTGAAATTCGGTGCAACGGTTATAGGGAATAGTGGCGTCCGAAATGTGTCAAATTTCGAAATTTTGACTCTATCGAAAGTCGGGTCCTATTGGGCCTGGAGACAAACTTTTTTTTAAATTGATGTACTCTTCGAGAGCAACATTTTGGCTATTTCGGATTTTTAAATTTCGCGATAGGATTTTCTGGACCGAATTTGGGTACCCATTTTAGGGTCATTTTGGACACATTTAAAAATTCGCCAATAAAAACCTATCGAAGCTAGGACCACCAAATTTGGAGGGTTTGTAGGTATTACTATGGTGCCCGTTCACACCAAAATTTGCGACATTCTATCGAGCCGTTTCCCAGATATTCGCGAGTTTGCGTTTTAATATTACGGAAAAATACGCTGGACTCCCTGCGGTGAGCGGCGATTGTCGAGCATGGAGATGAAGGCCTAAGCCCTGTTAGGTCACGTTCCAAATTGCAAGTCGATCGGACATTTTGGGACCGAGATATGGGGTGTTAAAGTTTGGTCCATTTCCGTGACCATTGGGGCGGCCCCAATCGAAATTTCGGTCGCTTGCTCCGGGGTCAATAAGGGAGCTACGAGAAAACGCTGGCGGGTGCTTGTTCATGTGTGTCAATGGGAAGTACTGTGTGAGCGGTTTGAAATTGGGTGCAACGGTTATAGGGAATAGTCGCGTCCGAAATGTGTCAAATTTCGAAATTTTGACTCTACGAAAGTCGGGTCCTATTGGGCCTGGAGACAAACTTTTTTTTTAAATTGATGTACTCTTCGAGAGCAACATTTTGGCTATTTCGGATTTTTAAATTTCGCGATAGGATTTTCTGGACCGAATTTGGGTACCCATTTTAGGGTCATTTTGGACACATTTAAAAATTCGCCAATAAAAACCTATCGAAGCTAGGACCACCAAATTTGGACCAAAATTTGCGACATTCTATCGAGCCGTTTCGGAGATATTCGCGAGTTTGCGTTTTAACATTACGGGAAAATACCCTGGACTCCCTGCGGTGAGTGGCGATTGTCGAGCATGGAGATGAAGGCCTAAGCCCTGTTAGGTCACGTTCCAAATTGCAAGTCGATCGGACATTTTGGGACCGAGATACGGGGTGTCAAAGTTTGGTCCATTTCCGTGACCATTGGGGCGGCCCCAATCTAAATTTCGGTCGCTTGCTCCGGGTTCAATAATGGAGCTACGAGAAAACGCTGGCGGGTGCTTGTTCATGTGTCTCAATGGGAAGTACTGTGGGAGCGGTTTGAAATTGCGTGCAACGGTTATAGGGAATAGTCGCCTCCGAAATGTGTCAAATTTCGAAATTTTGACTCTACGAAAGTCGGGTCCTATTGGGCCTGGAGACAAACTTTTTTTTAAATTGATGTACTCTTCGAGAGCAACATTTTGGCTATTTCGGATTTTTAAATTTCGCGATAGGATTTTCTGGACCGAATTTGGGTACCCATTTTAGGGTCATTTTGGACACATTTAAAAATTCGCCAATAAAAACCTATCGAAGCTAGGAGCACCAAATTTGGAGGGTTTGTAGGTATTACTATGGTGCCCGTTCACACCAAAATTTGCGACATTCTATCGAGCCGTTTCGGAGATATTCGCGAGTTTGCATTTTAATATTACGGAAAAATACCCTGGACCCCCTGCGGTGAGCCGCGATTGTCGAGCATAGAGATGAAGGCCTAAGCCCTGTTAGGTCACGTTCCAAATTGCTAGTCGATCGGACAATTAGGGACCAAGATATGGGGTGTCAAAGTTTCGTCCATTTCCGTGACCATTGGGACGGCCCCAATCGAAATTTCGGTCGCTTGCTCCGGGGTCAATAATGGAGCTACGAGAAAACGCTTGCGGGGGCTTGTTCATGTGTCTCAATGGGAAGTACTGTTTGAGCGGTTTGAAATTCGGTGCAACGGTTATAGGGAATAGTCGCGGTCGAAATGTGTCAAATTTCGAAATTTTGACTCTATGAAAGTCGGGTCCTATTGGGTCTGAAGACAAACTTTTTTTTTAAAATTGATGTACTCTTCGACAGCAACATTTTGGCTATTTCAGATTTTTAAATTTCGCGATAGGATATTCTGGACAGAATTTGGGTACCCATTTTAGGGTCATTTTGGACACCTTTAAATATTAGCCAATAAAAAACTATCGAAGCTAGGACCACCAAGTTTGTAGGATTTGTAGGTATTACTATGGTGCCCGTTCACACCAAAATTTGCGACATTCTATCGAGCCGTTTCGGAGATATTCGCGAGTTTGTGTTTTAACATTACGGAAAAATACCCTGGACTCCCTGCGGTGAGCGGCGATTGTCGAGCATGGAGATGAAGGCCTAAGCCCTGTTAGGTCACGTTCCAAATTGCAAGTCGATCGGACACTTTGGGACCCAGATATGGGGTGTCAAAGTTTGGTCCATTTCCGTGACCATTGGGGCGGCCCCAATCGAAATTTCGGTCGCTTGCTCCGGGGTCAATAATGGAGCTACGAGAAAACGCTGGCGGGTGCTTGTTCATGGGTCTCAATGGGAAGTACTGTGTGAGCGGTTTGAAATTCGGTGCAACGGTTATAGGGAATAGTCGCGGCCGAAATGTGTCAAATTTCGAAACTTTGACCCTATGAAAGTCGGGTCCTATTGGGTCTGAAGACAAACTTTTTTTTTAAATTGATGTACTCTTCGACAGCAACATTTGGCTATTTGAAATTTTTAAATTTCGCGATAGGATTTTCTGGACCGAACTTGGGTACCCATTTTAGGGTCATTTTGGACACATTTAAAAATTCGCCAATAAAAACCTATCGAAGCTAGGACCACCAAATTTGGACCAAAATTTGCGACATTCTATCGAGCCGTTTCGGAGATATTCGCGAGTTTGCGTTTTAACATTACGGGAAAATACCCTGGACTCCCTGCGGTGAGTGGCGATTGTCGAGCATGGAGATGAAGGCCTAAGCCCTGTTAGGTCACGTTCCAAATTGCAAGTCGATCGGACATTTTGGGACCGAGATACGGGGTGTCAAAGTTTGGTCCATTTCCGTGACCATTGGGGCGGCCCCAATCGAAATTTCGGTCGCTTGCTCCGGGGTCAATAATGGAGCTACGAGAAAACGCTTGCGGGGACTTGTTCATGGGTCTCAATGGGAAGTACTGTGTGAGCGGTTTGAAATTCGGTGCAACGATTATAGGGAATAGTCGCGGCCGAAATGTGTCAAGTTTCGAAATTTTGACCCTATGAAAGTCGGGTCCTATTGGGTCTGAAGTCAAACTTTTTTTTTAAAATTGATGTACTCTTCGAGAGCACATTTTGGCTATTTCGGATTTTTAAATTTCGCGATAGGATTTTCTGGACAGAATTTGGGTACCAATTTTAGAATCATTTTGGACACATTTAAAAATTCGCCAATAAAAAAACTATTGAAGCTAGGACCGCCAAATTTGGAGGGTTTGTAGGTTTTACTAGGGTGACCGTTCACACCAAAATTTGCGACATTCTATCGAGCCGTTTCGGAGATATTCGCGAGTTTGTGTTTTAACATTACGGAAAAATACCCTGGACTCCCTGCGGTGAGCGGCGATTGTCGAGCATGGAGATGAAGGCCTAAGCCCTGTTAGGTCACGTTCCAAATTGCAAGTCGATCGGACACTTTGGGACCCAGATATGGGGTGTCAAAGTTTGGTCCATTTCCGTGACCATTGGGGCGGCCCCAATCGAAATTTCGGTCGCTTGCTCCGGGGTCAATCATGGAGCTACGAGAAAACGCTGGCGGTTGCTTGTTCATGTGTCTCAATGGGAAGTACTGTGTGAGCGGTTTGAAATTGGGTGCAACGGTTATAGGGAATAGTCGCCTCCGAAATGTGCCAAATTTCGAAATTTTGAATCTACGAAAGTCGGGTCCTATTGGGCCTGGAGACAAACTTTTTTTTAAATTGATGTACTCTTCGAGAGCAACATTTTGGCTATTTCGGATTTTTAAATTTCGCGATAGGATATTCTGGACCGAATTTGGGCACCCATTTTAGGGTCATTTTGGACACCATTAAATATTCGCCAATAAAAAACTATCGAAGCTAAGACCACCAAGTTTGGAGGGTTTGTAGGTATTACTATGGTGCCCGTTCACACAAAAATTTGCAACATTCTATCGAGCCGTTTCGGAGATATTTGCGAGTTTGTGTTTTAACATTACGGAAAATTACTCTGGAATCCCTGCGGTGAGCGGCGATTGTCGAGCATGGAGATGAAGGCCTAAGCCCTGTTAGGTCACGTTCCAAATTGCAAGTCGATCGGACACTTTGGGACCGAGATATGGGGTGTCAAAGTTTGGTCCTTTTCCGTGACCATTGGGGCGGCCCCAATTGAAATTTCGGTCGCTTGCTCCGGGGTCAATAATGGAGCTACGAGAAAACGCTGGCGGGTGCTTGTTCATGTGTCTCAATGGGAAGTACTGTGTGAGCGGTTTGAAATTCGGTGCAACGGTTATAGGGAATAGTCGCCTCTGAAATACGTCAAATTTCGAAATTTTGACTCTACGAAAGTCGGGTCCTATTGGGCCTGGAGACAAACTTTTTTTTAAAATTTATGTACTCTTCGAGAGCAACATTTTGGCTATTTCGGATTTTTAAATTTCGCGATAGGATTTTCTGGACCGAATTTGGGTACCCATTTTAGGGTCATTTTGGACACATTTAAAAATTCGCCAATAAAAACCTATCGAAGCTAGGAACACCAAATTTGGAGGGTTTGTAGGTATTACTATGGTGCCCGTTCACACCAAAATTTGCGACATTCTATCGAGCCGTTTCGGAGATATTCGCGAGTTTGCGTTTTAATATTACGGAAAAATACCCTGGACCCCCTGCGGTTAGCCGCGATTGTCGAGCATGGAGAGGAAGGCCTAAGCCCTGTAAGGTCACTTTTCAATTTGCAAGTCGATCGGACAATTAGGGACCGAGATATGGGGTGTCAAATTTGGTCCATTTCCGTGACCATTGGGGCGGCTCCAATCAAAATTTCGGTCGCTTGCGCCTGGGTCAATAATGGCGCTACGAGAAAACGCTTGCGGGGACTTGTTCATGGGTCTCAATGGGAAGTACTGTGTGAGCGGTTTGAAATTCGGTGCAACGGTTATAGGGAATAGTCGCGGCCGAAATGTGTCAAATTTCGAAACTTTGACCCTATGAAAGTCGGGTCCTATTGGGTCTGAAGACAAACTTTTTTTTTAAATTGATGTACTCTTCGACAGCAACATTTGGCTATTTGAAATTTTTAAATTTCGCGATAGGATTTTCTGGACCGAACTTGGGTACCCATTTTAATGTCATTTTGGACACCTTTAAATATTCGCCAATAAAAAACTATCGAAGCTAGGCGCACCAAGTTTGGAGCGTTTGTAGGTATTACTATGGTGCCCGTTCACACCAAAATTTGCGACATTCTATCGAGCCGTTTCGGAGATTTTCGCGAGTTTGTGTTTTAACATTACGGAAAAATACCCTGGACCCCCTGCGGTGAGCGGCGATTGTCGAGCATGGAGAGGAAGGCCAGGTTTCAAATTGCAAGTCGATCGGACAATTAGGGACGGAGATATGGGGTGTCAAAGTTTGGTCCATTTCCGTGACCATTTTAGCGGCCCCAATCGAAATTTCGGTCGCTTGCGCCGGGGTCAATAATGGCGCTATGAGAAAACGCTTGCGGGGGCTTGTTCATGTGTCTCAATGGGAAGCACTGTGTGAGCGGTTTGAAATTCGGTGCAACGGTTATAGGGAATAGTGGCGTCCGAAATGTGTCAAATTTCGAAATTTTGACTCTATCGAAAGTCGGGTCCTATTGGGCCTGGAGACAAACTTTTTTTTAAATTGATGTACTCTTCGAGAGCAACATTTTGGCTATTTCGGATTTTTAAATTTCGCGATAGGATTTTCTGGACCGAATTTGGGTACCCATTTTAGGGTCATTTTGGACACATTTAAAAATTCGCCAATAAAAACCTATCGAAGCTAGGACCACCAAATTTGGAGGGTTTGTAGGTATTACTATGGTGCCCGTTCACACCAAAATTTGCGACATTCTATCGAGCCGTTTCGCAGATATTCGCGAGTTTGCGTTTTAATATTACGGAAAAATACGCTGGACTCCCTGCGGTGAGCGGCGATTGTCGAGCATGGAGATGAAGGCCTAAGCCCTGTTAGGTCACGTTCCAAATTGCAAGTCGATCGGACATTTTGGGACCGAGATATGGGGTGTTAAAGTTTGGTCCATTTCCGTGACCATTGGGGCGGCCCCAATCGAAATTTCGGTCGCTTGCTCCGGGGTCAATAAGGGAGCTACGAGAAAACGCTGGCGGGTGCTTGTTCATGTGTGTCAATGGGAAGTACTGTGTGAGCGGTTTGAAATTGGGTGCAACGGTTATAGGGAATAGTCGCGTCCGAAATGTGTCAAATTTCGAAATTTTGACTCTACGAAAGTCGGGTCCTATTGGGCCTGGAGACAAACTTTTTTTTTAAATTGATGTACTCTTCGAGAGCAACATTTTGGCTATTTCGGATTTTTAATTTCGCGATAGGATTTTCTGGACCGAATTTGGGTACCCATTTTAGGGTCATTTTGGACACATTTAAAAATTCGCCAATAAAAACCTATCGAAGCTAGGACCACCAAATTTGGACCAAAATTTGCGACATTCTATCGAGCCGTTTCGGAGATATTCGCGAGTTTGCGTTTTAACATTACGGGAAAATACCCTGGACTCCCTGCGGTGAGTGGCGATTGTCGAGCATGGAGATGAAGGCCTAAGCCCTGTTAGGTCACGTTCCAAATTGCAAGTCGATCGGACATTTTGGGACCGAGATACGGGGTGTCAAAGTTTGGTCCATTTCCGTGACCATTGGGGCGGCCCCAATCGAAATTTCGGTCGCTTGCTCCGGGTTCAATAATGGAGCTACGAGAAAACGCTGGCGGGTGCTTGTTCATGTGTCTCAATGGGAAGTACTGTGGGAGCGGTTTGAAATTGCGTGCAACGGTTATAGGGAATAGTCGCCTCCGAAATGTGTCAAATTTCGAAATTTTGACTCTACGAAAGTCGGGTCCTATTGGGCCTGGAGACAAACTTTTTTTTAAATTGATGTACTCTTCGAGAGCAACATTTTGGCTATTTGGGATTTTTAAATTTCGCGATAGGATTTTCCGGACCGAATTTGGGTACCCATTTTAGGGTCATTTTGGACACATTTAAAAATTCGCCAATAAAAACCTATCGAAGCTAGGAGCACCAAATTTGGAGGGTTTGTAGGTATTACTATGGTGCCCGTTCACACCAAAATTTGCGACATTCTATCGAGCCGTTTCGGAGATTTTCGCGAGTTTGTGTTTTAACATTACGGAAAAATACCCTGGACCCCCTGCGGTGAGCGGCGATTGTCGAGCATGGAGAGGAAGGCCAGGTTTCAAATTGCAAGTCGATCGGACAATTAGGGACGGAGATATGGGGTGTCAAAGTTTGGTCCATTTCCGTGACCATTTTAGCGGCCCCAATCGAAATTTCGGTCGCTTGCGCCGGGGTCAATAATGGCGCTATGAGAAAACGCTTGCGGGGGCTTGTTCATGTGTCTCAATGGGAAGCACTGTGTGAGCGGTTTGAAATTCGGTGCAACGGTTATAGGGAATAGTGGCGTCCGAAATGTGTCAAATTTAAATTTTGACTCTACGAAAGTCGGGTCCTATTGGGTCTGAAGTCAAACTTTTTTTTTAAAATTGATGTACTCTTCGAGAGCACATTTTGGCTATTTCGGATTTTTAAATTTCGCGATAGGATTTTCTGGACAGAATTTGGGTACCAATTTTAGAATCATTTTGGACACATTTAAAATTCGCCAATAAAAAAACTATTGAAGCTAGGACCGCCAAATTTGGAGGGTTTGTAGGTTTTACTAGGGTGACCGTTCACACCAAAATTTGCGACATTCTATCGAGCCGTTTCGGAGATATTCGCGAGTTTGTGTTTTAACATTACGGAAAAATACCCTGGACTCCCTGCGGTGAGCGGCGATTGTCGAGCATGGAGATGAAGGCCTAAGCCCTGTTAGGTCACGTTCCAAATTGCAAGTCGATCGGACACTTTGGGACCCAGATATGGGGTGTCAAAGTTTGGTCCATTTCCGTGACCATTGGGGCGGCCCCAATCGAAATTTCGGTCGCTTGCTCCGGGGTCAATCATGGAGCTACGAGAAAACGCTGGCGGTTGCTTGTTCATGTGTCTCAATGGGAAGTACTGTGTGAGCGGTTTGAAATTGGGTGCAACGGTTATAGGGAATAGTCGCCTCCGAAATGTGCCAAATTTCGAAATTTTGAATCTACGAAAGTCGGGTCCTATTGGGCCTGGAGACAAACTTTTTTTTAAATTGATGTACTCTTCGAGAGCAACATTTTGGCTATTTCGGATTTTTAAATTTCGCGATAGGATATTCTGGACCGAATTTGGGCACCCATTTTAGGGTCATTTTGGACACCATTAAATATTCGCCAATAAAAAACTATCGAAGCTAAGACCACCAAGTTTGGAGGGTTTGTAGGTATTACTATGGTGCCCGTTCACACAAAAATTTGCAACATTCTATCGAGCCGTTTTCGGAGATATTTGCGAGTTTGTGTTTTAACATTACGGAAAATTACTCTGGAATCCCTGCGGTGAGCGGCGATTGTCGAGCATGGAGATGAAGGCCTAAGCCCTGTTAGGTCACGTTCCAAATTGCAAGTCGATCGGACACTTTGGGACCGAGATATGGGGTGTCAAAGTTTGGTCCTTTTCCGTGACCATTGGGGCGGCCCCAATTGAAATTTCGGTCGCTTGCTCCGGGGTCAATAATGGAGCTACGAGAAAACGCTGGCGGGTGCTTGTTCATGTGTCTCAATGGGAAGTACTGTGTGAGCGGTTTGAAATTCGGTGCAACGGTTATAGGGAATAGTCGCCTCTGAAATACGTCAAATTTCGAAATTTTGACTCTACGAAAGTCGGGTCCTATTGGGCCCTGGAGACAAACTTTTTTTTTAAAATTTATGTACTCTTCGAGAGCAACATTTTGGCTATTTCGGATTTTTAAATTTCGCGATAGGATTTTCTGGACCGAATTTGGGTACCCATTTTAGGGTCATTTTGGACACATTTAAAAATTCGCCAATAAAAACCTATCGAAGCTAGGAACACCAAATTTGGAGGGTTTGTAGGTATTACTATGGTGCCCGTTCACACCAAAATTTGCGACATTCTATCGAGCCGTTTCGGAGATATTCGCGAGTTTGCGTTTTAATATTACGGAAAATACCCTGGACCCCCTGCGGTTAGCCGCGATTGTCGAGCATGGAGAGGAAGGCCTAAGCCCTGTAAGGTCACTTTTCAATTTGCAAGTCGATCGGACAATTAGGGACCGAGATATGGGGTGTCAAATTTGGTCCATTTCCGTGACCATTGGGGCGGCTCCAATCAAAATTTCGGTCGCTTGCGCCTGGGTCAATAATGGCGCTACGAGAAAACGCTTGCGGGGACTTGTTCATGGGTCTCAATGGGAAGTACTGTGTGAGCGGTTTGAAATTCGGTGCAACGGTTATAGGGAATAGTCGCGGCCGAAATGTGTCAAATTTCGAAACTTTGACCCTATGAAAGTCGGGTCCTATTGGGTCTGAAGACAAACTTTTTTTTTAAATTGATGTACTCTTCGACAGCAACATTTGGCTATTTGAAATTTTTAAATTTCGCGATAGGATTTTCTGGACCGAACTTGGGTACCCATTTTAATGTCATTTTGGACTTTTAATATTCGCCAATAAAAAACTATCGAAGCTAGGCGCACCAAGTTTGGAGCGTTTGTAGGTATTACTATGGTGCCCCGTTCACACCAAAATTTGCGACATTCTATCGAGCCGTTTTCGGAGATTTTCGCGAGTTTGTGTTTTAACATTACGGAAAAATACCCTGGACCCCCTCGCGGTGAGCGGCGATTGTCGAGCATGGAGAGGAAGGCCAGGTTTCAAATTGCAAGTCGATCGGACAATTAGGGACGGAGATATGGGGTGTCAAAGTTTGGTCCATTTCCGTGACCATTTTAGCGCCCAATCGAAATTTCGGTCGCTTGCGCCGGGGTCAATAATGGCGCTATGAGAAAACGCTTGCGGGGGCTTGTTCATGTGTCTCAATGGGAAGCACTGTGTGAGCGGTTTGAAATTCGGTGCAACGGTTATAGGGAATAGTGGCGTCCGAAATGTGTCAAATTTCGAAATTTTGACTCTATCGAAAGTCGGGTCCTATTGGGCCTGGAGACAAACTTTTTTTTAAATTGATGTACTCTTCGAGAGCAACATTTGGCTATTTCGGATTTTTAAATTCGCGATAGGATTTTCTGGACCGAATTTGGGTACCCATTTTAGGGTCATTTTGGACACATTAAAAATTCGCCAATAAAAACCTATCGAAGCTAGGACCACCAAATTTGGAGGGTTTGTAGGTATTACTATGGTGCCCGTTCACACCAAAATTTGCGACATTCTATCGAGCCGTTTCGCAGATATTCGCGAGTTTGCGTTTTAATATTACGGAAAAATACGCTGGACTCCCTGCGGTGAGCGGCGATTGTCGAGCATGGAGATGAAGGCCTAAGCCCTGTTAGGTCACGTTCCAAATTGCAAGTCGATCGGACATTTTGGGACCGAGATATGGGGTGTTAAAGTTTGGTCCATTTCCGTGACCATTGGGGCGGCCCCAATCGAAATTTCGGTCGCTTGCTCCGGGGTCAATAAGGGAGCTACGAGAAAACGCTGGCGGGTGCTTGTTCATGTGTGTCAATGGAAGTACTGTGTGAGCGGTTTGAAATTGGGTGCAACGGTTATAGGGAATAGTCGCGTCCGAAATGTGTCAAATTTCGAATGTTGACTCTACGAAAGTCGGGTCCTATTGGGCCTGGAGACAAACTTTTTTTTTAAATTGATGTACTCTTCGAGAGCAACATTTTGGCTATTTCGGATTTTTAATTCGCGATAGGATTTTCTGGACCGAATTTGGGTACCCATTTTAGGTCATTTGGACACATTTAAAAATTCGCCAATAAAAACCTATCGAAGCTAGGACCACCAAATTTGGACCAAAATTTGCGACATTCTATCGAGCCGTTTCGGAGATATTCGCGAGTTTGCGTTTTAACATTACGGGAAAATACCCTGGACTCCCTGCGGTGAGTGGCGATTGTCGAGCATGGAGATGAAGGCCTAAGCCCTGTTAGGTCACGTTCCAAATTGCAAGTCGATCGGACATTTTGGGACCGAGATACGGGGTGTCAAAGTTTGGTCCATTTCCGTGACCATTGGGGCGGCCCCAATCGAAATTTCGGTCGCTTGCTCCGGGTTCAATAATGGAGCTACGAGAAAACGCTGGCGGGTGCTTGTTCATGTGTCTCAATGGGAAGTACTGTGGGAGCGGTTTGAAATTGCGTGCAACGGTTATAGGGAATAGTCGCCTCCGAAATGTGTCAAATTTCGAAATTTTGACTCTACGAAAGTCGGGTCCTATTGGGCCTGGAGACAAACTTTTTTTTAAATTGATGTACTCTTCGAGAGCAACATTTTGGCTATTTGGGATTTTTAAATTTCGCGATAGGATTTTCCGGA
Source organism: Stegodyphus dumicola (assembly GCF_044657685.1). Taxonomy (NCBI): domain Eukaryota; kingdom Metazoa; phylum Arthropoda; class Arachnida; order Araneae; family Eresidae; genus Stegodyphus; species Stegodyphus dumicola. Next base: position 7,093,659 of record NC_140768.1, read on the forward strand.
CCGAATTTGGGTACCCATTTTAGGGTCATTTTGGACACATTTAAAAATTCGCCAATAAAAACCTATCGAAGCTAGGAGCACCAAATTTGGAGGGTTTGTAGGTATTACTATGGTGCCCGTTCACACCAAAATTTGCGACATTCTATCGAGCCGTTTCGGAGATATTCGCGAGTTTGCATTTTAATATTACGGAAAAATACCCTGGACCCCCTGCGGTGAGCCGCGATTGTCGAGCATAGAGATGAAGGCCTAAGCCCTGTTAGGTCACGTTCCAAATTGCTAGTCGATCGGACAATTAGGGACCAAGATATGGGGTGTCAAAGTTTCGTCCATTTCCGTGACCATTGGGACGGCCCCAATCGAAATTTCGGTCGCTTGCTCCGGGGTCAATAATGGAGCTACGAGAAAACGCTTGCGGGGGCTTGTTCATGTGTCTCAATGGGAAGTACTGTGTGAGCGGTTTGAAATTCGATGCAACGGTTATAGGGAATAGTCGCGGTCGAAATGTGTCAAATTTCGAAATTTTGACCCTATGAAAGTCGGGTCCTATTGGGTCTGAAGTCAAACTTTTTTTTTAAAATTGATGTACTCTTCGAGAGCACATTTTGGCTATTTCGGATTTTTAAATTTCGCGATAGGATTTTCTGGACAGAATTTGGGTACCAATTTTAGAATCATTTTGGACACATTTAAAAATTCGCCAATAAAAAAACTATTGAAGCTAGGACCGCCAAATTTGGAGGGTTTGTAGGTTTTACTAGGGTGACCGTTCACACCAAAATTTGCGACATTCTATCGAGCCGTTTCGGAGATATTCGCGAGTTTGTGTTTTAACATTACGGAAAAATACCCTGGACTCCCTGCGGTGAGCGGCGATTGTCGAGCATGGAGATGAAGGCCTAAGCCCTGTTAGGTCACGTTCCAAATTGCAAGTCGATCGGACACTTTGGGACCCAGATATGGGGTGTCAAAGTTTGGTCCATTTCCGTGACCATTGGGGCGGCCCCAATCGAAATTTCGGTCGCTTGCTCCGGGGTCAATCATGGAGCTACGAGAAAACGCTGGCGGTTGCTTGTTCATGTGTCTCAATGGGAAGTACTGTGTGAGCGGTTTGAAATTGGGTGCAACGGTTATAGGGAATAGTCGCCTCCGAAATGTGCCAAATTTCGAAATTTTGAATCTACGAAAGTCGGGTCCTATTGGGCCTGGAGACAAACTTTTTTTTTAAATTGATGTACTCTTCGAGAGCAACATTTTGGCTATTTCGGATTTTTAAATTTCGCGATAGGATATTCTGGACCGAATTTGGGCACCCATTTTAGGGTCATTTTGGACACCATTAAATATTCGCCAATAAAAAACTATCGAAGCTAAGACCACCAAGTTTGGAGGGTTTGTAGGTATTACTATGGTGCCCGTTCACACAAAAATTTGCAACATTCTATCGAGCCGTTTCGGAGATATTCGCGAGTTTGTGTTTTAACATTACGGAAAAATACCCTGGACTCCCTGCGGTGAGCGGCGATTGTCGAGCATGGAGATGAAGGCCTAAGCCCTGTTAGGTCACGTTCCAAATTGCAAGTCGATCGGACACTTTGGGACCCAGATATGGGGTGTCAAAGTTTGGTCCATTTCCGTGACCATTGGGGCGGCCCCAATCGAAATTTCGGTCGCTTGCTCCGGGGTCAATCATGGAGCTACGAGAAAACGCTGGCGGTTGCTTGTTCATGTGTCTCAATGGGAAGTACTGTGTGAGCGGTTTGAAATTGGGTGCAACGGTTATAGGGAATAGTCGCCTCCGAAATGTGCCAAATTTCGAAATTTTGAATCTACGAAAGTCGGGTCCTATTGGGCCTGGAGACAAACTTTTTTTTTAAATTGATGTACTCTTCGAGAGCAACATTTTGGCTATTTCGGATTTTTAAATTTCGCGATAGGATTTTCTGGACCGAATTTGGGTACCCATTTTAGGGTCATTTTGGACACATTTAAAAATTCGCCAATAAAAACCTATCGAAGCTAGGACCACCAAATTTGGACCAAAATTTGCGACATTCTATCGAGCCGTTTCGGAGATATTCGCGAGTTTGCGTTTTAACATTACGGGAAAATACCCTGGACTCCCTGCGGTGAGTGGCGATTGTCGAGCATGGAGATGAAGGCCTAAGCCCTGTTAGGTCACGTTCCAAATTGCAAGTCGATCGGACATTTTGGGACCGAGATACGGGGTGTCAAAGTTTGGTCCATTTCCGTGACCATTGGGGCGGCCCCAATCGAAATTTCGGTCGCTTGCTCCGGGTTCAATAATGGAGCTACGAGAAAACGCTGGCGGGTGCTTGTTCATGTGTCTCAATGGGAAGTACTGTGGGAGCGGTTTGAAATTGCGTGCAACGGTTATAGGGAATAGTCGCCTCCGAAATGTGTCAAATTTCGAAATTTTGACTCTACGAAAGTCGGGTCCTATTGGGCCTGGAGACAAACTTTTTTTTAAATTGATGTACTCTTCGAGAGCAACATTTTGGCTATTTGGGATTTTTAAATTTCGCGATAGGATTTTCCGGACCGAATTTGGGTACCCATTTTAGGGTCATTTTGGACACATTTAAAAATTCGCCAATAAAAACCTATCGAAGCTAGGACCACCAAATTTGGACCAAAATTTGCGACATTCTATCGAGCCGTTTCGGAGATATTCGCGAGTTTGCGTTTTAACATTACGGGAAAATACCCTGGACTCCCTGCGGTGAGTGGCGATTGTCGAGCATGGAGATGAAGGCCTAAGCCCTGTTAGGTCACGTTCCAAATTGCAAGTCGATCGGACATTTTGGGACCGAGATACGGGGTGTCAAAGTTTGGTCCATTTCCGTGACCATTGGGGCGGCCCCAATCGAAATTTCGGTCGCTTGCTCCGGGGTCAATAATGGAGCTACGAGAAAACGCTTGCGGGGACTTGTTCATGGGTCTCAATGGGAAGTACTGTGTGAGCGGTTTGAAATTCGGTGCAACGATTATAGGGAATAGTCGCGGCCGAAATGTGTCAAGTTTCGAAATTTTGACCCTATGAATGTCGGGTCCTATTGGGTCTGAAGTCAAACTTTTTTTTAAAATTGATGTACTCTTCGAGAGCACATTTTGGCTATTTCGGATTTTTAAATTTCGCGATAGGATTTTCTGGACAGAATTTGGGTACCAATTTTAGAATCATTTTGGACACATTTAAAAATTCGCCAATAAAAAAACTATTGAAGCTAGGACCGCCAAATTTGGAGGGTTTGTAGGTTTTACTAGGGTGACCGTTCACACCAAAATTTGCGACATTCTATCGAGCCGTTTCGGAGATATTCGCGAGTTTGTGTTTTAACATTACGGAAAAATACCCTGGACTCCCTGCGGTGAGCGGCGATTGTCGAGCATGGAGATGAAGGCCTAAGCCCTGTTAGGTCACGTTCCAAATTGCAAGTCGATCGGACACTTTGGGACCCAGATATGGGGTGTCAAAGTTTGGTCCATTTCCGTGACCATTGGGGCGGCCCCAATCGAAATTTCGGTCGCTTGCTCCGGGGTCAATCATGGAGCTACGAGAAAACGCTGGCGGTTGCTTGTTCATGTGTCTCAATGGGAAGTACTGTGTGAGCGGTTTGAAATTGGGTGCAACGGTTATAGGGAATAGTCGCCTCCGAAATGTGCCAAATTTCGAAATTTTGAATCTACGAAAGTCGGGTCCTATTGGGCCTGGAGACAAACTTTTTTTTTAAATTGATGTACTCTTCGAGAGCAACATTTTGGCTATTTCGGATTTTTAAATTTCGCGATAGGATATTCTGGACCGAATTTGGGCACCCATTTTAGGGTCATTTTGGACACCATTAAATATTCGCCAATAAAAAACTATCGAAGCTAAGACCACCAAGTTTGGAGGGTTTGTAGGTATTACTATGGTGCCCGTTCACACAAAAATTTGCAACATTCTATCGAGCCGTTTCGGAGATATTTGCGAGTTTGTGTTTTAACATTACGGAAAATTACTCTGGAATCCCTGCGGTGAGCGGCGATTGTCGAGCATGGAGATGAAGGCCTAAGCCCTGTTAGGTCACGTTCCAAATTGCAAGTCGATCGGACACTTTGGGACCGAGATATGGGGTGTCAAAGTTTGGTCCTTTTCCGTGACCATTGGGGCGGCCCCAATTGAAATTTCGGTCGCTTGCTCCGGGGTCAATAATGGAGCTACGAGAAAACGCTGGCGGGTGCTTGTTCATGTGTCTCAATGGGAAGTACTGTGTGAGCGGTTTGAAATTCGGTGCAACGGTTATAGGGAATAGTCGCCTCTGAAATACGTCAAATTTCGAAATTTTGACTCTACGAAAGTCGGGTCCTATTGGGCCTGGAGACAAACTTTTTTTTTAAATTTATGTACTCTTCGAGAGCAACATTTTGGCTATTTCGGATTTTTAAATTTCGCGATAGGATTTTCTGGACCGAATTTGGGTACCCATTTTAGGGTCATTTTGGACACATTTAAAAATTCGCCAATAAAAACCTATCGAAGCTAGGAACACCAAATTTGGAGGGTTTGTAGGTATTACTATGGTGCCCGTTCACACCAAAATTTGCGACATTCTATCGAGCCGTTTCGGAGATATTCGCGAGTTTGCGTTTTAATATTACGGAAAAATACCCTGGACCCCCTGCGGTTAGCCGCGATTGTCGAGCATGGAGAGGAAGGCCTAAGCCCTGTAAGGTCACTTTTCAATTTGCAAGTCGATCGGACAATTAGGGACCGAGATATGGGGTGTCAAATTTGGTCCATTTCCGTGACCATTGGGGCGGCTCCAATCAAAATTTCGGTCGCTTGCGCCTGGGTCAATAATGGCGCTACGAGAAAACGCTTGCGGGGACTTGTTCATGGGTCTCAATGGGAAGTACTGTGTGAGCGGTTTGAAATTCGGTGCAACGGTTATAGGGAATAGTCGCGGCCGAAATGTGTCAAATTTCGAAACTTTGACCCTATGAAAGTCGGGTCCTATTGGGTCTGAAGACAAACTTTTTTTTTAAATTGATGTACTCTTCGACAGCAACATTTGGCTATTTGAAATTTTTAAATTTCGCGATAGGATTTTCTGGACCGAACTTGGGTACCCATTTTAATGTCATTTTGGACACCTTTAAATATTCGCCAATAAAAAACTATCGAAGCTAGGCGCACCAAGTTTGGAGCGTTTGTAGGTATTACTATGGTGCCCGTTCACACCAAAATTTGCGACATTCTATCGAGCCGTTTCGGAGATTTTCGCGAGTTTGTGTTTTAACATTACGGAAAAATACCCTGGACCCCCTGCGGTGAGCGGCGATTGTCGAGCATGGAGAGGAAGGCCAGGTTTCAAATTGCAAGTCGATCGGACAATTAGGGACGGAGATATGGGGTGTCAAAGTTTGGTCCATTTCCGTGACCATTTTAGCGGCCCCAATCGAAATTTCGGTCGCTTGCGCCGGGGTCAATAATGGCGCTATGAGAAAACGCTTGCGGGGGCTTGTTCATGTGTCTCAATGGGAAGCACTGTGTGAGCGGTTTGAAATTCGGTGCAACGGTTATAGGGAATAGTGGCGTCCGAAATGTGTCAAATTTCGAAATTTTGACTCTATCGAAAGTCGGGTCCTATTGGGCCTGGAGACAAACTTTTTTTTAAATTGATGTACTCTTCGAGAGCAACATTTTGGCTATTTCGGATTTTTAAATTTCGCGATAGGATTTTCTGGACCGAATTTGGGTACCCATTTTAGGGTCATTTTGGACACATTTAAAAATTCGCCAATAAAAACCTATCGAAGCTAGGACCACCAAATTTGGAGGGTTTGTAGGTATTACTATGGTGCCCGTTCACACCAAAATTTGCGACATTCTATCGAGCCGTTTCGCAGATATTCGCGAGTTTGCGTTTTAATATTACGGAAAAATACGCTGGACTCCCTGCGGTGAGCGGCGATTGTCGAGCATGGAGATGAAGGCCTAAGCCCTGTTAGGTCACGTTCCAAATTGCAAGTCGATCGGACATTTTGGGACCGAGATATGGGGTGTTAAAGTTTGGTCCATTTCCGTGACCATTGGGGCGGCCCCAATCGAAATTTCGGTCGCTTGCTCCGGGGTCAATAAGGGAGCTACGAGAAAACGCTGGCGGGTGCTTGTTCATGTGTGTCAATGGGAAGTACTGTGTGAGCGGTTTGAAATTGGGTGCAACGGTTATAGGGAATAGTCGCGTCCGAAATGTGTCAAATTTCGAAATTTTGACTCTACGAAAGTCGGGTCCTATTGGGCCTGGAGACAAACTTTTTTTTTAAATTGATGTACTCTTCGAGAGCAACATTTTGGCTATTTCGGATTTTTAAATTTCGCGATAGGATTTTCTGGACCGAATTTGGGTACCCATTTTAGGGTCATTTTGGACACATTTAAAAATTCGCCAATAAAAACCTATCGAAGCTAGGACCACCAAATTTGGACCAAAATTTGCGACATTCTATCGAGCCGTTTCGGAGATATTCGCGAGTTTGCGTTTTAACATTACGGGAAAATACCCTGGACTCCCTGCGGTGAGTGGCGATTGTCGAGCATGGAGATGAAGGCCTAAGCCCTGTTAGGTCACGTTCCAAATTGCAAGTCGATCGGACATTTTGGGACCGAGATACGGGGTGTCAAAGTTTGGTCCATTTCCGTGACCATTGGGGCGGCCCCAATCGAAATTTCGGTCGCTTGCTCCGGGTTCAATAATGGAGCTACGAGAAAACGCTGGCGGGTGCTTGTTCATGTGTCTCAATGGGAAGTACTGTGGGAGCGGTTTGAAATTGCGTGCAACGGTTATAGGGAATAGTCGCCTCCGAAATGTGTCAAATTTCGAAATTTTGACTCTACGAAAGTCGGGTCCTATTGGGCCTGGAGACAAACTTTTTTTTAAATTGATGTACTCTTCGAGAGCAACATTTTGGCTATTTGGGATTTTTAAATTTCGCGATAGGATTTTCCGGACCGAATTTGGGTACCCATTTTAGGGTCATTTTGGACACATTTAAAAATTCGCCAATAAAAACCTATCGAAGCTAGGAGCACCAAATTTGGAGGGTTTGTAGGTATTACTATGGTGCCCGTTCACACCAAAATTTGCGACATTCTATCGAGCCGTTTCGGAGATATTCGCGAGTTTGCATTTTAATATTACGGAAAAATACCCTGGACCCCCTGCGGTGAGCCGCGATTGTCGAGCATAGAGATGAAGGCCTAAGCCCTGTTAGGTCACGTTCCAAATTGCTAGTCGATCGGACAATTAGGGACCAAGATATGGGGTGTCAAAGTTTCGTCCATTTCCGTGACCATTGGGACGGCCCCAATCGAAATTTCGGTCGCTTGCTCCGGGGTCAATAATGGAGCTACGAGAAAACGCTTGCGGGGGCTTGTTCATGTGTCTCAATGGAAAGTACTGTGTGAGCGGTTTGAAATTCGATGCAACGGTTATAGGGAATAGTCGCGGTCGAAATGTGTCAAATTTCGAAATTTTGACCCTATGAAAGTCGGGTCCTATTGGGTCTGAAGTCAAACTTTTTTTTTAAAATTGATGTACTCTTCGAGAGCACATTTTGGCTATTTCGGATTTTTAAATTTCGCGATAGGATTTTCTGGACAGAATTTGGGTACCAATTTTAGAATCATTTTGGACACATTTAAAAATTCGCCAATAAAAAAACTATTGAAGCTAGGACCGCCAAATTTGGAGGGTTTGTAGGTTTTACTAGGGTGACCGTTCACACCAAAATTTGCGACATTCTATCGAGCCGTTTCGGAGATATTCGCGAGTTTGTGTTTTAACATTACGGAAAAATACCCTGGACTCCCTGCGGTGAGCGGCGATTGTCGAGCATGGAGATGAAGGCCTAAGCCCTGTTAGGTCACGTTCCAAATTGCAAGTCGATCGGACACTTTGGGACCCAGATATGGGGTGTCAAAGTTTGGTCCATTTCCGTGACCATTGGGGCGGCCCCAATCGAAATTTCGGTCGCTTGCTCCGGGGTCAATCATGGAGCTACGAGAAAACGCTGGCGGTTGCTTGTTCATGTGTCTCAATGGGAAGTACTGTGTGAGCGGTTTGAAATTGGGTGCAACGGTTATAGGGAATAGTCGCCTCCGAAATGTGCCAAATTTCGAAATTTTGAATCTACGAAAGTCGGGTCCTATTGGGCCTGGAGACAAACTTTTTTTTTAAATTGATGTACTCTTCGAGAGCAACATTTTGGCTATTTCGGATTTTTAAATTTCGCGATAGGATATTCTGGACCGAATTTGGGCACCCATTTTAGGGTCATTTTGGACACCATTAAATATTCGCCAATAAAAAACTATCGAAGCTAAGACCACCAAGTTTGGAGGGTTTGTAGGTATTACTATGGTGCCCGTTCACACAAAAATTTGCAACATTCTATCGAGCCGTTTCGGAGATATTCGCGAGTTTGTGTTTTAACATTACGGAAAAATACCCTGGACTCCCTGCGGTGAGCGGCGATTGTCGAGCATGGAGATGAAGGCCAAAGCCCTGTTAGGTCACGTTCCAAATTGCAAGTCGATCGGACACTTTGGGACCCAGATATGGGGTGTCAAAGTTTGGTCCATTTCCGTGACCATTGGGGCGGCCCCAATCGAAATTTCGGTCGCTTGCTCCGGGGTCAATCATGGAGCTACGAGAAAACGCTGGCGGTTGCTTGTTCATGTGTCTCAATGGGAAGTACTGTGTGAGCGGTTTGAAATTGGGTGCAACGGTTATAGGGAATAGTCGCCTCCGAAATGTGCCAAATTTCGAAATTTTGAATCTACGAAAGTCGGGTCCTATTGGGCCTGGAGACAAACTTTTTTTTTAAATTGATGTACTCTTCGAGAGCAACATTTTGGCTATTTCGGATTTTTAAATTTCGCGATAGGATTTTCTGGACCGAATTTGGGTACCCATTTTAGGGTCATTTTGGACACATTTAAAAATTCGCCAATAAAAACCTATCGAAGCTAGGACCACCAAATTTGGACCAAAATTTGCGACATTCTATCGAGCCGTTTCGGAGATATTCGCGAGTTTGCGTTTTAACATTACGGGAAAATACCCTGGACTCCCTGCGGTGAGTGGCGATTGTCGAGCATGGAGATGAAGGCCTAAGCCCTGTTAGGTCACGTTCCAAATTGCAAGTCGATCGGACATTTTGGGACCGAGATACGGGGTGTCAAAGTTTGGTCCATTTCCGTGACCATTGGGGCGGCCCCAATCGAAATTTCGGTCGCTTGCTCCGGGTTCAATAATGGAGCTACGAGAAAACGCTGGCGGGTGCTTGTTCATGTGTCTCAATGGGAAGTACTGTGGGAGCGGTTTGAAATTGCGTGCAACGGTTATAGGGAATAGTCGCCTCCGAAATGTGTCAAATTTCGAAATTTTGACTCTACGAAAGTCGGGTCCTATTGGGCCTGGAGACAAACTTTTTTTTAAATTGATGTACTCTTCGAGAGCAACATTTTGGCTATTTGGGATTTTTAAATTTCGCGATAGGATTTTCCGGACCGAATTTGGGTACCCATTTTAGGGTCATTTTGGACACATTTAAAAATTCGCCAATAAAAACCTATCGAAGCTAGGAGCACCAAATTTGGAGGGTTTGTAGGTATTACTATGGTGCCCGTTCACACCAAAATTTGCGACATTCTATCGAGCCGTTTCGGAGATATTCGCGAGTTTGCATTTTAATATTACGGAAAAATACCCTGGACCCCCTGTGGTGAGCCGCGATTGTCGAGCATAGAGATGAAGGCCTAAGCCCTGTTAGGTCACGTTCCAAATTGCTAGTCGATCGGACAATTAGGGACCAAGATATGGGGTGTCAAAGTTTCGTCCATTTCCGTGACCATTGGGACGGCCCCAATCGAAATTTCGGTCGCTTGCTCCGGGGTCAATAATGGAGCTACGAGAAAACGCTTGCGGGGGCTTGTTCATGTGTCTCAATGGGAAGTACTGTGTGAGCGGTTTGAAATTCGATGCAACGGTTATAGGGAATAGTCGCGGTCGAAATGTGTCAAATTTCGAAATTTTGACCCTATGAAAGTCGGGTCCTATTGGGTCTGAAGTCAAACTTTTTTTTTAAAATTGATGTACTCTTCGAGAGCACATTTTGGCTATTTCGGATTTTTAAATTTCGCGATAGGATTTTCTGGACAGAATTTGGGTACCAATTTTAGAATCATTTTGGACACATTTAAAAATTCGCCAATAAAAAAACTATTGAAGCTAGGACCGCCAAATTTGGAGGGTTTGTAGGTTTTACTAGGGTGACCGTTCACACCAAAATTTGCGACATTCTATCGAGCCGTTTCGGAGATATTCGCGAGTTTGTGTTTTAACATTACGGAAAAATACCCTGGACTCCCTGCGGTGAGCGGCGATTGTCGAGCATGGAGATGAAGGCCTAAGCCCTGTTAGGTCACGTTCCAAATTGCAAGTCGATCGGACACTTTGGGACCCAGATATGGGGTGTCAAAGTTTGGTCCATTTCCGTGACCATTGGGGCGGCCCCAATCGAAATTTCGGTCGCTTGCTCCGGGGTCAATCATGGAGCTACGAGAAAACGCTGGCGGTTGCTTGTTCATGTGTCTCAATGGGAAGTACTGTGTGAGCGGTTTGAAATTGGGTGCAACGGTTATAGGGAATAGTCGCCTCCGAAATGTGCCAAATTTCGAAATTTTGAATCTACGAAAGTCGGGTCCTATTGGGCCTGGAGACAAACTTTTTTTTTAAATTGATGTACTCTTCGAGAGCAACATTTTGGCTATTTCGGATTTTTAAATTTCGCGATAGGATATTCTGGACCGAATTTGGGCACCCATTTTAGGGTCATTTTGGACACCATTAAATATTCGCCAATAAAAAACTATCGAAGCTAAGACCACCAAGTTTGGAGGGTTTGTAGGTATTACTATGGTGCCCGTTCACACAAAAATTTGCAACATTCTATCGAGCCGTTTCGGAGATATTTGCGAGTTTGTGTTTTAACATTACGGAAAATTACTCTGGAATCCCTGCGGTGAGCGGCGATTGTCGAGCATGGAGATGAAGGCCTAAGCCCTGTTAGGTCACGTTCCAAATTGCAAGTCGATCGGACACTTTGGGACCGAGATATGGGGTGTCAAAGTTTGGTCCTTTTCCGTGACCATTGGGGCGGCCCCAATTGAAATTTCGGTCGCTTGCTCCGGGGTCAATAATGGAGCTACGAGAAAACGCTGGCGGGTGCTTATTCATGTGTCTCAATGGGAAGTACTGTGTGAGCGGTTTGAAATTCGGTGCAACGGTTATAGGGAATAGTCGCCTCTGAAATACGTCAAATTTCGAAATTTTGACTCTACGAAAGTCGGGTCCTATTGGGCCTGGAGACAAACTTTTTTTTTAAATTTATGTACTCTTCGAGAGCAACATTTTGGCTATTTCGGATTTTTAAATTTCGCGATAGGATTTTCTGGACCGAATTTGGGTACCCATTTTAGGGTCATTTTGGACACATTTAAAAATTCGCCAATAAAAACCTATCGAAGCTAGGAACACCAAATTTGGAGGGTTTGTAGGTATTACTATGGTGCCCGTTCACACCAAAATTTGCGACATTCTATCGAGCCGTTTCGGAGATATTCGCGAGTTTGCGTTTTAATATTACGGAAAAATACCCTGGACCCCCTGCGGTTAGCCGCGATTGTCGAGCATGGAGAGGAAGGCCTAAGCCCTGTAAGGTCACTTTTCAATTTGCAAGTCGATCGGACAATTAGGGACCGAGATATGGGGTGTCAAATTTGGTCCATTTCCGTGACCATTGGGGCGGCTCCAATCAAAATTTCGGTCGCTTGCGCCTGGGTCAATAATGGCGCTACGAGAAAACGCTTGCGGGGACTTGTTCATGGGTCTCAATGGGAAGTACTGTGTGAGCGGTTTGAAATTCGGTGCAACGGTTATAGGGAATAGTCGCGGCCGAAATGTGTCAAATTTCGAAACTTTGACCCTATGAAAGTCGGGTCCTATTGGGTCTGAAGACAAACTTTTTTTTTAAATTGATGTACTCTTCGACAGCAACATTTGGCTATTTGAAATTTTTAAATTTCGCGATAGGATTTTCTGGACCGAACTTGGGTACCCATTTTAATGTCATTTTGGACACCTTTAAATATTCGCCAATAAAAAACTATCGAAGCTAGGCGCACCAAGTTTGGAGCGTTTGTAGGTATTACTATGGTGCCCGTTCACACCAAAATTTGCGACATTCTATCGAGCCGTTTCGGAGATTTTCGCGAGTTTGTGTTTTAACATTACGGAAAAATACCCTGGACCCCCTGCGGTGAGCGGCGATTGTCGAGCATGGAGAGGAAGGCCAGGTTTCAAATTGCAAGTCGATCGGACAATTAGGGACGGAGATATGGGGTGTCAAAGTTTGGTCCATTTCCGTGACCATTTTAGCGGCCCCAATCGAAATTTCGGTCGCTTGCGCCGGGGTCAATAATGGCGCTATGAGAAAACGCTTGCGGGGGCTTGTTCATGTGTCTCAATGGGAAGCACTGTGTGAGCGGTTTGAAATTCGGTGCAACGGTTATAGGGAATAGTGGCGTCCGAAATGTGTCAAATTTCGAAATTTTGACTCTATCGAAAGTCGGGTCCTATTGGGCCTGGAGACAAACTTTTTTTTAAATTGATGTACTCTTCGAGAGCAACATTTTGGCTATTTCGGATTTTTAAATTTCGCGATAGGATTTTCTGGACCGAATTTGGGTACCCATTTTAGGGTCATTTTGGACACATTTAAAAATTCGCCAATAAAAACCTATCGAAGCTAGGACCACCAAATTTGGAGGGTTTGTAGGTATTACTATGGTGCCCGTTCACACCAAAATTTGCGACATTCTATCGAGCCGTTTCGCAGATATTCGCGAGTTTGCGTTTTAATATTACGGAAAAATACGCTGGACTCCCTGCGGTGAGCGGCGATTGTCGAGCATGGAGATGAAGGCCTAAGCCCTGTTAGGTCACGTTCCAAATTGCAAGTCGATCGGACATTTTGGGACCGAGATATGGGGTGTTAAAGTTTGGTCCATTTCCGTGACCATTGGGGCGGCCCCAATCGAAATTTCGGTCGCTTGCTCCGGGGTCAATAAGGGAGCTACGAGAAAACGCTGGCGGGTGCTTGTTCATGTGTGTCAATGGGAAGTACTGTGTGAGCGGTTTGAAATTGGGTGCAACGGTTATAGGGAATAGTCGCGTCCGAAATGTGTCAAATTTCGAAATTTTGACTCTACGAAAGTCGGGTCCTATTGGGCCTGGAGACAAACTTTTTTTTTAAATTGATGTACTCTTCGAGAGCAACATTTTGGCTATTTCGGATTTTTAAATTTCGCGATAGGATTTTCTGGACCGAATTTGGGTACCCATTTTAGGGTCATTTTGGACACATTTAAAAATTCGCCAATAAAAACCTATCGAAGCTAGGACCACCAAATTTGGACCAAAATTTGCGACATTCTATCGAGCCGTTTCGGAGATATTCGCGAGTTTGCGTTTTAACATTACGGGAAAATACCCTGGACTCCCTGCGGTGAGTGGCGATTGTCGAGCATGGAGATGAAGGCCTAAGCCCTGTTAGGTCACGTTCCAAATTGCAAGTCGATCGGACATTTTGGGACCGAGATACGGGGTGTCAAAGTTTGGTCCATTTCCGTGACCATTGGGGCGGCCCCAATCGAAATTTCGGTCGCTTGCTCCGGGTTCAATAATGGAGCTACGAGAAAACGCTGGCGGGTGCTTGTTCATGTGTCTCAATGGGAAGTACTGTGGGAGCGGTTTGAAATTGCGTGCAACGGTTATAGGGAATAGTCGCCTCCGAAATGTGTCAAATTTCGAAATTTTGACTCTACGAAAGTCGGGTCCTATTGGGCCTGGAGACAAACTTTTTTTTAAATTGATGTACTCTTCGAGAGCAACATTTTGGCTATTTGGGATTTTTAAATTTCGCGATAGGATTTTCCGGACCGAATTTGGGTACCCATTTTAGGGTCATTTTGGACACATTTAAAAATTCGCCAATAAAAACCTATCGAAGCTAGGAGCACCAAATTTGGAGGGTTTGTAGGTATTACTATGGTGCCCGTTCACACCAAAATTTGCGACATTCTATCGAGCCGTTTCGGAGATATTCGCGAGTTTGCATTTTAATATTACGGAAAAATACCCTGGACCCCCTGCGGTGAGCCGCGATTGTCGAGCATAGAGATGAAGGCCTAAGCCCTGTTAGGTCACGTTCCAAATTGCTAGTCGATCGGACAATTAGGGACCAAGATATGGGGTGTCAAAGTTTCGTCCATTTCCGTGACCATTGGGACGGCCCCAATCGAAATTTCGGTCGCTTGCTCCGGGGTCAATAATGGAGCTACGAGAAAACGCTTGCGGGGGCTTGTTCATGTGTCTCAATGGGAAGTACTGTGTGAGCGGTTTGAAATTCGATGCAACGGTTATAGGGAATAGTCGCGGTCGAAATGTGTCAAATTTCGAAATTTTGACCCTATGAAAGTCGGGTCCTTTTGGGTCTGAAGACACACTTCTTTTTTAAATTGATGTACTCTTCGACAGCAACATTTTGGCTATTTCAGATTTTTAAATTTCGCGATAGGATTTTCTGGACGAATTTGGGTACCCATTTTAGGGTCATTTTGGACACCTTTAAATATTCGCCAATAAAAAACTATCGAAGCTAAGACAACCAAGTTTGGAGGGTTTGTAGGTATTACTATGGTGCCCGTTCACACAAAAATTTGCAACATTCTATCGAGCCGTTTCGGAGATATTTGCGAGTTTGTGTTTAACATTACGGAAAAATACTCTGGAATCCCTGCGGTGAGCGGCGATTGTCGAGCATGGAGATGAAGGCCTAAGCCCTGTTAGGTCACGTTCCAAATTGCAAGTCGATCGGACACTTTGGGACCGAGATATGGGGTGTCAAAGTTTGGTCCATTTCCGTGACCATTGGGGCGGCCCCAATTGAAATTTCGGTCGCTTGCTCCGGGGTCAATAATGGAGCTACGAGAAAACGCTGGCGGGTGCTTGTTCATGTGTCTCAATGGGAAGTACTGTGTGAGTGGTTTGAAATTCGGTGCAACGGTTATAGGGAAGAGTCGCCTCTGAAATATGTCAAATTTCGAAATTTTGACTCTACGAAAGTCGGGTCCTATTGGGCCTGGAGACAAACTTTTTTTTTAAATTTATGTACTCTTCGAGAGCAACATTTTGGCTATTTCGGATTTTTAAATTTCGCGATAGGATTTTCTGGACCGAATTTGGGTACCCATTTTAGGGTCATTTTGGACACATTTAAAAATTCGCCAATAAAAACCTATCGAAGCTAGGACCACCAAATTTGGAGGGTTTGTAGGTATTACTATGGTGCCCGTTCACACCAAAATTTGCGACATTCTATCGAGCCGTTTCGGAAATATTCGCGAGTTTGCGTTTTAATATTACGGAAAAATACCCTGGACCCCCTGCGGTGAGCCGCGATTGTCGAGCATGGAGAGGAAGGCCTAAGCCCTGTTAGGTCACGTTCCAAATTGCAAGTCGATCGGACATTTTGGGACCGAGATACGGGGTGTCAAAGTTTGGTCCATTTCCGTGACCATTGGGGCGGCCCCAATCGAAATTTCGGTCGCTTGCTCCGGGGTCAATAATGGAGCTACGAGAAAACGCTTGCGGGGACTTGTTCATGGGTCTCAATGGGAAGTACTGTGTGAGCGGTTTGAAATTCGGTGCAACGATTATAGGGAATAGTCGCGGCCGAAATGTGTCAAATTTCGAAATTTTGACCCTATGAAAGTCGGGTCCTATTGGGTCTGAAGTCAAACTTTTTTTTTAAAATTGATGTACTCTTCGAGAGCACATTTTGGCTATTTCGGATTTTTAAATTTCGCGATAGGATTTTCTGGACAGAATTTGGGTACCAATTTTAGAATCATTTTGGACACATTTAAAAATTCGCCAATAAAAAAACTATTGAAGCTAGGACCACCAAATTTGGAGGGTTTGTAGGTTTTACTAGGGTGACCGTTCACACCAAAATTTGCGACATTCTATCGAGCCGTTTCGGAGATATTCGCGAGTTTGTGTTTTAACATTACGGAAAAATACCCTGGACTCCCTGCGGTGAGCGGCGATTGTCGAGCATGGAGATGAAGGCCTAAGCCCTGTTAGGTCACGTTCCAAATTGCAGGTCGATCGGACACTTTGGGACCCAGATATGGGGTGTCAAAGTTTGGTCCATTTCCGTGACCATTGGGGCGGCCCCAATCGAAATTTCGGTCGCTTGCTCCGGGGTCAATCATGGAGCTACGAGAAAACGCTGGCGGGTGCTTGTTCATGTGTCTCAATGGGAAGTACTGTGTGAGCGGTTTGAAATTGGGTGCAACGGTTATAGGGAATAGTCGCCTCCGAAATGTGCCAAATTTCGAAATTTTGAATCTACGAAAGTCGGGTCCTATTGGGCCTGGAGACAAACTTTTTTTTTAAATTGATGTACTCTTCGAGAGCAACATTTTGGCTATTTCGGATTTTTAAATTTCGCGATAGGATATTCTGGACCGAATTTGGGCACCCATTTTAGGGTCATTTTGGACACCTTTAAATATTCGCCAATAAAAAACTATCGAAGCTAAGACCACCAAGTTTGGAGGGTTTGTAGGTATTACTATGGTGCCCGTTCACACAAAAATTTGCAACATTCTATCGAGCCGTTTCGGAGATATTCGCGAGTTTGCATTTTAATATTACGGAAAAATACCCTGGACCCCCTGCGGTGAGCCGCGATTGTCGAGCATAGAGATGAAGGCCTAAGCCCTGTTAGGTCACGTTCCAAATTGCTAGTCGATCGGACAATTAGGGACCAAGATATGGGGTGTCAAAGTTTCGTCCATTTCCGTGACCATTGGGACGGCCCCAATCGAAATTTCGGTCGCTTGCTCCGGGGTCAATAATGGAGCTACGAGAAAACGCTTGCGGGGGCTTGTTCATGTGTCTCAATGGGAAGTACTGTGTGAGCGGTTTGAAATTCGATGCAACGGTTATAGGGAATAGTCGCGGTCGAAATGTGTCAAATTTCGAAATTTTGACCCTATGAAAGTCGGGTCCTTTTGGGTCTGAAGACACACTTCTTTTTTAAATTGATGTACTCTTCGACAGCAACATTTTGGCTATTTCAGATTTTTAAATTTCGCGATAGGATTTTCTGGACCGAATTTGGGTACCCATTTTAGGGTCATTTTGGACACCTTTAAATATTCGCCAATAAAAAACTATCGAAGCTAAGACAACCAAGTTTGGAGGGTTTGTAGGTATTACTATGGTGCCCGTTCACACAAAAATTTGCAACATTCTATCGAGCCGTTTCGGAGATATTTGCGAGTTTGTGTTTAACATTACGGAAAAATACTCTGGAATCCCTGCGGTGAGCGGCGATTGTCGAGCATGGAGATGAAGGCCTAAGCCCTGTTAGGTCACGTTCCAAATTGCAAGTCGATCGGACACTTTGGGACCGAGATATGGGGTGTCAAAGTTTGGTCCATTTCCGTGACCATTGGGGCGGCCCCAATTGAAATTTCGGTCGCTTGCTCCGGGGTCAATAATGGAGCTACGAGAAAACGCTGGCGGGTGCTTGTTCATGTGTCTCAATGGGAAGTACTGTGTGAGTGGTTTGAAATTCGGTGCAACGGTTATAGGGAAGAGTCGCCTCTGAAATATGTCAAATTTCGAAATTTTGACTCTACGAAAGTCGGGTCCTATTGGGCCTGGAGACAAACTTTTTTTTTAAATTTATGTACTCTTCGAGAGCAACATTTTGGCTATTTCGGATTTTTAAATTTCGCGATAGGATTTTCTGGACCGAATTTGGGTACCCATTTTAGGGTCATTTTGGACACATTTAAAAATTCGCCAATAAAAACCTATCGAAGCTAGGACCACCAAATTTGGAGGGTTTGTAGGTATTACTATGGTGCCCGTTCACACCAAAATTTGCGACATTCTATCGAGCCGTTTCGGAAATATTCGCGAGTTTGCGTTTTAATATTACGGAAAAATACCCTGGACCCCCTGCGGTGAGCCGCGATTGTCGAGCATGGAGAGGAAGGCCTAAGCCCTGTAAGGTCACTTTTCAATTTGCAAGTCGATCGGACAATTAGGGACCGAGATATGGGGTGTCAAATTTGGTCCATTTCCGTGACCATTGGGACGGCTCCAATCAAAATTTCGGTCGCTTGCGCCTGGGTCAATAATGGCGCTACGAGAAAACGCTTGCGGGGACTTGTTCATGGGTCTCAATGGGAAGTACTGTGTGAGCGGTTTGAAATTCGGTGCAACGGTTATAGGGAATAGTCGCGGCCGAAATGTGTCAAATTTCGAAACTTTGACCCTATGAAAGTCGGGTCCTATTGGGTCTGAAGACAAACTTTTTTTTAAAATTGATGTACTCTTCGACAGCAACATTTGGCTATTTGAAATTTTTAAATTTCGCGATAGGATTTTCTGGACCGAACTTGGGTACCCATTTTAGGGTCATTTTGGACACATTTAAAAATTCGCCAATAAAAACCTATCGAAGCTAGGACCACCAAATTTGGACCAAAATTTGCGACATTCTATCGAGCCGTTTCGGAGATATTCGCGAGTTTGCGTTTTAACATTACGGGAAAATACCCTGGACTCCCTGCGGTGAGTGGCGATTGTCGAGCATGGAGATGAAGGCCTAAGCCCTGTTAGGTCACGTTCCAAATTGCAAGTCGATCGGACATTTTGGGACCGAGATACGGGGTGTCAAAGTTTGGTCCATTTCCGTGACCATTGGGGCGGCCCCAATCGAAATTTCGGTCGCTTGCTCCGGGGTCAATAATGGAGCTACGAGAAAACGCTTGCGGGGACTTGTTCATGGGTCTCAATGGGAAGTACTGTGTGAGCGGTTTGAAATTCGGTGCAACGATTATAGGGAATAGTCGCGGCCGAAATGTGTCAAATTTCGAAATTTTGACCCTATGAAAGTCGGGTCCTATTGGGTCTGAAGTCAAACTTTTTTTTTAAAATTGATGTACTCTTCGAGAGCACATTTTGGCTATTTCGGATTTTTAAATTTCGCGATAGGATTTTCTGGACAGAATTTGGGTACCAATTTTAGAATCATTTTGGACACATTTAAAAATTCGCCAATAAAAAAACTATTGAAGCTAGGACCACCAAATTTGGAGGGTTTGTAGGTTTTACTAGGGTGACCGTTCACACCAAAATTTGCGACATTCTATCGAGCCGTTTCGGAGATATTCGCGAGTTTGTGTTTTAACATTACGGAAAAATACCCTGGACTCCCTGCGGTGAGCGGCGATTGTCGAGCATGGAGATGAAGGCCTAAGCCCTGTTAGGTCACGTTCCAAATTGCAGGTCGATCGGACACTTTGGGACCCAGATATGGGGTGTCAAAGTTTGGTCCATTTCCGTGACCATTGGGGCGGCCCCAATCGAAATTTCGGTCGCTTGCTCCGGGGTCAATCATGGAGCTACGAGAAAACGCTGGCGGGTGCTTGTTCATGTGTCTCAATGGGAAGTACTGTGTGAGCGGTTTGAAATTGGGTGCAACGGTTATAGGGAATAGTCGCCTCCGAAATGTGCCAAATTTCGAAATTTTGAATCTACGAAAGTCGGGTCCTATTGGGCCTGGAGACAAACTTTTTTTTTAAATTGATGTACTCTTCGAGAGCAACATTTTGGCTATTTCGGATTTTTAAATTTCGCGATAGGATATTCTGGACCGAATTTGGGCACCCATTTTAGGGTCATTTTGGACACCTTTAAATATTCGCCAATAAAAAACTATCGAAGCTAAGACCACCAAGTTTGGAGGGTTTGTAGGTATTACTATGGTGCCCGTTCACACAAAAATTTGCAACATTCTATCGAGCCGTTTCGGAGATATTTGCGAGTTTGTGTTTTAACATTACGGAAAAATACTCTGGAATCCCTGCGGTGAGCGGCGATTGTCGAGCATGGAGATGAAGGCCTAAGCCCTGTTAGGTCACGTTCCAAATTGCAAGTCGATCGGACACTTTGGGACCGAGATATGGGGTGTCAAAGTTTGGTCCTTTTCCGTGACCATTGGGGCGGCCCCAATTGAAATTTCGGTCGCTTGCTCCGGGGTCAATAATGGAGCTACGAGAAAACGCTGGCGGGTGCTTGTTCATGTGTCTCAATGGGAAGTACTGTGTGAGCGGTTTGAAATTCGGTGCAACGGTTATAGGGAATAGTCGCCTCTGAAATACGTCAAATTTCGAAATTTTGACTCTACGAAAGTCGGGTCCTATTGGGCCTGGAGACAAACTTTTTTTTTAAATTTATGTACTCTTCGAGAGCAACATTTTGGCTATTTCGGATTTTTAAATTTCGCGATAGGATTTTCTGGACCGAATTTGGGTACCCATTTTAGGGTCATTTTGGACACATTTAAAAATTCGCCAATAAAAACCTATCGAAGCTAGGACCACCAAATTTGGAGGGTTTGTAGGTATTACTATGGTGCCCGTTCACACCAAAATTTGCGACATTCTATCGAGCCGTTTCGGAGATATTCGCGAGTTTGCGTTTTAATATTACGGAAAAATACCCTGGACCCCCTGCGGTTAGCCACGATTGTCGAGCATGGAGAGGAAGGCCTAAGCCCTGTAAGGTCACTTTTCAATTTGCAAGTCGATCGGACAATTAGGGACCGAGATATGGGGTGTCAAATTTGGTCCATTTCCGTGACCATTGGGGCGGCTCCAATCAAAATTTCGGTCGCTTGCGCCTGGGTCAATAATGGCGCTACGAGAAAACGCTTGCGGGGACTTGTTCATGGGTCTCAATGGGAAGTACTGTGTGAGCGGTTTGAAATTCGGTGCAACGGTTATAGGGAATAGTCGCGGCCGAAATGTGTCAAATTTCGAAACTTTGACCCTATGAAAGTCGGGTCCTATTGGGTCTGAAGACAAACTTTTTTTTTAAATTGATGTACTCTTCGACAGCAACATTTGGCTATTTCAAATTTTTAAATTTCGCGATAGGATTTTCTGGACCGAACTTGGGTACCCATTTTAATGTCATTTTGGACACCTTTAAATATTCGCCAATAAAAAACTATCGAAGCTAGGCGCACCAAGTTTGGAGCGTTTGTAGGTATTACTATGGTGCCCGTTCACACCAAAATTTGCGACATTCTATCGAGCCGTTTCGGAGATTTTCGCGAGTTTGTGTTTTAACATTACGGAAAAATACCCTGGACCCCCTGCGGTGAGCGGCGATTGTCGAGCATGGAGAGGAAGGTCAGGTTTCAAATTGCAAGTCGATCGGACAATTAGGGACCGAGATATGGGGTGTCAAAGTTTGGTACATTTCCGTGACCATTTTAGCGGCCCCAATCGAAATTTCGGTCGCTTGCGCCGGGGTCAATAATGGCGCTATGAGAAAACGCTTGCGGGGGCTTGTTCATGTGTCTCAATGGGAAGTACTGTGTGAGCGGTTTGAAATTCGGTGCAACGGTTATAGGGAATAGTGGCGTCCGAAATGTGTCAAATTTCGAAATTTTGACTCTATCGAAAGTCGGGTCCTATTGGGCCTGGAGACAAACTTTTTTTTAAATTGATGTACTCTTCGAGAGCAACATTTTGGCTATTTCGGATTTTTAAATTTCGCGATAGGATTTTCTGGACAGAATTTGGGTACCAATTTTAGAATCATTTTGGACACATTTAAAAATTCGCCAATAAAAAAACTATTGAAGCTAGGACCACCAAATTTGGAGGGTTTGTAGGTTTTACTAGGGTGACCGTTCACACCAAAATTTGCGACATTCTATCGAGCCGTTTCGGAGATATTCGCGAGTTTGTGTTTTAACATTACGGAAAAATACCCTGGACTCCCTGCGGTGAGCGGCGATTGTCGAGCATGGAGATGAAGGCCTAAGCCCTGTTAGGTCACGTTCCAAATTGCAGGTTGATCGGACACTTTGGGACCCAGATATGGGGTGTCAAAGTTTGGTCCATTTCCGTGACCATTGGGGCGGCCCCAATCGAAATTTCGGTCGCTTGCTCCGGGGTCAATAATGGAGCTACGAGAAAACGCTGGCGGGTGCTTGTTCATGTGTCTCAATGGGAAGTACTGTGTGAGCGGTTTGAAATTGGGTGCAACGGTTATAGGGAATAGTCGCCTCCGAAATGTGCCAAATTTCGAAATTTTGAATCTACGAAAGTCGGGTCCTATTGGGCCTGGAGACAAACTTTTTTTTTAAATTTATGTACTCTTCGAGAGCAACATTTTGGCTATTTCGGATTTTTAAATTTCGCGATAGGATTTTCTGGACCGAATTTGGGTACCCATTTTAGGGTCATTTTGGACACATTTAAAAATTCGCCAATAAAAACCTATCGAAGCTAGGACCACCAAATTCGGAGGGTTTGTAGGTATTACTATGGTGTCCGTTCACACCAAAATTTGCGACATTCTATCGAGCCGTTTCGAAGATATTCGCGAGTTTGCGTTTTAATGTTACGGAAAAATACCCTGGACCCCCTGCGGTGAGCCGCGATTGTCGAGCATGGAGAGGAAGGCCTAAGCCCTGTAAGGTCACTTTTCAATTTGCAAGTCGATCGGACAATTAGGGACCGAGATATGGGGTGTCAAATTTGGTCCATTTCCGGTGACCATTGGGACGGCTCCAATCAAAATTTCGGTCGCTTGCTCCGGGGTCAATAATGGAGCTACGAGAAAACGCTGGCGGGGACTTGTTCATGGGTCTCAATGGGAAGTACTGTGTGAGCGGTTTGAAATTCGGTGCAACGGTTATAGGGAATAGTCGCGGCCGAAATGTGTCAAATTTCGAAACTTTGACCCTATGAAAGTCGGGTCCTATTGGGTCTGAAGACAAACTTTTTTTTAAAATTGATGTACTCTTCGAGAGCACATTTTGGCTATTTCGGATTTTTAAATTTCGCGATAGGATTTTCTGGACAGAATTTGGGTACCCATTTTAGGGTCATTTTGGACACATTTAAAAATTCGCCAATAAAAACCTATCGAAGCTAGGACCACCAAATTTGGACCAAAATTTGCGACATTCTATCGAGCCGTTTCGGAGATATTCGCGAGTTTGCGTTTTAACATTACGGGAAAATACCCTGGACCCCCTGCGGTGAGCTGCGATTGTCGAGCATGGAGATGAAGGCCTAAGCCCTGTTAGGTCACGTTCCAAATTGCAAGTCGATCGGACATTTTGGGACCGAGATACGGGGTGTCAAAGTTTGGTCCATTTCCGTGACCATTGGGGCGGCCCCAATCGAAATTTCGGTCGCTTGCTCCGGGGTCAATAATGGAGCTACGAGAAAACGCTTGCGGGGACTTGTTCATGGGTCTCAATGGGAAGTACTGTGTGAGCGGTTTGAAATTCGGTGCAACGATTATAGGGAATAGTCGCGGCCGAAATGTGTCAAATTTCGAAATTTTGACCCTATGAAAGTCGGGTCCTATTGGGTCTGAAGTCAAACTTTTTTTTTAAAATTGATGTACTCTTCGAGAGCACATTTTGGCTATTTCGGATTTTTAAATTTCGCGATAGGATTTTCTGGACAGAATTTGGGTACCAATTTTAGAATCATTTTGGACACATTTAAAAATTCGCCAATAAAAAAACTATTGAAGCTAGGACCACCAAATTTGGAGGGTTTGTAGGTTTTACTAGGGTGACCGTTCACACCAAAATTTGCGACATTCTATCGAGCCGTTTCGGAGATATTCGCGAGTTTGTGTTTTAACATTACGGAAAAATACCCTGGACTCCCTGCGGTGAGCGGCGATTGTCGAGCATGGAGATGAAGGCCTAAGCCCTGTTAGGTCACGTTCCAAATTGCAAGTCGATCGGACACTTTGGGACCCAGATATGGGGTGTCAAAGTTTGGTCCATTTCCGTGACCATTGGGGCGGCCCCAATCGAAATTTCGGTCGCTTGCTCCGGGGTCAATCATGGAGCTACGAGAAAACGCTGGCGGGTGCTTGTTCATGTGTCTCAATGGGAAGTACTGTGTGAGCGGTTTGAAATTGGGTGCAACGGTTATAGGGAATAGTCGCCTCCGAAATGTGCCAAATTTCGAAATTTTGAATCTACGAAAGTCGGGTCCTATTGGGCCTGGAGACAAACTTTTTTTTTAAATTGATGTACTCTTCGAGAGCAACATTTTGGCTATTTCGGATTTTTAAATTTCGCGATAGGATATTCTGGACCGAATTTGGGCACCCATTTTAGGGTCATTTTGGACACCTTTAAATATTCGCCAATAAAAAACTATCGAAGCTAAGACCACCAAGTTTGGAGGGTTTGTAGGTATTACTATGGTGCCCGTTCACACCAAAATTTGCGACATTCTATCGAGCCGTTTCGGAGATTTTCGCGAGTTTGTGTTTTAACATTACGGGAAAATACCCTGGACCCCATGCGGTGAGCGGCGATTGTCGAGCATGGAGAGGAAGGCCAGGTTTCAAATTGCAAGTCGATCGGACAATTAGGGACGGAGATATGGGGTGTCAAAGTTTGGTCCATTTCCGTGACCATTTTAGCGGCCCCAATCGAAATTTCGGTCGCTTGCGCCGGGGTCAATAATGGCGCTATGAGAAAACGCTTGCGGGGGCTTGTTCATGTGTCTCAATGGGAAGCACTGTGTGAGCGGTTTGAAATTCGGTGCAACGGTTATAGGGAATAGTGGCGTCCGAAATGTGTCAAATTTCGAAATTTTGACTCTATCGAAAGTCGGGTCCTATTGGGCCTGGAGACAAACTTTTTTTTAAATTGATGTACTCTTCGAGAGCAACATTTTGGCTATTTCGGATTTTTAAATTTCGCGATAGGATTTTCTGGACCGAATTTGGGTACCCATTTTAGGGTCATTTTGGACACATTTAAAAATTCGCCAATAAAAACCTATCGAAGCTAGGACCACCAAATTTGGAGGGTTTGTAGGTATTACTATGGTGCCCTTTCACACCAAAATTTGCGACATTCTATCGAGCCGTTTCGCAGATATTCGCGAGTTTGCGTTTTAATATTACGGAAAAATACGCTGGACTCCCTGCGGTGAGCGGCGATTGTCGAGCATGGAGATGAAGGCCTAAGCCCTGTTAGGTCACGTTCCAAATTGCAAGTCGATCGGACATTTTGGGACCGAGATATGGGGTGTTAAAGTTTGGTCCATTTCCGTGACCATTGGGGCGGCCCCAATCGAAATTTCGGTCGCTTGCTCCGGGGTCAATAAGGGAGCTACGAGAAAACGCTGGCGGGTGCTTGTTCATGTGTGTCAATGGGAAGTACTGTGTGAGCGGTTTGAAATTGGGTGCAACGGTTATAGGGAATAGTCGCGTCCGAAATGTGTCAAATTTCGAAATTTTGACTCTACGAAAGTCGGGTCCTATTGGGCCTGGAGACAAACTTTTTTTTTAAATTGATGTACTCTTCGAGAGCAACATTTTGGCTATTTCGGATTTTTAAATTTCGCGATAGAATTTTCTGGACCGAATTTGGGTACCCATTTTAGGGTCATTTTGGACACATTTAAAAATTCGCCAATAAAAACCTATCGAAGCTAGGACCACCAAATTTGGACCAAAATTTGCGACATTCTATCGAGCCGTTTCGGAGATATTCGCGAGTTTGCGTTTTAACATTACGGGAAAATACCCTGGACTCCCTGCGGTGAGTGGCGATTGTCGAGCATGGAGATGAAGGCCTAAGCCCTGTTAGGTCACGTTCCAAATTGCAAGTCGATCGGACATTTTGGGACCGAGATACGGGGTGTCAAAGTTTGGTCCATTTCCGTGACCATTGGGGCGGCCCCAATCGAAATTTCGGTCGCTTGCTCCGGGTTCAATAATGGAGCTACGAGAAAACGCTGGCGGGTGCTTGTTCATGTGTCTCAATGGGAAGTACTGTGGGAGCGGTTTGAAATTGCGTGCAACGGTTATAGGGAATAGTCGCCTCCGAAATGTGTCAAATTTCGAAATTTTGACTCTACGAAAGTCGGGTCCTATTGGGCCTGGAGACAAACTTTTTTTTAAATTGATGTACTCTTCGAGAGCAACATTTTGGCTATTTCGGATTTTTAAATTTCGCGATAGGATTTTCCGGACCGAATTTGGGTACCCATTTTAGGGTCATTTTGGACACATTTAAAAATTCGCCAATAAAAACCTATCGAAGCTAATAGCACCAAATTTGGAGGGTTTGTAGGTATTACTATGGTGCCCGTTCACACCAAAATTTGCGACATTCTATCGAGCCGTTTCGGAGATATTCGCGAGTTTGCATTTTAATATTACGGAAAAATACCCTGGACCCCCTGCGGTGAGCCGCGATTGTCGAGCATAGAGATGAAGGCCTAAGCCCTGTTAGGTCACGTTCCAAATTGCTAGTCGATCGGACAATTAGGGACCAAGATATGGGGTGTCAAAGTTTCGTCCATTTCCGTGACCATTGGGACGGCCCCAATCGAAATTTCGGTCGCTTGCTCCGGGGTCAATAATGGAGCTACGAGAAAACGCTTGCGGGGGCTTGTTCATGTGTCTCAATGGGAAGTACTGTGTGAGCGGTTTGAAATTCGGTGCAACGGTTATAGGGAATAGTCGCGGTCGAAATGTGTCAAATTTCGAAATTTTGACCCTATGAAAGTCGGGTCCTATTGGGTCTGAAGACAAACTTCTTTTTTAAATTGATGTACTCTTCGACAGCAACATTTTGGCTATTTCAGATTTTTAAATTTCGCGATAGGATTTTCTGGACCGAATTTGGGTACCCATTTTAGGGTCATTTTGGACACATTTAAAAATTCGCCAATAAAAACCTATCGAAGCTAGGACCACCAAATTTGGAGGGTTTGTAGGTATTACTATGGTGCCCGTTCACACCAAAATTTGCGACATTCTATCGAGCCGTTTCGGAGATATTCGCGAGTTTGTGTTTTAACATTACGGAAAAATACCCTGGACCCCCTGCGGTGAGCGGCGATTGTCGAGCATGGAGAGGAAGGCCTATGCCCTGTTAGGTCAGGTTTCAAATTGCAAGTCGATGGGACAATTAGGGACGGAGATATGGGGTGTCAAAATTTGGTCCATTTCCGTGACCATTGGGGCGGCCCCAATCGAAATTTCGGTCGCTTGCGCCGGGGTCAATAATGGCGCTATGAGAAAACGCTTGCGGGGGCTTGTTCATGTGTCTCAATGGGAAGTACTGTGTGAGCGGTTTGAAATTCGGTGCAACGGTTATAGGGAATAGTCGCGGCCGAAATGAGTCAAATTTCGAAATTTTGACCCTATGAAAGTCGGGTCCTATTGGGTCTGAAGACAAACTTTTTTTTTAAAATTGATGTACTCTTCGACAGCAACATTTTGGCTAATTCAGATTTTTAAATTTCGCGATAGGATATTCTGGACCGAATTTGGGCACCCATTTTAGGGTCATTTTGGACACATTTAAAAATTCGCCAATAAAAACCTATCGAAGCTAGGACCACCAAATTTGGAGGGTTTGTAGGTATTACTATGGTGCCCGTTCACACCAAAATTTGCAACATTCTATCGAGCCGTTTCGGAGATATTCGCGAGTTTGTGTTTTAACATTACGGAAAAATACCCTGGACTCCCTGCGGTGAGCGGCGATTGTCGAGCATGGAGATGAAGGCCTAAGCCCTGTTAGGTCACGTTCCAAATTGCAAGTCGATCGGACACTTTGGGACCGAGATATGGGGTGTCAAAGTTTTGTCCATTTCCGTGACCATTGGGGCGGCCCCAATCGAAATTTCGGTCGCTTGCTCCGGGGTCAATAATGGAGCTACGAGAAAACGCTGGCGGGTGCTTGTTCATGTGTCTCAATGGGAAGTACTGTGTGAGCGGTTTGAAATTCGGTGCAACGGTTATAGGAAATAGTCGCCTCTGAAATATGTCAAATTTCGAAATTTTGACTCTACGAAAGTCGGGTCCTATTGGGCCTGGAGACAAACTTTTTTTTTAAATTTATGTACTCTTCGAGAGCAACATTTTGGCTATTTCGGATTTTTAAATTTCGCGATAGGATTTTCTGGACCGAATTTGGGTACCCATTTTAGGGTCATTTTGGACACATTTAAAAATTCGCCAATAAAAACCTATCGAAGCTAGGACCACCAAATTTGGAGGGTTTGTAGGTATTACTATGGTGCCCGTTCACACCAAAATTTGCGACATTCTATCGAGCTGTTTCGGAGATATTCGCGAGTTTGCGTTTTAATATTACGGAAAAATACCCTGGACCCCCTGCGGTGAGCCGCGATTGTCGAGCATGGAGAGGAAGGCCTAAGCCCTGTAAGGTCACTTTTCAATTTGCAAGTCGATCGGACAATTAGGGACCGAGATATGGGGTGTCAAATTTGGTCCATTTCCGTGACCATTGGGGCGGCTCCAATCAAAATTTCGGTCGCTTGCGCCTGAGTCAATAATGGCGCTACGAGAAAACGCTTGCGGGGGCTTGTTCATGGGTGTCAATGGGAAGTACTGTGTGAGCGGTTTGAAATTCGGTGCAACGGTTATAGGGAATTGTCGCGTCCGAAATGTGTCAAATTTCGAAACTTTGACCCTATGAAAGTCGGGTCCTATTGGGTCTGAAGACAAACTTTTTTTTAAATTGATGTACTCTTCGACAGCAACATTTGGCTATTTCAGATTTATAAATTTCGCGATAGGATTTTCTGGACCGAACTTGGGTACCCATTTTAATGTCATTTTGGACACCTTTAAATATTCGCCAATAAAAAACTATCGAAGCTAGTCCCACCAAGTTTGGAGCGTTTGTAGGTATTACTATGGTGCCCGTTCACACCAAAATTTGCAACATTCTATTGAGCCGTTTCGGAGATATTCGCGAGTTTGTGTTTTAACATTACGGAAAAATACCCTGGACTCCCTGCGGTGAGCGGCGATTGTCGAGCATGGAGATGAAGGCCTAAGCCCTGTTAGGTCACGTTCCAAATTGCAAGTCGATCGGACACTTTGGGACCGAGATATGGGGTGTCAAAGTTTGGTCCATTTCCGTGACCATTGGGGCGGCCCCAATCGAAATTTCGGTCGCTTGCTCCGGGGTCAATAATGGAGCTACGAGAAAACGCTGGCGGGTGCTTGTTCATGTGTCTCAATGGGAAGTACTGTGTGAGCGGTTTGAAATTCGGTGCAACGGTTATAGGGAATAGTCGCGTCCGAAATGTGTCAAATTTCGAAACTTTGACCCTATGAAAGTCGGGTCCTATTGGGTCTGAAGACAAACTTTTTTTTAAATTGATGTACTCTTCGACAGCAACATTTGGCTATTTCAGATTTTTAAATTTCGTGATAGGATTTTCTGGACCGAACTTGGGTACCCACTTTAATGTCATTTTGGACACCTTTAAATATTCGCCAATAAAAAACTATCGAAGCTAGTCACACCAAGTTTGGAGCGTTTGTAGGTATTACTATGGTGCCCGTTCACACCAAAATTTGCGACATTCTATCGAGCCGTTTCGGAGATTTTCGCGAGATTGTGTTTTAACATTACGGAAAAATACAGTGGACCCCCTGTGGTGAGCGGCGATTGTCGAGCATGGAGAGGAAGGCCTAAGCCCTGTTAGGTCAGGTTTCAAATTGCAAGTCGATCGGACAATTAGGGACGGAGATATGGGGTGTCAAAGTTTGGTCCATTTCGGTGACCATTGGGGCGGCCCCAATCGAAATTTCGGTCGCTTGCGCCGGGGTCAATAATGGCGCTATGAGAAAACGCTTGCGGGGGCTTGTTCATGTGTCTCAATGGGAAGTACTGTGTGAACGGTTTGAAATTCGGTGCAACGGTTATAGGGAATAGTGGCGTCCGAAATGTGTCAAATTTCGAAATTTTGACACTACGAAAGTCGGGTCCTATTGGGCCTGGAGACAAACTTTTTTTTTAAATTTATGTACTCTTCGAGAGCAACATTTTGGCTATTTCGGATTTTTAAATTTCGCGATAGGATTTTCTGGACCGAATTTGGGTACCCATTTTAGGGTCATTTTGGACACATTTAAAAATTCGCCAATAAAAACCTATCGAAGCTAGGACCACCAAATTTGGAGGGTTTGTAGGTATTACTATGGTGCCCGTTCACACCAAAATTTGCAACATTCTATCGAGCCGTTTCGGAGATATTCGCGAGTTTGTGTTTTAACATTACGGAAAAATACCCTGGACTCCCTGCGGTGAGCGGCGATTGTCGAGCATGGAGATGAAGGCCTAAGCCCTGTTAGGTCACGTTCCAAATTGCAAGTCGATCGGACACTTTGGGACCGAGATATGGGGTGTCAAAGTTTTGTCCATTTCCGTGACCATTGGGGCGGCCCCAATCGAAATTTCGGTCGCTTGCTCCGGGGTCAATAATGGAGCTACGAGAAAACGCTGGCGGGTGCTTGTTCATGTGTCTCAATGGGAAGTACTGTGTGAGCGGTTTGAAATTCGGTGCAACGGTTATAGGGAATAGTCGCCTCTGAAATATGTCAAATTTCGAAATTTTGACTCTACGAAAGTCGGGTCCTATTGGGCCTGGAGACAAACTTTTTTTTTAAATTTATGTACTCTTCGAGAGCAACATTTTGGCTATTTCGGATTTTTAAATTTCGCGATAGGATTTTCTGGACCGAATTTGGGTACCCATTTTAGGGTCATTTTGGACACATTTAAAAATTCGCCAATAAAAACCTATCGAAGCTAGGACCACCAAATTTGGAGGGTTTGTAGGTATTACTATGGTGCCCGTTCACACCAAAATTTGCGACATTCTATCGAGCTGTTTCGGAGATATTCGCGAGTTTGCGTTTTAATATTACGGAAAAATACCCTGGACCCCCTGCGGTGAGCCGCGATTGTCGAGCATGGAGAGGAAGGCCTAAGCCCTGTAAGGTCACTTTTCAATTTGCAAGTCGATCGGACAATTAGGGACCGAGATATGGGGTGTCAAATTTGGTCCATTTCCGTGACCATTGGGGCGGCTCCAATCAAAATTTCGGTCGCTTGCGCCTGAGTCAATAATGGCGCTACGAGAAAACGCTTGCGGGGGCTTGTTCATGGGTGTCAATGGGAAGTACTGTGTGAGCGGTTTGAAATTCGGTGCAACGGTTATAGGGAATAGTCGCGTCCGAAATGTGTCAAATTTCGAAACTTTGACCCTATGAAAGTCGGGTCCTATTGGGTCTGAAGACAAACTTTTTTTTAAATTGATGTACTCTTCGACAGCAACATTTGGCTATTTCAGATTTTTAAATTTCGCGATAGGATTTTCTGGACCGAACTTGGGTACGCATTTTAATGTCATTTTGGACACCTTTAAATATTCGCCAATAAAAAACTATCGAAGCTAGTCCCACCAAGTTTGGAGCGTTTGTAGGTATTACTATGGTGCCCGTTCACACCAAAATTTGCAACATTCTATTGAGCCGTTTCGGAGATATTCGCGAGTTTGTGTTTTAACATTACGGAAAAATACCCTGGACTCCCTGCGGTGAGCGGCGATTGTCGAGCATGGAGATGAAGGCCTAAGCCCTGTTAGGTCACGTTCCAAATTGCAAGTCGATCGGACACTTTGGGACCGAGATATGGGGTGTCAAAGTTTGGTCCATTTCCGTGACCATTGGGGCGGCCCCAATCGAAATTTCGGTCGCTTGCTCCGGGGTCAATAATGGAGCTACGAGAAAACGCTGGCGGGTGCTTGTTCATGTGTCTCAATGGGAAGTACTGTGTGAGCGGTTTGAAATTCGGTGCAACGGTTATAGGGAATAGTCGCGTCCGAAATGTGTCAAATTTCGAAACTTTGACCCTATGAAAGTCGGGTCCTATTGGGTCTGAAGACAAACTTTTTTTTAAATTGATGTACTCTTCGACAGCAACATTTGGCTATTTCAGATTTTTAAATTTCGCGATAGGATTTTCTGGACCGAACTTGGGTACCCATTTTAATGTCATTTTGGACACCTTTAAATATTCGCCAATAAAAAACTATCGAAGCTAGTCCCACCAAGTTTGGAGCGTTTGTAGGTATTACTATGGTGCCCGTTCACACCAAAATTTGCGACATTCTATCGAGCCGTTTCGGAGATTTTCGCGAGTTTGTGTTTTAACATTACGGAAAAATACCCTGGACCCCCTGTGGTGAGCGGCGATTGTCGAGCATGGAGAGGAAGGCCTAAGCCCTGTTAGGTCAGGTTTCAAATTGCAAGTCGATCGGACAATTAGGGACGGAGATATGGGGTGTCAAAGTTTGGTCCATTTCCGTGACCATTGGGGCGGCCCCAATCGAAATTTCGGTCGCTTGCGCCGGGGTCAATAATGGCGCTATGAGAAAACGCTTGCGGGGGCTTGTTCATGTGTCTCAATGGGAAGTACTGTGTGAACGGTTTGAAATTCGGTGCAACGGTTATAGGGAATAGTGGCGTCCGAAATGTGTCAAATTTCGAAATTTTGACCCTATGAAAGTCGGGTCCTATTGGGCCTGGAGACAAACTTTTTTTTTAAATTTATGTACTCTTCGAGAGCAACATTTTGGCTATTTCGGATTTTTAAATTTCGCGATAGGATTTTCTGGACCGAATTTGGGTACCCATTTTAGGGTCATTTTGGACACATTTAAAAATTCGCCAATAAAAACCTATCGAAGCTAGGACCACCAAATTTGGAGGGTTTGTAGGTATTACTATGGTGCCCGTTCACACCAAAATTTGCGACATTCTATCGAGCCGTTTCGGAGATATTCGCGAGTTTGCGTTTTAATATTACGGAAAAATACCCTGGACCCCCTGCGGTGAGCCGCGATTGTCGAGCATGGAGAGGAAGGCCTAAGCCCTGTAAGGTCACTTTTCAATTTGCAAGTCGATCGGACAATTAGGGACCGAGATATGGGGTGTCAAATTTGGTCCATTTCCGTGACCATTGGGGCGGCTCCAATCAAAATTTCGGTCGCTTGCGCCTGAGTCAATAATGGCGCTACGAGAAAACGCTTGCGGGGGCTTGTTCATGGGTGTCAATGGGAAGTACTGTGTGAGCGGTTTGAAATTCGGTGCAACGGTTATAGGGAATAGTCGCGTCCGAAATGTGTCAAATTTCGAAACTTTGACCCTATGAAAGTCGGGTCCTATTGGGTCTGAAGACAAACTTTTTTTTAAATTGATGTACTCTTCGACAGCAACATTTGGCTATTTCAGATTTTTAAATTTCGCGATAGGATTTTCTGGACCGAACTTGGGTACCCATTTTAATGTCATTTTGGACACCTTTAAATATTCGCCAATAAAAAACTATCGAAGCTAGTCCCACCAAGTTTGGAGCGTTTGTAGGTATTACTATGGTGCCCGTTCACACCAAAATTTGCAACATTCTATTGAGCCGTTTCGGAGATATTCGCGAGTTTGTGTTTTAACATTACGGAAAAATACCCTGGACTCCCTGCGGTGAGCGGCGATTGTCGAGCATGGAGATGAAGGCCTAAGCCCTGTTAGGTCACGTTCCAAATTGCAAGTCGATCGGACACTTTGGGACCGAGATATGGGGTGTCAAAGTTTGGTCCATTTCCGTGACCATTGGGGCGGCCCCAATCGAAATTTCGGTCGCTTGCTCCGGGGTCAATAATGGAGCTACGAGAAAACGCTGGCGGGTGCTTGTTCATGTGTCTCAATGGGAAGTACTGTGTGAGCGGTTTGAAATTCGGTGCAACGGTTATAGGGAATAGTCGCGTCCGAAATGTGTCAAATTTCGAAACTTTGACCCTATGAAAGTCGGGTCCTATTGGGTCTGAAGACAAACTTTTTTTTAAATTGATGTACTCTTCGAGAGCAACATTTTGGCTATTTCGGATTTTTAAATTTCGCGATAGGATTTTCTGGACCGAATTTGGGTACCCATTTTAGGGTCATTTTGGACACATTTATAAATTCGCCAATAAAAACCTATCGAAGCTAGGACCACCAAATTTGGAGGGTTTGTAGGTATTACTATGGTGCCCGTTCACACCAAAATTTGCGACATTCTATCGAGCCGTTTCGGAGATATTCGCGAGTTTGTGTTTTAACATTACGGAAAAATACCCTGGACCCCCTGCGGTGAGCGGCGATTGTCGAGCATGGAGAGGAAGGCCTATGCCCTGTTAGGTCAGGTTTCAAATTGCAAGTCGATGGGACAATTAGGGACGGAGATATGGGGTGTCAAAATTTGGTCCATTTCCGTGACCATTGGGGCGGCCCCAATCGAAATTTCGGTCGCTTGCGCCGGGGTCAATAATGGCGCTATGAGAAAACGCTTGCGGGGGCTTGTTCATGTGTCTCAATGGGAAGTACTGTGTGAGCGGTTTGAAATTCGGTGCAACGGT
Source organism: Stegodyphus dumicola (assembly GCF_044657685.1). NCBI lineage: Eukaryota > Metazoa > Arthropoda > Arachnida > Araneae > Eresidae > Stegodyphus > Stegodyphus dumicola. The sequence continues at coordinate 7,128,178 of NC_140768.1, forward strand.
TATAGGGAATAGTCGCGGCCGAAATGCGTCAAATTTCGAAATTTTGACCCTATGAAAGTCGGGTCCTATTGGGTCTGAAGACAAACTTTTTTTTTAAAATTGATGTACTCTTCGACAGCAACATTTTGGCTAATTCAGATTTTTAAATTTCGCGATAGGATATTCTGGACCGAATTTGGGCACCCATTTTAGGGTCATTTTGGACACATTTAAAAATTCGCCAATAAAAACCTATCGAAGCTAGGACCACCAAATTTGGAGTGTTTGTAGGTATTACTAGGGTGCCCGTTCACACCAAAATTTGCAACATTCTATCGAGCCGTTTCGGAGATATTCGCGAGTTTGTGTTTTAACATTACGGAAAAATACCCTGGACTCCCTGCGGTGAGCGGCGATTGTCGAGCATGGAGATGAAGGCCTAAGCCCTGTTAGGTCACGTTCCAAATTGCAAGTCGATCGGACACTTTGGGACCGAGATATGGGGTGTCAAAGTTTTGTCCATTTCCGTGACCATTGGGGCGGCCCCAATCGAAATTTCGGTCGCTTGCTCCGGGGTCAATAATGGAGCTACGAGAAAACGCTGGCGGGTGCTTGTTCATGTGTCTCAATGGGAAGTACTGTGTGAGCGGTTTGAAATTCGGTGCAACGGTTATAGGGAATAGTCGCCTCTGAAATATGTCAAATTTCGAAATTTTGACTCTACGAAAGTCGGGTCCTATTGGGCCTGGAGACAAACTTTTTTTTTAAATTTATGTACTCTTCGAGAGCAACATTTTGGCTATTTCGGATTTTTAAATTTCGCGATAGGATTTTCTGGACCGAATTTGGGTACCCATTTTAGGGTCATTTTGGACACATTTAAAAATTCGCCAATAAAAACCTATCGAAGCTAGGACCACCAAATTTGGAGGGTTTGTAGGTATTACTATGGTGCCCGTTCACACCAAAATTTGCGACATTCTATCGAGCTGTTTCGGAGATATTCGCGAGTTTGCGTTTTAATATTACGGAAAAATACCCTGGACCCCTGCGGTGAGCCGCGATTGTCGAGCATGGAGAGGAAGGCCTAAGCCCTGTAAGGTCACTTTTCAATTTGCAAGTCGATCGGACAATTAGGGACCGAGATATGGGGTGTCAAATTTGGTCCATTTCCGTGACCATTGGGGCGGCTCCAATCAAAATTTCGGTCGCTTGCGCCTGAGTCAATAATGGCGCTACGAGAAAACGCTTGCGGGGGCTTGTTCATGGGTGTCAATGGGAAGTACTGTGTGAGCGGTTTGAAATTCGGTGCAACGGTTATAGGGAATAGTCGCGTCCGAAATGTGTCAAATTTCGAAACTTTGACCCTATGAAAGTCGGGTCCTATTGGGTCTGAAGACAAACTTTTTTTTAAATTGATGTACTCTTCGACAGCAACATTTGGCTATTTCAGATTTTTAAATTTCGCGATAGGATTTTCTGGACCGAACTTGGGTACCCATTTTAATGTCATTTTGGACACCTTTAAATATTCGCCAATAAAAAACTATCGAAGCTAGTCCCACCAAGTTTGGAGCGTTTGTAGGTATTACTATGGTGCCCGTTCACACCAAAATTTGCAACATTCTATTGAGCCGTTTCGGAGATATTCGCGAGTTTGTGTTTTAACATTACGGAAAAATACCCTGGACTCCCTGCAGTGAGCGGCGATTGTCGAGCATGGAGATGAAGGCCTAAGCCCTGTTAGGTCACGTTCCAAATTGCAAGTCGATCGGACACTTTGGGACCGAGATATGGGGTGTCAGAGTTTGGTCCATTTCCGTGACCATTGGGGCGGCCCCAATCGAAATTTCGGTCGCTTGCTCCGGGGTCAATAATGGAGCTACGAGAAAACGCTGGCGGGTGCTTGTTCATGTGTCTCAATGGGAAGTACTGTGTGAGCGGTTTGAAATTCGGTGCAACGGTTATAGGGAATAGTCGCGTCCGAAATGTGTCAAATTTCGAAACTTTGACCCTATGAAAGTCGGGTCCTATTGGGTCTGAAGACAAACTTTTTTTTAAATTGATGTACTCTTCGACAGCAACATTTGGCTATTTCAGATTTTTAAATTTCGTGATAGGATTTTCTGGACCGAACTTGGGTACCCACTTTAATGTCATTTTGGACACCTTTAAATATTCGCCAATAAAAAACTATCGAAGCTAGTCCCACCAAGTTTGGAGCGTTTGTAGGTATTACTATGGTGCCCGTTCACACCAAAATTTGCGACATTCTATCGAGCCGTTTCGGAGATTTTCGCGAGTTTGTGTTTTAACATTACGGAAAAATACCTTGGACCCCTGTGGTGAGCGGCGATTGTCGAGCATGGAGAGGAAGGCCTCAGCCCTGTTAGGTCAGGTTTCAAATTGCAAGTCGATCGGACAATTAGGGACGGAGATATGGGGTGTCAAAGTTTGGTCCATTTCGGTGACCATTGGGGCGGCCCCAATCGAAATTTCGGTCGCTTGCGCCGGGGTCAATAATGGCGCTATGAGAAAACGCTTGCGGGGGCTTGTTCATGTGTCTCAATGGGAAGTACTGTGTGAACGGTTTGAAATTCGGTGCAACGGTTATAGGGAATAGTGGCGTCCGAAATGTGTCAAATTTCGAAATTTTGACCCTATGAAAGTCGGGTCCTATTGGGCCTGGAGACAAACTTTTTTTTTAAATTTATGTACTCTTCGAGAGCAACATTTTGGCTATTTCGGATTTTTAAATTTCGCGATAGGATTTTCTGGACCGAATTTGGGTACCCATTTTAGGGTCATTTTGGACACATTTAAAAATTCGCCAATAAAAACCTATCGAAGCTAGGACCACCAAATTTGGAGGGTTTGTAGGTATTACTATGGTGCCCGTTCACACCAAAATTTGCAACATTCTATCGAGCCGTTTCGGAGATATTCGCGAGTTTGTGTTTTAACATTACGGAAAAATACCCTGGACTCCCTGCGGTGAGCGGCGATTGTCGAGCATGGAGATGAAGGCCTAAGCCCTGTTAGGTCACGTTCCAAATTGCAAGTCGATCGGACACTTTGGGACCGAGATATGGGGTGTCAAAGTTTGGTCCATTTCCGTGACCATTGGGGCGGCCCCAATCGAAATTTCGGTCGCTTGCTCCGGGGTCAATAATGGAGCTACGAGAAAACGCTGGCGGGTGCTTGTTCATGTGTCTCAATGGGAAGTACTGTGTGAGCGGTTTGAAATTCGGTGCAACGGTTATAGGGAATAGTCGCGTCCGAAATGTGTCAAATTTCGAAACTTTGACCCTATGAAAGTCGGGTCCTATTGGGTCTGAAGACAAACTTTTTTTTAAATTGATGTACTCTTCGACAGCAACATTTGGCTATTTCAGATTTTTAAATTTCGCGATAGGATTTTCTGGACCGAACTTGGGTACCCATTTTAATGTCATTTTGGACACCTTTAAATATTCGCCAATAAAAAACTATCGAAGCTAGTCCCACCAAGTTTGGAGCGTTTGTAGGTATTACTATGGTGCCCGTTCACACCAAAATTTGCGACATTCTATCGAGCCGTTTCGGAGATTTTCGCGAGTTTGTGTTTTAACATTACGGAAAAATACCCTGGACCCCCTGTGGTGAGCGGCGATTGTCGAGCATGGAGAGGAAGGCCTAAGCCCTGTTAGGTCAGGTTTCAAATTGCAAGTCGATCGGACAATTAGGGACGGAGATATGGGGTGTCAAAGTTTGGTCCATTTCCGTGACCATTGGGGCGGCCCCAATCGAAATTTCGGTCGCTTGCGCCGGGGTCAATAATGGCGCTATGAGAAAACGCTTGCGGGGGCTTGTTCATGTGTCTCAATGGGAAGTACTGTGTGAACGGTTTGAAATTCGGTGCAACGGTTATAGGGAATAGTGGCGTCCGAAATGTGTCAAATTTCGAAATTTTGACCCTATGAAAGTCGGGTCCTATTGGGCCTGGAGACAAACTTTTTTTTTAAATTTATGTACTCTTCGAGAGCAACATTTTGGCTATTTCGGATTTTTAAATTTCGCGATAGGATTTTCTGGACCGAATTTGGGTACCCATTTTAGGGTCATTTTGGACACATTTAAAAATTCGCCAATAAAAACCTATCGAAGCTAGGACCACCAAATTTGGAGGGTTTGTAGGTATTACTATGGTGCCCGTTCACACCAAAATTTGCGACATTCTATCGAGCCGTTTCGGAGATATTCGCGAGTTTGCGTTTTAATATTACGGAAAAATACCCTGGACCCCCTGCGGTGAGCCGCGATTGTCGAGCATGGAGAGGAAGGCCTAAGCCCTGTAAGGTCACTTTTCAATTTGCAAGTCGATCGGACAATTAGGGACCGAGATATGGGGTGTCAAATTTGGTCCATTTCCGTGACCATTGGGGCGGCTCCAATCAAAATTTCGGTCGCTTGCGCCTGAGTCAATAATGGCGCTACGAGAAAACGCTTGCGGGGGCTTGTTCATGGGTGTCAATGGGAAGTACTGTGTGAGCGGTTTGAAATTCGGTGCAACGGTTATAGGGAATAGTCGCGTCCGAAATGTGTCAAATTTCGAAACTTTGACCCTATGAAAGTCGGGTCCTATTGGGTCTGAAGACAAACTTTTTTTTAAATTGATGTACTCTTCGACAGCAACATTTGGCTATTTCAGATTTTTAAATTTCGCGATAGGATTTTCTGGACCGAACTTGGGTACCCATTTTAATGTCATTTTGGACACCTTTAAATATTCGCCAATAAAAAACTATCGAAGCTAGTCCCACCAAGTTTGGAGCGTTTGTAGGTATTACTATGGTGCCCGTTCACACCAAAATTTGCAACATTCTATTGAGCCGTTTCGGAGATATTCGCGAGTTTGTGTTTTAACATTACGGAAAAATACCCTGGACTCCCTGCGGTGAGCGGCGATTGTCGAGCATGGAGATGAAGGCCTAAGCCCTGTTAGGTCACGTTCCAAATTGCAAGTCGATCGGACACTTTGGGACCGAGATATGGGGTGTCAAAGTTTGGTCCATTTCCGTGACCATTGGGGCGGCCCCAATCGAAATTTCGGTCGCTTGCTCCGGGGTCAATAATGGAGCTACGAGAAAACGCTGGCGGGTGCTTGTTCATGTGTCTCAATGGGAAGTACTGTGTGAGCGGTTTGAAATTCGGTGCAACGGTTATAGGGAATAGTCGCGTCCGAAATGTGTCAAATTTCGAAACTTTGACCCTATGAAAGTCGGGTCCTATTGGGTCTGAAGACAAACTTTTTTTTAAATTGATGTACTCTTCGAGAGCAACATTTTGGCTATTTCGGATTTTTAAATTTCGCGATAGGATTTTCTGGACCGAATTTGGGTACCCATTTTAGGGTCATTTTGGACACATTTATAAATTCGCCAATAAAAACCTATCGAAGCTAGGACCACCAAATTTGGAGGGTTTGTAGGTATTACTATGGTGCCCGTTCACACCAAAATTTGCGACATTCTATCGAGCCGTTTCGGAGATATTCGCGAGTTTGTGTTTTAACATTACGGAAAAATACCCTGGACCCCCTGCGGTGAGCGGCGATTGTCGAGCATGGAGAGGAAGGCCTATGCCCTGTTAGGTCAGGTTTCAAATTGCAAGTCGATGGGACAATTAGGGACGGAGATATGGGGTGTCAAAATTTGGTCCATTTCCGTGACCATTGGGGCGGCCCCAATCGAAATTTCGGTCGCTTGCGCCGGGGTCAATAATGGCGCTATGAGAAAACGCTTGCGGGGGCTTGTTCATGTGTCTCAATGGGAAGTACTGTGTGAGCGGTTTGAAATTCGGTGCAACGGTTATAGGGAATAGTCGCCTCTGAAATATGTCAAATTTCGAAATTTTGACTCTACGAAAGTCGGGTCCTATTGGGCCTGGAGACAAACTTTTTTTTTAAATTTATGTACTCTTCGAGAGCAACATTTTGGCTATTTCGGATTTTTAAATTTCGCGATAGGATTTTCTGGACCGAATTTGGGTACCCATTTTAGGGTCATTTTGGACACATTTAAAAATTCGCCAATAAAAACCTATCGAAGCTAGGACCACCAAATTTGGAGGGTTTGTAGGTATTACTATGGTGCCCGTTCACACCAAAATTTGCGACATTCTATCGAGCTGTTTCGGAGATATTCGCGAGTTTGCGTTTTAATATTACGGAAAAATACCCTGGACCCCTGCGGTGAGCCGCGATTGTCGAGCATGGAGAGGAAGGCCTAAGCCCTGTAAGGTCACTTTTCAATTTGCAAGTCGATCGGACAATTAGGGACCGAGATATGGGGTGTCAAATTTGGTCCATTTCCGTGACCATTGGGGCGGCTCCAATCAAAATTTCGGTCGCTTGCGCCTGAGTCAATAATGGCGCTACGAGAAAACGCTTCCGGGGGCTTGTTCATGGGTGTCAATGGGAAGTACTGTGTGAGCGGTTTGAAATTCGGTGCAACGGTTATAGGGAATAGTCGCGTCCGAAATGTGTCAAATTTCGAAACTTTGACCCTATGAAAGTCGGGTCCTATTGGGTCTGAAGACAAACTTTTTTTTAAATTGATGTACTCTTCGACAGCAACATTTGGCTATTTCAGATTTTTAAATTTCGCGATAGGATTTTCTGGACCGAACTTGGGTACCCATTTTAATGTCATTTTGGACACCTTTAAATATTCGCCAATAAAAAACTATCGAAGCTAGTCCCACCAAGTTTGGAGCGTTTGTAGGTATTACTATGGTGCCCGTTCACACCAAAATTTGCAACATTCTATTGAGCCGTTTCGGAGATATTCGCGAGTTTGTGTTTTAACATTACGGAAAAATACCCTGGACTCCCTGCAGTGAGCGGCGATTGTCGAGCATGGAGATGAAGGCCTAAGCCCTGTTAGGTCACGTTCCAAATTGCAAGTCGATCGGACACTTTGGGACCGAGATATGGGGTGTCAAAGTTTGGTCCATTTCCGTGACCATTGGGGCGGCCCCAATCGAAATTTCGGTCGCTTGCTCCGGGGTCAATAATGGAGCTACGAGAAAACGCTGGCGGGTGCTTGTTCATGTGTCTCAATGGGAAGTACTGTGTGAGCGGTTTGAAATTCGGTGCAACGGTTATAGGGAATAGTCGCGTCCGAAATGTGTCAAATTTCGAAACTTTGACCCTATGAAAGTCGGGTCCTATTGGGTCTGAAGACAAACTTTTTTTTAAATTGATGTACTCTTCGACAGCAACATTTGGCTATTTCAGATTTTTAAATTTCGTGATAGGATTTTCTGGACCGAACTTGGGTACCCACTTTAATGTCATTTTGGACACCTTTAAATATTCGCCAATAAAAAACTATCGAAGCTAGTCCCACCAAGTTTGGAGCGTTTGTAGGTATTACTATGGTGCCCGTTCACACCAAAATTTGCGACATTCTATCGAGCCGTTTCGGAGATTTTCGCGAGTTTGTGTTTTAACATTACGGAAAAATACCCTGGACCCCCTGTGGTGAGCGGCGATTGTCGAGCATGGAGAGGAAGGCCTCAGCCCTGTTAGGTCAGGTTTCAAATTGCAAGTCGATCGGACAATTAGGGACGGAGATATGGGGTGTCAAAGTTTGGTCCATTTCGGTGACCATTGGGGCGGCCCCAATCGAAATTTCGGTCGCTTGCGCCGGGGTCAATAATGGCGCTATGAGAAAACGCTTGCGGGGGCTTGTTCATGTGTCTCAATGGGAAGTACTGTGTGAACGGTTTGAAATTCGGTGCAACGGTTATAGGGAATAGTGGCGTCCGAAATGTGTCAAATTTCGAAATTTTGACCCTATGAAAGTCGGGTCCTATTGGGCCTGGAGACAAACTTTTTTTTTAAATTTATGTACTCTTCGAGAGCAACATTTTGGCTATTTCGGATTTTTAAATTTCGCGATAGGATTTTCTGGACCGAATTTGGGTACCCATTTTAGGGTCATTTTGGACACATTTAAAAATTCGCCAATAAAAACCTATCGAAGCTAGGACCACCAAATTTGGAGGGTTTGTAGGTATTACTATGGTGCCCGTTCACACCAAAATTTGCAACATTCTATCGAGCCGTTTCGGAGATATTCGCGAGTTTGTGTTTTAACATTACGGAAAAATACCCTGGACTCCCTGCGGTGAGCGGCGATTGTCGAGCATGGAGATGAAGGCCTAAGCCCTGTTAGGTCACGTTCCAATTTGCAAGTCGATCGGACAATTAGGGACCGAGATATGGGGTGTCAAATTTGGTCCATTTCCGTGACCATTGGGGCGGCTCCAATCAAAATTTCGGTCGCTTGCGCCTGAGTCAATAATGGCGCTACGAGAAAACGCTTGCGGGGGCTTGTTCATGGGTGTCAATGGGAAGTACTGTGTGAGCGGTTTGAAATTCGGTGCAACGGTTATAGGGAATAGTCGCGTCCGAAATGTGTCAAATTTCGAAACTTTGACCCTATGAAAGTCGGGTCCTATTGGGTCTGAAGACAAACTTTTTTTTTAAATTGATGTACTCTTCGACAGCAACATTTGGCTATTTCAGATTTTTAAATTTCGCGATAGGATTTTCTGGACCGAACTTGGGTACCCATTTTAATGTCATTTTGGACACCTTTAAATATTAGCCAATAAAAAACTATCGAAGCTAGTCCCACCAAGTTTGGAGCGTTTGTAGGTATTACTATGGTGCCCGTTCACACCAAAATTTGCAACATTCTATTGAGCCGTTTCGGAGATATTCGCGAGTTTGTGTTTTAACATTACGGAAAAATACCCTGGACTCCCTGCGGTGAGCGGCGATTGTCGAGCATGGAGATGAAGGCCTAAGCCCTGTTAGGTCACGTTCCAAATTGCAAGTCGATCGGACACTTTGGGACCGAGATATGGGGTGTCAAAGTTTGGTCCATTTCCGTGACCATTGGGGCGGCCCCAATCGAAATTTCGGTCGCTTGCTCCGGGGTCAATAATGGAGCTACGAGAAAACGCTGGCGGGTGCTTGTTCATGTGTCTCAATGGGAAGTACTGTGTGAGCGGTTTGAAATTCGGTGCAACGGTTATAGGGAATAGTCGCGTCCGAAATGTGTCAAATTTCGAAACTTTGACCCTATGAAAGTCGGGTCCTATTGGGTCTGAAGACAAACTTTTTTTTAAATTGATGTACTCTTCGACAGCAACATTTGGCTATTTCAGATTTTTAAATTTCGCGATAGGATTTTCTGGACCGAACTTGGGTACCCATTTTAATGTCATTTTGGACACCTTTAAATATTCGCCAATAAAAAACTATCGAAGCTAGTCCCACCAAGTTTGGAGCGTTTGTAGGTATTACTATGGTGCCCGTTCACACCAAAATTTGCGACATTCTATCGAGCCGTTTCGGAGATTTTCGCGAGTTTGTGTTTTAACATTACGGAAAAATACCCTGGACCCCCTGTGGTGAGCGGCGATTGTCGAGCATGGAGAGGAAGGCCTAAGCCCTGTTAGGTCAGGTTTCAAATTGCAAGTCGATCGGACAATTAGGGACGGAGATATGGGGTGTCAAAGTTTGGTCCATTTCCGTGACCATTGGGGCGGCCCCAATCGAAATTTCGGTCGCTTGCGCCGGGGTCAATAATGGCGCTATGAGAAAACGCTTGCGGGGGCTTGTTCATGTGTCTCAATGGGAAGTACTGTGTGAACGGTTTGAAATTCGGTGCAACGGTTATAGGGAATAGTGGCGTCCGAAATGTGTCAAATTTCGAAATTTTGACCCTATGAAAGTCGGGTCCTATTGGGCCTGGAGACAAACTTTTTTTTTAAATTTATGTACTCTTCGAGAGCAACATTTTGGCTATTTCGGATTTTTAAATTTCGCGATAGGATTTTCTGGACCGAATTTGGGTACCCATTTTAGGGTCATTTTGGACACATTTAAAAATTCGCCAATAAAAACCTATCGAAGCTAGGACCACCAAATTTGGAGGGTTTGTAGGTATTACTATGGTGCCCGTTCACACCAAAATTTGCGACATTCTATCGAGCCGTTTCGGAGATATTCGCGAGTTTGCGTTTTAATATTACGGAAAAATACCCTGGACCCCCTGCGGTGAGCCGCGATTGTCGAGCATGGAGAGGAAGGCCTAAGCCCTGTAAGGTCACTTTTCAATTTGCAAGTCGATCGGACAATTAGGGACCGAGATATGGGGTGTCAAATTTGGTCCATTTCCGTGACCATTGGGGCGGCTCCAATCAAAATTTCGGTCGCTTGCGCCTGAGTCAATAATGGCGCTACGAGAAAACGCTTGCGGGGGCTTGTTCATGGGTGTCAATGGGAAGTACTGTGTGAGCGGTTTGAAATTCGGTGCAACGGTTATAGGGAATAGTCGCGTCCGAAATGTGTCAAATTTCGAAACTTTGACCCTATGAAAGTCGGGTCCTATTGGGTCTGAAGACAAACTTTTTTTTAAATTGATGTACTCTTCGACAGCAACATTTGGCTATTTCAGATTTTTAAATTTCGCGATAGGATTTTCTGGACCGAACTTGGGTACCCATTTTAATGTCATTTTGGACACCTTTAAATATTCGCCAATAAAAAACTATCGAAGCTAGTCCCACCAAGTTTGGAGCGTTTGTAGGTATTACTATGGTGCCCGTTCACACCAAAATTTGCAACATTCTATTGAGCCGTTTCGGAGATATTCGCGAGTTTGTGTTTTAACATTACGGAAAAATACCCTGGACTCCCTGCGGTGAGCGGCGATTGTCGAGCATGGAGATGAAGGCCTAAGCCCTGTTAGGTCACGTTCCAAATTGCAAGTCGATCGGACACTTTGGGACCGAGATATGGGGTGTCAAAGTTTGGTCCATTTCCGTGACCATTGGGGCGGCCCCAATCGAAATTTCGGTCGCTTGCTCCGGGGTCAATAATGGAGCTACGAGAAAACGCTGGCGGGTGCTTGTTCATGTGTCTCAATGGGAAGTACTGTGTGAGCGGTTTGAAATTCGGTGCAACGGTTATAGGGAATAGTCGCGTCCGAAATGTGTCAAATTTCGAAACTTTGACCCTATGAAAGTCGGGTCCTATTGGGTCTGAAGACAAACTTTTTTTTAAATTGATGTACTCTTCGACAGCAACATTTGGCTATTTCAGATTTTTAAATTTCGCGATAGGATTTTCTGGACCGAACTTGGGTACCCATTTTAATGTCATTTTGGACACCTTTAAATATTCGCCAATAAAAAACTATCGAAGCTAGTCCCACCAAGTTTGGAGCGTTTGTAGGTATTACTATGGTGCCCGTTCACACCAAAATTTGCGACATTCTATCGAGCCGTTTCGGAGATTTTCGCGAGTTTGTGTTTTAACATTACGGAAAAATACCCTGGACCCCCTGTGGTGAGCGGCGATTGTCGAGCATGGAGAGGAAGGCCTAAGCCCTGTTAGGTCAGGTTTCAAATTGCAAGTCGATCGGACAATTAGGGACGGAGATATGGGGTGTCAAAGTTTGGTCCATTTCCGTGACCATTGGGGCGGCCCCAATCGAAATTTCGGTCGCTTGCGCCGGGGTCAATAATGGCGCTATGAGAAAACGCTTGCGGGGGCTTGTTCATGTGTCTCAATGGGAAGTACTGTGTGAGCGGTTTGAAATTCGGTGCAACGGTTATAGGGAATAGTGGCGTCCGAAATGTGTCAAATTTCGAAATTTTGACCCTATGAAAGTCGGGTCCTATTGGGCCTGGAGACAAACTTTTTTTTAAATTGATGTACTCTTCGAGAGCAACATTTTGGCTATTTCGGATTTTTAAATTTCGCGATAGGATTTTCTGGACCGAATTTGGGTACCCATTTTAGGGTCATTTTGGACACATTTAAAAATTCGCCAATAAAAACCTATCGAAGCTAGGACCACCAAATTTGGAGGGTTTGTAGGTATTACTATGGTGCCCGTTCACACCAAAATTTGCGACATTCTATCGAGCCGTTTCGCAGATATTCGCGAGTTTGCGTTTTAATATTACGGAAAAATACCCTGGACTCCCTGCGGTGAGCGGCGATTGTCGAGCATGGAGATGAAGGCCTAAGCCCTGTTAGGTCACGTTCCAAATTGCAAGTCGATCGGACATTTTGGGACCGAGATATGGGGTGTTAAAGTTTGGTCCATTTCCGTGACCATTGGGGCGGCCCCAATCGAAATTTCGGTCGCTTGCTCCGGGGTCAATAATGGAGCTACGAGAAAACGCTGGCGGGTGCTTGTTCATGTGTCTCAATGGGAAGTACTGTGTGAGCGGTTTGAAATTGGGTGCAACGGTTATAGGGAATAGTCGCGTCCGAAATGTGTCAAATTTCAAAATTTTGACTCTACGAAAGTCGGGTCCTATTGGGCCTGGAGACAAACTTTTTTTTAAATTGATGTACTCTTCGAGAGCAACATTTTGGCTATTTCGGATTTTTAAATTTCGCGATATGATTTTCTGGACCGAATTTGGGTACCCTTTTTAGGGTCATTTTGGACACATTTAAAAATTCGCCAATAAAAACCTATCGAAGCTAGGACCACCAAATTTGGAGGGTTTGTTGGTATTACTATGGTGCCCGTTCACACCAAAATTTGCGACATTCTATCGAGCCGTTTCGGAGATATTCGCGAGTATCCGTTTTAATATTACGGAAAAATACCCTGGACCCCCTGCGGTGAGCCGCGATTGTCGAGCATGGAGATGAAGGCCTAAGCCCTGTTAGGTCACGTTCCAAATTGCTAGTCGATCGGACAATTAGGGACCGAGATATGGGGTGTCAAAGGTTGGTCCATTTCCGTGACCATTGGGGCGGCCCCAATCGAAATTTCGGTCGCTTGCTCCGGGGTCAATAATGGAGCTACGAGAAAACGCTTGCGGGGGCTTGTTCATGGGTCTCAATCGGAAGTACTGTGTGAGCGGTTTGAAATTCGGTGCAACGGTTATAGGGAATAGTCGCGGCCGAAATGTGTCAAATTTCGAAATTTTGACCCTATGAAAGTCGGGTCCTATTGGGCCTGGAGACAAACTTTTTTTTTAAATTGATGTACTCTTCGACAACAACATTTTGGCTATTTCAGATTTTTAAATTTCGCGATAGGATATTCTGGACCGAATTTGGGTACCCATTTCAGGGTCATTTTGGACACCTTTAAATATTAGCCAATAAAAAACTATCGAAGCTAGGACCACCAAGTTTGGAGGGTTTGTAGGTATTACTATGGTGCCCGTTCACACCAAAATTTGCGACATTCTATCGAGCCGTTTCGGAGATATTCGCGAGTTTGTGTTTTAACATTACGGAAAAATACCCTGGACTCCCTGCGGTGAGTGGCGATTGTCGAGCATGGAGATGAAGGCCTAAGCCCTGTTAGGTCACGTTCCAAATTGCAAGTCGATCGGACATTTTGGGACCGAGATACGGGGTGTCAAAGTTTGGTCCATTTCCGTGACCATTGAGGCGGCCCCAATCGAAATTTCGGTCGCTTGCTCCGGGTTCAATAATGGAGCTACGAGAAAACGCTGGCGGGTGCTTGTTCATGTGTCTCAATGGGAAGTACTGTGTGAGCGGTTTGAAATTCGGTGCAACGGTTATAGGGAATAGTCGCGTCCGAAATGTGTCAAATTTCGAAATTTTGACTCTACGAAAGTCGGGTCCTATTGGGCCTGGAGACAAACTTTTTTTTTAAATTGATGTACTCTTCGAGAGCAACATTTTGGCTATTTCAGATTTTTAAATTTCGCGATAGGATATTCTGGACCGAATTTGGGTACCCATTTCAGGGTCATTTTGGACACCTTTAAATATTAGCCAATAAAAAACTATCGAAGCTAGGACCACCAAATTTGGAGGGTTTGTAGGTATTACTATGGTGCCCGTTCACACCAAAATTTGCGACATTCTATCGAGCCGTTTCGGAGATATTCACGAGTTTGCGTTTTAATATTACGGAAAAATACCCTGGACTCAATGCGGTGAGCGGCGATTGTCGAGCATGGAGATGAAGGCCTAAGCCCTGTTAGGTCACGTTCCAAATTGCAAGTCTATCGGACTTTTTGGGACCGAGATATGGGGTGTTAAAGTTTGGTCCATTTCCGTGACCATTGGGGCGGCCCCAATCGAAATTTCGGTCGCTTGCTCCGGGGTCAATAATGGAGCTACGAGAAAACGCTGGCGGGTGCTTGTTCATGTGTGTCAATGGGAAGTACTGTGTGAGCGGTTTGAAATTGGGTGCAACGGTTATAGGGAATAGTCGCGTCCGAAATGTGTCAAATTTCGAAATTTTGACTCTACGAAAGTCGGGTCCTATTGGGCCTGGAGACAAACTTTTTTTTAAATTGATGTACTCTTCGACAGCAACATTTTGGCTATTTCAGATTTTTAAATTTCGCGATAGGTATTCTGGACCGAATTTGGGTACCCATTTCAGGGTCATTTTGGACACCTTTAAATATTAGCCAATAAAAAACTATCGAAGCTAGGACCACCAAGTTTGGAGGGTTTGTAGGTATTACTATGGTGGCCGTTCACAGCAAAATTTGCGACATTCTATCGAGCCGTTTCGGAGATATTCGCGAGTTTGTGTTTTAACATTACGGAAAAATACCCTGGACTCCCTGCGGTGAGTGGCGATTGTCGAGCATGGAGATGAAGGCCTAAGCCCTGTTAGGTCACGTTCCAAATTGCAAGTCGATCGGACATTTTGGGACCGAGATACGGGGTGTCAAAGTTTGGTCCATTTCCGTGACCATTGGGGCGGCCCCAATCGAAATTTCGGTCGCTTGCTCCGGGTTCAATAATGGAGCTACGAGAAAACGCTGGCGGGTGCTTGTTCATGTGTCTCAATGGGAAGTACTGTGTGAGCGGTTTGAAATTCAGGTTTCAAATTGCAAGTCGATGGGACAATTAGGGACGGAGATATGGGGTGTCAAAATTTGGTCCATTTCCGTGACCATTGGGGCGGCCCCAATCTAAATTTCGGTCGCTTGCGCCGGGGTCAATAATGGCGCTATGAGAAAACGCTTGCGGGGGCTTGTTCATGTGTGTCAATGGGAAGTACTGTGTGAGCGGTTTGAAATTCGGTGCAACGGTTATAGGGAATAGTCGCGTCCGAAATGTGTCAAATTTCGAAACTTTGACCCTATGAAAGTCGGGTCCTATTGGGTCTGAAGACAAACTTTTTTTTAAATTGATGTACTCTTCGAAAGCAACATTTGGCTATTTCAGATTTTTAAATTTCGCGATAGGATTTTCTGGACCGAACTTGGGTACCCATTTTAATGTCATTTTGGACACCTTTAAATATTCGCCAATAAAAAACTATCGAAGCTAGTCCCACCAAGTTTGGAGCGTTTGTAGGTATTACTATGGTGCCCGTTCACACCAAAATTTGCGACATTCTATCGAGCCGTTTCGGAGATTTTCGCGAGTTTGTGTTTTAACATTACGGAAAAATACCCTGGACCCCCTGTGGTGCGCGGCGATTGTCGAGCATGGAGAGGAAGGCCTAAGCCCTGTTAGGTCAGGTTTCAAATTGCAAGTCGATCGGACAATTAGGGACGGAGATATGGGGTGTCAAAGTTTGGTCCATTTCCGTGACCAT
Organism: Stegodyphus dumicola; assembly: GCF_044657685.1. Classification (NCBI taxonomy): domain Eukaryota; kingdom Metazoa; phylum Arthropoda; class Arachnida; order Araneae; family Eresidae; genus Stegodyphus; species Stegodyphus dumicola. Next base: position 7,143,789 of record NC_140768.1, read on the forward strand.
TGGGGCGGCCCCAATCGAAATTTCGGTCGCTTGCGCCGGGGTCAATAATGGCGCTATGAGAAAACGCTTGCGGGGGCTTGTTCATGTGTCTCAATGGGAAGTACTGTGTGAACGGTTTGAAATTCGGTGCAACGGTTATAGGGAATAGTGGCGTCCGAATGTGTCAAATTTCGAAATTTTGACCCTATGAAAGTCGGGTCCTATTGGGCCTGGAGACAAACTTTTTTTTTAAATTTATGTACTCTTCGAGAGCAACATTTTGGCTATTTCGGATTTTTAAATTTCGCGATAGGATTTTCTGGACCGAATTTGGGTACCCATTTTAGGGTCATTTTGGACACATTTAAAAATTCGCCAATAAAAACCTATCGAAGCTAGGACCACCAAATTTGGAGGGTTTGTAGGTATTACTATGGTGCCCGTTCACACCAAAATTTGCGACATTCTATCGAGCCGTTTCGGAGATATTCGCGAGTTTGCGTTTTAATATTACGGAAAAATACCCTGGACCCCCTGCGGTGAGCCGCGATTGTCGAGCATGGAGAGGAAGGCCTAAGCCCTGTAAGGTCACTTTTCAATTTGCAAGTCGATCGGACAATTAGGGACCGAGATATGGGGTGTCAAATTTGGTCCATTTCCGTGACCATTGGGGCGGCTCCAATCAAAATTTCGGTCGCTTGCGCCTGAGTCAATAATGGCGCTACGAGAAAACGCTTGCGGGGGCTTGTTCATGGGTGTCAATGGGAAGTACTGTGTGAGCGGTTTGAAATTCGGTGCAACGGTTATAGGGAATAGTCGCGTCCGAAATGTGTCAAATTTCGAAACTTTGACCCTATGAAAGTCGGGTCCTATTGGGTCTGAAGACAAACTTTTTTTTAAATTGATGTACTCTTCGACAGCAACATTTGGCTATTTCAGATTTTTAAATTTCGCGATAGGATTTTCTGGACCGAACTTGGGTACCCATTTTAATGTCATTTTGGACACCTTTAAATATTCGCCAATAAAAAACTATCGAAGCTAGTCCCACCAAGTTTGGAGCGTTTGTAAGTATTACTATGGTGCCCGTTCACACCAAAATTTGCAACATTCTATTAAGCCGTTTCGGAGATATTCGCGAGTTTGTGTTTTAACATTACGGAAAAATACCCTGGACTCCCTGCGGTGAGCGGCGATTGTCGAGCATGGAGATGAAGGCCTAAGCCCTGTTAGGTCACGTTCCAAATTGCAAGTCGATCGGACACTTTGGGACCGAGATATGGGGTGTCAAAGTTTGGTCCATTTCCGTGACCATTGGGGCGGCCCCAATCGAAATTTCGGTCGCTTGCTCCGGGGTCAATAATGGAGCTACGAGAAAACGCTGGCGGGTGCTTGTTCATGTGTCTCAATGGGAAGTACTGTGTGAGCGGTTTGAAATTCGGTGCAACGGTTATAGGGAATAGTCGCGTCCGAAATGTGTCAAATTTCGAAACTTTGACCCTATGAAAGTCGGGTCCTATTGGGTCTGAAGACAAACTTTTTTTTAAATTGATGTACTCTTCGACAGCAACATTTGGCTATTTCAGATTTTTAAATTTCGCGATAGGATTTTCTGTACCGAACTTGGGTACCCATTTTAATGTCATTTTGGACACCTTTAAATATTCGCCAATAAAAAACTATCAAAGCTAGTCCAACCAAGTTTGGAGCGTTTGTAGGTATTACTATGGTGCCCGTTCACACCAAAATTTGCGACATTCTATCGAGCCGTTTCGCAGATATTCGCGAGTTTGCGTTTTAATATTACGGAAAAATACCCTGGACTCCCTGCGGTGAGCGGCGATTGTCGAGCATGGAGATGAAGGCCTAAGCCCTGTTAGGTCACGTTCCAAATTGCAAGTCGATCGGACATTTTGGGACCGAGATATGGGGTGTTAAAGTTTGGTCCATTTCCGTGACCATTGGGGCGGCCCCAATCGAAATTTCGGTCGCTTTCTCCGGGGTCAATAATGGAGCTACGAGAAAACGCTGGCGGGTGCTTGTTCATGTGTCTCAATGGGAAGTACTGTGTGAGCGGTTTGAAATTGGGTGCAACGGTTATAGGGAATAGTCGCGTCCGAAATGTGTCAAATTTCAAAATTTTGACTACGAAAGTCGGGTCCTATTGGGCCTGGAGACAAACTTTTTTTTAAATTGATGTACTCTTCGAGAGCAACATTTTGGCTATTTCGGATTTTTAAATTTCGCGATATGATTTTCTGGACCGAATTTGGGTACCCTTTTTAGGGTCATTTTGGACACATTTAAAAATTCGCCAATAAAAACCTATCGAAGCTAGGACCACCAAATTTGGAGGGTTGGTTGGTATTACTATGGTGCCCGTTCACACCAAAATTTGCGACATTCTATCCAGCCGTTTCGGAGATATTCGCGAGTATCCGTTTTAATATTACGGAAAAATACCCTGTACCCCCTGCGGTGAGCCGCGATTGTCGAGCATGGAGATGAAGGCCTAAGCCCTGTTAGGTCACGTTCCAAATTGCTAGTCGATCGGACAATTAGGGACCGAGATATGGGGTGTCAAAGGTTGGTCCATTTCCGTGACCATTGGGGCGGCCCCAATCGAAATTTCGGTCGCTTGCTCCGGGGTCAATAATGGAGCTACGAGAAAACGCTTGCGGGGGCTTGTTCATGGGTCTCAATCGGAAGTACTGTGTGAGCGGTTTGAAATTCGGTGCAACGGTTATAGGGAATAGTCGCGGCCGAAATGTGTCAAATTTCGAAATTTTGACCCTATGAAAGTCGGGTCCTATTGGGCCTGGAGACAAACTTTTTTTTTTAAATTGATGTACTCTTCGACAGCAACATTTTGGCTATTTCAGATTTTTAAATTTCGCGATAGGATATTCTGGACCGAATTTGGGTACCCATTTCAGGGTCATTTTGGACACCTTTAAATATTAGCCAATAAAAAACTATCGAAGCTAGGACCACCAAATTTGGAGGGTTTGTAGGTATTACTATGGTGCCCGTTCACACCAAAATTTGCGACATTCTATCGAGCCGTTTCGGAGATATTCGCGAGTTTGCGTTTTAATATTACGGAAAAATACCCTGGACTCAATGCGGTGAGCGGCGATTGTCGAGCATGGAGATGAAGGCCTAAGCCCTGTTAGGTCACGTTCCAAATTGCAAGTCGATCGGACTTTTTGGGACCGAGATATGGGGTGTTAAAGTTTGGTCCATTTCCGTGACCATTGGGGCGGCCCCAATCGAAATTTCGGTCGCTTGCTCCGGGGTCAATAATGGAGCTACGAGAAAACGCTGGCGGGTGCTTGTTCATGTGTGTCAATGGGAAGTACTGTGTGAGCGGTTTGAAATTGGGTGCAACGGTTATAGGGAATAGTCGCGTCCGAAATGTGTCAAATTTCGAAATTTTGACTCTACGAAAGTCGGGTCCTATTGGGCCTGGAGACAAACTTTTTTTTAAATTGATGTACTCTTCGACAGCAACATTTTGGCTATTTCAGATTTTTAAATTTCGCGATAGGTATTCTGGACCGAATTTGGGTACCCATTTCAGGGTCATTTTGGACACCTTTAAATATTAGCCAATAAAAAACTATCGAAGCTAGGACCACCAAGTTTGGAGGGTTTGTAGGTATTACTATGGTGGCCGTTCACAGCAAAATTTGCGACATTCTATCGAGCCGTTTCGGAGATATTCGCGAGTTTGTGTTTTAACATTACGGAAAAATACCCTGGACTCCCTGCGGTGAGTGGCGATTGTCGAGCATGGAGATGAAGGCCTAAGCCCTGTTAGGTCACGTTCCAAATTGCTAGTCGATCGGACAATTAGGGATCGAGATATGGGGTGTCAAAGTTTGAACCATTTCCGTGACCATTGGGGCGGCCCCAATTGAAATTTCGGTCGCTTGCTCCGGGGTCAATAATGGAGCTACGAGAAAACGCTGGCGGGTGCTTGTTCATGTGTCTCAATGGGAAGTACTGTGTGAGCGGTTTGAAATTCCGTGCAACGGTTATAGGGAATAGTCGCCTCCGAAATGTGTCAAATTTCTAAACTTTGACCCTATGAGAGTCGGGTCCTATTGGGTCTGAAAACAAACGTTTTATTTTTAATTGTTGTACTCTTCGACAGCAACATTTTGGCTATTTCAGATTTTTAAATTTCGCGATAGGATTTTCTCGACCGAATTTGGGTACCCATTTTAGGGTCATTTTGGACACTAAATATTCGCCAATAAAAAACTATCGAAGCTAGGCCCACCAAGTTTGGAGGGTTTGTAGGTATTACTATGGTGGCCGTTCACAGCAAAATTTGCGACATTCTATCGAGCCGTTTCGGAGATATTCGCGAGTTTGTGTTTTAACATTACGGAAAAATACCCTGGACTCCCTGCGGTGAGTGGCGATTGTCGAGCATGGAGATGAAGGCCTAAGCCCTGTTAGGTCACGTTCCAAATTGCTAGTCGATCGGACAATTAGGGATCGAGATATGGGGTGTCAAAGTTTGAACCATTTCCGTGACCATTGGGGCGGCCCCAATTGAAATTTCGGTCGCTTGCTCCGGGGTCAATAATGGAGCTACGAGAAAACGCTGGCGGGTGCTTGTTCATGTGTCTCAATGGGAAGTACTGTGTGAGCGGTTTGAAATTCCGTGCAACGGTTATAGGGAATAGTCGCCTCCGAAATGTGTCAAATTTCTAAACTTTGACCCTATGAGAGTCGGGTCCTATTGGGTCTGAAAACAAACGTTTTATTTTTAATTGTTGTACTCTTCGACAGCAACATTTTGGCTATTTCAGATTTTTAAATTTCGCGATAGGATTTTCTCGACCGAATTTGGGTACCCATTTTAGGGTCATTTTGGACACTAAATATTCGCCAATAAAAAACTATCGAAGCTAGGCCCACCAAGTTTGGAGGATTTGTAGGTATTACTATGGTGCCCGTTCACACCAAAATTTGCGACATTCTATCGAGCCGTTTCGGAGATTTTCGCGAGTTTGTGTTTTAACATTACGGAAAAATACCCTGGACCCACTGCGGTGAGCGGCGTTTGTCGAGCATGGAGAGGAAGGCCTAAGCCCTGTTAGGTCAATTTTCAAATTGCAAGTCGATCGGACAATTAGAGACGGAGATATGGGGTGTCAAAATTTGGTCCATTTCCGTGACCATTGGGGCGGCCCCAATCGAAGTTTCGGTCGCTTGCGCCGGGGTCAATAATGGCGCTATGAGAAAACGCTTGCGGGGGCTTGTTCATGTGTCTCAATGGGAAGTACTGTGTGAGCGGTTTGAAATTCGGTGCAACGTTTATAGGGAATAGTCGCGTCCGAAATGTGTCAAATTTCGAAATTTTGACTCTACGAAAGTCGGGTCCTATTGGGCCTGGAGACAAACTTTTGTTTTAGATTGATGTACTCTTCGAGAGCAACATTTTGGCTATTTCAGATTTTTAAAATTTCGCGATAGGATTTTCTGGACAAAATTTGGGTACCCATTTTAGGGTCATTTTGGACACATTTAAAAATTCGCCAATAAAAACCTATCGAAGCTAGGACCACCAAATTTGGAGGGTTTGTAGGTATTACTATGGTGCCCGTTCACACCAAAATTTGCGACATTCTATCGAGCCGTTTCGGAGATATTCGCGAGTTTGCGTTTTAATATTACGGAAAAATACCCTGGACCCCCTGCGGTGAGCCGCGATTGTCGAGCATGGAGATGAAGGCCTAAGCCCTGTTAGGTCACGTTCCAAATTGCTAGTCGATCGGACAATTAGGGACCGAGATATGGGGTGTCAAAGGTTGGTCCATTTTCGTGACCATTGGGGCGGCCCCAATCGAAATTTCGGTCGCTTGCTCCGGGGTCAATAATGGAGCTACGAGAAAACGCTTGCGGGGGCTTGTTCATGTGTCTCAACGGGAAGTACTGTGTGAGCGGTTTGAAATTCGGTGCAACGGTTATAGTGAATAGTCGCGGTCGAAATGTGTCAAATTTCGAAATTTTGACCCTATGAAAGTCGGGTCCTATTGGGTCTGAAGACAAACTTTTTTTTAAATTGATGTACTCTTCGAGAGCAACATTTTGGCTATTTCGGATTTTTAAATTTCGCGATAGGATTTTCTGGACAAAATTTGGGTACCAATTTTAGAATCATTTTGGACACATTTAAAAATTCGCCAATAAAAAAACTATTGAAGCTAGGACCACCAAATTTGGAGGGTTTGTAGGTTTTACTAGGGTGACCGTTCACACCAAAATTTGCGACATTCTATCGAGCCCTTTCGGAGATATTCGCGAGTTTGTGTTTTAACATTACGGAAAAATATCCTGGACCCCCTGCGGTGAGCGGCGATTGTCGAGCATGGAGAGGAAGACCTAAGCACTGTTAGGTCAGGTTTCAAATTGCAAGTCGATGGGACAATTAGGGACGGAGATATGGGGTGTCAAAATTTGGTCCATTTCCGTTACCATTGGGGCGGCCCCAATCGACATTTCGGTCGCTTGCGCCGGGGTCAATAATGGCGCTATGAGAAAACGCTTGCGGGGGCTTGTTCATGTGTCTCAATGGGAAGTACTGTGTGAGCGGTTTGAAATTCGGTGCAACGGTTATAGGGAATAGTCGCGGCGGATATGTGTCAAATTTCTAAACTTTTACCCTATGAGAGTCGGGTCCTATTGGGTCTGAAAACAAACTTTTTTTTTTAATTGTTGTACTCTTCGACAGCAACATTTTGGCTATTTCTGATTTTTAAATTTCGCGATAGGATTTTCTCGACCGAATTTGGGTACCCATTTTAGGGTCATTTTGGACACATTTAAATATTCGCCAATAAAAAACTATCGAAGCTAGGACCACCAAATTTAGAGGGTTTGTAGGTATTACTACGGTGCCCGTTCACACCAAAATTTGCGACATTCTATCGAGCCGTTTCGGAGATATTCGCGAGTTTGCGTTTTAATATTACGGAAAAATACCCTGGACCCCCTGCGGTGAGCCGCGATTGTCGAGCATGGAGATGAAGGCCTAAGCCCTGTTAGGTCACGTTCCAAATTGCTAGTCGATCGGACAATTAGGGACCGAGATATGGGGTGTCAAAATTTGGTCCATTTCCGTGACCATTGGGGCGGCCCCAATCGAAATTTCGGTCGCTTGCTCCGGGGTCAATAATGGAGCTACGAGAAAACGCTGGCGGGGGCTTGTTCATGTGTCTCAATGGGAAGTACTGTGTGAGCGGTTTGAAATTGGGTGCAACGGTTATAGGAAATAGTTGCATCCGAAATGTGTCAACTTTCGAAATTTCGAATCTACGAAAGTCGAGTCCTATTAGGCCTGGAGATAAACTTTTTTTTAAATTGATGTACTCTTCGAGAGCAAAATTTTGGCTATTTCGGATTTTTAAATTTCGCGATAGGATTTTCTGGACCGAATTTGGGTACCCATTTTAGCGTCATTTTGGACACATTTGAAAATTCGCCAATAAAAACCTATCGAAGCTAGGACCACCAAATTTGAAGGGTTTCTAGGTATTACTAGGGTGCCCGTTCACACCAAAATTTGCGACATTCTATCGAGCCGTTTCGGAGATATTCGCGAGTTTGTGTTTTAACATTACGGAAAAATACCCTGGACCCCCTGCGGTGAGCGGCGATTGTCGAGCATGGAGAGGAAGGCCTAAGCGCTGTTAGGTCAGGTTTCAAATTGCAAGTCGATCGGACAATTAGGGACAGAGATATGGGGTGTCAAAATTTGGTCCATTTCCGTGACCATTGGGGCGGCCCCAATCGAAATTTCGGTCGCTTGCGCCGGGGTCAATAATGGCGCTATGAGAAAACGCTTGCGGGGGCTTGTTCATGTGTCTCAATGGGAAGTACTGTGTGAGCGGTTTGAAATTCGGTGCAAACGGTTATAGGGAATAGTCGCGTCCGAAATGTGTCAAATTTCGAAATTTTGACTCTACGAAAGTCGGGTCCTATTGGGCCTCGAGACAAACTTTTTTTTTAAATTGATGTACTCTTCGAGAGCAACATTTTGGCTATTTCGGATTTTTAAATTTCGCGATAGGATTTTCTGGACAGAATTTGGGTACCTATTTTAGGGTCATTTTGGACACATTTAAAAATTCGCCAATAAAAACCTATCGAAGTTAGGACCACCAAATTTGGAGGGTTTGTAGGTATTACTAGGGTGCCCATTCACACCAAAATTTGCGACATTCTATCGAGCCGTTTCGGAGATATTCGCGAGTTTGTGTTTTAACATTACGGAAAAATACCCTAGAAACCTGCGGTGAGCAGCGATTGTCGAGCATGGAGAGGAAGGCCTAAGCCCTGTTAGGTCACGTTTCAAATTGCAAGTCGATCGGACAATTAGGGACGGAGATATGGGGTGTCAAAGTTTGGTCCATTTCCGTGACCATTGGGGCGGCCCTAATCGAAATTTCGGTCGCTTGCGCCGAGGTCAATAATGGAGCTACGAGAAAACGCTTGCGGGGGCTTGTTCATGTGTCTCAATGGGAAGTATTGTGTGAGCGGTTTGAAATTCGGTGCAACGGTTATAGGGAATAGTCGCGGCGGAAATGTGTCAAATTTCTAAACTTTGACCCTATGAGAGTCGGGTCCTATTGGGTCTGAAAACAAACGTTTTTTTTTAATTGTTGTACTCTTCGACAGCAACATTTTGGCTATTTCAGATTTTTAAATTTCGCGATAGGATTTTCTCGACCGAATTTGGGTACCCATTTTAGGGTCATTTTGGACACATTTAAATATTCGCCAATAAAAAACTATCGAAGCTAGGACCACCAAATTTGGAGGGTTTGTAGGTATTACTACGGTGCCCGTTCACACCAAAATTTGCGACATTCTATCGAGCCGTTTCGGAGATATTCGCGAGTTTGTGTTTTAACATTACGGAAAAATACCCTGGACCCCCTGCGGTGAGCGGCGATTGTCGAGCATGGAGAGGAAGGCCTAAGCGCTGTTAGGTCAGGTTTCAAATTGCAAGTCGATCGGACAATTAGGGACAGAGATATGGGGTGTCAAAATTTGGTCCATTTCCGTGACCATTGGGGCGGCCCCAATCGAAATTTCGGTCGCTTGCGCCGGGGTCAATAATGGCGCTATGAGAAAACGCTTGCGGGGGCTTGTTCATGTGTCTCAATGGGAAGTACTGTGTGAGCGGTTTGAAATTCGGTGCAAACGGTTATAGGGAATAGTCGCGGCCGAAATGTGTCAAATTTCGAAATTTTGACCCTATGAAAGTCGGGTCCTATTGGGTCTGAAGACAAACGTTTTTTTTTAAAATTGATGTACTCTTCGACAGCAACATTTTGGCTATTTCAGATTTTTAAATTTCGCGATAGGATATTCTGGACCGAATTTGGGTACCCATTTTAGGGTCATTTTGGACACATTTAAATATTCGCCAATAAAAAACTATCGAAGCTAGGACCACCAAGTTTGGAGGGTTTGTAGGTATTACTATGGTGCCCGTTCACACCAAAATTTGCGACATTCTATCGAGCCGTTTCGGAGATATTCGCGAGTTTGTGTTTTAACATTACGGAAAAATACCCTGGACTCCCTGCGGTGAGCGGCGATTGTCGAGCATGGAGATGAAGGCCTAAGCCCTGTTAGGTCACGTTCCAAATTGCAAGTCGATCGGACACTTTGCGACCCAGATATGGGGTGTCAAAGGTTGGTCCATTTCCGTGACCATTGGGGCAGCCCCAATTGAAATTTCGGTCGCTTGCTCCGGGGTCAATAATGGAGCTACGAGAAAACGCTGGCGGGTGCTTGTTCATGTGTCTCAATGGGAAGTACTGTGTGAGCGGTTTGTAATTGGGTACAACGGTTATAGGGAATAGTCGCCTCCGAAATGTGTCAAATTTCGAAATTTTGACTCTACGAAAGTCGGGTCCTATTGGGCCTGGAGACAAACTTTTTTTTAAATTGATGTACTCTTCGACAGCAACATTTTGGCTATTTCGGATTTTTAAATTTCGCGATAGGATTTTCTGGACCGAATTTGGGTACCCATTTTAGGGTCATTTTGGACACATTTAAATATTCGCCAATAAAAAAAACTATTGAAGCGAGGACCACCAAATTTGGAGGGTTTGTAGGTTTTACTAGGGTGCCCGTTCACACCAAAATTTGCGACATTCTATCGAGCCGTTTCGGAGATATTCGCGAGTTTGCGTTTTAATATTACGGAAAAATACACTGGACCCCCCGCGGTGAGCCGCGATTGTCGAGCATGGAGATGAAGGCCTAAGCCCTGTTAGGTCACGTTCCAAATTGCTAGTCGATCGGACAATTAGGGACCGAGATATGGGGTGTCAAAGTTTGGTCCATTTCCGTGACCATTGGGGCGGCCCCAATCGAAATTTCGGTCGCTTGCTCCGGGGTCAATAATGGAGCTACGAGAAAACGCTTGCGGGGGCTTGTTCATGTGTCTCAATGGGAAGTACTGTATGAGCGGTTTGAAATTCGGTGCAACGGTTATAGGGAATAGTCGCGTCCGAAATGTGTCAAATTTCGAAATTTTGACCCTATGAAAGTCGGGTCCTATTGGGTCTGAAGACAAACTTTTTTTTAAAATTGATCTACTCTTCGACAGCAACATTTTGGCTATTTCAGATTTTTAAATTTCGCGATAGGATATTCTGGACCGAATTTGGGTACCCATTTTAGGGTCATTTTGGACACATTTAAATATTCGCCAATAAAAAACTATCGAAGCTAGGACCACCAAGTTTGGAGGGTTTGTAGGTATTACTATGGTGCCCGTTCACACCAAAATTTGCGACATTCTATCGAGCCGTTTCGGAGATATTCGCGAGTTTGTGTTTTAACATTACGGAAAAATACCCTGGACTCCCTGCGGTGAGCGGCGAATGTCGAGCATGGAGATGAAGGCCTAAGCCCTGTTAGGTCACGTTCCAAATTGCTAGTCGATCGGACAATTAGGGACCGAGATATGGGGTGTCAAAATTTGGTCCATTTCCGTGACCATTGGGGCGGCCCCAATCGAAATTTCGGTCGCTTGCTCCGGGGTCAATAATGGAGCTACGAGAAAACGCTTGCGGGGGCTTGTTCATGGGTCTCAATGGGAAGTACTGTGTGAGCGGTTTGAAATTCGGTGCAACGGTTATAGGGAATAGTCGCGTCCGAAATGTGTCAAATTTCGAAATTTTGACCCTATGAAAGTCGGGTCCTATTGGGTCTGAAGACAAACGTTTTTTTTTTAAAATTGATGTACTCTTCGACAGCAACATTTTGGCTATTTCAGATTTTTAAATTTCGCGATAGGATATTCTGGACCGAATTTGGGTACCCATTTTAGGGTCATTTTGGACACCTTTAAATATTCGCCAATAAAAAACTATCGAAGCTAGGACCACCAAGTTTGGAGGGTTTGTAGGTATTACTATGGTGCCCGTTCACACCAAAATTAGCGACATTCTATCGAGCCGTTTCGGAGATATTCGCGAGTTTGTGTTTTAACATTACGGAAAAATACCCTGGACTCCCTGCGGTGAGCGGCGATTGTCGAGCATGGAGATGAAGGCCTAAGCCCTGTTAGGTCACGTTCCAAATTGCAAGTCGATCGGACACTTTGCGACCCAGATATGGGGTGTCAAATGTTGGTCCATTTCCGTGACCATTGGGGCAACCCCAATTGAAATTTCGGTCGCTTGCTCCGGGGTCAATAATGGAGCTACGAGAAAACGCTGGCGGGTGCTTGTTCATGTGTCTCAATGGGAAGTACTGTGTGAGCGGTTTGTAATTGGGTACAACGGTTATAGGGAATAGTCGCCTCCGAAATGTGTCAAATTTCGAAATTTTGACTCTACGAAAGTCGGGTCCTATTGGGCCTGGGGACAAACTTTTTTTTAAATTGATGTACTCTTCGACAGCAACATTTTGGCTATTTCGGATTTTTAAATTTCGCGATAGGATTTTCTGGACCGAATTTGGGTACCCATTTTAGGGTCATTTTGGACACATTTAAATATTCGCCAATAAAAACCTATCGAAGCTAGGACCACCAAATTTGAAGGGTTTGTAGGTATTACTAGGGTGCCCGTTCACACCAAAATTTGCGACATTCTATCGAGCCGTTTCGGAGATATTCGCGAGTTTGTGTTTTAACATTACGGAAAAATACCCTGGACCCCCTGCGGTGAGCGGCGATTGTCGAGCATGGAGAGGAAGGCCTAAGCGCTGTTAGGTCAGGTTTCAAATTGCAAGTCGATCGGACAATTAGGGACAGAGATATGGGGTGTCAAAATTTGGTCCATTTCCGTGACCATTGGGGCGGCCCCAATCGAAATTTCGGTCGCTTGCGCCGGGGTCAATAATGGCGCTATGAGAAAACGCTTGCGGGGGCTTGTTCATGTGTCTCAATGGGAAGTACTGTGTGAGCGGTTTGAAATTCGGTGCAAACGGTTATAGGGAATAGTCGCGGCCGAAATGTGTCAAATTTCGAAATTTTGACCCTATGAAAGTCGGGTCCTATTGGGTCTGAAGACAAACGTTTTTTTTTAAAATTGATGTACTCTTCGACAGCAACATTTTGGCTATTTCAGATTTTTAAATTTCGCGATAGGATATTCTGGACCGAATTTGGGTACCCATTTTAGGGTCATTTTGGACACATTTAAATATTCGCCAATAAAAAACTATCGAAGCTAGGACCACCAAGTTTGGAGGGTTTGTAGGTATTACTATGGTGCCCGTTCACACCAAAATTTGCGACATTCTATCGAGCCGTTTCGGAGATATTCGCGAGTTTGTGTTTTAACATTACGGAAAAATACCCTGGACTCCCTGCGGTGAGCGGCGATTGTCGAGCATGGAGATGAAGGCCTAAGCCCTGTTAGGTCACGTTCCAAATTGCAAGTCGATCGGACACTTTGCGACCCAGATATGGGGTGTCAAAGGTTGGTCCATTTCCGTGACCATTGGGGCAGCCCCAATTGAAATTTCGGTCGCTTGCTCCGGGGTCAATAATGGAGCTACGAGAAAACGCTGGCGGGTGCTTGTTCATGTGTCTCAATGGGAAGTACTGTGTGAGCGGTTTGTAATTGGGTACAACGGTTATAGGGAATAGTCGCCTCCGAAATGTGTCAAATTTCGAAATTTTGACTCTACGAAAGTCGGGTCCTATTGGGCCTGGAGACAAACTTTTTTTTAAATTGATGTACTCTTCGACAGCAACATTTTGGCTATTTCGGATTTTTAAATTTCGCGATAGGATTTTCTGGACCGAATTTGGGTACCCATTTTAGGGTCATTTTGGACACATTTAAATATTCGCCAATAAAAAAAACTATTGAAGCGAGGACCACCAAATTTGGAGGGTTTGTAGGTTTTACTAGGGTGCCCGTTCACACCAAAATTTGCGACATTCTATCGAGCCGTTTCGGAGATATTCGCGAGTTTGCGTTTTAATATTACGGAAAAATACACTGGACCCCCCGCGGTGAGCCGCGATTGTCGAGCATGGAGATGAAGGCCTAAGCCCTGTTAGGTCACGTTCCAAATTGCTAGTCGATCGGACAATTAGGGACCGAGATATGGGGTGTCAAAGTTTGGTCCATTTCCGTGACCATTGGGGCGGCCCCAATCGAAATTTCGGTCGCTTGCTCCGGGGTCAATAATGGAGCTACGAGAAAACGCTTGCGGGGGCTTGTTCATGTGTCTCAATGGGAAGTACTGTATGAGCGGTTTGAAATTCGGTGCAACGGTTATAGGGAATAGTCGCGTCCGAAATGTGTCAAATTTCGAAATTTTGACCCTATGAAAGTCGGGTCCTATTGGGTCTGAAGACAAACGTTTTTTTTAAAATTGATCTACTCTTCGACAGCAACATTTTGGCTATTTCAGATTTTTAAATTTCGCGATAGGATATTCTGGACCGAATTTGGGTACCCATTTTAGGGTCATTTTGGACACATTTAAATATTCGCCAATAAAAAACTATCAAAGCTAGGACCACCAAGTTTGGAGGGTTTGTAGGTATTACTATGGTGCCCGTTCACACCAAAATTTGCGACATTCTATCGAGCCGTTTCGGAGATATTCGCGAGTTTGTGTTTTAACATTACGGAAAAATACCCTGGACTCCCTGCGGTGAGCGGCGAATGTCGAGCATGGAGATGAAGGCCTAAGCCCTGTTAGGTCACGTTCCAAATTGCTAGTCGATCGGACAATTAGGGACCGAGATATGGGGTGTCAAAATTTGGTCCATTTCCGTGACCATTGGGGCGGCCCCAATCGAAATTTCGGTCGCTTGCTCCGGGGTCAATAATGGAGCTACGAGAAAACGCTTGCGGGGGCTTGTTCATGGGTCTCAATGGGAAGTACTGTGTGAGCGGTTTGAAATTCGGTGCAACGGTTATAGGGAATAGTCGCGTCCGAAATGTGTCAAATTTCGAAATTTTGACCCTATGAAAGTCGGGTCCTATTGGGTCTGAAGACAAACGTTTTTTTTTTAAAATTGATGTACTCTTCGACAGCAACATTTTGGCTATTTCAGATTTTTAAATTTCGCGATAGGATATTCTGGACCGAATTTGGGTACCCATTTTAGGGTCATTTTGGACACCTTTAAATATTCGCCAATAAAAAACTATCGAAGCCAGGACCACCAAGTTTGGAGGGTTTGTAGGTATTACTATGGTGCCCGTTCACACCAAAATTAGCGACATTCTATCGAGCCGTTTCGGAGATATTCGCGAGTTTGTGTTTTAACATTACGGAAAAATACCCTGGACTCCCTGCGGTGAGCGGCGATTGTCGAGCATGGAGATGAAGGCCTAAGCCCTGTTAGGTCACGTTCCAAATTGCAAGTCGATCGGACACTTTGCGACCCAGATATGGGGTGTCAAATGTTGGTCCATTTCCGTGACCATTGGGGCAACCCCAATTGAAATTTCGGTCGCTTGCTCCGGGGTCAATAATGGAGCTACGAGAAAACGCTGGCGGGTGCTTGTTCATGTGTCTCAATGGGAAGTACTGTGTGAGCGGTTTGTAATTGGGTACAACGGTTATAGGGAATAGTCGCCTCCGAAATGTGTCAAATTTCGAAATTTTGACTCTACGAAAGTCGGGTCCTATTGGGCCTGGGGACAAACTTTTTTTTAAATTGATGTACTCTTCGACAGCAACATTTTGGCTATTTCGGATTTTTAAATTTCGCGATAGGATTTTCTGGACCGAATTTGGGTACCCATTTTAGGGTCATTTTGGACACATTTAAATATTCGCCAATAAAAAAAACTATTGAAGCGAGGACCACCAAATTTGGAGGGTTTGTAGGTTTTACTAGGGTGCCCGTTCACACCAAAATTTGCGACATTCTATCGAGCCGTTTCGGAGATATTCGCGAGTTTGCGTTTTAATATTACGGAAAAATACACTGGACCCCCCGCGGTGAGCCGCGATTGTCGAGCATGGAGATGAAGGCCTAAGCCCTGTTAGGTCACGTTCCAAATTGTAAGTCGATCGGACACATTGGGACCGAGATATGGGGTGTCAAAGTTTGGTCCATTTCCGTGACTATTGGGGCGGCCCCAATCGAAATTTCGCTCGCTTGCTCCGGGGTCAATAATGGAGCTACGAGAAAACGCTGGCGGGGGCTTGTTCATGTGTCTCAATGGGAAGTACTGTGTGAGCGGTTTGAAATTCGGTGCAACGGTTATAGGGAATAGTCGCCTCCGAAATGTGTCAAATTTCGAAATTTTGACTCTACGAAAGTCGGGTCCTATTGGGCCTGGAGACAAACTTTTTTTTTAAATTGATGTACTCTTCGAGAGCAACATTTTGGCTATTTCGGATTTTTAAATTTCGCGATAGGATTTTCTGGACCGAATTTGGGTACCCATTTTAGGGTCATTTTGGACACCTTTAAATATTCGCCAATAAAAAACTATCGAAGCTAGGACCACCAAGTTTGGAGGGTTTGTAGGTATTACTATGGTGCCCGTTCACACCAAAATTTGCGACATTCTATCGAGCCGTTTCGGAGATATTCGCGAGTTTGTGTTTTAACATTACGGAAAAATACCCTGGACTCCCTGCGGTGAGCGGCGATTGTCGAGCATGGAGATGAAGGCCTAAGCCCTGTTAGGTCACGTTCCAAATTGCAAGTCGATCGGACAATTAGGGACCGAGATATGGGGTGTCAAAGTTTGGTCCATTTCCGTGAACATTGAGGCGGCCCCAATCGAAATTTCGGTCGCTTGCTCCGGGGTCAGTAATGGAGCTACGAGAAAACGCTTGCAGGGGCTTGTTCATGGGTCTCAATGGGAAGTACTGTGTGAGCGGTTTGAAATTCGGTGCAACGGTTATAGGGAATAGTCGCGGCCGAAATGTGTCAAATTTCGAAATTTTGACCCTATGAAAGTCGGGTCCTATTGGGTCTGAAGACAAACGTTTTTTTCAAAATTGATGTACTCTTCGACAGCAACATTTTGGCTATTTCAGATTTTTAAATTTCGCGATAGGATATTCTGGACCGAATTTGGGTACCCATTTTAGGGTCATTTTGGACACTTTTAAATATTCGCCAATAAAAAACTATCGAAGCTAGGACCACCAAGTTTGGAGGGTTTGTAGGTATTACTATGGTGCCCGTTCACACCAAAATTTGCGACATTCTATCGAGCCGTTTCGGAGATATTCGCGAGTTTGCGTTTTAATATTACGGAAAAATACCCTGGACCCCCTGCGGTGAGCCGCGATTGTCGAGCATGGATATGAAGGCCTAAGCCCTGTTAGGTCACGTTCCAAATTGCTAGTCGATCGGACAATTAGGGACCGAGATATGGGGTGTCAAAGTTTGCTCCATTTCCGTGACCATTGGGGCGGCCCCAATCGAAATTTCGGTCGCTTGCTCCGGGGTCAATAATGGAGCTACGAGAAAACGCTTGCGGGGGCTTGTTCATGGGTCTCAATGGGAAGTACTGTGTGAGCGGTTTGAAATTCGGTGCAACGGTTATAGGGAATAGTCGCGTCCGAAATGTGTCAAATTTCGAAATTTTGACCCTATGAAAGTCGGGTCCTATTGGGTCTGAAGACAAACGTTTTTTTTTAAAATTGATGTACTCTTCGACAGCAACATTTTGGCTATTTCAGATTTTTAAATTTCGCGATAGGATATTCTGGACCGAATTTGGGTACCCATTTTAGGGTCATTTTGGACACCTTTAAATATTCGCCAATAAAAAACTATCGAAGCTAGGACCACCAAGTTTGGAGGGTTTGTAGGTATTACTATGGTGCCCGTTCACACCAAAATTTGCGACATTCTATCGAGCCGTTTCGGAGATATTCGCGAGTTTGCGTTTTAATATTACGGAAAAATACCCTGGACCCCCTGCGGTGAGCCGCGATTGTCGAGCATGGAGATGAAGGCCTATGCCCTGTTAGGTCACGTTCCAAATTGCTAGTCGATCGGACAATTAGGGACCGAGATATGGGGTGTCAAAATTTGGTCCATTTCCGTGATCATTGGGGCAGCCCCAATCGAAATTTCGGTCGCTTGCTCCGGGGTCAATAATGGAGCTACGAGAAAACGCTGGCGGGGGCTTGTTCATGTGTCTCAATGGGAAGTACTGTGTGAGCGGTTTGAAATTGGGTGCAACGGTTATAGGGAATAGTCGCATCCGAAATGTGTCAACTTTCGAAATTTCGACTCTACGAAAGTCGAGTCCTATTGGGCCTGGAGACAAACTTTTTTTTAAATTGATGTCCTCTTCGAGAGCAAAATTTTGGCTATTTCGGATTTTTAAATTTCGCGATAGGATTTTCTGGACCGAATTTGGGTACCCATTTTAGGGTCATTTTGGACACATTTAAAAATTCGCCAATAAAAACCTATCGAAGCTAGGACCACCAAATTTGAAGGGTTTGTAGGTATTACTAGGGTGCCCGTTCACACCAAAATTTGCGACATTCTATCGAGCCGTTTCGGAGATATTCGCGAGTTTGTGTTTTAACATTACGGAAAAATACCCTGGACGACCTGCAGTGAGCGGCGATTGTCGAGCATGGAGAGGAAGGCCTAAGCGCTGTTAGGTCAGGTTTCAAATTGCAAGTCGATCGGACAATTAGGGACAGAGATATGGGGTGTCAAAATTTGGTCCATTTCCGTGACCATTGGGGCGGCCCCAATCGAAATTTCGGTCGCTTGCGCCGGGGTCAATAATGGCGCTATGAGAAAACGCTTGCGGGGGCTTGTTCATGTGTCTCAATGGGAAGTACTGTGTGAGCGGTTTGAAATTCGGTGCAAACGGTTATAGGGAATAGTCGCGTCCGAAATGTGTCAAATTTCGAAATTTTGACTCTACGAAAGTCGGGTCCTATTGGGCCTCGAGACAAACTTTTTTTTTAAATTGATGTACTCTTCGAGAGCAACATTTTGGCTATTTCGGATTTTTAAATTTCGCGATAGGATTTTCTGGACAGAATTTGGGTACCAATTTTAGAATCATTTTGGACACATTTAAAAATTCGCCAGTAAAAAAACTATTGAAGCTAGGACCACCAAATTTGGAGGGTTTGTAGGTTTTACTAGGGTGCCCGTTGACACCAAAATTTGCGACATTCTATCGAGCCGTGTCGGAGATATTCGCGAGTTTGCGTTTTAATATTACGGAAAAATACCCTGGACCCCTGCGGTGAGCCGCGATTGTCGAGCATGGAGATGAAGGCCTAAGCCCTGTTAGGTCACGTTCCAAATTGCTAGTCGATCGGACAATTAGGGACCGAGATATGGGGTGTCAAAGTTTGGTCCATTTCCGTGAAGATTGGGGCGGCCCCAATCGAAATTTCGGTCGCTTGCTCCGGGGTCAATAATGGAGCTACGAGAAAACGCTTGCGGGGGCTTGTTCATGGGTCTCAATGGGAAGTACTGTGTGAGCGGTTTGAAATTCGGTGCAACGGTTATAGGGAATAGTCGCGTCCGAAATGTGTCAAATTTCGAAATTTTGACCCTATGAAAGTCGGGTCCTATTGGGTCTGAAGACAAACGTTTTTTTTAAAATTGATGTACTCTTCGAGAGCAACATTTTGGCTATTTCAGATTTTTAAATTTCGCGATAGGATTTTCTGGACCGAATTTGGGTACCCATTTTAGGGTCATTTTGGACACCTTTAAATATTCGCCAATAAAAAACTATCGAAGCTAGGACCACCAAGTTTGGAGGGTTTGTAGGTATTACTATGGTGCCCGTTCACACCAAAATTTGCGACATTCTATCGAGCCGTTTCGGAGATATTCGCGAGTTTGTGTTTTAACATTACGGAAAAATACCCTGGACTCCCTGCGGTGAGCGGCGATTGTCGAGCATGGAGATGAAGGCCTAAGCCCTGTTAGGTCACGTTCCAAATTGCAAGTCGATCGGACAATTAGGGACCGAGATATGGGGTGTCAAAGTTTGGTCCATTTCCGTGAACATTGAGGCGGCCCCAATCGAAATTTCGGTCGCTTGCTCCGGGGTCAATAATGGAGCTACGAGAAAACGCTTGCAGGGGCTTGTTCATGGGTCTCAATGGGAAGTACTGTGTGAGCGGTTTGAAATTCGGTGCAACGGTTATAGGGAATAGTCGCGGCCGAAATGTGTCAAATTTCGAAATTTTGACCCTATGAAAGTCGGGTCCTATTGGGTCTGAAGACAAACGTTTTTTTTTTAAAATTGATGTACTCTTCGACAGCAACATTTTGGCTATTTCAGATTTTTAAATTTCGCGATAGGATATTCTGGACCGAATTTGGGTACCCATTTTAGGGTCATTTTGGACACCTTTAAATATTCGCCAATAAAAAACTATCGAAGCTAGGACCACCAAGTTTGGAGGGTTTGTAGGTATTACTATGGTGCCCGTTCACACCAAAATTTGCGACATTCTATCGAGCCGTTTCGGAGATATTCGCGAGTTTGCGTTTTAATATTACGGAAAAATACCCTGGACCCCCTGCGGTGAGCCGCGATTGTCGAGCATGGAGATGAAGGCCTATGCCCTGTTAGGTCACGTTCCAAATTGCTAGTCGATCGGACAATTAGGGACCGAGATATGGGGTGTCAAAATTTGGTCCATTTCCGTGATCATTGGGGCGGCCCCAATCGAAATTTCGGTCGCTTGCTCCGGGGTCAATAATGGAGCTACGAGAAAACGCTGGCGGGGGCTTGTTCATGTGTCTCAATGGGAAGTACTGTGTGAGCGGTTTGAAATTGGGTGCAACGGTTATAGGGAATAGTCGCATCCGAAATGTGTCAACTTTCGAAATTTCGACTCTACGAAAGTCGAGTCCTATTGGGCCTGGAGACAAACTTTTTTTTAAATTGATGTCCTCTTCGAGAGCAAAATTTTGGCTATTTCGGATTTTTAAATTTCGCGATAGGATTTTCTGGACCGAATTTGGGTACCCATTTTAGGGTCATTTTGGACACATTTAAAAATTCGCCAATAAAAACCTATCGAAGCTAGGACCACCAAATTTGAAGGGTTTGTAGGTATTACTAGGGTGCCCGTTCACACCAAAATTTGCGACATTCTATCGAGCCGTTTCGGAGATATTCGCGAGTTTGTGTTTTAACATTACGGAAAAATACCCTGGACGACCTGCAGTGAGCGGCGATTGTCGAGCATGGAGAGGAAGGCCTAAGCGCTGTTAGGTCAGGTTTCAAATTGCAAGTCGATCGGACAATTAGGGACAGAGATATGGGGTGTCAAAATTTGGTCCATTTCCGTGACCATTGGGGCGGCCCCAATCGAAATTTCGGTCGCTTGCGCCGGGGTCAATAATGGCGCTATGAGAAAACGCTTGCGGGGGCTTGTTCATGTGTCTCAATGGGAAGTACTGTGTGAGCGGTTTGAAATTCGGTGCAAACGGTTATAGGGAATAGTCGCGTCCGAAATGTGTCAAATTTCGAAATTTTGACTCTACGAAAGTCGGGTCCTATTGGGCCTCGAGACAAACTTTTTTTTTAAATTGATGTACTCTTCGAGAGCAACATTTTGGCTATTTCGGATTTTTAAATTTCGCGATAGGATTTTCTGGACAGAATTTGGGTACCAATTTTAGAATCATTTTGGACACATTTAAAAATTCGCCAGTAAAAAAACTATTGAAGCTAGGACCACCAAATTTGGAGGGTTTGTAGGTTTTACTAGGGTGCCCGTTGACACCAAAATTTGCGACATTCTATCGAGCCGTGTCGGAGATATTCGCGAGTTTGCGTTTTAATATTACGGAAAAATACCCTGGACCCCTGCGGTGAGCCGCGATTGTCGAGCATGGAGATGAAGGCCTAAGCCCTGTTAGGTCACGTTCCAAATTGCTAGTCGATCGGACAATTAGGGACCGAGATATGGGGTGTCAAAGTTTGGTCCATTTCCGTGAAGATTGGGGCGGCCCCAATCGAAATTTCGGTCGCTTGCTCCGGGGTCAATAATGGAGCTACGAGAAAACGCTTGCGGGGGCTTGTTCATGGGTCTCAATGGGAAGTACTGTGTGAGCGGTTTGAAATTCGGTGCAACGGTTATAGGGAATAGTCGCGTCCGAAATGTGTCAAATTTCGAAATTTTGACCCTATGAAAGTCGGGTCCTATTGGGTCTGAAGACAAACGTTTTTTTTAAAATTGATGTACTCTTCGAGAGCAACATTTTGGCTATTTCAGATTTTTAAATTTCGCGATAGGATTTTCTGGACCGAATTTGGGTACCCATTTTAGGGTCATTTTGGACACCTTTAAATATTCGCCAATAAAAAACTATCGAAGCTAGGACCACCAAGTTTGGAGGGTTTGTAGGTATTACTATGGTGCCCGTTCACACCAAAATTTGCGACATTCTATCGAGCCGTTTCGGAGATATTCGCGAGTTTGTGTTTTAACATTACGGAAAAATACCCTGGACTCCCTGCGGTGAGCGGCGATTGTCGAGCATGGAGATGAAGGCCTAAGCCCTGTTAGGTCACGTTCCAAATTGCAAGTCGATCGGACAATTAGGGACCGAGATATGGGGTGTCAAAGTTTGGTCCATTTCCGTGAACATTGAGGCGGCCCCAATCGAAATTTCGGTCGCTTGCTCCGGGGTCAATAATGGAGCTACGAGAAAACGCTTGCAGGGGCTTGTTCATGGGTCTCAATGGGAAGTACTGTGTGAGCGGTTTGAAATTCGGTGCAACGGTTATAGGGAATAGTCGCGGCCGAAATGTGTCAAATTTCGAAATTTTGACCCTATGAAAGTCGGGTCCTATTGGGTCTGAAGACAAACGTTTTTTTCAAAATTAATTTACTCTTCGACAGCAACATTTTGGCTATTTCAGATTTTTAAATTTCGCGATAGGATATTCTGGACCGAATTTGGGTACCCATTTTAGGGTCATTTTGGGACACTTTTAAATATTCGCCAATAAAAAACTATCGAAGCTAGGACCACCAAGTTTGGAGGGTTTGTAGGTATTACTATGGTGCCCGTTCACACCAAAATTTGCGACATTCTATCGAGCCGTTTCGGAGATATTCGCGAGTTTGTGTTTTAACATTACGGAAAAATACCCTGGACTCCCTGCGGTGAGCGGCGATTGTCGAGCATGGAGATGAAGGCCTAAGCCCTGTTAGGTCACGTTCCAAATTGCAAGTCGATCGGACACTTTGCGACCCAGATATGGGGTGTCAAAGGTTGGTCCCATTTCCGTGACCATTGGGGCAGCCCCAATTGAAATTTCGGTCGCTTGCTCCGGGGTCAATAATGGAGCTACGAGAAAACGCTGGCGGGTGCTTGTTCATGTGTCTCAATGGGAAGTACTGTGTGAGCGGTTTGTAATTGGGTTCAACGGTTATAGGAAATAGTCGCCTCCGAAATGTGTCAAATTTCGAAATTTTGACTCTACGAAAGTCGGGTCCTATTGGGGCCTGGAGACAAACTTTTTTTTAAATTGATGTACTCTTCGACAGCAACATTTTGGCTATTTCGGATTTTTAAATTTCGCGATAGGATTTTCTGGACCGAATTTGGGTACCCATTTTAGGGTCATTTTGGACACATTTAAATATTCGCCAATAAAAAAAACTATTGAAGCGAGGACCACCAAATTTGGAGGGTTTGTAGGTTTTACTAGGGTGCCCGTTCACACCAAAATTTGCGACATTCTATCGAACCGTTTCGGAGATATTCGCGAGTTTGCGTTTTAATATTACGGAAAAATACACTGGACCCCCCGCGGTGAGCCGCGATTGTCGAGCATGGAGATGAAGGCCTAAGCCCTGTTAGGTCACGTTCCAAATTGTAAGTCGATCGGACACATTGGGACCGAGATATGGGGTGTCAAAATTTGGTCCATTTCCGTGACTATTGGGGCGGCCCCAATCGAAATTTCGCTCGCTTGCTCCGGGGTCAATAATGGAACTACGAGAAAACGCTGGCGGGGGCTTGTTCATGTGTCTCAATGGGAAGTACTGTGTGAGCGGTTTGAAATTCGGTGCAAGGGTTATAGGGAATAGTCGCCTCCGAAATGTGTCAAATTTCGAAATTTTGACTCTACGAAAGTCGGGTCCTATTGGGCCTGGAGACAAACTTTTTTTTTAAATTGATGTACTCTTCGAGAGCAACATTTTGGCTATTTCGGATTTTTAAATTTCGCGATAGGATTTTCTGGACCGAATTTGGGTACCCATTTTAGGGTCATTTTGGACACCTTTAAATATTCGCCAATAAAAAACTATCGAAGCTAGGACCACCAAGTTTGGAGGGTTTGTAGGTATTACTATGGTGCCCGTTCACACCAAAATTTGCGACATTCTATCGAGCCGTTTCGGAGATATTCGCGAGTTTGTGTTTTAACATTACGGAAAAATACCCTGGACTCCCTGCGGTGAGCGGCGATTGTCGAGCATGGAGATGAAGGCCTAAGCCCTGTTAGGTCACGTTCCAAATTGCAAGTCGATCGGACAATTAGGGACCGAGATATGGGGTGTCAAAGTTTGGTCCATTTCCGTGAACATTGAGGCGGCCCCAATCGAAATTTCGGTCGCTTGCTCCAGGGTCAATAATGGAGCTACGAGAAAACGCTTGCAGGGGCTTGTTCATGGGTCTCAATGGGAAGTACTGTGTGAGCGGTTTGAAATTCGGTGCAACGGTTATAGGGAATAGTCGCGGCCGAAATGTGTCAAATTTCGAAATTTTGACCCTATGAAAGTCGGGTCCTATTGGGTCTGAAGACAAACGTTTTTTTCAAAATTGATGTACTCTTCGACAGCAACATTTTGGCTATTTCAGATTTTTAAATTTCGCGATAGGATATTCTGGACCGAATTTGGGTACCCATTTTAGGGTCATTTTGGACACTTTTAAATATTCGCCAATAAAAAACTATCGAAGCTAGGACCACCAAGTTTGGAGGGTTTGTAGGTATTACTATGGTGCCCGTTCACACCAAAATTTGCGACATTCTATCGAGCCGTTTCGGAGATATTCGCGAGTTTGTGTTTTAACATTACGGAAAAATACCCTGGACTCCCTGCGGTGAGCGGCGATTGTCGAGCATGGAGATGAAGGCCTAAGCCCTGTTAGGTCACGTTCCAAATTGCAAGTCGATCGGACACTTTGGGACCGAGATATGGGGTGTCAAAGTTTGGTCCATTTCCGTGACCATTGGGGCGGCCCCAATCGAAATTTCGGTCGCTTGCTCCGGGGTCAACAATGGAGCTACGAGAAAACGCTGGCGGGTTCTTTTTCACGTGTCTCAATGGGAAGTACTGTGTGAGCGGTTTGAAATTCGGTGCAACGGTTGTAGGGAATAGTCGCGGCCGAAATGTGTCCAATTTCGAAATTTTGACCCTAAGAAAGTCGGGTCCTATTGGGTCTGAAGACAAACTTTTTTTTAAATTGATGTACTCTTCGACAGCAACATTTTGGCTATTCCAGATTTTTAAATTTCGCGATAGGATTTTCTGGACAGAATTTGGGTACCAATTTTAGAATCATTTTGGACACATTTAAAAATTCGCCAATAAAAAAAGTTTTGAAGTTAGGACCACTAAATTTGGAGGGTTTGTAGGTATTACTAGGGTGCCCATTCACACCAAAATTTGCGACATTCTATCGAGCCGTTTCGGAGATATTCGCGAGTTTGTGTTTTAAAATTACGGAAAAATACCCTGGACCTCCTGCGGTGAGCCGCGATTGTCGAGCATGGAGATGAGGGCCTAAGCCCTGTTAGGTCACGTTCCAAATAACTTGTCGATCGGACAATTAGGGACCGAGATATGGGGTGTCAAAGTTTGGTCCATTTCCGGGACCATTGGGGCGGCCCCAATCGAAATTTCGGTCGCTTGCTCCGGGGTCAATAATAAAGCTACGAGGAAACGCTTGCGGGGGCTTGTTCATGTGTCTCAATAGGAAGCACTGTGTGAGCGGTTTGAAATTCGGTGCAACGGTTATAGGGAATAGTCGCGGTCGAAATGTGTCAAATTTCGAAATTTTGACCCTATGAAAGTCGGGTCCTATTGGGTCTGAAGACAAACTTTTTTTTTAAATTGATGTACTCTTCGACAGCAACATTTTGGCTATTTCAGATTTTTAAATTTCGCGTTAGGATTTTCTGGACAGAATTTGGGTTCCCATTTTAGAATCATTTTGGTCACATTTAAAAATTCGCCAAGAAAAAAACTATTGAAGCTAGGACCACCAAATTTGAAGGGTTTGTAGATTTTACTAGGGTGACCGTTCACACCAAAATTTGCGACATTCTATCAAGCCGTTTCGGAGATATTCGCGAGTTTGTGTTTTAACATTACGGAAAAATACTCTGAACCCCCTGCGGTGAGCCGCGATTGTCGAGCATGGAGAGGAAGGCCTAAGCCCTCTTAGGTCACTTTTCAATTTGCAAGTCGATCGGACAATTAGGGACCGAGATATGGGGTGTCAAATTTGGTCCATTTCCGTGACCATTGGGGCGACCCCAATCGAAATTTCGGTCGCTTCCGCCTGGGTCAATAATGGCGCTACGAGAAAACGCTTGCGGGGGCTTGTTAATGGGTGTCAATGGGAAGTACTGTGTGAGCGGTTTCAAATTCGGTGCAACGGTTATAGGGAATAGTCGCGTCCGAAATGTGTCAAATTTCGAAATTTTGACCCTATGAAAGTCGGGTCCTATTGGGTCTGAAGACAAACTTTTTTTTTAAATTGATGTACTCTTCGACAGCAACATTTTGGCTATTTCAGATTTTTAAATTTCGCGATAAGATTTTCTGGACCGAATTTGGGTACCCATTTTAGGGTCATTTTGGACACTTTAAATATTCGCCAATAAAAAACTATCGAAGCTAGCACCACCAAGTTTGGAGGGTTTGTAGGTATTACTATGGTGCCCGTTCACACCAAAATTTGCGACATTCTATCGAGCCGTTTCGGAGATATTCGCGAGTTTGTGTTTTAAAATTACGGAAAAATACCCTGGACCCCCTCCGGTGAGCCGCGATTCTCGAGCATGGAGAGGAAGGCCTAAGCCCTGTTAGGTCACTTTTCAATTTGCAAGTCGATCGGACAATTAGGGACCGAGATATGGGGTGTCAAATTTGGTCCATTTCCGTGACCATTGGGGTTGCCCCAATCGAAATTTCGGTCGCTTGCTCCGGGGTCAATAATGGAGCTACGAGAAAACGCAGGCTGGTGCTTGTTCATGTGTCTCAATGGGAAGTACTGTGTGAGCGGTTTGAAATTCGGTGCAACGGTTATAGGGAATAGTCGCGTCCGAAATGTGTCAAATTTCGAAATTTTGACTCTACGAAAGTCGGTTCCTATTGGGTCTGGAGACAAACTTTTTTTTTAAATTGATGTACTCTTCGAGAGCAACATTTTGGCTATTTCGGATTTTTAAATTTCGCGATAGGATTTTCTGGACCGAATTTGGGTACCCATTTTAGGGTCATTTTGGTCACCTTTAAATATTCGCCAATAAAAAACTATCGAAGCTAGGACCACCAAATTTGGAGTGTTTGTAGGTATTACTAGGGTGCCCATTCACACCAAAATTTGCGACATTCTATCGAGCCGTTTCGGAGATATTCGCGAGTTTGTGTTTTAACATTACGGAAAAATACTCTGGATCCCCTGCGGTGAGCCGCGATTGTCGAGCATGGAGATGAAGGCCTAAGCCCTGTTAGGTCACGTTCCAAATTGCAAGTCGATCGGACAATTAGGGACCGAGATATGGGGTGTGAAAGTTTTGTCCATTTCCGTGACCATTGGGGCGGCCCCAATCGAAATTTCGGTCGCTTGCTCCGGGGTCAATAATGGAGCTACGAGAAAACGCTTGCGGGGGCTTGTTCATGTGTCTCAATGAGAAGTACTGTGTGAGCGGTTTGAAGTTCGGTGCAACGGTTTTAGGGAATAGTCGCGTCCGAAATGTGTCAAATTTCGAAACTTTGACCCTATGAAAATCGGGTCCTATTGAGCCTGGAGACAAACTTATTTTTTAAATTGAATTCTCTTCGAGAGCAACATTTTCGATATTTCGGATTTTTAAATTTCGCGATAGGAATTTCTGGACCGAATTTGGGTACCCATTTTAGGGTCATTTTGGACACGTTTAAAAATTGGCCAATAAAACACTATCGAAGCTAGGACCACCAAATTTGGAGGGTTTGTAGGTATTACTAGGATGCCAGTTCACACAAAAATTTGCGACATTCTATCGAGCCGTTTCGGAGATATTCGCGAGTTTGTGTTTTAAAATTACGGAAAAATACCCTAAACACCCTGCGGTGAGCCGCGATTGTCGAGCATGGAGATGAAGGCCTAAGCCCTGTTAGGTCACGTTCCAAATTGCAAGTCGATCGGACAATTAGGGACCGAGATATGGGGTGTCAAAGTTTGGTCCATTTCCGTGACCATTGGGGCGGCCCCAATCGAAAGTTCGGTCGCTTGCTCCGGGGTCAATAATGGAGCTACGAGAAAACGCTTGCGGGGGCTTGTTCATGTGTCTCAATGAGAAGTACTGTGTGAGCGGTTTGAAATTCGGTGCAACGGTTTTAGGGAATAGTCGCGGCCGAAATCTGTCAAATTTCGAAACTTTGACCCTATGAAAGTCGGGTCCTATTGGGCCTAGAGACAAACTTTTTTTTAAATTGATGTACTCTTCGACAGCAACATTTTGGCTATTCCAGATTTTTAAATTTCGCGATAGGATTTTCTGGACAGAATTTGGGTACCAATTTTAGAATCATTTTGGACACATTTAAAAATTCGCCAATAAAAAAACTATTAAAGTTAGGACCACTAAATTTGGAGGGTTTGTAGGTATTACTAGGGTGCCCATTCACACCAAAATTTGCGACATTCTATCGAGCCGTTTCGGAGATATTCGCGAGTTTGTGTTTTAACATTACGGAAAAATACCCTGGACTCCCTGCGGTGAGCGGCGATTGTCGAGCATGGAGATGAAGGCCTAAGCCCTGTTAGGTCACGTTCCAAATTGCAAGTCGATCGGACACTACACTTTGGGACCGAGATATGGGGTGTCAAAGTTTGGTCCATTTCCGTGACCATTGGGGCGGCCCCAATCGAAATTTCTGTCGCTTGCTCCGGGGTCAACAATGGAGCTACGAGAAAACGCTGGCGGGTTCTTTTTCACGTGTCTCAATGGGAAGTACTGTGTGAGCGGTTTGAAATTGGGTGCAACGGTTATAGGGAATAGTCGCCTCCGAAATGTGTCAAATTTCGAAATTTTGACTCTACGAAAGTCGGGTCCTATTGGGCCTGGAGACAAACTTTTTTTTTAAATTGATGTACTCTTCGACAGCAACATTTTGACTATTTCGGATTTTTAAATTTCGCGATAGGATTTTCTGGACCGAATTTGGGTACCCATTTTAGGGTCATTTTGGACACATTTAAAAATTCCCCAATAAAAACCTATCGAAGCTAGGACCACCAAATTTGGAGGGTTTGTAGGTATTACTATGGTGCCCGTTCACACCAAAATTTGCGACATTCTATCGAGCCGTTTCGGAGATATTCGCGAGTTTGCGTTTTAATATTACGGAAAAATACCCTGGACCCCCTGCGGTGAGCCGCGATTGTCGAGCATGGAGATGAAGGCCTAAGACCTGTTAGGTCACGTTCCAAATTGCTAGTCGATCGGACAATTAGGGACCGAGATATGGGGTGTCAAAGTTTGGTCCATTTCCGTGACCATTGGGGCGGCCCCAATCGAAATTTCGGTCGCTTGCTCCGGGGTCAACAATGGAGCTACGAGAAAACGCTGGCGGGTTCTTTTTCACGTGTCTCAATGGGAAGTACTGTGTGAGCGGTTTGAAATTCGGTGCAACGGTTATAGGGAATAGTCGCGGCCGAAATGTGTCCAATTTCGAAATTTTGACCCTATGAAAGTCGGGTCCTATTGGGTCTGAAGACAAACTTTTTTTTAAATTGATGTACTCTTCGACAGCAACATTTTGGCTATTCCAGATTTTTAAATTTCGCGATAGGATTTTCTGGACAGAATTTGGGTACCAATTTTAGAATCATTTTGGACACATTTAAAAATTCGCCAATAAAAAAAGTTTTGAAGTTAGGACCACTAAATTTGGAGGGTTTGTAGGTATTACTAGGGTGCCCATTCGCACCAAAATTTGCGACATTCTATGGAGCCGTTTCGGAGATATTCGCGAGTTTGTGTTTTAACATTACGGAAAAATACCCTAGACCCCCTGCGGTGAGCAGCGATTGTCGAGCATGGAGAGGAAGGCCTAAGACCTGTTAGGTCACGTTCCAAATAACTTGTCGATCGGACAATTAGGGACCGAGATATGGGGTGTCAAAGTTTGGTCCATTTCCGGGACCATTGGGGCGGCCCCAATCGAAATTTCGGTCGCTTGCTCCGGGGTCAATAATAAAGCTACGAGAAAACGCTTGCGGGGGCTTGTTCATGTGTCTCAATAGGAAGCACTGTGTGAGCGGTTTGAAATTCGGTGCAACGGTTATAGGGAATAGTCGCGGTCGAAATGTGTCAAATTTCGAAATTTTGACCCTATGAAAGTCGGGTCCTATTGGGTCTGAAGACAAACTTTTTTTTTAAATTGATGTACTCTTCGACAGCAACATTTTGGCTATTTCAGATTTTTAAATTTCGCGATAGGATTTTCTGGACAGAATTTGGGTTCCCATTTTAGAATCATTTTGGTCACGTTTAAAAATTCGCCAATAAAAAAACTATTGAAGCTAGGACCACCAAATTTGAAGAGTTTGTAGATTTTACTAGGGTGACCGTTCACACCAAAATTTGCGACATTCTATCAAGCCGTTTCGGAGATATTCGCGAGTTTGTGTTTTAACATTACGGAAAAATACTCTGAACCCCCTGCGGGGAGCCGCGATTGTCGAGCATGGAGAGGAAGGCCTAAGCCCTCTTAGGTCACTTTTCAATTTGCAAGTCGATCGGACAATTAGGGACCGAGATATGGGGTGTCAAATTTGGTCCATTTCCGTGACCATTGGGGCGACCCCAATCGAAATTTCGGTCGCTTGCGCCTGGGTCAATAATGGCGCTACGAGAAAACGCTTGCGGGGGCTTGTTAATGGGTGTCAATGGGAAGTACTGTGTGAGCGGTTTCAAATTCGGTGCAACGGTTATAGGGAATAGTCGCGTCCGAAATGTGTCAAATTTCGAAACTTTGACCCTATGAAAGTCGGGTCCTATTGGGTCTGAAGACAAACTTTTTTTTTAAATTGATGTACTCTTCGACAGCAACATTTTGGCTATTTCAGATTTTTAAATTTCGCGATAAGATTTTCTGGACCGAATTTGGGTACCCATTTTAGGGTCATTTTGGACACTTTAAATATTCGCCAATAAAAAACTATCGAAGCTAGCACCACCAAGTTTGGAGGGTTTGTAGGTATTACTATGGTGCCCGTTCACACCAAAATTTGAGACATTCTATCGAGCCGTTTCGGAGATATTCGCGAGTTTGTGTTTTAAAATTACGGAAAAATACCCTGGACCCCCCTCCGGTGAGCCGCGATTCTCGAGCATGGAGAGGAAGGCCTAAGCCCTGTTAGGTCACTTTTCAATTTGCAAGTCGATCGGACAATTAGGGACCGAGATATGGGGTGTCAAATTTGGTCCATTTCCGTGACCATTGGGGCGGCCCCAATCGAAATTTCGGTCGCTTGCTCCGGGGTCAATAATGGAGCTACGAGAAAACGCAGGCGGGTGCTTGTTCATGTGTCTCAATGGGAAGTACTGTGTGAGCGGTTTGAAATTCGGTGCAACGGTTATAGGGAATAGTCGCGTCCGAAATGTGTCAAATTTCGAAATTTTGACTCTACGAAAGTCGGGTCCTATTGGGTCTGGAGACAAACTTTTTTTTTAAATTGATGTACTCTTCGAGAGCAACATTTTGGCTATTTCGGATTTTTAAATTTCGCGATAGGATTTTCTGGACCGAATTTGGGTACCCATTTTAGGGTCATTTTGGACACCTTTAAATATTCGCCAATAAAAAACTATCGAAGCTAGGACCACCAAATTTGGAGTGTTTGTAGGTATTACTAGGGTGCCCATTCACACCAAAATTTGCGACTTTCTATCGAGCCGTTTCGGAGATATTCGCGAGTTTGTGTTTTAACATTACGGAAAAATACTCTGGATCCCCTGCGGTGAGCCGCGATTGTCGAGCATGGAGAGGAAGGCCTAAGACCTGTTAGGTCACATTTCAAATTGCAAGTCGATCGGACAATTAGGGACGGAGATATGGGGTGTCAAAGTTTGGTCCATTTCCGTGACCATTGGGGCGGCCCCAATCGAAATTTCGGTCGCTTGCTCCGGGGTCAACAATGGAGCTACGAGAAAACGCTGGCGGGTTCTTTTTCACGTGTCTCAATGGGAAGTACTGTGTGAGCGGTTTGAAATTCGGTGCAACGGTTATAGGGAATAGTCGCGGCCGAAATGTGTCCAATTTCGAAATTTTGACCCTATGAAAGTCGGGTCCTATTGGGTCTGAAGACAAACTTTTTTTTAAATTGATGTACTCTTCGACAGCAACATTTTGGCTATTCCAGATTTTTAAATTTCGCGATAGGATTTTCTGGACAGAATTTGGGTACCAATTTTAGAATCATTTTGGACACATTTAAAAATTCGCCAATAAAAAAAGTTTTGAAGTTAGGACCACTAAATTTGGAGGGTTTGTAGGTATTACTAGGGTGCCCATTCACACCAAAATTTGCGACATTCTATGGAGCCGTTTCGGAGATATTCGCGAGTTTGTGTTTTAACATTACGGAAAAATACTCTGAACCCCCTGCGGGGAGCCGCGATTGTCGAGCATGGAGAGGAAGGCCTAAGCCCTCTTAGGTCACTTTTCAATTTGCAAGTCGATCGGACAATTAGGGACCGAGATATGGGGTGTCAAATTTGGTCCATTTCCGTGACCATTGGGGCGACCCCAATCGAAATTTCGGTCGCTTGCGCCTGGGTCAATAATGGCGCTACGAGAAAACGCTTGCGGGGGCTTGTTAATGGGTGTCAATGGGAAGTACTGTGTGAGCGGTTTCAAATTCGGTGCAACGGTTATAGGGAATAGTCGCGTCCGAAATGTGTCAAATTTCGAAACTTTGACCCTATGAAAGTCGGGTCCTATTGGGTCTGAAGACAAACTTTTTTTTTAAATTGATGTACTCTTCGACAGCAACATTTTGGCTATTTCAGATTTTTAAATTTCGCGATAAGATTTTCTGGACCGAATTTGGGTACCCATTTTAGGGTCATTTTGGACACTTTAAATATTCGCCAATAAAAAACTATCGAAGCTAGCACCACCAAGTTTGGAGGGTTTGTAGGTATTACTATGGTGCCCGTTCACACCAAAATTTGAGACATTCTATCGAGCCGTTTCGGAGATATTCGCGAGTTTGTGTTTTAAAATTACGGAAAAATACCCTGGACCCCCTCCGGTGAGCCGCGATTCTCGAGCATGGAGAGGAAGGCCTAAGCCCTGTTAGGTCACTTTTCAATTTGCAAGTCGATCGGACAATTAGGGACCGAGATATGGGGTGTCAAATTTGGTCCATTTCCGTGACCATTGGGGCGGCCCCAATCGAAATTTCGGTCGCTTGCTCCGGGGTCAATAATGGAGCTACGAGAAAACGCAGGCGGGTGCTTGTTCATGTGTCTCAATGGGAAGTACTGTGTGAGCGGTTTGAAATTCGGTGCAACGGTTATAGGGAATAGTCGCGTCCGAAATGTGTCAAATTTCGAAATTTTGACTCTACGAAAGTCGGGTCCTATTGGGTCTGGAGACAAACTTTTTTTTTAAATTGATGTACTCTTCGAGAGCAACATTTTGGCTATTTCGGATTTTTAAATTTCGCGATAGGATTTTCTGGACCGAATTTGGGTACCCATTTTAGGGTCATTTTGGACACCTTTAAATATTCGCCAATAAAAAACTATCGAAGCTAGGACCACCAAATTTGGAGTGTTTGTAGGTATTACTAGGGTGCCCATTCACACCAAAATTTGCGACTTTCTATCGAGCCGTTTCGGAGATATTCGCGAGTTTGTGTTTTAACATTACGGAAAAATACTCTGGATCCCCTGCGGTGAGCCGCGATTGTCGAGCATGGAGAGGAAGGCCTAAGACCTGTTAGGTCACATTTCAAATTGCAAGTCGATCGGACAATTAGGGACGGAGATATGGGGTGTCAAAGTTTGGTCCATTTCCGTGACCATTGGGGCGGCCCCAATCGAAATTTCGGTCGCTTGCTCCGGGGTCAACAATGGAGCTACGAGAAAACGCTGGCGGGTTCTTTTTCACGTGTCTCAATGGGAAGTACTGTGTGAGCGGTTTGAAATTCGGTGCAACGGTTATAGGGAATAGTCGCGGCCGAAATGTGTCCAATTTCGAAATTTTAACCCTATGAAAGTCGGGTCCTATTGGGTCTGAAGACAAACTTTTTTTTAAATTGATGTACTCTTCGACAGCAACATTTTGGCTATTCCAGATTTTTAAATTTCGCGATAGGATTTTCTGGACAGAATTTGGGTACCAATTTTAGAATCATTTTGGACACATTTAAAAATTCGCCAATAAAAAAAGTTTTGAAGTTAGGACCACTAAATTTGGAGGGTTTGTAGGTATTACTAGGGTGCCCATTCACACCAAAATTTGCGACATTCTATGGAGCCGTTTCGGAGATATTCGCGAGTTTGTGTTTTAACATTACGGAAAAATACCCTAGACCCCCTGCGGTGAGCAGCGATTGTCGAGCATGGAGAGGAAGGCCTAAGACCTGTTAGGTCACGTTCCAAATAACTTGTCGATCGGACAATTAGGGACCGAGATATGGGGTGTCAAAGTTTGGTCCATTTCCGGGACCATTGGGGCGGCCCCAATCGAAATTTCGGTCGCTTGCTCCGGGGTCAATAATAAAGCTACGAGAAAACGCTTGCGGGGGCTTGTTCATGTGTCTCAATAGGAAGCACTGTGTGAGCGGTTTGAAATTCGGTGCAACGGTTATAGGGAATAGTCGCGGTCGAAATGTGTCAAATTTCGAAATTTTGACCCTATGAAAGTCGGGTCCTATTGGGTCTGAAGACAAACTTTTTTTTTAAATTGATGTACTCTTCGACAGCAACATTTTGGCTATTTCAGATTTTTAAATTTCGCGATAGGATTTTCTGGACAGAATTTGGGTTCCCATTTTAGAATCATTTTGGTCACATTTAAAAATTCGCCAATAAAAAAACTATTGAAGCTAGGACCACCAAATTTGAAGGGTTTGTAGATTTTACTAGGGTGACCGTTCACACCAAAATTTGCGACATTCTATCAAGCCGTTTCGGAGATATTCGCGAGTTTGTGTTTTAACATTACGGAAAAATACTCTGAACCCCCTGCGGCGAGCCGCGATTGTCCAGCATGGAGAGGAAGGCCTAAGCCCTCTTAGGTCACTTTTCAATTTGCAAGTCGATCGGACAATTAGGGACCGAGATATGGGGTGTCAAATTTGGTCCATTTCCGTGACCATTGGGGCGACCCCAATCGAAATTTCGGTCGCTTGCGCCTGGGTCAATAATGGCGCTACGAGAAAACGCTTGCGGGGGCTTGTTAATGGGTGTCAATGGGAAGTACTGTGTGAGCGGTTTCAAATTCGGTGCAACGGTTATAGGGAATAGTCGCGGCGGAAATAAGTCAAATTTCGAAACTTTGACCCTATGAAAATCGGGTCCTATTGAGCCTGGAGACAAACTTATTTTTTAAATTGAATTCTCTTCGAGAGCAGTATTTTCGCTATTTCAGATTTTTAGATTTCGCGATAGGATTTTCTGGACCGAATTTGGGTACCCATTTTAGGGTCAATTTTACCACATTTAAAAATTCGCCAATAAAAAACTATGGAAGCTAGGACCACCAAATTTGGAGGGTTTGTAGGTTTTACTAGGGTGCCAGTTCACACAAAAATTTGCGACATTCTATGGAGCCCTTTCGGAGATATTCGCGAGTTTGTGTTTTAATATTACGGAAAAATTCCCTAAACCCCCTGCGGTGAGCCGCGATTGTCGGGCATGGAGATGAAGGCCGAAGCCCTGTTAGGTCACGTTCCAAATTGCAAGTCGATCGGACAATTAGGGACCGAGATGTGGGGTGTCAAAGTTTGGTCCATTTCCGTGACCATTGGGGCGGCCCCAATCGAAATTTCGGTCGCTTGCTCCGGGGTCAATAATGGAGCTACGAGAAAACGCTTGCGGGGGCTTGTTCATGTGTCTCAATGGGAAGTACTGTGTGAGCGGTTTGAAATTCGGTGCAGCGGTTATAGGGAATAGTCGCGGCCGAAATGTGTCCAATTTCGAAATTTTGACCCTATGAAAGTCGGGTCCTATTGGGTCTGAAGACAAACTTTTTTTTAAATTGATGTACTCTTCGACAGCAACATTTTGGCTATTCCAGATTTTTAAATTTCGCGATAGGATTTTCTGGACAGAATTTGGGTACCAATTTTAGAATCATTTTGGACACATTTAAAAATTCGCCAATAAAAAAAAGTTTTGAAGTTAGGACCACTAAATTTGGAGGGTTTGTAGGTATTACTAGGGTGCCCATTCACACCAAAATTTGCGACATTCTATGGAGCCGTTTCGGAGATATTCGCGAGTTTCTGTTTTAACATTACGGAAAAATACCCTAGACCCCCTGCGGTGAGCAGCGATTGTCGAGCATGGAGAGGAAGGCCTAAGACCTGTTAGGTCACGTTCCAAATTGCTAGTCGATCGGACAATTAGGGACCGAGATATGGGGTGTCAAAATTTGGTCCATTTCCGTGACCATTGGGGCTGCCCCAAACGAAATTTCGGTCGCTTGCTCCAGGGTCAATAATGGAGCTACGAGAAAACGCTGGCGGGTGCTTGTTCATGTGTCTCAATGGGAAGTACTGTGTGAGCGGTTTGAAATTCGGTGCAACGGTTATAGGGAATAGTCGCGGCCGAAATGTGTCAAATTTCGAAATTTTGACCCTATGAAAGTCGGGTCCTATTGGGTCTGAAGACAAACGTTTTTTTCAAAATTGATGTACTCTTCGACAGCAACATTTTGGCTATTTCAGATTTTTAAATTTCGCGATAGGATATTCTGGACCGAATTTGGGTACCCATTTTAGGGTCATTTTGGACACTTTTAAATATTCGCCAATAAAAAACTATCGAAGCTAGGACCACCAAGTTTGGAGGGTTTGTAGGTATTACTATGGTGCCCGTTCACACCAAAATTTGCGAC
Organism: Stegodyphus dumicola; assembly: GCF_044657685.1. Lineage (NCBI taxonomy): Eukaryota > Metazoa > Arthropoda > Arachnida > Araneae > Eresidae > Stegodyphus > Stegodyphus dumicola. Next base: position 7,180,590 of record NC_140768.1, read on the forward strand.
ATTCTATCGAGCCGTTTCGGAGATATTCGCGAGTTTGTGTTTTAACATTACGGAAAAATACCCTGGACTCCCTGCGGTGAGCGGCGATTGTCGAGCATGGAGATGAAGGCCTAAGCCCTGTTAGGTCACGTTCCAAATTGCAAGTCGATCGGACACTTTGGGACCGAGATATGGGGTGTCAAAGTTTGGTCCATTTCCGTGACCATTGGGGCGGCCCCAATCGAAATTTCGGTCGCTTGCTCCGGGGTCAACAATGGAGCTACGAGAAAACGCTGGCGGGTTCTTTTTCACGTGTCTCAATGGGAAGTACTGTGTGAGCGGTTTGAAATTGGGTGCAACGGTTATAGGGAATAGTCGCCTCCGAAATGTGTCAAATTTCGAAATTTTGACTCTACGAAAGTCGGGTCCTATTGGGCCTGGAGACAAACTTTTTTTTTAAATTGATGTACTCTTCGACAGCAACATTTTGGCTATTTCGGATTTTTAAATTTCGCGATAGGATTTTCTGGACCGAATTTGGGTACCCATTTTAGGGTCATTTTGGACACATTTAAAAATTCGCCAATAAAAACCTATCGAAGCTAGGACCACCAAATTTGGAGGGTTTGTAGGTATTACGATGGTGCCCGTTCACACCAAAATTTGCGACATTCTATCGAGCCGTTTCGGAGATATTCGCGAGTTTGCGTTTTAATATTACGGAAAAATACCCTGGACCCCCTGCGGTGAGCCGCGATTGTCGAGCATGGAGATGAAGGCCTAAGACCTGTTAGGTCACGTTCCAAATTGCTAGTCGATCGGACAATTAGGGACCGAGATATGGGGTGTCAAAGTTTGGTCCATTTCCGTGACCATTGGGGCGGCTCCAATCGAAATTTCGGTCGCTTGCTCCGGGGTCAATAACGAAGCTACGAGAAAACGCTTGCAGGGGCTTGTTCATGTGTCTCAATGGCAAGTACTGTGTGAGCGGTTTGAAATTCGGTGCAGCGGTTATAGGGAATAGTCGCGGCCGAAATGTGTCCAATTTCGAAATTTTGACCCTATGAAAGTCGGGTCCTATTGGGTCTGAAGACAAACTTTTTTTTAAATTGATGTACTCTTCGACAGCAACATTTTGGCTATTCCAGATTTTTAAATTTCGCGATAGGATTTTCTGGACAGAATTTGGGTACCAATTTTAGAATCATTTTGGACACATTTAAAAATTCGCCAATAAAAAAACTATTAAAGTTAGGACCACTAAATTTGGAGGGTTTGTAGGTATTACTAGGGTGCCCATTCACACCAAAATTTGCGACATTCTATCGAGCCGTTTCGGAGATATTCGCGAGTTTCTGTTTTAACATTACGGAAAAATACCCTAGACCCCCTGCGGTGAGCAGCGATTGTCGAGCATGGAGAGGAAGGCCTAAGACCTGTTAGGTCACATTTCAAATTGCAAGTCGATCGGACAATTAGGGACGGAGATATGGGGTGTCAAAGTTTGGTCCATTTCCGTGACCATTGGGGCGGCCCCAATCGAAATTTCGGTCGCTTGCTCCGGGGTCAACAATGGAGCTACGAGAAAACGCTGGCGGGTTCTTTTTCACGTGTCTCAATGGGAAGTACTGTGTGAGCGGTTTGAAATTCGGTGCAACGGTTATAGAGAATAGTCGCGGCCGAAATGTGTCCAATTTCGAAATTTTGACCCTATGAAAGTCGGGTCCTATTGGGTCTGAAGACAAACTTTTTTTTAAATTGATGTACTCTTCGACAGCAACATTTTGGCTATTCCAGATTTTTAAATTTCGCGATAGGATTTTCTGGACAGAATTTGGGTACCAATTTTAGAATCATTTTGGACACATTTAAAAATTCGCCAATAAAAAAAGTTTTGAAGTTAGGACCACTAAATTTGGAGGGTTTGTAGGTATTACTAGGGTGCCCATTCACACCAAAATTTGCGACATTCTATGGAGCCGTTTCGGAGATATTCGCGAGTTTGTGTTTTAACATTACGGAAAAATACCCTAGACCCCCTGCGGTGAGCAGCGATTGTCGAGCATGGAGAGGAAGGCCTAAGACCTGTTAGGTCACGTTCCAAATTGCTAGTCGATCGGACAATTAGGGACCGAGATATGGGGTGTCAAAGTTTGGTCCATTTCCGTGACCATTGGGGCTGCCCCAAACGAAATTTCGGTCGCTTGCTCCGGGGTCAATAATGGAGCTACGAGAAAACGCTGGCGGGTGCTTGTTCATGTGTCTCAATGGGAAGTACTGTGTGAGCGGTTTGAAATTCGATGCAACGGTTATAGGGAATAGTCGCGGCCGAAATGTGTCAAATTTCGAAATTTTGACCCTATGAAAGTCGGGTCCTATTGGGTGTGAAGACAAACTTATTTTTTAAATTGAATTCTCTTCGAGAGCAACATTTTCGCTATTTCGGATTTTTAAATTTCGCGATAGGAATTTCTGGACCGAATTTGGGTAATCATTTTAGGGTCATTTTGGACACATTTAAAAATTCGCCAATAAAAAACTATGGAAGCTAGGACCACCAAATTTGGAGGGTTTGTAGGTTTTACTAGGGTGCCAGTTCCCACAAAAATTTGCGACATTCTATGGAGCCCTTTCGGAGATATTAGCGAGTTTGTGTTTTAATATTACGGAAAAATACCCTAAACCCCCTGCGGTGAGCCGCGATTGTCGAGCATGGAGATGAAGGCCTAAGCCCTGTTAGGCCACGTTCCAAATTGCAAGTCGATCCGAGAAATTAGGGACCGAGATATGGGGTGTCAAAGTTTGGTCCATTTCCGTGACCATTGGGGCGGCCCCAATCGAAATTTGGGTCGCTTGCTCCGGGGTCAATAATGGAGCTACGAGAAAACGCAGGCGGGTGCTTGTTCATGTGTCTCAATGGGAAGTACTGTGTGAGCGGTTTGAAATTCGGTGCAACGGTTATAGGGAATAGTCGCGGTCGAAATGTGTCAAATTTCAAAATTTTGACCCTATGAAAGTCGGGTCCTATTGGGTCTGAAGACAAACATTTTTTTTAAATTGATGTACTCTTCGACAGCAACATTTTGGCTATTTCCGATTTTTAAATTTCGCGATAGGATTTTCTGGACAGAATTTGGGTTCCCATTTTAGAATCATTTTGCTCACATTTAAAAATTCGCCAATAAAAAAACTATTGAAGCTAGGACCACCAAATTTGAAGGGTTTGTAGATTTTACTAGGGTGACCGTTCACACCAAAATTTGCGACATTCTATCGAGCCGTTTCGGAGATATTCGCGAGTTTGTGTTTTAAAATTACGGAAAAATACCCTGGACCTCCTGCGGTGAGCCGCGATTGTCGAGCATGGAGATGAGGGCCTAAGCCCTGTTAGGTCACGTTCCAAATAACTTGTCGATCGGACAATTAGGGACCGAGATATGGGGTGTCAAAGTTTGGTCCATTTCCGGGACCATTGGGGCGGCCCCAATCGAAATTTCGGTCGCTTGCTCCGGGGTCAATAATAAAGCTACGAGAAAACGCTTGCGGGGGCTTGTTCATGTGTCTCAATAGGAAGCACTGTGTGAGCGGTTTGAAATTCGGTGCAACGGTTATAGGGAATAGTCGCGGTCGAAATGTGTCAAATTTCGAAATTTTGACCCTATGAAAGTCGGGTCCTATTGGGTCTGAAGACAAACTTTTTTTTTTAAATTGATGTACTCTTCGACAGCAACATTTTGGCTATTTCGGATTTTTAAATTTCGCGATAGGATTTTCTGGACCGAATTTGGGTACCCATTTTAGGGTCATTTTGGACACCTTTAAATATTCGCCAATAAAAAACTATCGAAGCTAGGACCACCAAATTTGGAGTGTTTGTAGGTATTACTAGGGTGCCCATTCACACCAAAATTTGCGACATTCTATCGAGCCGTTTCGGAGATATTCGCGAGTTTGTGTTTTAACATTACGGAAAAATACTCTGGATCCCCTGCGGTGAGCCGCGATTGTCGAGCATGGAGATGAAGGCCTAAGCCCTGTTAGGTCACGTTCCAAATTGCAAGTCGATCGGACAATTAGGGACCGAGATATGGGGTGTCAAAGTTTTGTCCATTTCCGTGACCATTGGGGCGGCCCCAATCGAAATTTCGGTCGCTTGCTCCGGGGTCAATAATGGAGCTACGAGAAAACGCTTGCGGGGGCTTGTTAATGGGTGTCAATGGGAAGTACTGTGTGAGCGGTTTCAAATTCGGTGCAACGGTTATAGGGAATAGTCGCGTCCGAAATGTGTCAAATTTCGAAACTTTGACCCTATGAAAGTCGGGTCCTATTGGGTCTGAAGACAAACTTTTTTTTTAAATTGATGTACTCTTCGACAGCAACATTTTGGCTATTTCAGATTTTTAAATTTCGCGATAAGATTTTCTGGACCGAATTTGGGTACCCATTTTAGGGTCATTTTGGACACTTTAAATATTCGCCAATAAAAAACTATCGAAGCTAGCACCACCAAGTTTGGAGGGTTTGTAGGTATTACTATGGTGCCCGTTCACACCAAAATTTGCGACATTCTATCGAGCCGTTTCGGAGATATTCGCGAGTTTGTGTTTTAAAATTACGGAAAAATACCCTGGACCCCCTCCGGTGAGCCGCGATTCTCGAGCATGGAGAGGAAGGCCTAAGCCCTGTTAGGTCACTTTTCAATTTGCAAGTCGATCGGACAATTAGGGACCGAGATATGGGGTGTCAAATTTGGTCCATTTCCGTGACCATTGGGGCGGCCCCAATCGAAATTTGGGTCGCTTGCTCCGGGGTCAATAATGGAGCTACGAGAAAACGCAGGCGGGTGCTTGTTCATGTGTCTCAATGGGAAGTACTGTGTGAGCGGTTTGAAATTCGGTGCAACGGTTATAGGGAATAGTCGCGGTCGAAATGTGTCAAATTTCAAAATTTTGACCCTATGAAAGTCGGGTCCTATTGGGTCTGAAGACAAACTTTTTTTTTAAATTGATGTACTCTTCGACAGCAACATTTTGGCTATTTCCGATTTTTAAATTTCGCGATAGGATTTTCTGGACAGAATTTGGGTTCCCATTTTAGAATCATTTTGCTCACATTTAAAAATTCGCCAATAAAAAAACTATTGAAGCTAGGACCACCAAATTTGAAGGGTTTGTAGATTTTACTAGGGTGACCGTTCACACCAAAATTTGCGACATTCTATCGAGCCGTTTCGGAGATATTCGCGAGTTTGTGTTTTAAAATTACGGAAAAATACCCTGGACCCCCTGCGGTGAGCCGCGATTGTCGAGCATGGAGATGAGGGCCTAAGCCCTGTTAGGTCACGTTCCAAATAACTTGTCGATCGGACAATTAGGGACCGAGATATGGGGTGTCAAAATTTGGTCCATTTCCGGGACCATTGGGGCGGCCCCAATCGAAATTTCGGTCGCTTGCTCCGGGGTCAATAATAAAGCTACGAGAAAACGCTTGCGGGGGCTTGTTCATGTGTCTCAATAGGAAGCACTGTGTGAGCGGTTTGAAATTCGGTGCAACGGTTATAGGGAATAGTCGCGGTCGAAATGTGTCAAATTTCGAAATTTTGACCCTATGAAAGTCGGGTCCTATTGGATCTGAAGACAAACTTTTTTTTTAAATTGATGTACTCTTCGACAGCAACATTTTGGCTATTTCAGATTTTTAAATTTCGCGATAGGATTTTCTGGACAGAATTTGGGTTCCCATTTTAGAATCATTTTGGTCACATTTAAAAATTCGCCAATAAAAAAACTATTGAAGCTAGGACCACCAAATTTGAAGGGTTTGTAGATTTTACTAGGGTGACCGTTCACACCAAAATTTGCGACATTCTATCAAGCCGTTTCGGAGATATTCGCGAGTTTGTGTTTTAACATTACGGAAAAATACTCTGAACCCCCTGCGGTGAGCCGCGATTGTCGAGCATGGAGAGGAAGGCCTAAGCCCTCTTAGGTCACTTTTCAATTTGCAAGTCGATCGGACAATTAGGGACCGAGATATGGGGTGTCAAATTTGGTCCATTTCCGTGACCATTGGGGCGGCCCCAATCGAAATTTCGGTCGCTTGCGCCTGGGTCAATAATGGCGCTACGAGAAAACGCTTGCGGGGGCTTGTTAATGGGTGTCAATGGGAAGTACTGTGTGAGCGGTTTCAAATTCGGTGCAACGGTTATAGGGAATAGTCGCGTCCGAAATGTGTCAAATTTCGAAACTTTGACCCTATGAAAGTCGGGTCCTATTGGGTCTGAAGACAAACTTTTTTTTTAAATTGATGTACTCTTCGACAGCAACATTTTGGCTATTTCAGATTTTTAAATTTCGCGATAAGATTTTCTGGACCGAATTTGGGTACCCATTTTAGGGTCATTTTGGACACTTTCAATATTCGCCAATAAAAAAAGATCGAAGCTAGCACCACCAAGTTTGGAGGGTTTGTAGGTATTACTATGGTGCCCGTTCACACCAAAATTTGCGACATTCTATCGAGCCGTTTCGGAGATATTCGCGAGTTTGTGTTTTAAAATTACGGAAAAATACCCTGGACCCCCTCCGGTGAGCCGCGATTCTCGAGCATGGAGAGGAAGGCCTAAGCCCTGTTAGGTCACATTTCAATTTGCAAGTCGATCGGACAATTAGGGACCGAGATATGGGGTGTCAAATTTGGTCCATTTCCGTGACCATTGGGGCGGCCCCAATCGAAATTTCGGTCGCTTGCTCCGGGGTCAATAATGGAGCTACGAGAAAACGCAGGCGGGTGCTTGTTCATGTGTCTCAATGGGAAGTACTGTGTGAGCGGTTTGAAATTCGGTGCAACGGTTATAGGGAATAGTCGCGTCCGAAATGTGTCAAATTTCGAAATTTTGACTCTACGAAAGTCGGGTCCTATTGGGTCTGGAGACAAACTTTTTTTTTAAATTGATGTACTCTTCGAGAGCAACATTTTGGCTATTTCGGATTTTTAAATTTCGCGATAGGATTTTCTGGACCGAATTTGGGTACCCATTTTAGGGTCATTTTGGACACCTTTAAATATTCGCCAATAAAAAACTATCGAAGCTAGGACCACCAAATTTGGAGTGTTTGTAGGTATTACTAGGGTGCCCATTCACACCAAAATTTGCGACATTCTATCGAGCCGTTTCGGAGATATTCGCGAGTTTGTGTTTTAACATTACGGAAAAATACTCTGGATCCCCTGCGGTGAGCCGCGATTGTCGAGCATGGAGATGAAGGCCTAAGCCCTGTTAGGTCACGTTCCAAATTGCAAGTCGATCGGACAATTAGGGACCGAGATATGGGGTGTCAAAGTTTTGTCCATTTCCGTGACCATTGGGGCGGCCCCAATCGAAATTTCGGTCGCTTGCTCCGGGGTCAATAATGGAGCTACGAGAAAACGCTTGCGGGGGCTTGTTCATGTGTCTCAATGAGAAGTACTGTGTGAGCGGTTTGAAGTTCGGTGCAACGGTTATAGGGAATAGTCGCGTCCGAAATGTGTCAAATTTCGAAACATTGACCTTATGAAAATCGGGTCCTATTGAGCCTGGAGACAAACTTATTTTTTAAATTGAATTCTCTTCGAGAGCAACATTTTCGCTATTTCGGATTTTTAAATTTCGCGATAGGAATTTCTGGACCGAATTTGGGTACCCATTTTAGGGTCATTTTGGACACGTTTAAAAATTGGCCAATAAAACACTATCGAAGCTAGGACCACCAAATTTGGAGGGTTTGTAGGTATTACTAGGATGCCAGTTCACACAAAAATTTGCGACATTCTATCGAGCCGTTTCGGAGATATTCGCGAGTTTGTGTTTTAAAATTACGGAAAAATACCCTAAACACCCTGCGGTGAGCCGCGATTGTCGAGCATGGAGATGAAGGCCTAAGCCCTGTTAGGTCACGTTCCAAATTGCAAGTCGATCGGACAATTAGGGACCGAGATATGGGGTGTCAAAGTTTGGTCCATTTCCGTGACCATTGGGGCGGCCCCAATCGAAATTTCGGTGGCTTGCTCCGGGGTCAATAATGGAGCTACGAGAAAACGCTTGCGGGGGCTTGTTCATGTGTCTCAATGAGAAGTACTGTGTGAGCGGTTTGAAATTCGGTGCAACGGTTTTAGGGAATAGTCGCGGCAGAAATCTGTCAAATTTCGAAACTTTGACCCTATGAAAGTCGGGTCCTATTGGGCCTAGAGACAAACTTTATTTTTAAATTGATGTACTCTTCGAGAGCAACATTTTGGCTATTTCGGATTTTTAAATTTCGCGATAGGATTTTCTGGACCGAATTTGGGTACCCATTTTAGGGTCATTTTGGACACTTTAAATATTCGCCAATAAAAAACTATCGAAGCTAGGACCACCAAGTTTGGAGGGTTTGTAGGTATTACTATGGTGCCCGTTCACACCAAAATTTGCGACATTCTATCGAGCCGTTTCGGAGATATTCGCGAGTTTGTGTTTTAAAATTACGGAAAAATACCCTGGACCCCCTGCGGTGAGCTGCGATTGTCGAGCATGGAGATAAAGGCCTAAGCCCTGTTAGGTCACGTTCCCAATTGCAAGTCGATCGGACAATTAGGGACCGAGATATGGGGTGTCAACGTTTGGTCCATTTCCGTGACCATTGGGGCGGCCCCAATCGAAATTTCGGTCGCTTGCTCCGGGGTCAATAATGGAGCTACCAGAAAACGCTGGCGGGGGCTTGTTCATGTGTCTCAATGGGAAGTACTGTGTGAGCGGTTTGAAATTCCGTGCAACAGTTATAGGGAATAGTCGCGTCCGAAATGTCTCAAATTTCGAAATTTTGACTCTACGAAAGTCGGGTCCTATTGGGCCTGGAGACAAACTTTTTTTTTAAATTGATGTACTCTTCGAGAGCAACATTTTGGCTATTTCGGATTTTTAAATTTCGCGATAGGATTTTCTGGACCGAATTTGGGTACCCATTTTAGGATCATTTTGGACACATTTAAAAATTCGCCAATAAAAACCTATCGAAGCTAGGACCACCAAATTTGAGGGTTTGTAGGTATTACTAGGGTGCCAGTTCACACCAAAATTTGCGACATTCTATCGAGCCGTTTCGGAGATATTCGCGAGTTTGTGTTTTAACATTACGGAAAAATACCCTGGACCCCTGCGGTGAGCCGCGATTGTCGAGCATGGAGATGAAGGCCTAAGCCCTGTTAGGTCACGTTTCAAATTGCAAGTCGATCGGACAATTAGGGACGGAGATATGGGGTGTCAAACTTTGGTACATTTCCGTGACCATTGGGGCGGCCCCAATCGCAATTTCGGTCGCTTGCGCCGAGGTCAATAATGGAGCTACGAGAAAACGCTTGCGGGGGCTTCTTCATGTGTCTCAATGGGAAGTACTGTGTGAGCGGTTTGAAATTCGGTGCAACGGTTATAGGGAATAGTCGCGGCGGAAATAAGTCAAATTTCGAAACTTTGACCCTATGAAAATCGGGTCCTATTGAGCCTGGAGACAAACTTATTTTTTAAATTGAATTCTCTTCGAGAGCAGTATTTTGGCTATTTCGGATTTTTAGATTTCGCGATAGGATTTTCTGGACCGAATTTGGGTACCCATTTTAGGGTCAATTTTACCACATTTAAAAATTCGCCAATAAAAAACTATGGAAGCTAGGACCACCAAATTTGGAGGGTTTGTAGGTTTTACTAGGGTGCCAGTTCACACAAAAATTTGCGACATTCTATGGAGCCCTTTCGGAGATATTCGCGAGTTTGTGTTTTAATATTACGGAAAAATACCCTAAACCCCCTGCGGTGAGCCGCGATTGTCGGGCATGGAGATGAAGGCCGAAGCCCTGTTAGGTCACGTTCCAAATTGCAAGTCGATCGGACAATTAGGGACCGAGATGTGGGGTGTCAAAGTTTGGTCCATTTCCGTGACCATTGGGGCGGCCCCAATCGAAATTTCGGTCGCTTGCTCCGGGGTCAATAATGGAGCTACGAGAAAACGCTTGCGGGGGCTTGTTCATGTGTCTCAATGGGAAGTACTGTGTGAGCGGTTTGAAATTCGGTGCAACGGTTTTAGGGAATAGTCGCGGCCGAAATGTGTCCAATTTCGAAATTTTGACCCTATAAAAGTCGGGTCCTATTGGGCCTGGAGAGAAACTTATTTTTTAAATTGAATTCTCTTCGACAGCAACATTTTGGCTATTTCAGATTTTTAAATTTCGCGATAGGAATTTCTGGACCGAATTTGGGTACCCATTTTAGGGTCATTTTGGACACGTTTAAAAATTGGCCAATAAAACACTATCGAAGCTAGGACCACCAAATTTGGAGGGTTTGTAGGTATTACTAGGGTGCCAGTTCACACAAAAATTTGCGACATTCTATGGAGCCCTTTCGGAGATATTCGCGAGTTTGTGTTTTAATATTACGGAAAAATACCCTAAACCCCCTGCGGTGAGCCGCGATTGTCGAGCATGGAGATGAAGGCCTAAGCCCTGTTAGGTCACGTTCCAAATTGCAAGTCGATCGGACAATTAGGGACCGAGGTATGGGGGTCAAAGTTTGGTCCATTTCCGTGACCATTGGGGCGGCCCCAATCGAAATTTCGGTCGCTTGCTCCGGGGTCAATAATGGAGCTACGAGAAAACGCAGGCGGGTGCTTGTTCATGTGTCTATATGGGAAGTACTGTGTGAGCGGTTTGAAATTCGGTGCAACGGTTATAGGGAATAGTCGCGTCTGAAATGTGTCAAATTTCGAAATTTTGACTCTACGAAAGTCGGGTCCTATTGGGTCTGGAGACAAACTTTTTTTTTAAATTGATGTACTCTTCGAGAGCAACATTTTGGCTATTTCGGATTGTTAAATTTCGCGATAGGATTTTCTGGACAGCATTTGGGTACCCATTTTAGGGTCATTTTGGACACATTTAAAAATTCGCCAATAAAAAACTATTGAAGCTAGGACCACCAAATTTGGAGGGTTTTTAGGTTTTACTAGGGTGACCGTTTACACCAAAATTTGCGACATTCTATCGAGCCGTTTCGGAGATATTTGCGAGTTTGTGTTTTAACATTACGGAAAAATACTCTGGACCCCCTGCGGTGAGCCGCGATTGTCGAGCATGGAGATGAAGGCCTAAGCCCTGTTAGGTCACGTTCCAAATTGCAAGTCGATCGGACAATTAGGGACCGAGGTATGGGGGTCAAAGTTTGGTCCATTTCCGTGACCATTGGGAAGGCCCCAATCGAAATTTCGGTCGCTTGCTCCGGGGTCATAAATGGAGCTACGAGAAAACGCTTGAGGGGGCTTGTTCATGTGTCTCAATGAGAAGTACTGTGTGAGCGGTTTGAAATTCGGTGCAACGGTTTCAGGGAATAGTCGCGGCCGAAATCTGTCAAATTTCGAAACTTTGACCCTGTGAAAGTCGGGTCCTATTGGGCCTAGAGACAAACTTTATTTTTAAATTGATGTAGTCTTCGAGAGCAACATTTTGGCTATTTCGGATTTTTAAATTTCGCGATAGGATTTTCTGGACCGAATTTGGTACCCATTTTTGGGTCATTTTGGACACTTTAAATATTCGCCAATAAAAAACTATCGAAGCTAGGACCACCAAGTTTGGAGGGTATGTAGGTATTACTATGGTGCCCGTTCACACCAAAATTTGCGACATTCTTTCGAGTCGTTTCGGAGATATTCGCGAGTTTGTGTTTTAAAATTACGGAAAAATACCCTGGACCCCCTGCGGTGAGCCGCGATTGTCGAGCATGGAGATAAAGGCCTAAGCCCTGTTAGGTCACGTTCCAAATTGCAAGTCGATCGGACAATTAGGGACCGAGATATGGGGTGTCAAAGTTTGGTCCATTTCCGTGACCATTGGGGCGGCCCCAATCGCAATTTCGGTCGCTTGCGCCGAGGTCAATAATGGAGCTACGAGAAAACGTTTGCGGGGGCTTCTTCATGTGTCTCAATGGGAAGTACTGTGTGAGCGGTTTGAAATTCGGTGCAACGGTTATAGGGAATAGTCGCGGCGGAAATAAGTCAAATTTCGAAACTTTGACCCTATGAAAGTCTGGTCCTATTGGGTCTGAAGACAAACTTTTTTGTTAAATTGATGTACTGTTCGACAGCAACATTTGGCTATTTCAGATTTTTAAATTTCCCGATAGCATTTTCTGGACCGAATTTGGGTACCCATTTTAGGGTCATTTTGGACACCTTTAAATATTCGCCAATAAAAAACTATCGAAGCTAGGACCATCAAATTTGGAGGGTTTCTAGGTTTTACCAGGGTGACCATTCACACCAAAATTTGCGACATTCTATCGAGCCGTTTCGGAGATATTCGCGAGTTTGCGTTTTAACATTACGGAAAATTACCCTGGAACCCTGCGGTAAACCGCGATTGTCGAGCATGGAGATGAAGGCCTAAGCCCTGTTAGGTCACGTTCCAAATTGCAAGTGGATCGGACAATTAGGGACCGAGATATGGGGTGTCAAAGTTTGGTCCATTTCCGTGACCATTGGGGCGGCCCCAATTGAAATTTCGGTCGCTTCCTCCGGGGTCAAAAATGGAGCTACGAGAAAACGCTTGCGGGGGCTTGTTCATGTGTCTCAATGGGAAGTACTGTGTGAGCGGTTTGAAATTCGGTGCAACGGTTATAGGGAATAATCGCGTCCGAAATGTCTCCAGGCCCAATAGGACCCTATGAAAGTCGGGTCCTATTGGGCCTGGAGACAAACTTATTTTTTAATTGAATTCTCTTCGAGAGCAACATATTCGCTATTTCGGATTTTTAAATTTCGCGATAGGAATTTCTGGACCGCATTTGGGTACCCATTTTAGGGTCATTTTGGACACGTTTAAAAATTGGCCAATAAAACACTCTCGAAGCTAGGACCACCAAATTTGGAGGGTTTGTAGGTATTACTAGGGTGCCAGTTCACACAAAAATTAGCGACATTCTATGGAGCCCTTTCGGAGATATTCGCGAGTTTGTGTTTTAATATTACGGAAAAATACCCTAAACCCCCTGCGGTGAGCCGCGATTGTCGAGCATGGAGATGAAGGCCTAAGCCCTGTTAGTCCACGTTCCAAATTGCAAGTCGATCGGACAATTAGGGACCGAGATATGGGGTGTCAAAGTTTGGTCCATTTCCGTGACCATTGGGGCGGCCCCAATCGAAATTTCGGTCGCTTGCTCCGGGGTCAATAATGGAGCACCGAGAAAACGCTTGCGGGGGCTTGTTCATGTGTCTCAATGAGAAGTACTGTGTGAGCGGTTTGAAATTCGGTGCAACGGTTATAGGGAATAGTCGCGTCCGAAATGTGTCAAATTTCGAAACTTTGACCCTATGAAAATCGGGTCCTATTGAGCCTGGAGACAAACTTATTTTTTAAATTGAATTCTCTTCGAGAGCAACATTTTCGCTATTTCGGATTTTTAAATTTCGCGATAGGAATTTCTGGACCGAATTTGGGTACCCATTTTAGGGTCATTTTGGACACGTTTAAAAATTGGCCAATAAAACACTATCGAAGCTAGGACCACCAAATTTGGAGTGTTTGTAGGTATTACTAGGGTGCCAGTTCACACAAAAATTTGCGACATTCTATGGAGCCCTTTCGGAGATATTCGCGTGTTTGTGTTTTAATATTACGGAAAAATACCCTAAACCCCCTGCGGTGAGCCGCGATTGTCGAGCATGGAGATAAAGGCCTAAGCCCTGTTAGGTCACGTTCCAAATTGCAAGTCGATCGGACAATTAGGGACCGAGATATGGGGTGTCAAAGTTTGGTCCATTTCCGTGACCATTGGGGCGGCCCCAATCGCAATTTCGGTCGCTTGCGCCGAGGTCAATAATGGAGCTACGAGAAAACGTTTGCGGGGGCTTCTTCATGTGTCTCAATGGGAAGTACTGTGTGAGCGGTTTGAAATTCGGTGCAACGGTTATAGGGAATAGTCGCGGCCGAAATGTGTCCAATTTCGAAATTTTGACCCTATAAAAGTCGGGTCCTATTGGGCCTGGAGAGAAACTTATTTTTTAAATTGAATTCTCTTCGACAGCAACATTTTGGCTATTTCAGATTTTTAAATTTCGCGATAGGAATTTCTGGACCGAATTTGGGTACCCATTTTAGGGTCATTTTGGACACGTTTAAAAATTGGCCAATAAAACACTCTCGAAGCTAGGACCATCAAATTTGGAGGGTTTCTAGGTTTTACCAGGGTGACCATTCACACCAAAATTTGCGACATTCTATCGAGCCGTTTCGGAGATATTCGCGAGTTTGCGTTTTAACATTACGGAAAATTACCCTGGAACCCTGCGGTAAACCGCGATTGTCGAGCATGGAGATGAAGGCCTAAGCCCTGTTAGGTCACGTTCCAAATTGCAAGTGGATCGGACAATTAGGGACCGAGATATGGGGTGTCAAAGTTTGGTCCATTTCCGTGACCATTGGGGCGGCCCCAATTGAAATTTCGGTCGCTTCCTCCGGGGTCAAAAATGGAGCTACGAGAAAACGCTTGCGGGGGCTTGTTCATGTGTCTCAATGGGAAGTACTGTGTGAGCGGTTTGAAATTCGGTGCAACGGTTATAGGGAATAATCGCGTCCGAAATGTCTCCAGGCCCAATAGGACCCTATGAAAGTCGGGTCCTATTGGGCCTGGAGACAAACTTATTTTTTAATTGAATTCTCTTCGAGAGCAACATATTCGCTATTTCGGATTTTTAAATTTCGCGATAGGAATTTCTGGACCGCATTTGGGTACCCATTTTAGGGTCATTTTGGACACGTTTAAAAATTGGCCAATAAAACACTCTCGAAGCTAGGACCACCAAATTTGGAGGGTTTGTAGGTATTACTAGGGTGCCAGTTCACACAAAAATTAGCGACATTCTATGGAGCCCTTTCGGAGATATTCGCGAGTTTGTGTTTTAATATTACGGAAAAATACCCTAAACCCCCTGCGGTGAGCCGCGATTGTCGAGCATGGAGATGAAGGCCTAAGCCCTGTTAGTCCACGTTCCAAATTGCAAGTCGATCGGACAATTAGGGACCGAGATATGGGGTGTCAAAGTTTGGTCCATTTCCGTGACCATTGGGGCGGCCCCAATCGAAATTTCGGTCGCTTGCTCCGGGGTCAATAATGGAGCACCGAGAAAACGCTTGCGGGGGCTTGTTCATGTGTCTCAATGAGAAGTACTGTGTGAGCGGTTTGAAATTCGGTGCAACGGTTATAGGGAATAGTCGCGTCCGAAATGTGTCAAATTTCGAAACTTTGACCCTATGAAAATCGGGTCCTATTGAGCCTGGAGACAAACTTATTTTTTAAATTGAATTCTCTTCGAGAGCAACATTTTCGCTATTTCGGATTTTTAAATTTCGCGATAGGAATTTCTGGACCGAATTTGGGTACCCATTTTAGGGTCATTTTGGACACGTTTAAAAATTGGCCAATAAAACACTATCGAAGCTAGGACCACCAAATTTGGAGTGTTTGTAGGTATTACTAGGGTGCCAGTTCACACAAAAATTTGCGACATTCTATGGAGCCCTTTCGGAGATATTCGCGTGTTTGTGTTTTAATATTACGGAAAAATACCCTAAACCCCCTGCGGTGAGCCGCGATTGTCGAGCATGGAGATAAAGGCCTAAGCCCTGTTAGGTCACGTTCCAAATTGCAAGTCGATCGGACAATTAGGGACCGAGATATGGGGTGTCAAAGTTTGGTCCATTTCCGTGACCATTGGGGCGGCCCCAATCGCAATTTCGGTCGCTTGCGCCGAGGTCAATAATGGAGCTACGAGAAAACGTTTGCGGGGGCTTCTTCATGTGTCTCAATGGGAAGTACTGTGTGAGCGGTTTGAAATTCGGTGCAACGGTTATAGGGAATAGTCGCGGCCGAAATGTGTCCAATTTCGAAATTTTGACCCTATAAAAGTCGGGTCCTATTGGGCCTGGAGAGAAACTTATTTTTTAAATTGAATTCTCTTCGACAGCAACATTTTGGCTATTTCAGATTTTTAAATTTCGCGATAGGAATTTCTGGACCGAATTTGGGTACCCATTTTAGGGTCATTTTGGACACGTTTAAAAATTGGCCAATAAAACACTATCGAAGCTAGGACCACCAAATTTGGAGGGTTTGTAGGTATTACTAGGGTGCCAGTTCACACAAAAATTTGCGACATTCTATGGAGCCCTTTCGGAGATATTCGCGAGTTTGTGTTTTAATATTACGGAAAAATACCCTAAACCCCCTGCGGTGAGCCGCGATTGTCGAGCATGGAGATGAAGGCCTAAGCCCTGTTAGGTCACGTTCCAAATTGCAAGTCGATCGGACAATTAGGGACCGAGATATGGGGTGTCAAAGTTTGGTCCATTTCCGTGACCATTGGGGCGGCCCCAATCGAAATTTCGGTCGCTTGCTCCGGGGTCAATAATGGAGCTACGAGAAAACGCAGGCGGGTGCTTGTTCATGTGTCTATATGGGAAGTACTGTGTGAGCGGTTTGAAATTCGGTGCAACGGTTATAGGGAATAGTCGCGTCTGAAATGTGTCAAATTTCGAAATTTTGACTCTACGAAAGTCGGGTCCTATTGGGTCTGGAGACAAACTTTTTTTTTAAATTGATGTACTCTTCGAGAGCAACATTTTGGCTATTTCGGATTGTTAAATTTCGCGATAGGATTTTCTGGACAGCATTTGGGTACCCATTTTAGGGTCATTTTGGACACATTTAAAAATTCGCCAATAAAAAACTATTGAAGCTAGGACCACCAAATTTGGAGGGTTTTTAGGTTTTACTAGGGTGACCGTTTACACCAAAATTTGCGACATTCTATCGAGCCGTTTCGGAGATATTTGCGAGTTTGTGTTTTAACATTACGGAAAAATACTCTGGACCCCCTGCGGTGAGCCGCGATTGTCGAGCATGGAGATGAAGGCCTAAGCCCTCTTAGGTCACGTTCCAAATTGCAAGTCGATCGGACAATTAGGGACCGAGATATGGGGTGTCAAAGTTTGGTCCATTTCCGTGACCATTGGGGCGGCCCCAATCGAAATTTCGGTCGCTTGCTCCGGGGTCAATAATGGAGCTACGAGAAAACGCTTGCGGGGGCTTGTTCATGTGTCTCAATGAGAAGTACTGTGTGAGCGGTTTGAAATTCGGTGCAACGGTTTCAGGGAATAGTCGCGGCTGAAATCTGTCAAATTTCGAAACTTTGACCCTGTGAAAGTCGGGTCCTATTGGGCCTAGAGACAAACTTTATTTTTAAATTGATGTAGTCTTCGAGAGCAACATTTTGGCTATTTCGGATTTTTAAATTTCGCGATAGGATTTTCTGGACCGAATTTGGTACCCATTTTTGGGTCATTTTGGACACTTTAAATATTCGCCAATAAAAAACTATCGAAGCTAGGACCACCAAGTTTGGAGGGTATGTAGGTATTACTATGGTGCCCGTTCACACCAAAATTTGCGACATTCTTTCGAGTCGTTTCGGAGATATTCGCGAGTTTGTGTTTTAAAATTACGGAAAAATACCCTGGACCCCCTGCGGAGAGCCGCGATTGTCGAGCATGGAGATAAAGGCCTAAGCCCTGTTAGGTCACGTTCCAAATTGCAAGTCGATCGGACAATTAGGGACCGAGATATGGGGTGTCAAAGTTTGGTCCATTTCCGTGACCATTGGGGCGGCCCCAATCGCAATTTCGGTCGCTTGCGCCGAGGTCAATAATGGAGCTACGAGAAAACGTTTGCGGGGGCTTCTTCATGTGTCTCAATGGGAAGTACTGTGTGAGCGGTTTGAAATTCGGTGCAACGGTTATAGGGAATAGTCGCGGCGGAAATAAGTCAAATTTCGAAACTTTGACCCTATGAAAGTCTGGTCCTATTGGGTCTGAAGACAAACTTTTTTGTTAAATTGATGTACTGTTCGACAGCAACATTTGGCTATTTCAGATTTTTAAATTTCCCGATAGCATTTTCTGGACCGAATTTGGGTACCCATTTTAGGGTCATTTTGGACACCTTTAAATATTCGCCAATAAAAAACTATCGAAGCTAGGACCATCAAATTTGGAGGGTTTCTAGGTTTTACCAGGGTGACCATTCACACCAAAATTTGCGACATTCTATCGAGCCGTTTCGGAGATATTCGCGAGTTTGCGTTTTAACATTACGGAAAATTACCCTGGAACCCTGCGGTAAACCGCGATTGTCGAGCATGGAGATGAAGGCCTAAGCCCTGTTAGGTCACGTTCCAAATTGCAAGTGGATCGGACAATTAGGGACCGAGATATGGGGTGTCAAAGTTTGGTCCATTTCCGTGACCATTGGGGCGGCCCCAATTGAAATTTCGGTCGCTTCCTCCGGGGTCAAAAATGGAGCTACGAGAAAACGCTTGCGGGGGCTTGTTCATGTGTCTCAATGGGAAGTACTGTGTGAGCGGTTTGAAATTCGGTGCAACGGTTATAGGGAATAATCGCGTCCGAAATGTCTCCAGGCCCAATAGGACCCTATGAAAGTCGGGTCCTATTGGGCCTGGAGACAAACTTATTTTTTAATTGAATTCTCTTCGAGAGCAACATTTTCGCTATTTCGGATTTTTAAATTTCGCGATAGGAATTTCTGGACCGCATTTGGGTACCCATTTTAGGGTCATTTTGGACACGTTTAAAAATTGGCCAATAAAACACTATCGAAGCTAGGACCACCAAATTTGGAGGGTTTGTAGGTATTACTAGGGTGCCAGTTCACACAAAAATTAGCGACATTCTATGGAGCCCTTTCGGAGATATTCGCGAGTTTGTGTTTTAATATTACGGAAAAATACCCTAAACCCCCTGCGGTGAGCCGCGATTGTCGAGCATGGAGATGAAGGCCTAAGCCCTGTTAGTCCACGTTCCAAATTGCAAGTCGATCGGACAATTAGGGACCGAGATATGGGGTGTCAAAGTTTGGTCCATTTCCGTGACCATTGGGGCGGCCCCAATCGAAATTTCGGTCGCTTGCTCCGGGGTCAATAATGGAGCACCGAGAAAACGCTTGCGGGGGCTTGTTCATGTGTCTCAATGAGAAGTACTGTGTGAGCGGTTTGAAATTCGGTGCAACGGTTATAGGGAATAGTCGCGTCCGAAATGTGTCAAATTTCGAAACTTTGACCCTATGAAAATCGGGTCCTATTGAGCCTGGAGACAAACTTATTTTTTAAATTGAATTCTCTTCGAGAGCAACATTTTCGCTATTTCGGATTTTTAAATTTCGCGATAGGAATTTCTGGACCGAATTTGGGTACCCATTTTAGGGTCATTTTGGACACGTTTAAAAATTGGCCAATAAAACACTATCGAAGCTAGGACCACCAAATTTGGAGTGTTTGTAGGTATTACTAGGGTGCCAGTTCACACAAAAATTTGCGACATTCTATGGAGCCCTTTCGGAGATATTCGCGTGTTTGTGTTTTAATATTACGGAAAAATACCCTAAACCCCCTGCGGTGAGCCGCGATTGTCGAGCATGGAGATGAAGGCCTAAGCCCTTCTAGGCCACGTTCCAAATTCCAAGTCCATCGGACAATTAGGGACCGAGATATGGGGTGTCAAAGTTTGGTCCATTTCCGTGACCTTGGGGCGGCCCCAATCGAAATTTCGGTCGCTTGATCCGGGGTCAATAATGGAACTACGAGAAAACGCTGGCGGGGGCTTGTTCATGTGTCTCAATGGGAAGTACTGTGTGAGCGGTTTGAAATTCGGTGCAACGGTTTTAGGGAATAGTCGCGGCCGAAATGTGTCAAATTTCGAAACTTTGACCCTATGAAAGTCGGGTCCTATTGGGCCTAGAGACAAACTTTATTTTTAAATTGATGTACTCTTCGAGAGCAACATTTTGGCTATTTCGGATTTTTAAATTTCGCGATAGGATTTTCTGGACCGAATTTGGGTACCCATTTTAGGGTCATTTTTAACACATTTAAAAATTCGCCAGTAAAAAACTATGGAAGCTAGGACCACCAAATTTGGAGGGTTTGTAGGTTTTACTAGGGTGCCAGTTCACACAAAAATTTGCGACATTCTATGGAGCCCTTTCGGAGATATTCGCGAGTTTGTGTTTTAATATTACGGAAAAATATCCTAAACACCCTGCGGTGAGCCGCGATTGTCGAGCATGGAGATGAAGGCCTAAGCCCTGTTAGGTCACGTTCCAAATTGCAAGTCGATCGGACAATTAGGGACCGAGATATGGGGTGTCAAAGTTTGGTCCATTTCCGTGACCATTGGGGCGGCCCCAATCGAAATTTCGGTCGCTTGCTCCGGGGTCAATAATGGAGCTACGAGAAAACGCTTGCGGGGGCTTGTTCATGTGTCTCAATGAGAAGTACTGTGTGAGCGGTTTGAAATTCGGTGCAACGGTTATAGGGAATAGTCGCGGCGGAAATAAGTCAAATTTTGAAACTTTGACCCTATGAAAGTCTGGTCCTATTGGGTCTGAAGACAAACTTTTTTGTTAAATATATGTACTGTTCGACAGCAACATTTTGGCTATTTCAGATTTTTAAATTTCGCGATAGCATTTTCTGGACCGAATTTGGGTACCCATTTTAGGGTCATTTTGGACACCTTTAAATATTCGCCAATAAAAAACTATCGAAGCTAGGACCACCAAATTTGGAGGGTTTGTAGGTTTTACTAGGGTGACCATTCACACCAAAATTTGCGACATTCTATCGAGCCGTTTCGGAGATATTCGCGAGTTTGTGTTTTAACATTACGGAAAATTACCCTGGAACCCTGCGGTAAACCGCGATTGTCGAGCATGGAGATGAAGGCCTAAGCCCTGTTAGGTCACGTTCCAAATTGCAAGTGGATCGGACAATTAGGGACCGAGATATGGGGTGTCAAAGTTTGGTCCATTTCCGTGACCATTGGGGCGGCCCCAATTGAAATTTCGGTCGCTTCCTCCGGGGTCAAAAATGGAGCTACGAGAAAACGCTTGCGGGGGCTTGTTCATGTGTCTCAATGGGAAGTACTGTGTGAGCGGTTTGAAATTCGGTGCAACGGTTATAGGGAATAATCGCGTCCGAAATGTCTCCAGGCCCAATAGGACCCTATGAAAGTCGGGTCCTATTGGGCCTGGAGACAAACTTATTTTTTAAATTGAATTCTCTTCGAGAGCAACATTTTCGCTATTTCGGATTTTTAAATTTCGCGATAGGAATTTCTGGACCGCATTTGGGTACCCATTTTAGGGTCATTTTGGACACGTTTAAAAATTGGCCAATAAAACACTATCGAAGCTAGGACCACCAAATTTGGAGGGTTTGTAGGTATTACTAGGGTGCCAGTTCACACAAAAATTTGCGACAATCTATGGAGCCCTTTCGGAGATATTCGCGTGTTTGTGTTTTAATATTACGGAAAAATACCCTAAACCCCCTGCGGTGAGCCGCGATTGTCGAGCATGGAGATGAAGGCCTAAGCCCTGTTAGGCCACGTTCCAAATTGCAAGTCCATCGGACAATTAGGGACCGAGATATGGGGTGTCAAAGTTTGGTCCATTTTCGTGACCATTGGGGCGGCCCCAATCGAAATTTCGGTCGCTTGCTCCGGGGTCAATAATGGAGCAACGAGAAAACGCTTGCGGGGGCTTGTTCATGTGTCTCAATGAGAAGTACTGTGTGAGCGGTTTGAAATTCGGTGCAACGGTTATAGGGAATAGTCGCGTCCGAAATGTGTCAAATTTCGAAACTTTGACCCTATGAAAATCGGGTCCTATTGAGCCTGGAGACAAACTTAATTTTTAAATTGAATTCTCTTCGAGAGCAACATTTTCGCTATTTCGGATTTTTAAATTTCGCGATAGGAATTTCTGGACCGAATTTGGGTACCCATTTTAGGGTCATTTTGGACACGTTTAAAAATTGTCCAATAAAACACTATCGAAGCTAGGACCACCAAATTTGGAGTGTTTGTAGGTATTACTAGGGTGCCAGTTCACACAAAAATTTGCGACAATCTATGGAGCCCTTTCGGAGATATTCGCGTGTTTGTCTTTTAATATTACGGAAAAATACCCTAAACCCCCTGCGGTGAGCCGCGATTGTCGAGCATGGAGATGAAGGCCTAAGCCCTGTTAGGCCACGTTCCAAATTGCAAGTCCATCGGACAATTAGGGACCGAGATATGGGGTGTCAAATTTGGTCCATTTCCGTGACCTTGGAGCGGCCCCAATCGAAATTTCGGTCGCTTGATCCGGGGTCAATAATGGAACTACGAGAAAACGCTGGCGGGGGCTTGTTCATGTGTATCAATGGGAAGTACTGTGTGAGCGGTTTGAAATTCGGTGCAACGGTTTTAGGGAATAGTCGCGGCCGAAATGTGTCAAATTTCGAACCTTTGACCCTATGAAAGTCGGGTCCTATTGGGCCTAGAGACAAACTTTATTTTTAAATTGATGTACTCTTCGAGAGCAACATTTTCGCTATTTCGGATTTTTAAATTTCGCGATAGGATTTTCTGGACCGAATTTGGGTACCCATTTTAGGGTCATTTTTAACACATTTAAAAATTCGCCAATAAAAAACTATGGAAGCTAGGACCACCAAATTTGGAGGGTTTGTAGGTTTTACTAGGGTGCCAGTTCACACAAAAATTTGCGACATTCTATGGAGCCCTTTCGGAGATATTCGCGAGTTTGTGTTTTAATATTACGGAAAAATATCCTAAACCCCCTGCGGTGAGCCGCGATTGTCGAGCATGGAGATGAAGGCCTAAGCCCTGTTAGGTCACGTTCCAAATTGCAAGTCGATCGGACAATTAGGGACCGAGATATGGGGTGTCAAAGTTTGGTCCATTTCCGTGACCATTGGGGCGGCCCCAATCGAAATTTCGGTCGCTTGCTCCGGGGTCAATAATGGAGCTACGAGAAAACGCTTGCGGGGGCTTGTTCATGTGTCTCAATGAGAAGTACTGTGTGAGCGGTTTGAAATTCGGTGCAACGGTTATAGGGAATAGTCGCGTCCGAAATGTGTCAAATTTCGAACTTTGACCCTATGAAAATCGGGTCCTATTGAGCCTGGAGACAAACTTATTTTTTAAATTGAATTCTCTTCGAGAGCAACATTTTCGCTATTTCGGATTTTTAAATTTCGCGATAGGAATTTCTGGACCGAATTTGGGTACCCATTTTAGGGTCATTTTGGACACGTTTAAAAATTGGCCAATAAAACACTATCGAAGCTAGGACCACCAAATTTGGAGTGTTTGTAGGTATTACTAGGGTGCCAGTTCACACAAAAATTTGCGACATTCTATGGAGCCCTTTCGGAGATATTCGCGTGTTTGTGTTTTAATATTACGGAAAAATACCCTAAACCCCCTGCGGTGAGCCGCGATTGTCGAGCATGGAGATGAAGGCCTAAGCCCTGTTAGGTCACGTTCCAAATTGCAAGTCGATCGGACAATTAGGGACCGAGATATGGGGTGTCAAAGTTTGGTCCATTTCCGTGACCATCGAAACCATTTCCGTGACCATTTCCGGCCCCAATCGAAATTTCGGTCGCTTGCTCCGGGGTCAATAATGGAGCTACGAGAAAACACTTGCGGGGCTTCTTCATGTGTCTCAATGGGAAGTACTGTGTGAGCGGTTTGAAATTCGGTGCAACGGTTATAGGGAATAGTCGCGGTCGAAATGTGTCAAATTTCGAAATTTTGACCCTATGAAAGTCGGGTCCTATTGGGTCTGAAGACAAACTTTTTTTTAAAATTGATGTACTCTTCGACAGCAACATTCTGGCTATTTCAGATTTTTAAATTTCGCGATAGGATTTTCTGGACAGAATTTGGGTTCCCATTTTAGAATCATTTTGGTCACATTTAAAAATTCGCCAATAAAAAAACTATTGAAGCTAGGACCACCAAATTTGAAGGGTTTGTAGATTTTACTAGGGTGACCGTTCACACCAAAATTTGCGACATTCTATCAAGTCGTTTCGGAGATATTCGCGAGTTTGTGTTTTAACATTACGGAAAAATACTCTGGACCCCTGCGGTGAGCCGCGATTGTCGAGCATGGAGATGAAGGCCTAAGCCCTGTTAGGTCACGTTCCAAATTGCTTGTCGATCGGACAATTAGGGACCGAGATATGGGGTGTCAAAGTTTGGTCCATTTCCGTGACCTTGGGGCGGCCCCAATCGAAATTTCGGTCGCTTGCTCCGGGGTCAATAATGGAACTACGAGAAAACGCTGGCGGGGGCTTGTTCATGTGTATCAATGGGAAGTACTGTGTGAGCGGTTTGAAATTCGGTGCAACGGTTTTAGGGAATAGTCGCGGCCGAAATGTGTCAAATTTCGAACCTTTGACCCTATGAAAGTCGGGTCCTATTGGGCCTAGAGACAAACTTTATTTTTAAATTGATGTACTCTTCGAGAGCAACATTTTCGCTATTTCGGATTTTTAAATTTCGCGATAGGATTTTCTGGACCGAATTTGGGTACCCATTTTAGGGTCATTTTTAACACATTTAAAAATTCGCCAATAAAAAACTATGGAAGCTAGGACCACCAAATTTGGAGGGTTTGTAGGTTTTACTAGGGTGCCAGTTCACACAAAAATTTGCGACATTCTATGGAGCCCTTTCGGAGATATTCGCGAGTTTGTGTTTTAATATTACGGAAAAATATCCTAAACCCCCTGCGGTGAGCCGCGATTGTCGAGCATGGAGATGAAGGCCTAAGCCCTGTTAGGTCACGTTCCAAATTGCAAGTCGATCGGACAATTAGGGACCGAGATATGGGGTGTCAAAGTTTGGTCCATTTCCGTGACCATTGGGGCGGCCCCAATCGAAATTTCGGTCGCTTGCTCCGGGGTCAATAATGGAGCAACGAGAAAAGGCTTGCGGGGGCTTGTTCATGTGTCTCAATGAGAAGTACTGTGTGAGCGGTTTGAAATTCGGTGCAACGGTTATAGGGAATAGTCGCGTCCGAAATGTGTCAAATTTCGAACTTTGACCCTATGAAAATCGGGTCCTATTGAGCCTGGAGACAAACTTATTTTTTAAATTGAATTCTCTTCGAGAGCAACATTTTCGCTATTTCGGATTTTTAAATTTCGCGATAGGAATTTCTGGACCGAATTTGGGTACCCATTTTAGGGTCATTTTGGACACGTTTAAAAATTGGCCAATAAAACACTATCGAAGCTAGGACCACCAAATTTGGAGTGTTTGTAGGTATTACTAGGGTGCCAGTTCACACAAAAATTTGCGACATTCTATGGAGCCCTTTCGGAGATATTCGCGTGTTTGTGTTTTAACATTACGGAAAAATACTCTGGACCCCTGCGGTGAGCCGCGACTGTCGAGCATGGAGATGAAGGCCTAAGCCCTGTTAGGTCACGTTCCAAATTGCAAGTCGATCGGACAATTAGGGACCGAGATATGGGGTGTCAAAGTTTGGTCCATTTCCGTGACCATCGAAACCATTTCCGTGACCATTTCCGGCCCCAATCGAAATTTCGGTCGCTTGCTCCGGGGTCAATAATGGAGCTACGAGAAAACACTTGCGGGGCTTCTTCATGTGTCTCAATGGGAAGTACTGTGTGAGCGGTTTGAAATTCGGTGCAACGGTTATAGGGAATAGTCGCGGTCGAAATGTGTCAAATTTCGAAATTTTGACCCTATGAAAGTCGGGTCCTATTGGGTCTGAAGACAAACTTTTTTTTAAAATTGATGTACTCTTCGACAGCAACATTCTGGCTATTTCAGATTTTTAAATTTCGCGATAGGATTTTCTGGACAGAATTTGGGTTCCCATTTTAGAATCATTTTGGTCACATTTAAAAATTCGCCAATAAAAAAACTATTGAAGCTAGGACCACCAAATTTGAAGGGTTTGTAGATTTTACTAGGGTGACCGTTCACACCAAAATTTGCGACATTCTATCAAGCCGTTTCGGAGATATTCGCGAGTTTGTGTTTTAACATTACGGAAAAATACTCTGGACCCCTGCGGTGAGCCGCGATTGTCGAGCATGGAGATGAAGGCCTAAGCCCTGTTAGGTCACGTTCCAAATTGCTTGTCGATCGGACAATTAGGGACCGAGATATGGGGTGTCAAAGTTTGGTCCATTTCCGTGACCTTGGGGCGGCCCCAATCGAAATTTCGGTCGCTTGCTCCGGGGTCAATAATGGAACTACGAGAAAACGCTGGCGGGGGCTTGTCCATGTGTCTCAATGAGAAGTACTGTGTGAGCGGTTTGAAATTGGGTGCAACGGTTATAGGGTGCAACGGTATAACGGTTATAGTCGCCTCCGAAATGTGTCAAATTTCGAACTTTTGACCCTACGAAAGACGGGTCCTATTGGGCCTGGAGACAAACTTTTTTTTTAATTTGATGTACTCTTTGAGAGCAACATTTTGGCTATTTCGGATTTTTAAATTTCGCGATAGGATTTTCTGGACCGAATTTGGGTACCCATTTTAGGGTCATTTTGGACACATTTAAAAATTCGCCAATAAAAAACTATCGAAGCTCGGACCACCAAATTCGGAGGGCTTGTAGGTATTACTAGAGTGCCAGTTCACACCAGAATTTTTGACATTCTATCGAGCCGTTTCGGAGATATTCGCGAGTTTGTGTTTTAACATTACGGAAAAATTCCCTGGACCCCCTGCGGTGAGCCGCGATTGTCGAGCATGGAGATGAAGGCCTAAGCCCTGTTAGGTCACGTTCCAAATTGCAAGTCGATCGGACAATTAGGGACCGAGATACGGTGTGTCAAAGTTTGGTCCATTTCCGTGAGCATTGGGACGGCACAATCGAAAATTCGGTCGCTTGCGCCGGATTCAATAATGGAGCTACGAGAAAACTCTTGCGGGGGCTTGTTCACGTGTCTCAATGGGAAGTACTGTGTGAGCGGTTTGAAATTCGGTGCAACGGTTATAGGGAATAGTCGCGGCCGAAATGTGTCAAATTTCGAATCTTTGACCCTATGAACGTCGGGTCCTATTGGGCCTGGAGACAAACTTTTTTTTTAAATTGATGTACTCTTCTAGAGCAACATTTTGGCTATTTCGGATTTTAAATTTCGCGATAGGATTTTCTGAACCGAATTTGGGTACCCATTTTAGGGTCATTTTGGACACATTTAAAAATTCGCCAATAAAAAACTATCGAAGCTCGGACCACCAAATTCGGAGGGCTTGTAGGTATTACTAGAGTGCCAGTTCACACCAGAATTTTTGACATTCTATCGAGCCGTTTCGGAGATATTCGCGAGTTTGTGTTTTTACATTACGGAAAAATATCCTAAACCCCCTGCGGTGAGCCGCGATTGTCGAGCATGGAGATGAAGGCCTAAGCCCTGTTAGGTCACGTTCCAAATTGCAAGTCGATCGGACAATTAGGGCCCGAGATATGGGGTGTCAAAGTTTGGTCCATTTCCGTGACCATCGAAACCATTTCCGTGACCATTTCCGGCCCCAATCGAAATTTCGGTCGCTTGCTCCGGGGTCAATAATGGAGCTACGAGAAAACACTTGCGGGGCTTCTTCATGTGTCTCAATGGGAAGTACTGTGTGAGCGGTTTGAAATTCGGTGCAACGGTTATAGGGAATAGTCGCGGTCGAAATGTGTCAAATTTCGAAATTTTGACCCTATGAAAGTCGGGTCCTATTGGGTCTGAAGACAAACTTTTTTTTAAAATTGATGTACTCTTCGACAGCAACATTCTGGCTATTTCAGATTTTTAAATTTCGCGATAGGATTTTCTGGACAGAATTTGGGTTCCCATTTTAGAATCATTTTGGTCACATTTAAAAATTCGCCAATAAAAAAACTATTGAAGCTAGGACCACCAAATTTGAAGGGTTTGTAGATTTTACTAGGGTGACCGTTCACACCAAAATTTGCGACATTCTATCAAGCCGTTTCGGAGATATTCGCGAGTTTGTGTTTTAACATTACGGAAAAATACTCTGGACCCCTCCGGTGAGCCGCGATTGTCGAGCATGGAGATGAAGGCCTAAGCCCTGTTAGGTCACGTTCCAAATTGCAAGTGGATCGGACAATTAGGGACCGAGATATGGGGTGTCAAAGTTTGGTCCATTTCCGTGACCATTGGGGCGGCCCCAATTGAAATTTCGGTCGCTTCCTCCGGGGTCAAAAATGGAGCTACGAGAAAACGCTTGCGGGGGCTTGTTCATGTGTCTCAATGGGAAGTACTGTGTGAGCGGTTTGAAATTCGGTGCAACGGTTATAGGGAATAATCGCGTCCGAAATGTCTCCAGGCCCAATAGGACCCTATGAAAGTCGGGTCCTATTGGGCCTGGAGACAAACTTATTTTTTAATTGAATTCTCTTCGAGAGCAACATTTTCGCTATTTCGGATTTTTAAATTTCGCGATAGGAATTTCTGGACCGCATTTGGGTACCCATTTTAGGGTCATTTTGGACACGTTTAAAAATTGGCCAATAAAACACTATCGAAGCTAGGACCACCAAATTTGGAGGGTTTGTAGGTATTACTAGGGTGCCAGTTCACACAAAAATTAGCGACATTCTATGGAGCCCTTTCGGAGATATTCGCGAGTTTGTGTTTTAATATTACGGAAAAATACCCTAAACCCCCTGCGGTGAGCCGCGATTGTCGAGCATGGAGATGAAGGCCTAAGCCCAGTTAGTCCACGTTCCAAATTGCAAGTCGATCGGACAATTAGGGACCGAGATATGGGGTGTCAAAGTTTGGTCCATTTCCGTGACCATTGGGGCGGCCCCAATCGAAATTTCGGTCGCTTGCTCCGGGGTCAATAATGGAGCAACGAGAAAACGCTTGCGGGGGCTTGTTCATGTGTCTCAATGAGAAGTACTGTGTGAGCGGTTTGAAATTCGGTGCAACGGTTATAGGGAACAGTCGCGTCCGAAATGTGTCAAATTTCGAAACTTTGACCCTATGAAAATCGGGTCCTATTGAGCCTGGAGACAAACTTATTTTTTAAATTGAATTCTCTTCGAGAGCAACATTTTCGCTATTTCGGATTTTTAAATTTCGCGATAGGAATTTCTGGACCGAATTTGGGTACCCATTTTAGGGTCATTTTGGACACGTTTAAAAATTGGCCAATAAAACACTATCGAAGCTAGGACCACCAAATTTGGAGTGTTTGTAGGTATTACTAGGGTGCCAGTTCACACAAAAATTTGCGACATTCTATGGAGCCCTTTCGGAGATATTCGCGTGTTTGTGTTTTAATATTACGGAAAAATACCCTAAACCCCCTGCGGTGAGCCGCGATTGTCGAGCATGGAGATGAAGGCCTAAGCCCTTCTACGCCACGTTCCAAATTCCAAGTCCATCGGACAATTAGGGACCGAGATATGGGGTGTCAAAGTTTGGTCCATTTCCGTGACCTTGGGGCGGCCCCAATCGAAATTTCGGTCGCTTGATCCGGGGTCAATAATGGAACTACGAGAAAACGCTGGCGGGGGCTTGTTCATATGTCTCAATGGGAAGTACTGTGTGAGCGGTTTGAAATTCGGTGCAACGGTTTTAGGGAATAGTCGCGGCCGAAATGTGTCAAATTTCGAAACTTTGACCCTATGAAAGTCGGGTCCTATTGGGCCTAGAGACAAACTTTATTTTTAAATTGATGTACTCTTCGAGAGCAACATTTTGGCTATTTCGGATTTTTAAATTTCGCGATAGGATTTTCTGGACCGAATTTGGGTACCCATTTTAGGGTCATTTTTAACACATTTAAAAATTCGCCAGTAAAAAACTATGGAAGCTAGGACCACCAAATTTGGAGGGTTTGTAGGTTTTACTAGGTGCCAGTTCACACAAAAATTTGCGACATTCTATGGAGCCCTTTCGGAGATATTCGCGAGTTTGTGTTTTAATATTACGGAAAAATATCCTAAACACCCTGCGGTGAGCCGCGATTGTCGAGCATGGAGATGAAGGCCTAAGCCCTGTTAGGTCACGTTCCAAATTGCAAGTCGATCGGACAATTAGGGACCGAGATATGGGGTGTCAAAGTTTGGTCCATTTCCGTGACCATTGGGGCGGCCCCAATCGAAATTTCGGTCGCTTGCTCCGGGGTCAATAATGGAGCTACGAGAAAACGCTTGCGGGGGCTTGTTCATGTGTCTCAATGAGAAGTACTGTGTGAGCGGTTTGAAATTCGGTGCAACGGTTATAGGGAATAGTCGCGGCGGAAATAAGTCAAATTTTGAAACTTTGACCCTATGAAAGTCTGGTCCTATTGGGTCTGAAGACAAACTTTTTTGTTAAATATATGTACTGTTCGACAGCAACATTTTGGCTATTTCAGATTTTTAAATTTCGCGATAGCATTTTCTGGACCGAATTTGGGTACCCATTTTAGGGTCATTTTGGACACCTTTAAATATTCGCCAATAAAAAACTATCGAAGCTAGGACCACCAAATTTGGAGGGTTTGTAGGTTTTACTAGGGTGACCATTCACACCAAAATTTGCGACATTCTATCGAGCCGTTTCGGAGATATTCGCGAGTTTGTGTTTTAACATTACGGAAAATTACCCTGGAACCCTGCGGTAAACCGCGATTGTCGAGCATGGAGATGAAGGCCTAAGCCCTGTTAGGTCACGTTCCAAATTGCAAGTGGATCGGACAATTAGGGACCGAGATATGGGGTGTCAAAGTTTGGTCCATTTCCGTGACCATTGGGGCGGCCCCAATTGAAATTTCGGTCGCTTCCTCCGGGGTCAAAAATGGAGCTACGAGAAAACGCTTGCGGGGGCTTGTTCATGTGTCTCAATGGGAAGTACTGTGTGAGCGGTTTGAAATTCGGTGCAACGGTTATAGGGAATAATCGCGTCCGAAATGTCTCCAGGCCCGATAGGACCCTATGAAAGTCGGGTCCTATTGGGCCTGGAGACAAACTTATTTTTTAAATTGAATTCTCTTCGAGAGCAACATTTTCGCTATTTCGGATTTTTAAATTTCGCGATAGGAATTTCTGGACCGCATTTGGGTACCCATTTTAGGGTCATTTTGGACACGTTTAAAAATTGGCCAATAAAACACTATCGAAGCTAGGACCACCAAATTTGGAGGGTTTGTAGGTATTACTAGGGTGCCAGTTCACACAAAAATTTGCGACATTCTATGGAGCCCTTTCGGAGATATTCGCGAGTTTGTGTTTTAATATTACGGAAAAATACCCTAAACCCCCTGCGGTGAGCCGCGATTGTCGAGCATGGAGATGAAGGCCTAAGCCCTGTTAGTCCACGTTCCAAATTGCAAGTCGATCGGACAATTAGGGACCGAGATATGGGGTGTCAAAGTTTGGTCCATTTTCGTGACCATTGGGGCGGCCCCAATCGAAATTTCGGTCGCTTGCTCCGGGGTCAATAATGGAGCAACGAGAAAACGCTTGCGGGGGCTTGTTCATGTGTCTCAATGAGAAGTACTGTGTGAGCGGTTTGAAATTCGGTGCAACGGTTATAGGGAATAGTCGCGTCCGAAATGTGTCAAATTTCGAAACTTTGACCCTATGAAAATCGGGTCCTATTGAGCCTGGAGACAAACTTAATTTTTAAATTGAATTCTCTTCGAGAGCAACATTTTCGCTATTTCGGATTTTTAAATTTCGCGATAGGAATTTCTGGACCGAATTTGGGTACCCATTTTAGGGTCATTTTGGACACGTTTAAAAATTGTCCAATAAAACACTATCGAAGCTAGGACCACCAAATTTGGAGTGTTTGTAGGTATTACTAGGGTGCCAGTTCACACAAAAATTTGCGACAATCTATGGAGCCCTTTCGGAGATATTCGCGTGTTTGTGTTTTAATATTACGGAAAAATACCCTAAACCCCCTGCGGTGAGCCGCGATTGTCGAGCATGGAGATGAAGGCCTAAGCCCTGTTAGGCCACGTTCCAAATTGCAAGTCCATCGGACAATTAGGGACCGAGATATGGGGTGTCAAATTTGGTCCATTTCCGTGACCTTGGGGCGGCCCCAATCGAAATTTCGGTCGCTTGATCCGGGGTCAATAATGGAACTACGAGAAAACGCTGGCGGGGGCTTGTTCATGTGTATCAATGGGAAGTACTGTGTGAGCGGTTTGAAATTCGGTGCAACGGTTTTAGGGAATAGTCGCGGCCGAAATGTGTCAAATTTCGAACCTTTGACCCTATGAAAGTCGGGTCCTATTGGGCCTAGAGACAAACTTTATTTTTAAATTGATGTACTCTTCGAGAGCAACATTTTCGCTATTTCGGATTTTTAAATTTCGCGATAGGATTTTCTGGACCGAATTTGGGTACCCATTTTAGGGTCATTTTTAACACATTTAAAAATTCGCCAATAAAAAACTATGGAAGCTAGGACCACCAAATTTGGAGGGTTTGTAGGTTTTACTAGGGTGCCAGTTCACACAAAAATTTGCGACATTCTATGGAGCCCTTTCGGAGATATTCGCGAGTTTGTGTTTTAATATTACGGAAAAATATCCTAAACCCCCTGCGGTGAGCCGCGATTGTCGAGCATGGAGATGAAGGCCTAAGCCCTGTTAGGTCACGTTCCAAATTGCAAGTCGATCGGACAATTAGGGACCGAGATATGGGGTGTCAAAGTTTGGTCCATTTCCGTGACCATTGGGGCGGCCCCAATCGAAATTTCGGTCGCTTGCTCCGGGGTCAATAATGGAGCTACGAGAAAAGGCTTGCGGGGGCTTGTTCATGTGTCTCAATGAGAAGTACTGTGTGAGCGGTTTGAAATTCGGTGCAACGGTTATAGGGAATAGTCGCGTCCGAAATGTGTCAAATTTCGAACTTTGACCCTATGAAAATCGGGTCCTATTGAGCCTGGAGACAAACTTATTTTTTAAATTGAATTCTCTTCGAGAGCAACATTTTCGCTATTTCGGATTTTTAAATTTCGCGATAGGAATTTCTGGACCGAATTTGGGTACCCATTTTAGGGTCATTTTGGACACGTTTAAAAATTGGCCAATAAAACACTATCGAAGCTAGGACCACCAAATTTGGAGTGTTTGTAGGTATTACTAGGGTGCCAGTTCACACAAAAATTTGCGACATTCTATGGAGCCCTTTCGGAGATATTCGCGTGTTTGTGTTTTAATATTACGGAAAAATACCCTAAACCCCCTGCGGTGAGCCGCGATTGTCGAGCATGGAGATGAAGGCCTAAGCCCTGTTAGGCCACGTTCCAAATTGCAAGTCGATCGGACAATTAGGGACCGAGATATGGGGTGTCAAAGTTTGGTCCATTTCCGTGACCTTGGGGCGGCCCCAATCGAAATTTCGGTCGCTTGATCCGGGGTCAATAATGGAACTACGAGAAAACGCTGGCGGGGGCTTGTTCATATGTCTCAATGGGAAGTACTGTGTGAGCGGTTTGAAATTCGGTGCAACGGTTTTAGGGAATAGTCGCGGCCGAAATGTGTCAAATTTCGAAACTTTGACCCTATGAAAGTCGGGTCCTATTGGGCCTAGAGACAAACTTTATTTTTAAATTGATGTACTCTTCGAGAGCAACATTTTGGCTATTTCGGATTTTTAAATTTCGCGATAGGATTTTCTGGACCGAATTTGGGTACCCATTTTAGGGTCATTTTTAACACATTTAAAAATTCGCCAGTAAAAAACTATGGAAGCTAGGACCACCAAATTTGGAGGGTTTGTAGGTTTTACTAGGGTGCCAGTTCACACAAAAATTTGCGACATTCTATGGAGCCCTTTCGGAGATATTCGCGAGTTTGTGTTTTAATATTACGGAAAAATATCCTAAACACCCTGCGGTGAGCCGCGATTGTCGAGCATGGAGATGAAGGCCTAAGCCCTGTTAGGTCACGTTCCAAATTGCAAGTCGATCGGACAATTAGGGACCGAGATATGGGGTGTCAAAGTTTGGTCCATTTCCGTGACCATTGGGGCGGCCCCAATCGAAATTTCGGTCGCTTGCTCCGGGGTCAATAATGGAGCTACGAGAAAACGCTTGCGGGGGCTTGTTCATGTGTCTCAATGAGAAGTACTGTGTGAGCGGTTTGAAATTCGGTGCAACGGTTATAGGGAATAGTCGCGGCGGAAATAAGTCAAATTTTGAAACTTTGACCCTATGAAAGTCTGGTCCTATTGGGTCTGAAGACAAACTTTTTTGTTAAATATATGTACTGTTCGACAGCAACATTTTGGCTATTTCAGATTTTTAAATTTCGCGATAGCATTTTCTGGACCGAATTTGGGTACCCATTTTAGGGTCATTTTGGACACCTTTAAATATTCGCCAATAAAAAACTATCGAAGCTAGGACCACCAAATTTGGAGGGTTTGTAGGTTTTACTAGGGTGACCATTCACACCAAAATTTGCGACATTCTATCGAGCCGTTTCGGAGATATTCGCGAGTTTGTGTTTTAACATTACGGAAAATTACCCTGGAACCCTGCGGTAAACCGCGATTGTCGAGCATGGAGATGAAGGCCTAAGCCCTGTTAGGTCACGTTCCAAATTGCAAGTGGATCGGACAATTAGGGACCGAGATATGGGGTGTCAAAGTTTGGTCCATTTCCGTGACCATTGGGGCGGCCCCAATTGAAATTTCGGTCGCTTCCTCCGGGGTCAAAAATGGAGCTACGAGAAAACGCTTGCGGGGGCTTGTTCATGTGTCTCAATGGGAAGTACTGTGTGAGCGGTTTGAAATTCGGTGCAACGGTTATAGGGAATAATCGCGTCCGAAATGTCTCCAGGCCCGATAGGACCCTATGAAAGTCGGGTCCTATTGGGCCTGGAGACAAACTTATTTTTTAAATTGAATTCTCTTCGAGAGCAACATTTTCGCTATTTCGGATTTTTAAATTTCGCGATAGGAATTTCTGGACCGCATTTGGGTACCCATTTTAGGGTCATTTTGGACACGTTTAAAAATTGGCCAATAAAACACTATCGAAGCTAGGACCACCAAATTTGGAGGGTTTGTAGGTATTACTAGGGTGCCAGTTCACACAAAAATTTGCGACATTCTATGGAGCCCTTTCGGAGATATTCGCGAGTTTGTGTTTTAATATTACGGAAAAATACCCTAAACCCCCTGCGGTGAGCCGCGATTGTCGAGCATGGAGATGAAGGCCTAAGCCCTGTTAGTCCACGTTCCAAATTGCAAGTCGATCGGACAATTAGGGACCGAGATATGGGGTGTCAAAGTTTGGTCCATTTTCGTGACCATTGGGGCGGCCCCAATCGAAATTTCGGTCGCTTGCTCCGGGGTCAATAATGGAGCAACGAGAAAACGCTTGCGGGGGCTTGTTCATGTGTCTCAATGAGAAGTACTGTGTGAGCGGTTTGAAATTCGGTGCAACGGTTATAGGGAATAGTCGCGTCCGAAATGTGTCAAATTTCGAAACTTTGACCCTATGAAAATCGGGTCCTATTGAGCCTGGAGACAAACTTAATTTTTAAATTGAATTCTCTTCGAGAGCAACATTTTCGCTATTTCGGATTTTTAAATTTCGCGATAGGAATTTCTGGACCGAATTTGGGTACCCATTTTAGGGTCATTTTGGACACGTTTAAAAATTGTCCAATAAAACACTATCGAAGCTAGGACCACCAAATTTGGAGTGTTTGTAGGTATTACTAGGGTGCCAGTTCACACAAAAATTTGCGACAATCTATGGAGCCCTTTCGGAGATATTCGCGTGTTTGTGTTTTAATATTACGGAAAAATACCCTAAACCCCCTGCGGTGAGCCGCGATTGTCGAGCATGGAGATGAAGGCCTAAGCCCTGTTAGGCCACGTTCCAAATTGCAAGTCCATCGGACAATTAGGGACCGAGATATGGGGTGTCAAATTTGGTCCATTTCCGTGACCTTGGGGCGGCCCCAATCGAAATTTCGGTCGCTTGATCCGGGGTCAATAATGGAACTACGAGAAAACGCTGGCGGGGGCTTGTTCATGTGTATCAATGGGAAGTACTGTGTGAGCGGTTTGAAATTCGGTGCAACGGTTTTAGGGAATAGTCGCGGCCGAAATGTGTCAAATTTCGAACCTTTGACCCTATGAAAGTCGGGTCCTATTGGGCCTAGAGACAAACTTTATTTTTAAATTGATGTACTCTTCGAGAGCAACATTTTCGCTATTTCGGATTTTTAAATTTCGCGATAGGATTTTCTGGACCGAATTTGGGTACCCATTTTAGGGTCATTTTTAACACATTTAAAAATTCGCCAATAAAAAACTATGGAAGCTAGGACCACCAAATTTGGAGGGTTTGTAGGTTTTACTAGGGTGCCAGTTCACACAAAAATTTGCGACATTCTATGGAGCCCTTTCGGAGATATTCGCGAGTTTGTGTTTTAATATTACGGAAAAATATCCTAAACCCCCTGCGGTGAGCCGCGATTGTCGAGCATGGAGATGAAGGCCTAAGCCCTGTTAGGTCACGTTCCAAATTGCAAGTCGATCGGACAATTAGGGACCGAGATATGGGGTGTCAAAGTTTGGTCCATTTCCGTGACCATTGGGGCGGCCCCAATCGAAATTTCGGTCGCTTGCTCCGGGGTCAATAATGGAGCTACGAGAAAAGGCTTGCGGGGGCTTGTTCATGTGTCTCAATGAGAAGTACTGTGTGAGCGGTTTGAAATTCGGTGCAACGGTTATAGGGAATAGTCGCGTCCGAAATGTGTCAAATTTCGAACTTTGACCCTATGAAAATCGGGTCCTATTGAGCCTGGAGACAAACTTATTTTTTAAATTGAATTCTCTTCGAGAGCAACATTTTCGCTATTTCGGATTTTTAAATTTCGCGATAGGAATTTCTGGACCGAATTTGGGTACCCATTTTAGGGTCATTTTGGACACGTTTAAAAATTGGCCAATAAAACACTATCGAAGCTAGGACCACCAAATTTGGAGTGTTTGTAGGTATTACTAGGGTGCCAGTTCACACAAAAATTTGCGACATTCTATGGAGCCCTTTCGGAGATATTCGCGTGTTTGTGTTTTAATATTACGGAAAAATACCCTAAACCCCCTGCGGTGAGCCGCGATTGTCGAGCATGGAGATGAAGGCCTAAGCCCTGTTAGGCCACGTTCCAAATTGCAAGTCGATCGGACAATTAGGGACCGAGATATGGGGTGTCAAAGTTTGGTCCATTTCCGTGACCTTGGGGCGGCCCCAATCGAAATTTCGGTCGCTTGATCCGGGGTCAATAATGAAACTACGAGAAAACGCTGGCGGGGGCTTCTTCATGTGTCTCAATGGGAAGTACTGTGTGAGCGGTTTGAAATTCGGTGCAACGGTTTTAGGGAATAGTCGCGGCCGAAATGTGTCAAATTTCGAAACTTTGACCCTATGAAAGTCGGGTCCTATTGGGCCTAGAGACAAACTTTATTTTTAAATTGATGTACTCTTCGAGAGCAACATTTTGGCTATTTCGGATTTTTAAATTTCGCGATAGGATTTTCTGGACCGAATTTGGGTACCCATTTTAGGGTCATTTTTAACACATTTAAAAATTCGCCAATAAAAAACTATGGAAGCTAGGACCACCAAATTTGGAGGGTTTGTAGGTTTTACTAGGGTGCCAGTTCACACCAAAATTTGCGACATTCTATCAAGCCGTTTCGGAGATATTCGCGAGTTTGTGTTTTAATATTACGGAAAAATATCCTAAACCCCCTGCGGTGAGCCGCGATTGTCGAGCATGGAGATGAAGGCCTAAGCCCTGTTAGGTCACGTTCCAAATTGCAAGTCGATCGGACAATTAGGGACCGAGATATGGGGTGTCAAAGTTTGGTCCATTTCCGTGACCATCGAAACCATTTCCGTGACCATTTCCGGCCCCAATCGAAATTTCGGTCGCTTGCTCCGGGGTCAATAATGGAGCTACGAGAAAACACTTGCGGGGCTTCTTCATGTGTCTCAATGGGAAGTACTGTGTGAGCGGTTTGAAATTCGGTGCAACGGTTATAGGGAATAGTCGCGGTCGAAATGTGTCAAATTTCGAAATTTTGACCCTATGAAAGTCGGGTCCTATTGGGTCTGAAGACAAACTTTTTTTTAAAATTGATGTACTCTTCGACAGCAACATTCTGGCTATTTCAGATTTTTAAATTTCGCGATAGGATTTTCTGGACAGAATTTGGGTTCCCATTTTAGAATCATTTTGGTCACATTTAAAAATTCGCCAATAAAAAAACTATTGAAGCTAGGACCACCAAATTTGAAGGGTTTGTAGATTTTACTAGGGTGACCGTTCACACCAAAATTTGCGACATTCTATCAAGCCGTTTCGGAGATATTCGCGAGTTTGTGTTTTAACATTACGGAAAAATACTCTGGACCCCTGCGGTGAGCCGCGATTGTCGAGCATGGAGATGAAGGCCTAAGCCCTGTTAGGTCACGTTCCAAATTGCTTGTCGATCGGACAATTAGGGACCGAGATATGGGGTGTCAAAGTTTGGTCCATTTCCGTGACCTTGGGGCGGCCCCAATCGAAATTTCGGTCGCTTGCTCCGGGGTCAATAATGGAACTACGAGAAAACGCTGGCGGGGGCTTGTCCATGTGTCTCAATGAGAAGTACTG
This sequence comes from Stegodyphus dumicola, assembly GCF_044657685.1. Classification (NCBI taxonomy): domain Eukaryota; kingdom Metazoa; phylum Arthropoda; class Arachnida; order Araneae; family Eresidae; genus Stegodyphus; species Stegodyphus dumicola. The sequence goes on from NC_140768.1 coordinate 7,219,195, forward strand.
TGTGAGCGGTTTGAAATTGGGTGCAACGGTTATAGGGTGCAACGGTATAACGGTTATAGTCGCCTCCGAAATGTGTCAAATTTCGAACTTTTGACCCTACGAAAGACGGGTCCTATTGGGCCTGGAGACAAACTTTTTTTTTAATTTGATGTACTCTTTGAGAGCAACATTTTGGCTATTTCGGATTTTTAAATTTCGCGATAGGATTTTCTGGACCGAATTTGGGTACCCATTTTAGGGTCATTTTGGACACATTTAAAAATTCGCCAATAAAAAACTATCGAAGCTCGGACCACCAAATTCGGAGGGCTTGTAGGTATTACTAGAGTGCCAGTTCACACCAGAATTTTTGACATTCTATCGAGCCGTTTCGGAGATATTCGCGAGTTTGTGTTTTAACATTACGGAAAAATTCCCTGGACCCCCTGCGGTGAGCCGCGATTGTCGAGCATGGAGATGAAGGCCTAAGCCCTGTTAGGTCACGTTCCAAATTGCAAGTCGATCGGACAATTAGGGACCGAGATACGGTGTGTCAAAGTTTGGTCCATTTCCGTGAGCATTGGGACGGCACAATCGAAAATTCGGTCGCTTGCGCCGGATTCAATAATGGAGCTACGAGAAAACTCTTGCGGGGGCTTGTTCACGTGTCTCAATGGGAAGTACTGTGTGAGCGGTTTGAAATTCGGTGCAACGGTTATAGGGAATAGTCGCGGCCGAAATGTGTCAAATTTCGAATCTTTGACCCTATGAACGTCGGGTCCTATTGGGCCTGGAGACAAACTTTTTTTTTAAATTGATGTACTCTTCTAGAGCAACATTTTGGCTATTTCGGATTTTAAATTTCGCGATAGGATTTTCTGAACCGAATTTGGGTACCCATTTTAGGGTCATTTTGGACACATTTAAAAATTCGCCAATAAAAAACTATCGAAGCTCGGACCACCAAATTCGGAGGGCTTGTAGGTATTACTAGAGTGCCAGTTCACACCAGAATTTTTGACATTCTATCGAGCCGTTTCGGAGATATTCGCGAGTTTGTGTTTTTACATTACGGAAAAATATCCTAAACCCCCTGCGGTGAGCCGCGATTGTCGAGCATGGAGATGAAGGCCTAAGCCCTGTTAGGTCACGTTCCAAATTGCAAGTCGATCGGACAATTAGGGACCGAGATATGGGGTGTCAAAGTTTGGTCCATTTCCGTGACCATCGAAACCATTTCCGTGACCATTTCCGGCCCCAATCGAAATTTCGGTCGCTTGCTCCGGGGTCAATAATGGAGCTACGAGAAAACACTTGCGGGGCTTCTTCATGTGTCTCAATGGGAAGTACTGTGTGAGCGGTTTGAAATTCGGTGCAACGGTTATAGGGAATAGTCGCGGTCGAAATGTGTCAAATTTCGAAATTTTGACCCTATGAAAGTCGGGTCCTATTGGGTCTGAAGACAAACTTTTTTTTAAAATTGATGTACTCTTCGACAGCAACATTCTGGCTATTTCAGATTTTTAAATTTCGCGATAGGATTTTCTGGACAGAATTTGGGTTCCCATTTTAGAATCATTTTGGTCACATTTAAAAATTCGCCAATAAAAAAACTATTGAAGCTAGGACCACCAAATTTGAAGGGTTTGTAGATTTTACTAGGGTGACCGTTCACACCAAAATTTGCGACATTCTATCAAGCCGTTTCGGAGATATTCGCGAGTTTGTGTTTTAACATTACGGAAAAATACTCTGGACCCCTGCGGTGAGCCGCGATTGTCGAGCATGGAGATGAAGGCCTAAGCCCTGTTAGGTCACGTTCCAAATTGCTTGTCGATCGGACAATTAGGGACCGAGATATGGGGTGTCAAAGTTTGGTCCATTTCCGTGACCTTGGGGCGGCCCCAATCGAAATTTCGGTCGCTTGCTCCGGGGTCAATAATGGAACTACGAGAAAACGCTGGCGGGGGCTTGTCCATGTGTCTCAATGAGAAGTACTGTGTGAGCGGTTTGAAATTGGGTGCAACGGTTATAGGGTGCAACGGTATAACGGTTATAGTCGCCTCCGAAATGTGTCAAATTTCGAACTTTTGACCCTACGAAAGACGGGTCCTATTGGGCCTGGAGACAAACTTTTTTTTTAATTTGATGTACTCTTTGAGAGCAACATTTTGGCTATTTCGGATTTTTAAATTTCGCGATAGGATTTTCTGGACCGAATTTGGGTACCCATTTTAGGGTCATTTTGGACACATTTAAAAATTCGCCAATAAAAAACTATCGAAGCTCGGACCACCAAATTCGGAGGGCTTGTAGGTATTACTAGAGTGCCAGTTCACACCAGAATTTTTGACATTCTATCGAGCCGTTTCGGAGATATTCGCGAGTTTGTGTTTTAACATTACGGAAAAATTCCCTGGACCCCCTGCGGTGAGCCGCGATTGTCGAGCATGGAGATGAAGGCCTAAGCCCTGTTAGGTCACGTTCCAAATTGCAAGTCGATCGGACAATTAGGGACCGAGATACGGTGTGTCAAAGTTTGGTCCATTTCCGTGAGCATTGGGACGGCACAATCGAAAATTCGGTCGCTTGCGCCGGATTCAATAATGGAGCTACGAGAAAACTCTTGCGGGGGCTTGTTCACGTGTCTCAATGGGAAGTACTGTGTGAGCGGTTTGAAATTCGGTGCAACGGTTATAGGGAATAGTCGCGGCCGAAATGTGTCAAATTTCGAATCTTTGACCCTATGAACGTCGGGTCCTATTGGGCCTGGAGACAAACTTTTTTTTTAAATTGATGTACTCTTCTAGAGCAACATTTTGGCTATTTCGGATTTTAAATTTCGCGATAGGATTTTCTGAACCGAATTTGGGTACCCATTTTAGGGTCATTTTGGACACATTTAAAAATTCGCCAATAAAAAACTATCGAAGCTCGGACCACCAAATTCGGAGGGCTTGTAGGTATTACTAGAGTGCCAGTTCACACCAGAATTTTTGACATTCTATCGAGCCGTTTCGGAGATATTCGCGAGTTTGTGTTTTTACATTACGGAAAATACCCTGGACCCCCTGCGGTGAGCCGCGATTGTCGAGCATGGAGAGGAAGACCTAAGCTCTGTTAGGTCACGTTTCAAATTGCAAGTCGATCGGATAATTAGGGACCGAGATATGGGGTGTCAAAGTTTTGTTATATTTACTTAAGTTCACGCCGGGAAATAATGTTATGAATCTTACTTCACGGCACCAATGTTATGAAGAAAAGAAAGTTTCGACCATAGGTTAAATAGTTTTTCTTCAAGGTACCATGTTATATCTGAAATTCCTATATTGTTAAATGTTAAATATGAACTACTTGCCGTTAAAGGGAGTGATCGTATAGTGAAACGTGTATAGCATTTTTGCGTTGTGAAAAGAATGCATTCCGGGACCGCGCCGTGAGAGGATCGAAAACATAAAACATATACAAGATATAAAGGAAAAGTTCATATTAAATATATAAAAAAAACATACTGTAAGAGGCTCCAGATTAAATATCAGTTTATTCAATTACAACACAATAAGAAATATCTTAACCTCATCTGAGAGTCTGTTCATTTAAATTCATAAAAAAAACTTAAGGTTTGTCTGGTGATTTAAAAGAACGGAAAGGGAAACAATTTAAGGCCTGAGAGTTAAATTTTAGATTCGACGTTGTTTTTTACTGCTAAGGACGTTTTTGAAAAAACTTGCCTAGGGTTCAAACACACCAAAAAAATACAACTTAGCTTGAGGGGACATCTTGAAGCGGAGGACTCTTATCTTATCAAGAGTTGATGTCGGCCGGGCTCATCTTGACACAGGTTCTAAAAATGTAGACTCCACTTCACTACTGTAGAACAGAAACAGGAGCACTGCAGCCCAGGGCGGCTATCCGCTTGGTCCTGAAAGTCCTATGTCCACACGCAGGTAACTCGTTCAAATTTCGCCTCTTTACCAGCACGCCGCAAGGAAGAGGGTTTTCAGGCTCAGGTCAGAAACGTTTTTTCTAGGCCATTTCAGCTCGCCTGTTCTTACTCATCCCAAGAGCAAGCTTCACGAGTAACGACCCAAGTAAATTACACCCACCAGTCAGTAAGGGAGAGAATCCAACTCCAATTTTCTTCAAGCCAGTTTTCAAGAGCAACGTCCACAAGACCAGCAAACCCGAAAGTCAGCGAATCCAAGCGTGAGTGCCTAAGCGAGTCCAAGAGTAAGTGTGTATCCAACTCGAATTTCCTTCGCCTCCTTCCCAAAACGGGCTCCCACTATGGCTTCACTTATCGCCCCCTTAATTATGGCAAAATCTTCGTTTTCAACTCCAGAATGCGGAAATAAGGGTGATCGCGCATGCGCGCCCTTCTTCACTTAGCCAACAACCGGACCCTCAATCGCCAAAACCTCAATGACTTACATTGAAAGACAAGTAGCAACCTTTGACCTTTCCGTCACGTACTTTCCTCTCTTAAGGTCAACTAACAATGAAAATTCTTTCTCGAACATTCTAAAGCGCGCGAAATCATGACTTGGCGAAAATTGCCTCCCTTTCCCTGCTTCTTTCACAATGAATAAAAGTTTGTACAAGATTTGCCAATAAAAGAAAATAAATAATATTCATTTAAACTAAATAATATTTCCAGAAGCATCTGTTTTTCCCCACAATTAAAGCCTTAAATTAAATAATTCAGAATCAAAATAAAATTTAAATTTCCATAAATCATAAAATCATTCACCTAATTTCTTTATAACGCTATCAGATAATTTCTCTACATAACAGTTTGGTCCATTTCCGTGACCGTTGGGGCGGCCCCAATCGAAATTTCGGTCGCTTGCGCCGGGGTCAATAATAGAGCTACGAGAAAACTCTTGCGGGGGCTTGTTCATGTGTCTCAATGGGAAGTACTGTGTGAGCGGTTTGAAATTCAGTGCAACGGTTATAGGGAATAGTCGCGGCCGAAATGTGTCAAATTTCGAAACTTTGACCCTATGAAAGTCGGGTCCTGTTGGGACAAACTTTTTTTTTAAATAATGTACTCTTCGAGAGCAACATTTTGGCTATTTCGGATTTTTAAATTTCGCGATACGATTTTCTGGACCGAATTTGTGTACCCATTTTAGGGTCGTTTTGGACACATTTAAAAATTCGCCAATAAAAAACTATCGAAGCTAGGACCACTAAATTCGGAGGGTTTGTAGGTATTACTAGAGTGCCCGTTCACACCAAAATTTGCGACATTCTATGGAGCCGTTTCGGAGATATTCGCGAGTGTGTGTTTTAATATTACGGAAAAATACCCTGGACCCCCTGCGGTGAGCCGCGATTGTCGAGCATGGAGATGAAGGCCTAAGCCCTGTTAGGTCACGTTCCAAATTGCAAGTGGATCGGACAATTAGGGACCGAGATATGGGGTGTCAAATTTTGGTCCATTTCCATGACCATTGGGGCGGCCCCAATCGAAATTTCGGTCGCTTGCCCCGGGGTCAATAATGGAGCTACGAGAAAACGCTGGCGGGGGCTTGTTCATGTGTCTCAATGGGAAGTACTGTGTGAGCGGTTTGAAATTCGGTGCAACGGTTATAGGGAATAGTCGCGTCCGAAATGTGTCAAATTTCGAAATTTTGACTCTACGAAAGTCGGGTCCTATTGGGTCTGAAGACAAACGTTTTTTTTTAAATTGATGTACTCTTCGACAGCAACATTTTGGCTATTCCAGATATTTAAATTCCGCGATAGGATTTTCTGGACAGAATTTGGGAACCCATTTTAGGGTCATTTTGGACACGTTTAAAAATTCGCCAATAAAACACTATCGAAGCTAGGACCACCAAACTTGGAGGGTTTGTAGGTATTACTAGGGTGCCAGTTCACACAAAAATTTGCGACATTCTATGGAGCCCTTTCGGAGATATTCGCGAGTTTGTGTTTTAATATTACGGAAAAATACCCTGGACCCCTGCGGTGAGCTGCGATTCTCGAGCATGGAGATGAAGGCCTAAGCCCTGTTAGGTCACGTTCCAAATTGCAAGTCGATCGGACAATTAGGGACCGAAATATGGGGGGTCAAAGTTTGGTCCATTTCCGTGAACATTGGGGCGGCCCCAATCGAAATTTCGGTCGCTTGCGCCGGGGTCAATAATGGAGCTACGAGAAAACGCTTGCGGGGGCTTGTTCATGTGTCTCAATGGGAAGTACTGTGTGAGCGGTTTGAAATTCGGTGCAACGGTTATAGGGAATAGTCTCGGCCGAAATGTGTCAAATTTCGAAATTTTGACCCTACGAAAGTCGGGTCCTATTGGGCCTGGAGACAAACTTTTTTTTAAATTGATGTACTCTTCGAGAGCAAGATTTTGGCTATTTCGGATTTTTAAATTTCGCGATAGGATTTTCTGGACCGAATTTGTGTACCCATTTTAGGGTCATTTTGGACACATTTAAAAATTCGCCAATAAAAACCTATCGAAGCTAGGACCACCAAATTTGGAGGGTTTGTAGGTATTACTAGGGTGCCCATTCACACCAAAATTTGCGACATTCTATCGAGCCGTTTCGGAGATATTCGCGAGTTTGTGTTTTAACATTACGGAAACATATCCTGGACCCCCTGCGGTGAGTAGCGACTGTCGAGCATGGAGAGGAAGGCCTAAGCCCTGTTAGGTCACGTTTCAAATTGTAAGTCGATCGGACAGTTAGGGACCGAGATATCGGGGGTCAAATTTAGGTCCATTTCCGTGACCATTGGGGCGGCCCCAATCGAAATTTCGGTCGCTTGAGGCGGGGTCAATAATTGAGATACGAGAAAACGCTTGCGGGGCTTGTTCATGTGTCTCAATGGGAAGTACTGTGTGAGCGGTTTGAAATTCGGTGTAACGGTTCCGGTCGTGTGTAGTGTGTCCGGTCTGGACATACCTAAAACTTTGCTTCTGTACGCACAGAAAAATTGAATGAAAAAGGATTTATAACTTACTATAGGTTACTCTGAACCTTCTTTATTTATAGTAGATGGCAGCTCAACAAAAACCAGTCCATATATTTTAGCCATGTTTAGTTTTTCAAGACCCTCATTTTTCAAAGAAATCTTCCAGATATTTTTTAGTGTATAAAAGGAATTGTTTGAAAGGAAATTTCTATGTTATTTTTTGGCTGTATGCTAATCTCCTCATTCTATATTAGTTTTAAATTTTTACCTTGAAATCTTGCCTAAAATCAAACGGCGAATCCTAGGTGTGCCCAGACGGGGCTCAGCGATAATCTAGGACAAATGAGAGTCTGTATTCTTTTTTTCTCCACATCTCATCGGTCAGTTCATTGACAACAATGCTTGTTTCAGCACTCTTTTCGAAGCTCTATTCAATCAGTGTGCCACAGAATTAAAACGATAAGTGCCATCTTCACAAAATTTTACTTGTGCACTCTTCTAGGCCTAATTAGACTGCCTATCTTTTTTTTTTTTTTTTAATCAAAACTCCGAATTTAAGAGGTAGCGTGCCGGAAAGGGTTAATGCAAGTTAAGTTGCCTTTATGTGAGAAAGGAAGCAATGACTGATAGGACTTGTCCTTATCTTTTTCCTATTTAGTTTTATTCTATTTACAACATAGTCTGGTAGAAGAAATACGGATATGCCTTACTTCGTTATTATCGTTGCTGCAAGACTGTCGTGTAACAAATTTGCGATTGTAATGAAATATAATGATACTCGACTTTAGAGGTTTGAGATTTCATTAATTTTTGAGCGATGAATATCGAAGATGAGCTAACATTTCAGTGCATATAAGAATACAAAACTTTGTAAGTAATGAAACATGTTTCAGAGGGAAATTCTGTCCGTTTTAAGGAACGCTTATTCAGGATGGGAATCTCCTCAAAATTTTTAGAACACCTACAAATGCGAGTTTTGCTTCCTTTAAACATTTCTTAATGCCCATATACCCAGGGTCTTTTGCAGTTTATATTAGCATGCTCAGTTTTAAGCAGTACCAAAGCTTTAAGCGGAGCCAATGTTCATTCCTGAAAGCGGGGAATTCTTACTTCAATCCTTTTTTTTTTTTTTTTTTTTTTTTTTTTTTTTAGTTAGTTTGTTGAAAAATGAAAAATACCAAATTTCTGTGAAAAATGCGTATTGAAGCGTAGCGTAAATCAACAGATCGAAACTTGGATGTATCCAAGAATTTTTCTATAAGAGTATGAAATTTTCAAAATTAAACAGCTGCCCAACGTTGCGTTATTATGTTTTACATTTCCGTTGTATTCATTCTTTTATTTATTTATCTGATCATTTTATCACGCACACGAAGGAATAAGTTCTGTCGTGTTCTTTTGTACTCGAAAGATTTTCCTTACATAAAAAGATAACCTAAAAAATGTGCATATTTTTTCATGAATTCTTCACTGAATATGCTCTGAAGGGCGTGTTTTAAAAGTTGTTCAATAAAATCAATGTCAGCAAGTCGATGTCAAACCTTCTAAAATTCTTCTTGTTACACTTAACCAAAATCATTCTAAAAATATGTAAATAAATGCTTAGAGAATTTACATATTTTTAGAGTAGTATTGAAGTAGTGTTCTCTTGCAATTATTCAGAAGACTAACTTAATTTTTGCTTACAATATTGTAATTTGTAATTAAAATTACAAATTACAAATATTATTACATATTACAAATATTACAAATATTGTAATTTGATAATATTGTAAAATAAGTATTGAAGTAGCGTTCTCTTGCAATTATTCAGAAGACTCACTTAATTTTTGCTTACAATATTGTAATTTATAATATTATATTACAAATTACAAATATTATTACATATTACAAATATTACAAATATTGTAATTTGTAAATATTACAAATATTTTAATTTGTAATATTGTATTGTAATTTGCTTGTAATTTCTGGCTAAGAAAAGCGACGACTAATCGCGTTTGTTGCAGAACGATGGTAAACTTTTTATCAATAACTACTAGAATAAAGTAAAATTTCAACAAACATGCAGAAAAGAAAATGCGTAAAGTAACAGCTGTGATCGCAAAAGTTACCACAGTGCTTTTGGCTTGGTTTGGTTTATTGTATTTTGGCACAGCACTCGAGGGCTATCTGCCTAAAGGAATGGATGCCTTCACGGAGGACGTTCTAAGGGAAATTGACTTGTATAAAAGGCACACATGGGGAAAACTACCAATACGCCCAAGCAGCCAACCCGTTCGCGGGATTCAAACATCGGACCGAACTGCCAGTGTTCAGCAACGTAACCGCTCGGCCGCTGTTAGGCCCTACAGTGTTCACAAATTATTTTTGTCTTTAACAATACGTAATTTAATTGTCCATAGTATATATGAACACTCAAACATTAAAAGCAAATCCTACATCTTAAAAATAAATGAAACGTAAAAACTTTTAATCTTCTATTTTCCACCGACTATCATCGAAATATAAAAGTAAGGTTAATTAAAAAACTTTTCTCTGTTTGAAGTATATTTTCTTCTTTTGAATGTTACCGTAAATCAAGTAAACGTTTACTCAAATTAAAATGCTCAAACGTACACGCAACTTATTAATATAATACAGGTTTTCCCTCTTTTCACTTTTTAACTGCTGTGGAATTCATGTAATTTTGCTTAACCCTGGTCGTTGCTCCCGTGGCATTTCCACGTTTAATCTGAAGTCTATTGATACTTACGTATTAACGCAACCATTTTGGCAATGTTTGGTGATATTTTACAGATGAAAAATAAAAATTAGTTATCGGGTGCAAATTGGTAGTTTTCGAGCCTTTTTTTAAGAAAGATTCCCAATTGACGATATTTATCGTAAGTTGGTAAACATTATCAACAAATAAAAAGAGAATATACTTTAGCAATTTAAAATACAGATTTGGATTATTAAAAAAGGGTTACATGACGCATTAAAAAATAAAGCACGCACATTCTTCTTCAAATCTTTCGGTAATTTTTGTTGTGTTATTTTTCCGAAACACCTAGCAATCTATTTTTGCTTCTAAAAAGCAAAGCTAAAAAGCACTGCTCTTTAGAAGCAAAATTTTTGCTTCTAAAGAGCTTCTATTAAAGAATTATATTAATTTTTACTTCTATTAAAGAGCAGTGCGGAGACCCGGTTTCATGCAGTCCTCTACAACAGCGGCTATCGAGGAAACTACCTACGAAAATTTCAGCAAAGTTCTGCATTCTTGCAGAAATATCACTGCAGTTTCTTTCATTGCTGGAAATTCTCCAAATATCACGCAATAAATGTCACGATTACATTATAAAAACCTTAGAATAAGACAAAAAGGAAAGCACATGAAAAATGGCGGCATTGCTTGACTGAAGAATTGTTATGATGACGGCTGCCAGAATTTCAATCATTCTGAAAATTTGGTGACTTCCCTTAAGGTGGTTGCGTTAATACGGTGGTTGCGTACTATATCTAAAACAAAAGCTAAATTAATTTAGTTTAATATTAAATTAATTATATTGAAAGTGAAACTAAGCTGAGAAAACAAACTGTAAATTATCTGGGACCGACTTCAGATATCGCCCAAAATGGACGATTTGGCAAAAAAAATTCGGAGCATAAAAATAATAGCCAAAATATTTTCTGTTAAGTTGCTGAAAAATCCAAACGAAAAATAATAGAACAGATATTCATAAATTTAGAAATTTTTATTGTAAATTAAATAACTTCCCAAGTAGTCGGGGGGAAAAAATCGGTTAACGAAGAAACTGTGAATATCATTTAAAATGTCTGATTGGTTTGGTTTGGTTTATTTAATTACGGCAAAGCACACTAGGGCCATCTGCCTAAGGGGAGAGATGCCTTCGTGAAGGACTTTCTAAGAGAAACTGGCTCGTATACACGTTACTTAATCCCTGATAAGAACTTGGAATCTTACCTAAACGAAATGTGTAGTATTTATTTGTTCGAAGACCACTCGGAGGAATCTCAGAAAAATCCCTATTGAACAGACGCGTAAAGTAAAATAGAGCAATACTTTCTGTGCATTTTAAATTTCGTTTCAATTCCTTGTCTTCCCCACAGCACAGAGAGAAACGAGCTTAATCGGAAAGAATTCCATTTCATGCCCCTACATTTCTCCTCTCAGCGTCTTCACATTTTCATTCGATATCGCGAGGCGAAAGCATTTCAAAACACAAATTCCGGTAACGTTGCTTATGGTTCTGTTTTTACGCACCCAATTGAATGGAAGCTTCCAGCGATTCCAAGAATTCTTCTCAGCAGGATCGAAAACCAATTTTTTTTTCGCTCATTCTTTGCATAAAAGTCAGACTTTTTCTAAATAAAAAAAGGTTTTCTGCAAAGTCTTCTTGAATTCTAGGCGTCGTATTTTTAAAATCTCGTAATATGGACTTCTTAAATTGAACCCTGTCTCAACAACACATTGTGGCTTATTCCAGCAATTTTTCTCAAAGAGAAAATATTCGAATATACCAAAGTGCCTGACTGGGTATATCGTTGAGATCTTAACCCATTTTTTATTGATAAAAGAAGTTCAGAAAATTACATCCAAGACAACTGCGTGCCTTCGATAAGGTAAAAATTGGATGAAATACTGGTTTTAATTTCATATTTTCATAGTCTTCCATGGAAAGCCTTAAAATAATGGACAAAATTCATACCTTTACTTTTCTTCCTCTAAAATGACTGAAATAAAGAGCAAAATCTTTATATTTACATTTCCCAGCAATGTTAAAGTCGCTGAACATAGGTAGTTCGGTCCGATGTTCAAATCCCGCTGACGGACTGGTTGCATGGCGTTTTTGTGGTTTTCTCCATGTGTAACGTGCATACGAGAAAGTTTTCCTTAAAACGTTCTCCAAGCAGTTTCTCACTAGATGAAAGCAAACTGCTTCTATCTGTAGGTAACAAATTACGGCTAATCTTTAGAATAGGGTAACAGGTAGTTTGGCGACATTTTGGTAAGGCGATAAAGGTTCCTAGGTAGAACTTTAGCAATAATCTGAGAAATACACAGTTCGAATCACAGATTATTTTGTCTCGGAGAAATGAGAGATCATGAGACATGTAATGTGACATTTTCCGGAAAATTCCGATCGTGATTTTAGCTAATAAGCACTTGGAAACAATTTCGCTGCTAAATTGCAGAATCGCCCATTTATTTGTTTGTTTGGCGCTTTTTATAAAAGTAAGAAGAATTGGATTTTTGTCAATTTTCTTTGACTTTTTAAGTGAAAATAGGTCGATGTGTACATGGATAAAGTCAAGCGTGTGCGCAATCCCATTTTTGTGCAATTCTGGGTCTTTTTTTAAGTGAAAATAGGTCGACGGGTACATGGATACCGCGTACGTGCAATTCTTAAAAATGCGCGAAGCAGTGCGCGATTCTGCACTTTCGCCCAATTTCGCACCTAATCTTCGTCATGATTAAGCACTTTTGTTCCATAAAAATGCTAGTATAAGCGTAATTTGGCTAGCAGATTGTTGGAAAAAATGATGGGTTAAAAAAAAAAAACATGCCTTTACTTCGTGAAAACAAAATGGAGTCCAAAACAAAACTAGCAGGTTGCTGTAGCAGGGTTGGTCGCCAATTTTCGCCATGTTACCATAATGTAAAGATTCACCAAGGTTTTTTGGGGGGGGAGGGGGCTTATTATGTGCTTTGCCCTTAGGCACTACACGGAAAGGGAGGGATGCCCCGTGGAGGCCTTTTTAAGGTAAACTGGCTTGTATCCACGTTACACATGGGGAAAACCACGAAAACGCCCATGCAGCCAGCCCGTTCGCCGGGACTCGAACTACCAGTGTTTAGCGGCTTTCACCGCTCGGCCGCTGGTGGGCCTTTGTTCTAGGTTGCAGTATAATTATTAAAATATAACACAGTATAAAAACAAGAAGTAACTTACATTGTGACGTTAGATGTATTTTTTCTTCCTGCATCGTAATTCACCAATATGTCGATGACTTTTCCAAAAATTACCATTTGTACAGGTGAACAAACTCCAGAAATCATTGCAACACATGTAGCGAATATGATCAAAACTTTGTCCCCGAGGCTGGCATACCTAAACTGAGTAAATAAATATGAAATGTTAATTCTTATATGTTTTCCGCAGCATAAAATAAACAACTGACGACTTCAAAAAGACTAAATATTATTATTAAAAAATAAATTGTAAATTATAAACGCATAATTACACTTCCCTGAATGAATCAAATAATGATGTGACAATTTTGATCATACAAATACATTTCATTTAAAAAATAGGAAATTTAAACTTCAACAGGATTTTTGGGAAAAAAGTTAAAGGTAGCAATTTATTCCTTACCACGCTAAAGCATCTTTTAAAAGGGGAAATGATCCATCTTAGCCAAACTGGCTTTGAAAGAAAATTGTCAAAATTATATGACTTAAACCGCTTTTACCTAACGTGAAGAAAGCGCATTCTGAAGGTGGTATGCATAGCAAAAATGCCCATTTTAAAGTTTGAAATTTATGATATATTTAGCATATAAGATATGATATATTTAGCATATATGATATGTTGATATGACTCAAATTTATGAGTACGTCAACTAAATAAAACATAATGCAAATCTTTTGAGTACATGAACTACCTGAATTGAATGCTAATATGACACAATACAAATGACTATCATTGTAAATAAATTTACATCCATTACAATTATATTAAAGTTAGAAAGCCAGCGTCAGAGCAATGGCTGTCTTCTTTGACCCTTGAAGGTCGAGCTGTTGTTGTTTACTTACATGTAGCAATGGCTGGCCACTGAGCTGAAATACGATGACGCACAAATAAGTCACACCCTATGAGACATAAGGAATATTTATAATTAACTGTACCAATATCCAATCGATACGAAAAAGATTCCTTACCTTGCTGTTGTTGCGTTTTCGACGAATTGAAGAGTATTCAAGTTTTACAAGCACAAATCACAAGTTTCGGAACTTTGAGAAACCAAATGAGATACACTCTTAATCCAATGGGACAAATGGAGAAAAACACAGCACAATACTACATAAGGTCATGCCCAGGAAAACTGTTGTTACTCAAGCACTACTTGTCGCACCCACAAAACATTTGATATCACACGAACCACGAATAATTCCCTGTATCCAAAGATATATCACACTTGATATGGTTTCCTAGTAAACTGATGATCGAAGAAGTGGTGTAGAATTTTTTCACTTCATTTGTAATAGAAATGAAGCTGTACTTTGAAGACAGCGTGTTGGAAAAACACTTATTCTTTAATAACTCGAGAACCACTTATCGTGCAGGGATAAATTTGATATCACTGCATTTGCCTTTCGATGGCGCAAAGGATGATGTAAACTTTAAAAATCAGAACTTCCGCATTTTAACTTATTCGCCTCGGAATTTCACAAACAACATCCGCAGCATTGCTGAAGCACAAATTTCATCAGAAAAAAGCAAATTTAGACTTATACTTGCGCCATTCACGAGTACTCAGGAGGCAATGGGGTGTTAATAAAACGCAGGAAACGCGTCGCTTCAATTTCTGCCAAAACCGTCGAAAAATGGGTTAGTCTATGTGATGACGGGAAAACCTCAAGCGTTATCTGCCAAAGAGAAGGGATGCTTACGTGGAGGACTTTCTAAGGAAAAGTGGCTCGTATACACGTGATACATGGGGAAAACACGAAAGCGCCTATGCCGCCAGCCCTTTCGAATAATTCGAACCTCGAAACGAACTATCAGTATTCAGCCAGTTTACTACTCTGCCGCAGGTGGATTGGATTGGATTATTCAGTTACAGCAAAGCACATGAGGGCTATCTGCCTGAAGGGAGGGATGCCTTCGTGGAAAACTTTCTAAGGGAAACTGGCTCGTATGCACGTTACACATGGGGAAAACCACGAAAACGCCCATGTAGCCAGCCCGTTTGCGGGATTCGAACCTCGGACCCAACTACCAGTGTTCAGCGTCTTTACCGCTCGGCCGCTGGTGGGCGCCTGCCGCAGGTGGAATTTATAATTTTTTTTTTTTTTGTCTTTTTTATATTTTATAAATTTTAACGAATTTTTGATTAACATACTCAACGATTTTAAAGCGAGCAATGGAAACACTGTACAAAGAAAAGGAAAAAAAAAATATTTTCGTCTCCAGTCGGAGAGACTGTCTATTGGAAATTCTAAAGATATGCTGTTTTTAAGCATTTTTAGCCCAAAGGGGCATTAGCCCAAATGCTCTCGAAACGTATATTTATGTGTAAATGAAAAAAAAAAAAAAAAAAAAAAAAAAAGCCGCCTCTTTGGGCGTAATGTAAAATATAAAATCCTTTTAATTTTTTTTTTTTTTTTTAGGCCCATAAATAGCATCAAAGACCCTTTTTTCAAAGCAAAATATATCTTTATGCAAACATAAAATCTAGGACACACGCATTTTTAAAAGTTAAACTGTGAT
Organism: Stegodyphus dumicola; assembly: GCF_044657685.1. Taxonomy (NCBI): domain Eukaryota; kingdom Metazoa; phylum Arthropoda; class Arachnida; order Araneae; family Eresidae; genus Stegodyphus; species Stegodyphus dumicola. The sequence continues at coordinate 7,234,606 of NC_140768.1, forward strand.
TTGTCAAGATCTACATTGTAATTGTCACTAGTGAGTTTACGGTTTTCTTAGCTTATAAATCTGCGATTAGAAATCGCTCATAAATTAGGTTGGTTTGTTGGTCATTTAAATATAACGAAACACATGGAGCCTATCAACCTAAGGGAAAGAATGCCTTCATGGAGGACTATTTGAAGTAAAAGTTACCAGTATTCACGTTGCATACGGGGAAAATTATGCAACTCGTTAGCCTGGGTTTCCAGCACAAACAATCTGCAGTATTTAACCGCTCTACCACTAGTGAGACCCCTTAAATCAAGAGTCAGGCTGTTAGATTTGTAAAGCATGTTACGCTAATTTCCCAGTTATTATGATTAGTATTTTAACTAATTCTACTTAAAAATTATGCTGTCATAAGAAAACTTGCAAAACGTTTCTTGCTTTCGAAGTGAAGCAGCGAGAGACTGTGCCGATAAGAATACTTACTGTGTCGCCCAGACGGTGTAGTGATTAGGGATTCGGATTATTCAATTATGCAAAGCACACGAGGGCTATCTGCCTAAAGGAAGGTATGCCTTCGTGGAGGACTTTCTATGGGAAACTGGCTCGTACACACGTTACACAAGGGGAAAACCACGAAAACGCCCATGCAGCTAGCCCGTTCGCGGGATTCGAACCTCGGACCGAACTACCAGTGTTCAGCGTCTTTACCGCTCGGCCGCTGGTGGGCTCGTATAGTGATTAGGGAAGGTAAACCACTGAGTTGGCTTCCGACCCAGGTATAGATATATCCATGCAGAACTGGTTACCAACTCGGTGGGAGTCAACCACTAGCTACCAGGCCGCAGCCCTGGGCAGCCTCGGCTGAGCAGACGACATTTATAAAATGCAAAAAGGAGATATACATATGCATACAAGGCACTTTAAGAAGAGTACAACAATGTACAAAGAAATATATACATGTGCATACAAGGCACTTGAAGAAGAGTACAACAATGTACAAAGAAATATATACATGTGCATACAAGGCACTTGAAGAAGAGTACAATCAAAATATATGTATATACATATAAATACAAACTCATATACAGATATATACACACTTACATACATAGATATTCCGAAACAAATAGAAGTATACATACTCTCACTCATATTGATATATACACACTTACATACATAGATATTCCGAAACAAATAGAAGTATACATACTCTCACTCATATTGATATATACACCCATACATATACGTTATCATGATAGTTAAAGTTTACAAGAAGCATGCCATTGAGGTACGCGTGATCCTTAGTATAAATTAGGTACCATAAATAAAAGATATAAAAACATGTACAGATATAGTACAACATTCAGGTACAGTACAAACTTTGTGTATGAAAACCTGGCATAGTATAAATACAAAATTACATATTGAACATACATACTGTGTTGCTGACACATTGAACTAGCTTATATATTTCTAACATGCATACTGCTAGGCTTTGCAGAGCAATTAATCTGTTTTCGGGTTAATAAATATTCCAGTCCAAGAAGAGTTAATGCCATACTGAAGGTGCGATGTCTATTTCTAAGAGAACTGTGCTTAGAAATGGCATTGTAAGAACCTAATGTGTGTTAGATACGACTCAAGTTTGTACTATATGGCTACTATCTTCCAGCGTCAGAAGAGTAATTGCTAGTACAGTAGTCAATTATTGTTTTCAGTTTCCGCTGGGCAACTCTGTTACTTTGTAGATTCTGGAACCAATTTGGCCAGAATCTGGCTCCTGGTTGCTTGAGGCTGTTGAGTGCTGCGTGTGGGCAGGAGAACACAAAATCATCTGGATGACCCTTCTCCCCACATTCGCAGTTACCATTCTCTCTCAAGCCAAAGCGGCAGAGGTATGAAGGAAAGGGCCCATGACCAGTGAGGAAATACGTCATGTAATTGCTATTAGTTTGGATTCTTGTCTTGACCTTGGAATGAGATTGTAAGCACGTCTCCCTGTAGTGATTAGGGGAGATAAACCGCTGAGTTGGCTTCCGACCCAGGTATACATATATCCATGCAGAATTGGTTACCAACTCGGCGGGAGTCAACCATTAGCTACCAGGCCGGAGCCCTGGGCAGCCCCGGCTGAGCAGACGACATTTATAAAATGCAAAAAAGAGATATACATATGCATACAAGGCACTTGAAGAAGAGTACAACAATGTACAAAGAAATATATACATGTGCATACAAGGCACTTAAAGAGTACAATCATAATATATGTATATACATACAAATACCAACTCATATACAAATATATACACACTTACATACATATATATTCCGAAACAAATAAAAGTATATATACTCTCACTCATCTTCATATATACATCTATACATATACGTTATCATGATAGTTAAAGTTTACATGAAACATGCAATTGAGGTACGCGGTAATCCTTAGTATAAATTAAGTACCATAAATAAAAGATATAAACATGTACAGATACATTAAAGCATTCAGATACAGTACGAACTTTATGTATAAGAACCTGGCACAGCATAAATACAAAATTACATATTGAACATACATATCACACACTCTGTTGGTGACATATTGAGCTAGCTTATATAGACTTTTATGACTATTGTCTTCCAGCGTCAGAAGAGTAATTGCTAGTACAGTAGTCAAATTATTGTTTTGAGTTTCCGCTGGGCAACTCTGTTACTTTGAGGATTCTGGAACCAATTTGACCAGAGTGATTAGGGGAGCCTGACTGCTTTACCGAAGGACCCGGGTTCGAATCCCGAAGAAGGCATAGATGTAAAATTGTCTGTCTCTTCATAGGAGGTAACGGTGGCCGCCTATTTAGGTACCTCCACAATAAAAATGGCCACTACTTCTGGCCTTAGGCGTGGCCAATGCCGTTATAGGCAAGTGCCATTAGAAAAAAAAATACTGCTTGCATTGCCACAAAACTGAATGCTTAAATACAACATAGAAACAAAGAATAGCTATAGCCTGATATAGGATTCAGAGCTCCTACTTTTGGGTCCACCAGCGAGCGGTAAAATCCCTGAAAGCTGGTAGTTCCGACCTCGGTTCGACACCGAGCGAAAGTACTGGCTGCATGGGCGTCTTCGTGGTTTTTTCCATATGTAACGTACAACGAGCCAATTTCCTATAGAAAGTCTTCGACGAAAGCATCCCTTCCCTTTGGCAGTTAGCCCTAATGTGCTTTGCCCTCTAAACCAAACCAAACCAAAGCGCCTATTTTCCAAGCATAATAGTACATTGCTTGTTTATGTAATCATGACTGGATGTGAATGGCATTAAAATAATGAAACTGAACTTTTGCTTTCTCGCTCTGAATTTAATGAAATAATTTTGGACTCCTTAATAAGGCCTGCATACAAGCACTATCGTAATCCTCAAATAAAAGAGGAATTTTTGGTGCTTTTAAGAAAATCAGGAGACGTAAGCCCGGACACGCGTTCGAATCCCGGAGAAACAATGGATATTTGTAAATGTACGATGCCTGCGCGGCATGGGGCACCCTAAATATGCGGTGAGCCGGAAGTCTTCTCGAGAGGTTTTTGGTAGGGAAAGAGGGATTTGCAAACCCCAGACTTCCCCCCCAGGTACTTTTCATCCACATTGCGAGGGGTAGAACTGAGTAAAGTCGTATTGTCACCTGTATGGTGTTCAAGGCTCATGCAAAAAGACAGGTGCAATCTTGGACCCCTTACCACGATGAATTTCCTGCGGTTGTGCCGATATTACTGTCAGACAGGTGAGATAAGTTCTGATGTCACTGTCAGACAAGTTGTAAGGATCTTAAGTTTTACTAACGTTTATTTTATTTTAAATCTTTACTATCACTTCTTATTTTCTACTTCCGGCCAGAATTAAAAGCTTTAACTTATTTAGGCAAATTTGTCTTGCGAACGCCAAGTACTTAAGTTGTGGCTTTTTGCCAAGCAAGAGAGAGAGAAAGGAGTGATTAGGAGCAGGCCGCTTGCCATTGCAGTTTTACTCGGTTGCTGGTTGCCTTCAAGACCAGAGGTTTAATCCTCTTGATAATTTTAAACGTATCGTAGTGTTAACGGTTCTCTGTACTACATACGGCCTTTCTGTTAATATACGGCCAATCTTCAACTAGACACTTGTTTATTAATCCAAAGTTAGTTTCGTTAGAATTTAGTTAATATTTTTATATTCTTACGTTCAGACCACAAGTGGTTGGTCTCTGTATTCCGAAGTCCGGAAATCATTGTAAAGAGAGAAAAATAAAGGGTTTCGTATACCCTTCCTATGTATCTTGTCTACTTCCCACATTTATTGAACATAGCTTTAGTAAGCTCCCTGTTCCGAGTCAGGTCATTGAATGTTCCCCAAGCAAGTAAGGAGAAACACTGAACCTGATAAAGTGAGTAATACAACAGGATTTCCGGTGCTTTTAACAAAATAAGGGCACGCATTAAACTAAAGCACGGACTTTAGTCATCCAAAATTCAATGAAAGTAATCAAGAGAAAACATTATTTTACTAAGCTGAATTTCCCTACTGTCTAACAAAATTTAGATAAATTATTTTGTTAAACAAAATTTAGATAAATTATTTTGTTAGTCTTTTGTTTCATGTTGTTCCATGTTCATGCAGCTTAAACGGTTATCAGAATTTTGACTCATTTCCAAATTTTGGGGCTATATATGTAAAACTTTCCTCTTTCCTCTTTTAAGGGGGCTCATACACATTAAAACCCATAAGATCTTCGAATATGTGACTGCTGCAAGAATTGGGATAACTTATTTATTTTAAAAGCAATTTCTTCCAACTTTTACAGTAAAAGTACCAATTACTTCCAAATTTCTACAGCTGACTGCATAATATAGCTGCTTTCTGAAATAGTAATCAGAAAGTTTGTGTTGCCACAAATATTTCTATCATTTAATCCGCTTTGTGACAAAATTTTTCGTCAAGTTTCCACCTTGCGCGCACAGTTTAAAACATTCTGTTGCATAATTAAATTCCATATTTAATATATAGCTTTTATAACATTTGGAAACTATTGTGAACCAAATATTCTAAGAATTTCATGTTAAAATTTTATTTTATTGGAGTTGAGTTTATAAAATGTATTTTATTAAAAAAATCTGTAATGTTTTGTTCCATAAAATTTTTTTAATATCAAAATGTTTGTCAAATTTTTGGTTCAGTTAGAAAATAGTGCCCATATAAAGAATTCCATCCAATTTCCAGTACGTACCATTAGCCATTTTTAAAATATCCTGCGCGCAAGGTGAAAACATGACGAAAAATTTTGTCCCGAAGCGGATTAAGTTATAAAAATATTTGTGGCAACACAAACTTTCTGGTTACTAGTTTCCAAAGCAGCTATATTATATAGTCAGCTGGTAAACAGTTAGAAGTAATTACTATTAAAATAAATAAAATATTCCAGTTCTTTGTGTTTATGTATTTAATTATGGCAAAGCACACGAGGGCTATCTTCCTAAGGGGAGGGATGCCTTCGTGGAGGACTTTCTAAGGGAAACCTCGTATACACGTTACACATGGGAAAAACCACGAAAACACCTATGCAGCCAGCCCGTTTGCGAGATTCGAACCTCGGACCGAACTACCAGTGTTTAGCGACTTTACCGCTCGGCCGCTGGCGGGCCCTCCAGTTCTTGAAACAGTCACATATTCGAAGATCATAAGGGTTTTAAGGTGTATGAGTCCCCTTAAACTAACGCCATTGCCATAAATCTCTTGCAGTCCATCAATTTTAAAAGACTGTTTTTAAATTTCCTAGGTACTGAACAAAAACCAACGCTTTAGAAGATCTTTGATTTTATTCTCATAATAAAGCCATCCAGACGGTATAACAGTTAGGGAAGCCTGATTGCGATGCGATACCGAAGGGCACGGGTTCGAATCCCGGAGAAGGCATGGATGTAAAATTGCCTGTTCCTTCGAAGAAAGCTTTTTATCGGGCGCCCACCATAGTAAAGAGACCACCGATCTGGCCCTAGAAGTGCACGATGCCGGCATATGCAAGTAGCCGCCATCAGAAAAAAAAAAAAAAATCTCATAATAAAAACAAGAAGAAAAATCCGTTAAGAAGGTTTCCGCCAGCATATTTATTTTTGCTTCCAAAAATCCGGACAAATCTATCCTCATTTCTTACTGTTTCTTGTACAGGAAACGCAATAAAGTACAACAAACAGATCTCAAAATTTAAGTCAAATAATAAAACTCCAAAACTCCATAGCTCGAGATGGAAATACCATGAAGCCCTAAATGATACCATGAAGCCCTAAATTTTAACGCCACTGGCATTTTCAATCGAAACTTCCTTAGAATATCAGACTAGGACATTTGCAATCGTATCTTATATTGCTTTGCACTTATTCAAACGACGGCATTTCACAGATTTTATTTATTTTTTTGGTGGCACAGATGTTCATTTCAAACATACTTTCGCATAAAATTTTCACTAGGTTTTACTCAGCGTCTTCGTTTTGAATGAAGAAAGCTGTCCGATATAAATAAATCGATAAAAAACCCGCATAGCATTCTCGAAGTGCGAAAAAGTTTTCTTTCTGATTGGAAATTGAAATTTTAATCATTTTTTCTAGCGAATACTGCATTTCCTTTGCATGCAGTTAAACTATTTCCTTTCGTCCGCATTGTTCTTAACGAGATTCTCACTTGTTCGTGCACAAATGGCAAATAAAACAAAAGAGCTAAAACAATTTCTGACTCTCGCTAGAAATGTCAGTGCTGAAGAAAATAAAATGTAAAATCATATATTTAGTAAGAGATTTAATTCAATGTAAAATCAAAAGTTTTACAGTGCGTCTCACAAATTCTCATTTCCTGTTAATTCGTTGGGTTAGTTGAAATTCACTCCATGTAAACATTTACCCTTCGGGAACTCATACTTTGTTTATTTTGGGATTTGGGCTTTAGTATAAAGGATCATTTACAATAATTTTGAAATGATTATTAAAATAACAAAATCAAATTATAAATAAAAATTCTGATGTGTACACCACATAACTTCCATGTATTGGAACATTAAATTATACGCATTTTTTCTTGCATTTCATTTAAACTTATTGGATTGAATTAAATCTACTTCGCCGACAGCGCATAAACCACAATAGAATAAATGCATTCTTTAAAATTCACTCTAGTATTTGTTTAACATAGCGACACTCTGGCTCTAGATTCACTTAACAGTATTATATTTCGTTCATATTATAACTCAGAATGCACAAAATGTATATCATTCAAAGAATAGAATTATCTAATCGTTGCCACGTGTTCTATTCAAATACTATAATAAAGCTAGAACTATGTATAACAGAAATTAAGCAAACAAAACAAAAAGAAACAGTTTTTCACAGACTATAGAGTATTTCTCATTCAATTAATTCAGTTCTCAATTCGTGACAATGCAAAAATACATAAAAACTCAAAATATTTGTATTAAAAATTACGAAGTAAATCTTAAACACTTATTTCCTCGAAAAAATTCCAGAAGAATTAAGCATGATTTAATGCAATAATAAATGAATGTGTTATCTTTGTTGTTGCGAAGCTAAGTTTCTCTAGATTGGCAACAAATCCACTAGTCTACTGTTTCAAATGTAAACAAGCAAGGGCCGCTTTCAAAAAAATTATTAGGCTTAGTGGCACTTAAACAAGTTTAAAATTGTTGATTATTCTCAAAATATTGCATATAGATTTACTAAAGGCATAAAATCCTTAACCGGAAGATAAAAATAACATAATTCCATCATTTTTAAAGCAAAAAAATGTACAATTTACAAACATATACGAGTAAAGAAACTGAGATCACTGAGCCGGGTAACACAGTGGATATATATATATATATATAAATATATTTATATACGTTTGGTGCGGCCGATTGCAACCAAAATACGAGGTGCACATCTACATGTTATAGCAGTCCTATATACAAAATTTCAACGTTCTGAGGCTACTTGTTTTTGAGTTGGGCGAGATACGTACGTACGTACATACATACGTTCGTACAGACGCCACGAAAAATTCTCTTCAGAATTAATTTTAAAGCAGTTTTATAAGTTTTTTGAAGGAAAAGGGTATTTTATTCTGTCCTTACGTACAGATATCACGCAAAAACATCGTTAAATTGCATTCGATAGCGGTCAAAATGGATATTTTCGTTAAAATATGCTGCCTGAAACTTTTCCTGATTACAATACTTCCTTTTTACTTCGTACAAGGAAGTAAAAAAAGAAAACGAAAATCTGAAAGGTTTCAGATTTTAAATTACGTCAAAAAGGGCATTTTTTTAACATTTTGTCTGTTACCTTTATTTATTAAATATCACTTTCTTCGCAATTTAACTATAAAATTCAGTTATTCAATATCGTAAAATAGTTTTAAAATGAACATATCTTCAGAATTTCCGATACAGAAACTCAGTAGTTACTTTTCAAACTACTAAAGACTTTAAATACAATGCGGTGCAAAGCGCATCTAAAAGGCGACGCTTTCATTACCCTGAAAGTCGCTCGGAACTAACAACTCACAACAACTACTTCTGAGGCCTTACACAGTTTTTCTCCCGGCCGCAGAGAGATTTCTAATGCTTTTTGCTTCTCGAAATTACTGGAAGGCATATGACGGCCGAATTACGGTTACAGCTACACAGTACACCCATTACATTCATTCAGGTACAATACCTATGCGAGTAGTTACAGTTCACGAGAAGGAAAAGAATATATGGAATATTAAAAATAGTATTATTTCTGTCAAATATTCTAGAGAGATTTTTCCTGCATGATCCAATTCCTCGAAGCACTTTCTTGAATTAAATTTTCATTAGCGAAACTAGAAATTCAAATGTTAGGGAAAGTAGAAAAATTTTATGAGCAATTCTCAACTCAAATTGCAATTTTATTTCCAGCCTTTCCTTTGAGTCAGTGCAATGAAACAAATATAAAAATAAAAATTAGTTACTAGACATTTTGAATAAAATTTTCGTGCAATGAAGGAGAGAAATTTATTATTTGTTTTGCAAACAGCAAGTACCGCACTTGGTGGTGTTCATTTTATGGTTATCTCAGAGAACAACTTAAAAGCTAGTATTTTAAGTAAGGAAAGCTAATCATCGTGTAGCTTTAGGACCACTCGACTTTAATTTTAGGACCACTCGACTTCACTTTGCAGTTTTAAAGAAGCCAGGAATTCAAAAACTGTTAATTATTTTGAAACATTTGGAGAGAAATAGAATTTTTTTTAATAAAACAAACAAACCCAAATTTCTCTAGCTTTGATGTCAAATTACATACGTTTTAACGAATTCAGAATATTCAAATGGGAGTCAAAAGTAAAGAAATAGTGAATTTTCAGAATTTTTTTTTTATTGTACAAAATCTACCGGAAGTATAATATACTTTTTTCTATTCATAAACTTTCTATAAAATTTTAATGATTTCCCCTACTTAGAATACTTTTATGTATAAAAACGAAAACGCAAAGTAAGTCAGCTTTTAGAAAAGATAACTGTTTGAACAGCTGATGATGCCTAGGAAAACCGTATGAGTTTGCAGAAAATTTTTGAAAAGATTTATTAATAAAAATGCAACTATGTTTTCGCTTTAAAAAGTTCAAAATGAAAGAGCATCTAGGATTCGTGCATTTTTATTCGGAAACGCATAGTGTAAATGTAATAAAATTTGCTTTTAAATGTCTTCAGGATTTGAAATTTGAATGATGTCATAGTAAAAAATAAAAGGAAATAATGCTTAAAGCAAGTTTCAAATTTATTGAACTGATAATATTTTGTTTTAAATTTTATTATGAGGATGAAATATGTATGTTGCTGATCAAATACTAACAGTTGAGTTCCTCAAGCGCCCTTGAGTTTCAGGTTCTTCAATCAATCTTTTAATTTTCAATCAATTCCTTTATCAGGAAAGACAAAAAAAAAACTGATTAAAAAGAGACTATTCAAGCCAAATTAAATCTGAAAGACCCAAGAAAACAAAGAAATTATTTTTAACTGGGAGTGCAAAATACTCAAAGAACCAGAAATGAGCAAAGATGGAGACAACTGGAATTTTTACTTCCCTGTACGAAGTAAAGGAAGTGTTGTAGTTGCAAAAATTTTCGGGTATCATTTGAACGAAAATGTCCCTTACGACCGCTCTCGAATCCACTTGAACTTTTTTTTTTTTTTTTTTTTTTTTTTTTTTTTTGGTATCTCACGTACGGACAGAATTAAAAAAACTGTTTTTGCCAAAACTGATTGCAAAATGGATTTTAAATGGATTCAGAAAAGATTTTTTTAACGTTTCTACGTACATACCTACGTATATATCTCACACAACTCAAAAGCGAGCACAACCGTAGAACATTGAAATGTTATATAGGGGACTGCTATAACATGTAATTGTGCACACCTCTCTTTCCCGTTATAATCGGCGACACCTAACGTATATATATGTGATGTACCAGCTTTTGTCCGGCATAAATAGAATGTTGAAGAATCATAAATGTAGTCGTAGCCTAAATTATCAGGATCCATTTATTATTATTCAGGAGAAAATAGCAGTTACAAAATCAGATATCCGGAGTATTTTGTATGAAGTTTACTGCATCGTTTCATTAAAGAAAAGCCCCCCCCCCCGATATTCTTTTGCGAGTCCTTTTATAGCCTCTGGAAAGGCGCAGCTTCCAAGAAATGACGTCAGCCTCGTCAGCCAATCCAGTTCGCTTTAAATATTTCCAGAACATTCTATAACTGTACGTGTAGAAAAGGTGGGAAAAACGTGTGGATTTAATTCCACGTACTTTCAAATAAGAGAACGTCGCCATTAAAAATGAAAAGAATTTAAGTGTTAAGAATTAACACTTAAATTCTTTTCATTTTTAGAAAATTCAGTTAGAAAGTCAGAGAACTGAATTTTAACTATTGAATTTTAAATGTAAGAGTTAGAATACACTTAAAATTCAGTTAGAATTTTAAGTGTATTCTTGACTATGGAATTTTATTATTACAAATATATATATTTATTCTCACTTTGTTACACGGGTCGGTGAGCTCAATTTTTTTATTCTTATATGTTGGCAAATTTTGCATTTTTTTGCTTTAAAAATGATTGAAGTATGCTGTTCTTATATTCGGGGTAAGGTTTTCTGCCTTTAGTTAATCTGCATGCAGAGTTGTAAAATTATCAATAATTGAAAAAGTTTAAGTGGCGAGTTAAGCCTTAATAGAATAGTGAAGTAAGTCAATTGGTGGGCCAAATTCAGTGTCTTTTTGCCCAGTGGGATCAAAAGTTAACTTTCATTTGTGTGTATCGAAAATTTTGCCCGCTGGCCGAATTGCATGTTTTCGGGCAGAAACTCAATTTTATTTTAACTGTATTTGGTGTTTTAGGTTTTTCTGTATTTGACAATTTTTAATGTAGATGCTTTGAGTTTTATGTATTTTAGCATTGCCGCGAAGTCTCGTAAAGAATTTTAAAAGCGAAGAATCTGAATTTTATCGAATTATCAAATATTGCCAAGGAAGGTAAAAAGCAAAAACCTTAGAAGGGCAGCAGAGTTAGTTGTTTCTTTCTTTTTAAATGAGAACCGAGAACTTGTCTTTATGCCACTTTCCTCTGAAATAAATTTCGTCTTACGGGGGAGGGATATTTGAGAGACGAACGCGATCTGGGAAAATCCCTTTAGGGAATTTGATGCTGTAGTGTGCGAGGAAGCCAAGTACCGAAGAAGCGGAGTGGAATAAAATCGGTTCTTTATTAAATGCCTGGATGAAACTGGACTCGGTCGCTGGGTCTGTATGCAGTAGATTTGTCGTGGGGGGCTTTATGGTATTTTCGGAAAGATATTCAAGCTTTTAAAGTTTCTGATTTGACTTCATCTGCATTCTGTTAAATTTGCTCCACTTCATTTATCGTTGTGTAAAGAAATGTATTTTTAATTTTTATTTTTTAAACAGACAGAAAATTTAATAATAATATTAAAAAGACATCCCAAATTACAGCTATTTCTTTTAAAGGTAGTATTAAAATTTTAGTTTTATTGTAAAAATGTACTTTCATTTATATTGTTGCGTGCGTACGAGTTCGTTATGAAATGAATGCACAAGTCCGATGAAAAAAAATGAACAAAAATTTATTATTATCACAACAAAAATGCTTAAATTTTCTCAAATTATCACGCAGTATTACAATATTTCACAGTAGTTTTCTTTTAACTACTCAAATGTCCAATAGAACGTAATTCAAAACAGCTAAAGAACGCTAATCCACGAATTCGCTACAATCAACAACAGTAGTTTTTTTAAACAACAACAAACTAAGCAACTACTACAAACTGAGATGTTTTCCTCCTTTTATAAGATTTTAAAATCACGCGCTAGAATTTTCCAGTACTTTCTCGAAATCAAAAAGAGATATTTATTTATTTAATGCACGCGCTCTTGTATTTTCAATTTTCCGGCTTAGCTTTCTTTTAATATTCGTCACGCGCTGCACTGCGCGAGAAATAAAACCATTTAATTTATAATTGAACTAACATTAGCTTTTTAAATACCAAATTCGTAACACTGCCCCCTTCCCAAGGACTGCACGTCCCGGGCAGTACAATCCCTGGACAGGAAGCTAAACTTACAACTGTGGCATAAATGCAACTGAGGCATAAACATTACATTACAATATCAAACAATATAAACAATAAATGCAATAACTAACTTGAACAAATCAAATGCTATCAAATACTAAATACAAAACAAATACTAAATACAAAACAAATACTAAATACAAAACAAATACTAAATACAAATCAAATACTAAATACAAATCAAATACTAAATGCAAATCAAATACTAAATACAAATCAAATCAAATACACATTTATAAACAAAAAGGACCATGGTCTTATACTATTTACAATTATCTACATTATGTACTATGGCCATAGTAATGTGCTAACCTGTCGTAATGAACGACTTTAGGTTTAGAGTTCGAAGACTTACGAATCCGAACCACGACGTCATTCAGCCTGTTTAGGACTGTGTACGGGCCATCCCAAGGTGACTGTAATTTCGGACAAAGTCCTTTCCGTCGAGTCGGATTCCACAACCACACCTTGTCTCCTTCGTGGAATTGATGTTCAGTAGCTCTCTATCGGGTCTTCATCTTCTCCGTCGCCAAGTTGACTCGCTCTCGTGCAAAGTTGTGCATCACTTCAAACCGGGCCTGGAGATCTTGAATATATTCCTCAGACGATGAAGGAGCATCCGGAGGGCGGCCAAACAGTAGATCACAAGGCAGACGAAGATCACGACCGAAGAGCATTTGTGATGGAAAATAGCCGGTAGTCTCGTGGACAGCACTGCGGTAAGCCAGTAAAAAGAGTGGTAATTTCTTGTCCCAGTCCTGTTGGTTTCTGGAAACCACTAATGAGAGGTTATTAAGGATGGTTCGATTGAACCTCTCTACCATGCCGTCCGACTGGGGATGCAATGGCGTCGTTTGAGATTTGTCAATGCCGAGTAGTTTGCATAGTTCTTTGATTACTGCCGAGGTAAAATTCCTTCCCTGATCGGAATGTAACTGAAGAGGCACTCCGAACCTGGAAATCCAGTGCTGTATCATTACCTCAGCTACTGTGACAGCCTCTTGATCAGGAACAGGGTACGCTTCAGGCCACTTGGTGAAGTAATCAATGACAACGAGTATGTATTTGTTGCCATCAGCAGTTCGTGGCAGAGGTCCAAAGATGTCAAAGGCGATACGTTCAAAAGGCGCCCCTACGTTGTAACGTTGCAGCTTGCCTCGGCTGCGTCTCTTCGGTCCTTTCCGACCTGCACAGGCATCGCAGGATCGGCACCACTTTTGCACGTCATCCTTTGCATTATTCCAGTAAAAGCGCTCACGAACTCTCTGTAAGGTCTTCATTATTCCAAAGTGACCTCCCGTAGGGCTGTTATGTAGTTCTTTAAGGACATCAGGAATGCGGGATCTTGGAAGTATCAGCTGCCATCGGAACGTCTTCCCATCATCCGATTCAAATTTCCGGTATAAGACGCCGTTTCAAATGTGAAGTGAATCCCAGAGTGCCCAATACTGTTTGGTTGTAGGACTACAGATAGAAATGTCCTGCCAGGTAGGTTTTCTGGTTGATGACTCCATTAAATCAATTATCGGTTTAATGTCGCGGTCTTCCAACTGGTCTTTCCTGACTTCATCATCACTCCACGGTTCTCGATCAGCCGATGTTGATGTTGTAATTTGTCTTGCGACCGGAGTCAGCAGCTCGTATTTCGCTTCCACCCTGGAACAATATCGGCAGCTTTCTTGGCAAGATCTTCTAGACAGGGCGTCGGCGTTTCCGTGTGATGATCCCTTACGATGACGGATAGTGATGTCATATTCTTGGAGTCTCTTTATCCACCTGGCTATTTGACCCTCAGGATTCTTGAAATTTAAAAGCCAGGTCAATGATGCATGATCGGTGCGGAGCAGGAATTTTCTGCCATATAGATAGTGATGGAACTGTTCTACGGCTTTGACTATGGCGAGCAACTCTTTCCTGGTGACACAATAATTCCTCTCCGGTTTAGACAGGCACTTGCTCCAGTAGGCCACTACACGTTCTTGGCCGTCTATTTCTTGGGACAAAACAGCACCGACACTTTCATTGCTCGCGTCGGTGTCAAGAATAAATGGTCGGTCGAGCTGAGGATACGTCAGGATTGGAGCAGATGTTAAAGCTTCCTTTAAGTTGTTAAATGCATCCTCGCATTCTTTTGTCCACAAGAATCTTTGCTTGCTCTCTGTCAGCTTGTGAAGGGGTCTTGCGATGGAAGAAAAGTCCTTCACGAATCTCCTATAGTAGGTGCAAAGCCCTAGGAAGCTTCTCAGCTGATGGACATTTTCTGGACGTTTCCAGGATTTAACCGCTGATACCTTTTCAGGATCCGTGCGCACACCTTCTGCAGAGATGACATGTCCCAGGTAAGTCACTTCCTTTCGGAACAATTTGCATTTAGCGGGACTCAGCTTCAGATTGGCTTCTTTCAGTTTCTGAAGCACCTTCCTAAGATTTTCTAAATGTTCTTCAAAACTCTTTCCGACGATGATGATGTCGTCCAGGTATATCAGGCAGGCTTCGTAGGAAAGACCTTTCAAAACAGTCTCCATAAGACGTTCGAATGTTGCCGGCGCATTACACAGTCCAAACGGCATCACCTTGAATTGCCAAAGCCCTTGTCCCGTAGTAAATGCCGTCTTTTCTCGGTCTTCAGGCTGTATTTCTACCTGCCAATACCCACTCTTTAAATCAAGTGTTGAGAACCACTTGCTGCCAAAAAGAGTGTCTAGAATGTCGTCAATTCTAGGAAGAGGGTAACTGTCTTTCTTCGTAACCTCATTCAACCGGCGATAGTCAACGCAAAATCTTGTTGAGCCGTCTTTCTTTCTGACGAGAACGATGGGAGATGCCCATGGACTCGCTGAAGGCTCGATGACATCGCCTTCTTCCATATCTTTTAACAGTGTTCGCACCTCTTCCTGTTTAGCAAACGGTAGACGTCTTGGATGTTGCTTGATCGGGGGATGATCGCCGGTATCTATTCTATGTTGTGTCAAACTAGTTCGACCCACGTCAGAAGACGAGCGGGAGAAAACAACTTGAAGATCTTTGATGACGCGATCGGCAGCATTCTTCTCTTCATCGTTCAATTGCGCATTCTGCAATAACTCCGACGTAATGCTCTCTGATGAGGACACGGATTCTTGGATATTGCTCTTTCTTTCAACGCTGGTTACTGGAGTACATGCTGCAACCACGTCGCCTTTCTTAATAACTCTCGCCTTCTCAGTTACATTGGCAACTCTCACCGGGATAACCATTCTCGATAGGTCGACGAGTGTTGAGGCTACTAGTACTCCTTTCGGGCTATTACAGTTATTGGGATATTCTATGATGCCGTAGCGGAAATCTCTGTTTTCGGCTATAGATCCAGGGAGTAAAATTTCTGTTCTTGCCGGTATTGTGATATTGTCTTGTGCTATGATTCTGTGGACAGATTTAACTTCTTCATTATTAATTCCAAATAACGTTATGTCCTCAGACGCAGAATGCAATTCGTTATTTTTAAAGTCCAAGGAAAAATTGTATTTCCTTAGAAAGTCCAATCCGAGTATGCAAGAATCAGTGATCTCTGCTACATATGCCGTGTGATGGTAAGCGGCACTTCCAAACGTGATGTTAACATTTACTTTCCCATTGATGTCGATCTTCTCACCGGACACAGTCTGTAGGGTAACGCAGGGCGGCGTCCAGATAAGTTTGCTTTCCAATTGTTGAGCCAAATCTTTTCGGATGATGGTAACGTTGGCTCCTGTGTCTATCGTCATATTGCAGGGGACTCCATTAATATGTCCTATTATGAAAAGTCCATTACTGCCGCCTCTCACTGCAGAAATCTGAAGCGCTTTAAACTGGGGCTTTTCATTATCTGGCAACCTCCGCCCCGCGAGATGGCCACTAATTAGTTTCCCTGCTGCTTGTTAGAAGCGGTCTTAACATCCGTACCCTGGGGTATTCTGCAGTTTCGTCGTATGTGTCCTCAGCACCGCAGTTCCAGCACTTAACGGTCGGTTTCTTCTCACCAATATTCCGTCTCAAGGCGTTCAGTTGTCTAGTTAAATCGTCTAGACGAGCGGTGACTTGATCCCCTGGCTCCTGGACTTGAGCAGCTCTGACTGGGTGGCGGTCTCGACAAGTGGCTTGCTGGGCTGCCTCGAATTTCATGGCGTACACTAGAGCGCTTTTTAAATCTTTTACATCCGCCATTCGTAGAGCTTTTTGTATTTCAGTATCCCGGATGCCATCGATGAAATATTGCAGGGACAGGATTTCCCTTGTTTCTGTCGGGCACTCCGAAAAGGCGTGATGTGACAGCCTTTCAACATCCGTGGCGAGCTCCTGAAGTGATTCAGTGGGCTTCTGTTGACGGGATTTTAATTGAAGCCTGCTGTAGTCTTTTAAACATTTCTCGCCAAAGCGCAGCTCCAAAGCGCCGGACAGAGCTTCGAAATCTAACCTTTTGTTTTCGGGAAGAGTCTGAAGGATATCCGCTGCGTCGGCTCTTAAAGAAGCGGCGAGATGACAGGCCTTAGCTTGGGAATCCCATCCATTCGCATCCGCAACGATAGAAAACTGGGTCTTGTACACTTGCTAGGATGTCTTCCCATCATATGTGGATAGCTTCAGAAATGGACGAGCAGGCATCGGTAAGAATTTAAAATCATCATTCTTGCTCCCTGCCGTCGCTACGAATTTCTTTAACGTTTCCATTTCTTTGGCAACTGCAGAAACTCTCTCATCAATTTGTTGTTCGACTTGGTGTTGGACGGCACAAACTTTTCCTTCAGTTCGTTCCTCCACAGCCGAAACTCTCCCTTCTATATGTTCTTTTACAGAAGAAACTTTTTTTTCTATTTCTTCTTTCACCGAAGAAACTCTTTCTTCAATTTGATCTTTTACGAAAGAAACTTTTTCTTCAATTTGTCCAACTTTATTTTCAACTGTGTCAATTCTGCCTTCCATAGCTTCAAATTTATTTTCTATTATGCAGGTAATTTCTCTTTTCATTTCTTCTTGACATGCTTCAATCTTTTCTTGACCAACTTGAACGGCTTTCATTTCGTCCTTAACGGATTCCTGGCCCAATTTCATTTCTTCCTTAACGGATTCCTGGCCCAATTTCATTTCTTCCTTAACGGATTTGACGGCCCCTTCCATCTTTTCTTGGAAAGCAGCAAATGCAGTCATCATTTGCTTGAATTGTTCTTCCATCGCTCTTGTTATTGGCATTCAAATCCCACTTCTGACACCAAAAATTGTTGCGTGCGTACGGGTTCGTTATGAAATGAATGCACAAGTCCGATGAAAAAAATGAACAAAAATTTATTATTATCACAACAAAAATGCTTAAATTTTCTCAAATTATCACGCAGTATTACAATATCTCACAGTAGTTTTCTTTTAACTACTCAAATGTCCAATAGAACGTAATTCAAAACAGCTAATGAACGCTAATCCACGAATTCGCTACAATCAACAACAGTAGTTTTTTTAAACAACAACAAACTAAGCAACTACTACAAACTGAGATGTTTTCCTCCTTTTATAAGATTTTAAAATCACGCGCTAGAATTTTCCAGTATTTTCTCGAAATCAAAAAGAGATATTTATTTATTTAATGCACGCGCTCTTGTATTTTCAATTTTCCGGCTTAGCTTTCTTTTAATATTCGTCACGCGCTGCACTGCGCGAGAAATAAAACCAATTAATTTATAATTGAACTAATATTAGCTTTTTAAATACCAAATTCGTAACAATATCAATTAAAACGAGTTAAAGACGAACATTATTATTAACGTTCGTCTTTTAAGGTTTGGCTCTTTTTACAAATCGGATGGAATGTTAGTAGCTTTCTGAAAGAGTTTTACAAAAAGAAAAAAATCTTCTTCACAAGCGGCTCCGTGATTACAAATTTGGTATATCGAAGGTTAAATGCAAGAAAAAGTAATTAATGGCTTAAATATCATGTCTTTAAATAAAACTAGATCTTTCCTACTTTGATCAAAAATTGAATTAGTAGGTTAATTTCTCAAAGTGAACTTCTTCAGTGATTTCATGCCGAAATATTTTCTGGAACATTTTATAATTCTTATGTTCCGAAGGTCTTCTTTCAGCCAAACCACACGAGAGGACTTTCAGCTCGCCGCATATTTAGACTGCCGCTATGCCGCATCGACATTACAAACATCCATGCCTTCCCATCTCCCGGGATTCGAAACCGGACCCTTCGGCAGGGCAGCTAACGACTCTAACCACTATACCGGTTGGGCGGCAAAACCTCTCCTCTAGAAGGGAATCAAAAGAAAAAACATATAGCTTTTCTGCTTTCTATTCAGTTGAAGATTTGGCGTATGTAACACTGAATTCAGTTTTCTTTTCTTTCTTTTTTTGCTTCCAAGAGCCCCCTGTGTCACATATATATATATGTAATAATCATATATATATATATATATATATATATATATATATATATATATATATATATATATATATATATATATAATAATAATAAAATTCCATAGTCAAAACTACACTTAAAATTCTAACTGTATGTTCTTTTCATTTTTAATGGCGACGGTCTCTTATTTGAAAGTACGTGGAATAAAGTCTACAGCCCCGTAGTCAATTTGGTTTTTCCCGCCTTTTTTTACACCTACAGTTATAGAATGTTTTGGAGATACTTAAAGCGAACTGGAATGGCTGACGAGGCTGACGTCATTTCTTGGAAGCTTGGCCTTTCCAGAGGCTATAAAAGGACTCGCAAAGGAATATCGGGGTCTTTTCTTTAATGTAACGATGCAGTAAACTACATACAAAAAGTTACTAGTAGTTCTTTTTTATTTACTCCGGAGATCGGATTTTTGTAACTGCTATTTCTCCTGAATAATAATAAATGGATCCTGTTTTTTTTTTTTTTAAACTTATCTTCTGATACTTTGAGCTTCGACTACGTCTATGATTCTTCGCCAATCTGTTTATTCCGGACAAAAGCTGGTATATCACATATATATATATAGTATTTATAAAATAATTCGTCGTCTTTTAGGTTTAAACATATAAATGTACTTTAGCAGGACATTCAAGGGCCCTCTAAGCTTTCAGGCTCTTATACGACGGCATTCTTTGCATACCCTTATTTCCGCCACTGGATGTGAATGTCGGTGTAAGATGTCCAACGAGCCTGTACCTTGTCTTCTCTGCAGTACCCCTGTAGAAAATGCCCTACTACACCAATCATCCTGATTTCGCACTTTAAATCATAGGATGATCTGACTCACTCCATCAAGAATATTTGAATTCATCTTATAAAGCCTCACCTCTAGCTGCTCTTTTTGATGTGTGCTGAAGTGCCAATAAAATAGGGATAGATATTGTCTATGCAAATTGTGCAGCGCTGCGCCGCATTTAAGTTCACGTGACAGCTTGTGGTAACTGCATCTGTAGCTAGTACTGTAGTTATCTGTAGCTAGTACTGTAGCATCTGTCGCTAGTACCAATATGAGTAATTTAGACACCTTCGATCGCGGGTACAGAGAAGGCGATCGATTTATATTCCATTCAATTTCCAAAATCGTCAGCGGGCTAGGATTTTCATAATCTACAGCAGCTGTTATTATCACGCAGGGAGAGAAGGTAAAATAATTGCGGGATTAGGTTGTAAAGTTCCTCACTTCGGAATTCTAAATTAATGTTGGAAGTGAAGAATCTAAGAACTGATAAGCGAATAATCGCTTGAGTTCGATGACAAGAAACAACCAGATAGAAGAGTAACTAACCCTTTATTATTCCAATAAGATTTAACAAAATTCCGCCTGTGTGGGAGTGTACAAGCAAAGCCCGCACTTGGACTTGAACTTAAAAGACTAAGAATTAAACTAAAACTAAGATTAACTAAAGAAGTATAGCCGAAGATATCAAGGTTCAAATCGAGCTGGCCCCTTAACTTATTTGACTACGAAGCTTAGCAAGGGCCTGAGTACGGCCGAGCGTAATAACAGCTCTGAGAGAGAGAGTGGCCAAAAAGGCAGACAGGCAGATGCGCGTAAATCAGAAACTCTGATTCTCTCTGACTCAGTAAGTACTCATGGGGTTCCAGGGAGTTGTTGTCTCTACACAGTGGAGGACGCGGGGTATATGCCTGTTTACCTATGTTAGACACCAGGCGCCCCCGTCCTCCGTCACCTGTCACCTGACTCAGTAAGTAACTTCGTGGTTTAAATACCGCTCCTCCTCATTAAATATTCAGCAAGATTCGAAAACTACGTTCTGGCCGGAAGTAGTAAGTTGAAGTTAAGAATTTGACAGGAAAGGAACTTAAAATTTAACTGTTAATAAAATTAACATAATCCTTACAAGATGAATTAGTAAGGCAGTTATAGGAGAAATAAAAGTGGATGGAAACGATTAAAGTCTATTGAAATGGGGGAAGAGAACAATGAATCCTATGAAAGGAGGTGGCAAGTTGTAGATGATATAAGGCTTAAGTTACTAGAATAAGAGAACAAAAAGAATTTTAGGTCTAGAAATCTAGAAAGGAGGGTCTTGTTATTTGAGGGGGTCCCCAATACACTGCATTATCGCTGCTACAGTGCAAAAGGGACGTACTTAGCTGTCCTTGCTAGTGTCCATCGGCTGGTCACTACTAATCCTCAGGGTACGTCTGTTGTAAAGCGGACATGTCACGGTATAAATTACGAAATAAAAACGTACTTTTTTCTTCCGTTCTTGTAAACATCTTGCTTAACAATGAACTTACGTACAAATATGGATTTCAAATTTCCGCATATAGGAAAGACAAACTTCAAAATGTTCTAACTAATGATTTTCCATTTCGAAATTGTATCTTTATATGGCACCACAAATAGAGATGTTTGTCCTTCCCTTTCATCCACGAAAAATGGTTTAAGTTATTTTGAAGGTAACTCAAGGCTAATTTTTCGTGTTTTATGAACACTTTCCGACGAAAAACTCCCGAATATCGTACGGAATACATGTTATTTATTTCATTGATTAGTAATTTCATTATAGAGGACTTTTTAAATGTTAAACTAAAAATGTTAATTTTCCGTATCACAAAAAACTCAATGCCAAAATTTAAAACATGGCAGCCTACACCATTTCATTCAATTATTGAACAGGAATCTTAAATATCCGCAAGTAGTTCAAAGGATATAAAGCGCAAATCGCTTATAACGAGCCCTGATTTAATGAGGAAGTTGAAAATACTTGGTTGATACAAAGTTAAGTCTACAGTAGCGTAACTCGCTAGTCTACTGTAGCAAACCCCAGTTATAGCGAGCAATGTTATTGTGAATCATAAAATTTATATTGATTTTCACCTCTCCAGTTCAGCTATCCTTTCTTGTAAAAATTACTTTAACATTGCGAAGTCAATCGAAAATTAGTGATGGGTCATAAATTCTGCGAAGACGTGACGTCGAAACGTAAACTTTTATCTGTTGACGAAAAAGTCAGGAATTTACGGCAGTTGAGTGGCTGACGTAAGAAATTCCGAAATCTGTAAAAGTAACGATTTATCTTCGATGTTTCAATGTTAAAGAAGAAGGAAAATTTAATGGTTGCTTTCGATCAAAATAAGAATGCCTCTAAACGTTTGAAGAAACATTCTAAATAGGATGATTTTGACGAAGCTGTTTTAATTGTTCGTAATTAAGAAATGTTCTAAATAGGACTCGGACGAAGCTGTTTTAATTGTACTTAATTAAGAAATATTCTAAATAAGATTTGGACGAAGCTCTTTTAATTAAAGTGGATGAATGTGCCACGTAGTGTTAAAAGTTCGAGCAGAAAAATTATCACGTCCGAGATATCTATTCCCGAGGATATTGCAGCTGAAATTCAAGCTAAATTAGATGAAAGCAACGGCGATAAAGACGGATGTGAAGAATTTCAAGCTGAAACGCCCCCAACATACTCAGTAGTTTTTTTTTTTTTTTTTTTTTTTTTTTTTTTTGAGTGCGCAGGAAAGCTTCAAATATTTTTTGAAGAGGGGTGTAAATGACGATGTTTTTGTGGCGTAAGTCTCCTCCGAAGAAAGAGATACCGCAAGAAAGATATAATAAGACATTTCAAAGCAAATTAACCAACTTCTTTTGTACTGTACAGAGGTAAAAAAATAAAGTAAGTATATTGTAATGTATTTCGCTGTAATTGACAAAACAGGCAATCTTCTTATTAAAACATAAATTTTATTTCTAGTTCACGGAGATAGATAATTTGATGAAATTCTTTAGTGGCAAAACTTTCATACTACTACTAGCTGGTAAAAACTTCAGAATCCTAATTTTAAAACAATTTCTCACGTTGCTGAGCAACGGTTACATAATACAAATATGGCGTTGCCACTTCAAGAATAAATATAGTTATTTATTAAATAACATAATATTACAATATACAATATAGAAAATATTATAAGGTATTTCTCCCGCCTTCCTAGAGTGCCTTCGTGGTGTAGTGGTGTGCACGCTGGACGCGTATTCCAGAGGTCCGTGGTTCGACTCCCGGCGAAGGCGTTGCTCATTTTTCACATCTCCTGCTTTCGAATAACCTAATATCTCTAGAGTATGTCTGAATTGTTTCATAATTTTTTAACGAACTCTTTTTTTTTACTAGCACTTGGTTATAACGAGTAAATATGACGCTCTCTTAGCGCTCGTTATAAGCGAGTTCAACTGCATTTAGACACACGATATTTGTGAAATATCATCTTAATGAAGTAATTGCGTAATTAAATATGAAATTATGTATATCATTTAAAGCTCATTACTTTAAAACTTATGAATACGTTTACTCATTACTTATGAATATGTTTTCTTAAAGTGTCGAATGTACATTCAGTAAAGTCGTAATCACATTCCCAGCATGGGAATATTTAAACAAGGAATTTAGATAAATTTCAGTCATTTGTTTTCCTTAACGAAAATTGTTCCTTCCTAAGTAGTATGAGTGGTAACTAATTAAAAATGTTGTATAAAAGAAGATAAATGTAGCTTAGTTCAAATTTTAATAGTAAGAATATTTTGAACAGCTTATTTAGTTGCATTCAGCTCTACTGACTACTCTGCCGAGAGCTAAACAATGTCAAATAGCGGAAATTTCCATAGCACGTTTTGTGTATTCCCTCCGAGTCATTACAGTAGCGTTGACTCATTAGGCTTAAGCCGATCTCTAGCGAATTCATGCTAAGGAATAGTCGGGATGGATCGAAACATTGACATAGGATCGAAACCAGACTTTTATAAATCATACTCTTTAAAACTTGAAAGCCTGACGCTTCAGAAGAAAGTTCATTTCCGATCTTCTTAATTAGTTTCTTTTCCACATCTATAACGCTTAAACTCTTTTCTAGATCACAAAACAGCTGTTCGTTAGTTCTACATGCATATGTTTCGCTATTGTTTACTTAACAGCGAGGAGAACAGAATGACTGGAGGGAATTTTCTACCTCATTTGTACTATACCTTATGAAGCCAATGGAAATGAAAAGGGAAGAGGTAGTCAGAATATGAAGTAATGAACAGAGCTAATTTCTAAAATTTGAAGTGCAGAGGCTCAATCGAACGGCATCAATAAAGTCATATAAAAATAATAAAAAAGTAACAAATTATTAATAGCTGAAATTAAACGAAACGTAAAGAGATGAAAAATTAACTAAACTCAGTTAAATTATTCGAAAATAGTGAAGTAATAAATTCAAACACAGGAATTTCCTGGTCCTCAAAAGTGGAAAGACAAATTCACTCAAATAGCCAAAAATGTATTGACCACGGCAGATCGCTCTTTCCGAAAGTAATTCAAATAATCAAGATAATCAGTAACTTTGATAGGAAAGGAGACAAGGGTAGGTATTATTTATCTTTTTTTTTTTTTTTTTTTTTTTATCCAAGACTTTTTATCCTAATTTAAGGGGGCTGTATACCTTCGAATACTTTTTTTTTTAATTTTAAGTTTTTGCATTTAATTTTGGCTTTAAAGTAATTAATGATGAAAAAATAAAGAATCTGAGTTATTTAATGACAATTCATTTTGTATTTTTGGAGTAAAGTAAGAAAAGAAGCTAAAAAACAGCGATATTAACAATAAATTAGAAACACTGTGTTAAAAAAAAGCATAATATTGTTGCGTGCGTACGGGTTCGTTACGAAATGAATGCACAAGTCCGATGAAAAATGGACAAAATTTTATTATTATCACAATAAAAATAATTAAATGTCCTCAAATAATCGTGCGCTATCACAATATACCACAGTAGTTATCTTCTAACTACTCAAACGTTCAGTAGAACTTAATTCAAAACAGCTAAAGAAAGCTAATCCGCGAATTCGCTACAATCAACAAGAGCAGTTTTCTAAACAACAAACTAAGTAACTACTACAAACTGAGAGGTTTTCCTCCTTTTATAAGCTTTTAAAATCGCGCGCGAGAATTTTCTAGTACTTTCTCGAAATCAAAAAGAGATATTTAATTTATTAAATGTTACAAGCACGCGCTCTTGTATTTTCAAATTTCCGGCTTAGCTTTCTTTTAATATTCGTCACGCGCTGCACTGCGCGGGAAATAAAACCATTTAATTTATAATTGAAATAACATTAGCTTTTTAAATACCAAATTCGTAACAATATATTTTAATATTTTGTAAAATGCAAACCCATCATAAAGATATTCTCAAGGAGGTAGACTATTATTTTAATGCTAGGAAGTTATTTAAAATATTTTTGAGCTAGAATGTGTAATAAAACAAAGAAAAAGCATATTTTCTTATTAAAATTCATCTTTAACACATAATTACTTTATAAAAAATGCATTTATCAATTAGTACATAGTCTGTCTCCTTGCGTGAAGTGTTCTAAACATGTATACCAAATTGCATAATATTTCAATCATAATTTTTAAAGATATCGTGTTTCTTGTTAGCATTAAAACACGAAAAACGAGACAAACGCGTTTAAAGAATTCAAACACTCGAATATCTACTTTTAATCAGTTTGTAAACTTGAAATTCCTCTGATTTATAAATAATGCCCTCTTGGTTTTTCGAATTTACATTTTTTTTTCTTTCTTTCTCGCAGCTTTTAAAATTTTTCTAAGCTTTTTAAGCCAAATCAGGGAATGTTGTTTTGCCTTGTCGATACGGTTAACATCAAAACTTTCATACTCGTTTGCAGAATAGTAACCAATATTTATACCTAATGTATAACAATATCTATCTATACCTATAAAAATTAATGAATATTACTTAGTAATGAATAAAAAAACGCTTATCAGCAATGTGAACACAGAATCAAAACACGAGCAAAAATGCGTTAATGAATTCATTACTCACAGCTTGGAATTATGCTAGAACTTTGTTTCGTTGCCATCATAAAAATACTTTTCGGTCTTTAAAATGTAATTAAATAAAGTTTTAAGCCTCAAAATTAAAAGTAAACAACTCTGACACACCCATTTCGGCCTTTTAAATGCTTCCGTCTTGTGCACTTCCGGTATGCTTTCCGAGGACAAGGTGTCAAATAAAGTACCATAACTCCGGTTTAAATGAACGTAGGAATAAAATTCAAACAGTTTTGAAAACATAAGAAATAAAACTTACATCGCGCGTAAGGAAAAAGGGATGGGGGTTTGACCAAAATCTCGGTTTCTAACGGATACAACCCCCTTAAAAGATTTGTCGCTTCTACTAGTTGCTGAGCGGTTAATACCAACGAGATAATATACTGGTAGAGAGCTTATTGCAACCTTCAACCGGTTCCAACATTAGTGTCACGTGACTGCTGCGCGAATTCCGAAAGTCCGGAAATACTTTACATTGCTTTCTATGGGACGAAAGACTGCTGCTCTGCTTGGTCACATAAAATTTAAGTAAAAATGGTTATTCGCTGCAGCGCCTATGGATGTAAAGAAAGTTTCGTGAAAGGAGGACCTGTAACCTTTCATAGGTAAGTTAAAACTGCATGATTTATTATTTTATTTTCAGTATTTCTGTCGTTTTACTATCTCTGTTGAATTGGTTGGAAATTTTCAGCCATATTGTACAAGAAAATTGCCGCTGTATATGACATTTTCAGCATGTATTATTAGCATCAAAATGTATTAAATACTGTGACACTATTTACTGGATTCATCCTTTACAAATAATTGAATGTTATATGTTTTTTCCGTGTATTCCGTTGAAATAGAAAGCTGCGCCAATTGGCGTTAACTTTTTTTCGCCAAGTCGTACGCGTTTTGATTTCATAAACAATTACTGCTTGCGATAAAAAAAGAAAAATGCTGTTATTAGCATTAAATTATTGAGAAAAGATTGTGCGATATGTTTACTTTGTTAAAAAAAAAAGCTGAAGATCTTGATTCATGCAACATTGAACATAAACAGTTAAACAGCATTATTTTAAAAATCAGATTACTTTTATAGAGCTCAATGCTGTATCATTATTTTCTATAAAATCAATTAAAATAAAAATAATCTGGATTATAATTCTGTCTCATCTACGATGCTGTTAGAAATTTAATGTAATTGAAAAAATGTGATGTAAAAAACTTAACCATATTTTAAATAGTATTTAAAAAAAAAAAAAAAAGGAGAGAGAGAATTTTTAACTGTAATATCGTTTTGATCCTAATAATAAATACTGAGTTGAAGTTTGTTACCGTTTGATACATATTCAATATAAAATATTTGTTATAGTTAATAAGATGTATTCATCCCCCCATGACATACACATGAGTGTGGAAATCAGTAATTAAGATTGCATTATTTTGTTCCAGTAATATAATCTCAAGAAAAGAGAGGTGGTGCTCATTTTAGAAGTTGAACCTGCATGCAGTGAAATATAATTTTGTTAATAGATTTTTATTAAGAAAGAATTGTTGATGACAAAATCAAACTAACTTTTTTCAACATTGCCTTGAGCACAAATTTTTCCCATCATTAACAATCTAATTTGAAAGTGACTCATTTTCTTTTAAATTTCACTTGAACCTCTTTTCTCTAGAAGGCACCTTTTGACCTGTAATTTGATGTATTACAAATTGTGTTTTTGAATGTACGTACTATTGTAAAATAATTTTAAGAGAACTTTAAGGTGGTCCAAAAGGACCCTTTGATTTCCATTCCAATACAGAATCACGAAATAAGAATTCTCATGTAATAAAAGGCTAAAGGGGAAAATGCCATCCCCATATACAGACAATTATATTATTGTTTTGACTCTAATTGTAGGTATATTTACATTTCTTTCCAATGAAAAATTACTACACTTTTAAAATTTCATGATATTTTTCAGCATGTACTTAAAGAATTCTTAAATGATTCTGAAAAATTACCATTCTTCTGCAGTATACCTGTATGACCTGGAATACATATATGTGTGTAATTTAATACTTCATTTGCTACTTTAGTACAATTAAGTTTTTTTTTTTTTTTTTTCATTTATAGTTTCCCTAAAGATCCAGAAAGGCAAAAACAATGGGAAGTACAACTGCGGCGGGAAAACTTTAGAGTAACCAAGTATTCAAAGTTATGTTTGAAACATTTTACATCAGACTGCTTCGATAGAACAAAGTTTGGAGGCACCTGGTTAAAGGCCACAGCAATTCCAACGTTATTTAATTTCCCTTCTCACTTACAAAAAAATGTTTACAAGCGAAAGTCGTCAAAAAAGCCACTTCAGCCCAATCCAGAAGAGTCTATGCACTATTCAGAAAGTAAGTGATGCTCTATTTTCAATTTCAGTATCATGTACTTAACATACTTATTTATGTATGTGAGAGAGAGTCGAGGAAGAAATTGTACTTTGATTAAGTCTAACATAACATGCTGTAATGTAGTAATTTTTTTCTTTGAATTCTATTAATTGTATTGGTTTCAATATGTTAAATAGCATTTTTAGAAAGAAAAATAGTTTTGTAAGTAGGTGAATTTTGTTGCATTCTAGACTTATATTCAGTTTAGAATTTCCAGAATGCTTGTAATTTACTTTTAGCCTACTTTTTTATTTATGTTTATGTTTCAGTTTCATTTGTAAATTAAATTTAATGAACTTAGCTTGAAAATTTTATGCAATTGCTAATTAAAGCAACTAAAACACTTGAACTATTACACGATAAAGTAATCTGAGATTATGGGAACTTTTAAAACTAATTTAGTTTATATCTACAACATCTTGCCTGAACTCTAATATTTTGCAAGGTATTGAAAGCTTGTGAAGAAAAACCCATTATTTATTTTTTACTAATTTAAGATGGCAAATTACCCTCAAAATCTCCTTGCTTGCTATAAATATTCATGTTTCATAACTTTTAATTCTGTTTCCTCTCAGAAAGACATTACACAAATAAAATAATCCTTTTCCTCCACACCAAATCAAATTATTAGCCATAAAATTACTGAAATGCGTTATTAAGCTCCATATGAGTATGATTTATAAATAATAATAATTATTATTAATATAACACTTATATTTAATATTTCGTCTTGAAATCTCTTGTAGGTTCAGCAAGTACATCTGTAACTCCTGAAAGAAGGAAACGGCTGCATTACTTGGGAGATTTTAATGATGAGGATGTTACATCTCCAAGTAAAGCAAAAAAAGTTCTTGAAATAGCTCAGCAGCAAAATATCAGCATGAAAAGAAAAATTAAATTGTTAGATAAACAGAACAAAAGACTGAAGAAGCGTGTGGCCTCTTTAGACGAGCTGCTGACTGAGTTAAAAACTCAGAATTTAATATCTGATTCAGCGTCAACAATTTTAGGGGTAAGTTTAACAAATTTTTACAATATCCAGTTTTGTATCTCTCTTACAATTATTTTATCCATCATTTCCCAGAGAAATTGTGCTTTTAACTATAGTTTTGGTTTTTAACTATAACTTAATTTAGCGGTAATTCATAAATGATGTTGCACATTTTCATAAAATTTTTTATCCTCCTTCCCTTGCCAAATGTCAGGCTATTACATAAACATATACTTTCACTTCTGATTTAAAGCTGGGAAATGCTGATCTAAATCATTTAGTAAGAATCAGTAGAATTTTTATTAATCCCAGGAAAGTTGTTTTAGCCCCAATAGAAAGAAATACCCTCAATTTTTGTAATTTCAAAATTTAATCAGCTGATTTTAAATGCTGTTTTTTAACCAAAATGTGTGTGATGTCACACTTTTTATTACTCTTCTTCCCCCTTGTGACAATTGCACAAACCCCCTCCCCCATCAGAGCGTGACATCATTTTTGGATGGCCCCTTATCATGCACCCTAAGATATAATGAATACTTGCTGAGAATTTTCAAAATGTAATAATCAGAAATATATGTCTAATCAAGTAATTCTTTGATTAAGGAAATGACATGCAGGATGCAATGTCACAGGTTGTATTTCCATTAGTGTCATGAAAATATTGCATCTGTAGGTTTTTTTAAATATTTTTGAGGTGACCATTACATAAAAATGTTATAAGTTATTGCTAAAACTCATCTATGTTTTATTATATTATATTTAAAATTTTTATGTTTAATATTATATTAAAATCTTAATTATTTTGCTCCCTTCCTCTAGTTGTCTGGAGCTGCAGGGGACTTCATAGAAAGACTTGAATGTAGTAATTCAAGAGCTGAATATTCAGAAGACCTCCGAACATTTGCCATGACTTTAAATTTTTATTCGGCAAAAGCATATAATTATGTCAGACAAATGTTCAACGACAGTCTTTCCCCATCCTTCTACTTTAAGAAGGTGGTATGGTAAAGTTAGTGGTTCTCCTGGATTTACGAAGGAAGCCCTACAATCATTGAAACTTAAAGCAGAAGAAGCTTTAAAGATAAACAAAACCATTTATGGAGCTCTTATTGTCGATGAAATGGCAATACGACAACATATTGAATGGGATAGAACTCGTTTTACTGGATATGTTGACTTAGGTACTGACATAGATGATGATGAGCTGCCTCATGCAAAAGAGGCTTTAGTTTTCATGGTGAATGCCATTAATGGAAGCTGGAAGGTTCCAGTTTCGTATTTTTTGATAAATGGGATAAATGCTCTAGAAAGAGCCAATCTTATTAATGAGGCCCTTCATTATCTTCAAGAGACTGGCATTAGAATTATAAGTTTGACATTTGATGGTTGCAGTAGCAATATTGCAACTGCAAATGCATTAGGTGCAAATTTACAAAGCAATAATTTAATCAATTATTTTCCACACCCTGCCACCGGAGACAATGTGTATGTCATAATGGATCCTTGCCATATGTTGAAGCTTGTTAGAAATTGCTTGGCATCAAAAGGATCCATTGTTGATGGTGACAGTGGCTTCATTTTGTGGGAGCATATAATCAATTTAGAAAAATTTCAAAAGGAGCAAGGCCTTCATGCTGCAACAAAGTTACGGGCACGGCACATAGAATGGTATCGTGAAAAAATGAAGGTTAAACTTGCAGCCCAGGTTCTCAGTAATAGTGTTGCTGATGCTCTTTTATATTTAGAAAACGATTTAAAACACCCCACATTCATTGGCTGTGCTCCAACCATAAAATTTTTAAAAATATTCAATAGCCTTTTTGACATCTTAAACAGCAAAAACCTATTAAGTAAAGATTTTAAATCTCCAATTAAGCCCCAAAATAAAGATACTATATTAAATTTCTTAAATACAGCACAAGAATACATAAAAAACTTAAGAACAAGTAAAATTGGAGAATACATATTGCATAGCAACAGGAAAACAGGATTTTTAGGATTTTTAGTTTGCATCAATAGTATTAAATCGTTATATATTGAGCTGTGTGAAATTTCACCTCACCCATTAAACTTTTTCCTGACATACAAATTATCACAGGACCACCTTGAGTTATTTTTCAGTGCCATACGCACAAAAGGTGGTCACAACAACAACCCTACTGCAAAACAATTTAAAGCAGCATATGTTCGCTTACTGATGCACCATCACATAATGACATCAGGTAGTGCAAATTGCATCGTTTTAGACGATACAAATATTTTAAATGTGAGCAGTTCCACTAATATGTACTTGAAGTCAATCAATTTCAACTCCACAGATACCTTTAAAGGTGATTTTAATTTTTCTGAGAATTGTGTTACTGAAGATCATTCTTTTGCATTAACAAGCTGTAAACAATTCTCAGACTTTGTTAGTGATGTTGTTGCACACATTGCTGGTAGTGTTGTTAAAAAATTGAAAAATGCATTAAAATGTGATACTTGTATATATTCTCTGTCTGATGTTGGTTTAACAGTTGATTATACACAAAGTAAATTATTAGGTAGAAAAAATAGGGGAGGATTAATAGTTCCATCTGGTAGTGTTGTGAAGATATGTAGAGCAGCTGCGAAATCTTTTCGAACCACCCAAGCTTCTGGAAAACTTAAACAAAAAAACATTATGGCTTCATTAATTTCAGATAGTGTTAAATGTATAATAGAAAACTCTCCAAATATATTTTTAGGCATGCATGAACATATTTTAAATCATGAGCCTTTAGATAACCATAGAAGTTCTTTGATAAAAGCCATTCTGTTTGAATACCTGAAAATTCGACTGTACTATGCAGGTAAAGTTGAAACAGAAAAACTTCAGAACAAAAACGTACGTAGTGTTAACACAAAAATTACACTTTTTAAGGGACAATAATATTTTAAGTTTTATTCAAGTCCTGTATTTTTAAAAATAAAAGCATGTATTTTTAATTTGTAGTTTGTATTTTATTTACATTGTTTTATGTATTCATTTTTTAAAAGTAAATATCACATTCTTTATATATCTATAAAGATTTCAACGGTTCGACAAGCTAATTTTTTAAAAATATATACCATCTCCAAAAATAATAATAATAAATAAAAAAAGTTTGATAAGTCAAATTTTTCATATCAGAGCCATATATAGGGTGCAACAAACAACGGTGCAAATAATTTAAAGCGATTATTAAAAATATAGGTAAAATATTCAGGAAAAAAGAGGTTATTATTGTATTTCATATTATATTGCATTATTGTATTTCATAAAGTTATTCATGTAGTATATAACAATAACTAGTTTCTATATTTTGGCCAAATTGTGTGTTTTTGTTTTAAAAAGCTCATTACTTATTCACATATCAAAAATAAGAAATTTGGAATATACTTGACTACCATTTTGAATAGGTGATTTTTAGTACTTGTTCTTGATATACTTTAGAATAAATAATTTTAATAAATAAAATAAAGCATTAATCCACTAGGACATGCTTTTCAATCGAAAAGCTTTATTTCTTCATCAGATGCAAGTTGGATCCTTTGCAGCTGGTGAAGAGCGAATACTTTTTATTCAAAACGTGCGTTCTGCTCACGTTTAAAAGATTAGTGTTCATGATAAGTAGTATATTTTTGTTTTACTTAATTTTTGAGTGTTTATTTGTAATTAAGCCACTTACTTTATAGTAAATACTATATTTAAATGCACATTTTCATAATGTGTTTATTTAATTGGGATACAGGAATAAAATAGAATATGTATTGTCATGTTTGAATTTATAATTCAGAAAGAAAATTTTATTTTGAAAATGTACATTTTACAGCTGATCTGCAAAATATGAAATCTTACTAAATTTAATGTACAGTTAAGGCAGTAGCTTCCAAGTTTGCATGAAATTATTTTCTGGACATTGCTGAATTTATAAGCACTTTAATATGCAAGTAACTGAATAAAATGGGCATAATCAATTACTTAATAAAGATCTTTTTAAAAATAAAAAAATCTTTACTATCCTACATTTCCATAATGCAAGTACTATTGCTAACACCGAGAGGTCAAAAGTAAATGAAATTCTTCCAAAAACTATTTCTGACTTTAAATTAATTAAAATTATGTTTACTTAAATATATGAAAGTAAAATATTTTTCTTTAATATTTTACTTTCATATATTTAAGCAAACATAATTTTAATTAATTAATTCAGTATAATTTATCTTTTTGTATCATAAACTATATTAAGTTTGGACAGTAATAGTTTATAGTTCCAGCTGAAAGTCAACAGTCTGTAAGTATATATTTCATCAATGGCATAAATACATGTAATACAATGTGATTTTCTTTGTCTCTTTAGGATGCAATGCATTAAAATTAAACGAGATTTTTTTACCTTCTCAAATATTATAACAGTAGTGCAATTAATTTTTTAACGTTATTCAAATTAAAGTTTCCATCTCATTTTTTATTATTTATTTTACATTTTCTTCCTAAAATTATTTAACCTAAACATCTTAAACAATGGTGCAAATAATTTAAAGCGATTATTAAAAATATAGATAAAATATTCAGGAAAAAAGGGGTTAAGTTATATCTAAATATAATTGTAAAAAATCGAACAACCTAATTCGAGGTCGTTGTCTGCTGACTGCTAGGAGACGGAAATAAAAAGCACTACTTGCCATATCAAAAGCGGGCCAAACTGGCGATGAACAGTCTAAGCTATCACTCCCCAAGAGCGCCAAGAGCATTAGTCACGTGGTATATGTTGGAGACATCCTAGCAGACGAATTCTCTGTGGGTGAGCCGTCTACCTGTTATAAGAAGTCGTTGGTTAATACAGATGGAATGCTGGTAGCTGGATCACGGTTTGTACCTAGGCAAACGAGATGGCGGCCTGCTTGTTTTTCCTGGGTTTCACCTCGTACAGCTTCAGTGCTAACCAGTTTTCCTTAGAAAGTGGTCCAAGTAAGCCACCCTTCCTTAAGAAGATAGCCCTCGATAACTTTGCCATATTCAAATAACCTAATCTAACTTTTATTAATTTTTCTTATACTGTGAAGACCTTGAACTAGTCTACACTATAAAGAAAACTATAAAAAGCTATAAAAAATATTTAAATAATTATATGGCGCCGTTAAAATTTTGATGCAGTGGACGGATATTAGAAAATCTCTACATATAATAAAAGAAAGTGTGTGTCTTTCGTTCGCGCTGCGCGTAAGCTAATAGACGCACGGCTACGAAATTTGGTACATAGGCGCATCTAAACCAGAGCCAGTGCACCTCGAAGCGATTTTTTCGAAATTCGAATTCGAATTTTTTTAATTTTATGTTTTGCGACGAAGTTGCGTCATTTTGAGACATAATGGGCTATAGGAAAGCGAGATTTGACTCTACACACTCCATTTTCACATCGTCATGAAACGTAGGCACTTAGCGATTTTACCAACTTAAATTTCGTGTTTCAATAAATCGATTCAATACGAATTTAATTTAACAAAGAGAGCTTAACATCATTTCAATGGGATATTTTCTAAAAAAGTTTATTTTTAAAAATGTACAGTTTTTTTTTCTTTGATTTTTGGACATGTTAAACTTTCATCCTTGCGACTGCTTTTACAAAAACAATTTTGGAAAAATGATAATATTTTGCATTTTTAAAACATTTTTTAAATGAAGCTTCCGAGTGCACTTCTCACATCTCACATCTTTAAAAATGTGATTTTGGCAACAATTTTCCTGTCTTATTGTTGTTGATAGATTTTTGATGAAATCGCATCATTTTGAATAGTTTCATTCTTTCAGAAATATGGGTTTGGCAACAAATTTTCATCGTATTTCTTATGTCACTGTTTTTAAGAGATTGGCATATTTTATTGTCATTTTATATATATATATATATAATACACATTTATTGATTTTTTTTTTTTTATAAAGTTGTTATGTAGAGTAAAATCCTGCGCGGAATTTTATGTTTTTTGAGTTGCTTTCATGTTATTTTTTGCTTATTTCACTGTTTGTAAGATATTGAAATGTTTTGCATGATTTGTTTTTCTTCAACGGAGAGTTGGTTAATATTTTTATTAGGATAATTAATATTTGCATTAAGGAATATAGCTTATTTCATGTAATTTTTTCTCTTGAAAATATAAGATAAAATATCATTAACTATACTTTGCTTTTCAGAATATTTTGCTTTTTGTATTCTTTTTTGTTATTTATTGCTCGTTTCACTGTTTTTAAGATATTGAAAAGTTTTGAGTGATTTTTTTAGGAAACAAAGTTCTTAACGTCTTTTATACCATTTGAGTTCTTAAGATTTTTCAAAGGGAAGTTGGTTAATTTTTTTATTAGGATAATTAATATTTGTATTACAGGATATTGCTTATTTCATTGTAATTTTGTTATACGTAATAACTTTTTTTTATGAAGTTGTTCTGTAGAGTAAAATTCTACGCAGTTTTAAATTTAACGTTTGGTGTTTCCTTCAGCCATTTTTCCAGTACATTTAAAAGCCAGACAAAGGCTGGCAGCGAAACTGCTAGTAAAGTGAATAAACTAGAGGTGAGGAGCTAGACTAGACGTAAGAGGTCTGCTTAACAGCCGTTTGTATTCAAAATGCAGTTGAAGAATAATTTTTCCAACCTGAAATTTATAATGATTTTAGAGGTAAACTTTATAAAATCCGAAATTTACTGAAGTTATCGTGGGTTTCTTAGAATTTAACTATTCTTTCTTTTCAAATAAATTTTAAAATGCGTCACATGATGTGATGTGTTTGTGATTACGGCAAAGACTCGAAGGCTATCTGCCTAAGGGAAGGGATGCCTTCGTGCAGGATTTCTAAGGGAAACTGTCTCGTATACACGTTACATATGGGGAAAACCACGAAAACGATCACGCAGCCAGCCCATTCGCGGAATTCGAACCTCGGACCGAACTTACCAGTGTTCAGCGACCTTACCGCTCGACCGCTGCTGGGCCAAAATGCATGACGTAAACAGAGAAAATTTCATTTGGAAACTAGACTGGAATCAAATTGTCAGACTCAGTAAATCTAAATTCACTTAAAACCTGGGTTCAGAAATGTTAGATTAAAAAAGTCTACAGGAGCTCTTATACAGTTTTGGAGTAATAAAATTAATACATCTGTTTTATTAACCTACTAGAAAGCCCGACGGTCATACGAAATGACCGCTGTTCTAGACATTATAAATTATAATTAAAATGATTTGTGCAAAGGTGTCTGCTGATTCAAACTGAATTAAACAGGGCAGGCGGCTAGGACGCCCCTTTGCTTACTGCTTCACGGGGTTTCCCCCTTCTACTTGCTTAAAGTAAAGTGCAATGAAAGCTGGCGGTACATTTTTTAAGAGCCCACCGCTAGCTCAATCAATAAAGGTGATTTAAATAATAGAAGGTTGATTCACATGTCAAATATCTCTTTGTACACAACATTTCTTGTGTAGATCTTTCCATCATTTTTAAGCTCGCCTTGCAGAGGACCATCCATTATTTTTAATATTACGTCTGTTCTTTCACGAACTCTTGAACAGGCAACATAAAGTTGACCGTGTCCAAATTCAAGCTCAGGTAAAAAAATGCCAACACGCTCAAGCGTTTGGCCCTGAGACTTATGGATGGTCATAGCAAAGGCAAGTTTTACAGAAAAATTGTCTATGTCTCAATTGAAACGGCAACCCTGTGCCGTGGCAACTTCACCCCATTGGCTAGTACAGTTACGCAAACAACCAATAAACTATCGGCGACAAACTGACACTTAAGCCGCATATATATATATATATATATATATATATATATATATATATGGGGTGAAGTAACATCATCTCCTCTGAAACGGCTGGCTTGCGGGCTTAACAAACCACAACGTTAGGTTCCGCAGGTCCGTGGCACGTCATTTTGACCATTCGCGTCTTCTTGGGAATTTATTTAGCCGAGATATTAATTAAAAACTAATTTTTCCCTACATTTTCCACTTTCTTTCTTGGATTTTCTCTGTTACAGGGATTTGACTATGTGCCAAATTCTTTTTTCTCGAATATCTATGAAACGGCACCGAGTTGAAATTCGACACGCGTATTCTCGGATTCCAAAAAATTCTCCGAATCCATCGATACCGTTCTCATCTTCGTACGACTTTAATCGGCCGAGATATTAATTAAAAACTGCGGAAACGTTAATATCTGTGCTCATTTTTCCGAGTGGCAACAATAAACCATCGGCAATAAACCACTTAAGCCGCTTAATATATATAAAAAAGTTTCCGTTTATGCGTTAAATTAAGTGAATGGCATTTCATTTGATTAAGCAGTAAGAAAAAAATCACAGAAATTCATAACAACTGAACGTCGAATTTATAGAAATAAAATTTTAGAATTTTACAAGAAAAAATTATAAAAGTCGAATATTCGAAACATATTATTTTAATAAAAATCAGTAGAATTACCTTTGAAGCAATTCCGTTTGATGGCGTAAAGGCTGAAGTTTAAATCTTACCCGAAGTCCATGTTTTACAGTTATCTGTAAAGATAAAATAGGAAACGAAAATTAAACTACAAACGAATGTTACAAATTTTCATGGATTATTTTAGCCGTATACTAATACATGTGTTTTCCAGAAATATTTTGCTATGCTAAGTATCAAGAACTTGGAGCATATTATTATAAACTTATTGCAATATAATTCTAAAATGCTTACGAATAGCGCACTTTGTTAAAAATATGCACACTAATCAATAATTTGAGAAATTCTTTGATAAACAACTAAAATTCTGTTACTTTTGAATATGTTTATAACTTTTTTATTCTAATAATTTATTGCTACAACTATTTAATGCATTTATTGATTATTTTCTCTTATTAATAACATAGTTTAGGTTAAAATAACCCGCCAAATACCGATTATTGGAAGAGTTAAACAACAAGAATCAGGGTAATATTTGTAAATTTTGTAGTAGTAGTTTCGATGTTTTAAATACAGAACCAACTTCTCCAGTTGCCTAAGTGCAAATGAACGCGATACAAAACGGTGATAGGATAAGAATGGCTGGTCAGGCTACTGGCGCCATCTATTGATGAAACTAGAAAACTGAAACATAACTCCCTTAAAAGCTTAGGGTAAAGATGGATTAGAATTAGGGTTCGTTAACTAGAACAAAAAGATTTTGTCGAATGTGAAACGCCCATAGAAAATCTGATTCACTAATGGGAGATGATTTTTGAATAATTTTGGCTGCAGAAAAAGGAAAGTGTGAATTTCAGACCAACGATGCTAAGCAACAGAGAACTTCTGAGTTTCTTTCTTTTTCCTAACATATGCCGCATGCTCTTTATGGCGAAACAATGTAAATTAAACCACACTGGCATGAAATCCTGTGTGCTTCCAGATTTTCTTTTCTTTGTAAATTACACTCAGAAAAGTTTATGCTCCGAATTTTGTGAATTTTTAAAATAAATAATCATCTTATGATCGTCTGGTAATGTTAATAATTAACGATCATGTAATCATACAAATGATCGCCTTGTAATGTTATAATAATTTCAAAACCGTTGCCTGAAAATGCTCACAAAATTTTTAAAAAATATCAGATTTTGTTTAATTTTACCTCCTTTATTTCAGAGCTATTCTTCTTCTATTTTACTTTATTTGTACAGAAAAGTAAGTTCATAAATTTGTGTTTAAGAGTTTTTACCGTTTTATCAAAGGGTAGATGTTTATACGAGAATTACACGTGAAAAAACTGCGTAGAATGCAATAAAAACTGCTTTAATAATATTGTAGAGACATTAGGATTTTTGGAAACAGGCAAGATGAAAAATGAGCAATAGCCTTCGCCGGGGAATCGAACCACGGACCTTTGAATAACCGACTCAGTGTGCTGACCACTACACCAAGAAGGCACGCTAGAAGATGAGAAAAATACCTTATAATATTACTAAATCTTAATTGCAAAAACTGTTACTTTTATAATATCATTATTTGTACAACGTATCACATTTAATAATTAAAAACAGTTATGCTTTATTTAATAATTAAAAACGCCAGAGGTTTCAATGTTAAAGTAAAAGTAGAGTCATTAGGTTAATTGGAAGCAGAAAAGATGAAAAATATGCAACCGCCTTCGCCGAGAATCGAACTACGGACCTCAGGAATACCGGCCCAGCGTGCAGAACCACTACACCCCGAAGGACGCTAAGAAAGTGGGAGAAATACCTTATATACTCCCCTTTTTAAAGGGTGACTAGGGTTTCAGGGGACCTTGTCGCCAAATCCTGGGTGCGAAGAATCATCGTCCACAACCCTTTTAGTTCGGGCGCCACTGTAGAGTCATTAGGTTAATTGGAAGCAGAAAAGATGAAAAATATGCAACCGCCTTCGCCAGGAATCGAACGACGGACCTCTGGAATACCGGCCCAGCGTGCTACCGTTACCCACGAAGGCACGCTAGGGAAGTGGGAGAAATACTCTTTCTTGCGGACATGTGGCTCTGACCATTAGGTTAGTCTATCTGTTATAAGGTCCATGGTCATGAAAGGATGATGTCATGGCTCGGTCCAGGCCATTAAAACGAGGCAGCTGAAGAGCACTCCAGTTTCTGCGTTCCAGAGAACCATTAAAGTTTGGCGGAGTCGTTTGAAACGCTGCGTTGATGCAGAAAATTTTGAAAACCATCGAGTCAGTATGTCAAAATTGTGAATAAAATTACTTAAAAATGTTCATTCCTACTGCTTTCCGGGCAAACCCTGTATCTCAGTTGTCTGACAGTAACATTAGCAGAAGCCCACGTAATTCATCGTGGTAACAAGTGCGTGTTTGCGCCTGCCGTTGGCACCAATTTTGGTGAAGAGCATCCCAAGTCTCGGATTCAAGGGTCTCCCACCTCTCTTTCTCTACCACTGACCACTGGAGAGGATTTTCGGCTCCCCGCATACTTGGAGTGCCCTATGGTCCGCACAGCTATACCTTTACAAACATCCATGCCTTCTACGGGATTCGAACTCAAGCTCTTGGGAAATGCATTCAGCGTCAATAACCACTACCCCGTTTGGGCGGCATGAATAAAAAAATTATTTCAATGATTACCGTAAATGAAATAGAGAAAATAATTTGAGTGTAGTTGAATTATTACCTTGAATAATTTTGGCCTGTGGATGGATATTATAAAAAATTTGGGAATAAACTGTGAGATTGAGATCGATTTCAGAAGTAACAGAACATAATCCTTGCAGATACAATTACCAGTGCATGCCAATTATCAAACAGTTGCATATTGTTACGTTTTTCCTTTTCTGACACCAGTTGTTGCGTTAATTTCTTCGTTCACGTTCGTACGGGGCTTGTAGATTTGGAGTGAATAACGACGATACTTAATGAAGTATCGAAACACACTTTATTTAGCCAATGTTAATCAGGACAGCTCTAATAACACGTTTTACAGTCGTCGGAGATATACTATAAACACGTTGGTACAATCAGCGACACAGCCTTCACACTGTCAGGCAATAACGGTGGAGACAGCTTCACTGCAAAGCACACGAGTACAGCTCCCAACTCTGCTAGGTTGTTCTCGGAATCCACGTACTCTCGAGACTCTCCACGCGATGCACCCGACGATACACAAGAGTATAGCTCTCGACTCAGCACTGTCTAAGACAAAACTCGACGATGCACTAAAAGACTCTCTCGATGCACTCGACGACCACCTCGGCGCTAGACTTCGAGACACTCGCTCAATGACTGACTATCGGCTCGCTAGACGAGGCACACACACTCACACTACTACTCTCTCGCACTCTATGCGAGGCACACACACTCACTCGATGAGACACGCAGACTAACTGACTGCGGACCAGCAGGGTTTATATAGCTTTTGGCTTGTGTTCGAGAACATTCTGGGCTAAACCGGTAAGAATTCGTTGCAGAAGGTTCTCCAACCGTCCATGGTATATCGCCAATTTTGTCGCCAAATATAGCCGAATGGACGATTTCTTGCCAAATGTGGCAACCCTGCCCTCCTTTGCCATTTTATGGCAACTCTAAAACTGCTTTGCGGGGAAGCTATCTGTACATTTCATAACCCTATATTTCAGATGTATGGGCGATTACTCAAATAACCAAGTAAAAATAAAAAAGAAATCTTCAGATATTTACATCAGCATTTACTTACATATTATTAATTTTAAGATATACTTAATCACAGTATTATAAGCAATTTATTTATCAATAAATTATTTCGTAGTAACCCTCAGGTGCAGACGTATGCTGACCGCTTCACGCGGCAATCAGAGAAATCTAAATTGATGAAATTTTTCTGTAATCCACTGCAATGATATTATAAGTACTCTGTTTTTCTAGATCCAATTTCCTTGATAAAATAGACTATTTTAGAAATGTAGACTTACTTCAGTATTCTTTGAAAGTCAAACCCGACCGAGTAGTAGGCAAGGTCTTGTGGGGTTTCTGGAGAGATGGCCTAATTGGGTTACAAACGGAATCCGATGGAAGTAAAATACAAACCTAGATTATAGCGATATTGGAAGAGTCAACACTCGAATGCTGTTTCCTGTGCCCCTCAAACTCGAGGAATTCCGGAAAAGATCGAAAAATGCTGAGATGTCCAGAGAATATAAAGTTATCTTGCCGATGAATTGATATTAAGTCCCTTAACGGTATTGATATTAATCTAGCGATGTAATTCATATAAATCTTCCTAAACCTTTTCATCATCGCCGTGTATTATATTTAAAGGACCTAAATAATGAAGAATCTGCATGAATGTTTCTCGCATTGTGGAAAAACAACGGTATCTAGGATTGCATTGAATTATTCATTTATGGCAAAGCACACGAGAGATATCTGCCTAAAGGGAGGGATGCCTTTCATGGAGGAGTTTCTAAGGGAAACTGGCTCGTATACACGTTACACATGGGGGAAAACCACGAAAACGCCCATGCACCCAGCCCGTTCGCGGGATTCGAACCTCGGACCGAACTACCAGTGTTCAGCGTCTTTACCGCTCGGCCGCTAGTGGGCCAACGGTATCTACAGCCATCCAATTTTCAATACAAAAACGTAATGAGTCACTGGAAGACCAAATTTGGAAATTTTTTTATTATCTATTTTATATTTTGTAAAGCATTTATGAGTTTTTGATTGAAAAACTCGATTTCAAAGCGGGAAATGGCAACACCATAAGTGGGAAAAAAAAATCTGACAGGTTTCAGATTTTAAATTACATCTAAAGGGGCGTGTTTTTTACCATTTTGTCTCTTACCCTTCTTTATTAAATATCACGTTCTTCGCACTTAAACCATAAAATTCAGTTCGAGAGCAATATCGCAAAATAGTTTTCAATTGAGCATATCTTTAGATTTTCCGAAACAGAGTCTCGCGCATTGGAGGTAAAAATGTTTTTTCTATACAGCATATCAAAAATTCGTTAAAATTTCACAAAATATGAAATCGACAATAAAACAAATTCCAAATTTCAAATTTGGGTTTCCACATGCCCATATTCGCAGTAGGATTACGTCATTCAAAATTCGATGGCTTTATGTACCGTTGCTTTATGACAATACGAGAAATATACATACATTTATGCAGAAATAATTTTCAATATAATGCAGGACTCTAACATTTGGTGGCAACAGTTAGAAAAGTGAAACGGACATTTATAGTGAACCAATGAAAACAATAGTCCTTCAGGAATAAAGCTCCTTTGGACTAAAAAAAAAACATTTTTGTCCCCAGCGTGCGAGACGGTGCTCTTTTTAAATTCTTTTGCGATATTCCTGTTGAATTGAATTTTATTGTTTACGTGTGCAGAACATGATATTTAATAAATAAATGTAACACAGAACACGTTAAAAAAAAGCCCCCTTTGAGAGTAATATATCTGAAGACTTTCAATTTTAAATTTATTTTATTTTCAAAACTTTCAATTTATTTTTTTAATTTTTTTTAAGTTTTTGAAATTAAGACTCTAATAAGCAGAATTTCACTTGCTTATATTGATATTATGTAAAAAACAAAAAACAAAATGAGAATGACAAGCATTATTCGAAGTAAATAATTATGAATTTTTTATTAAAAAATACTTCATAAATGCAAATAGGTGTCTAAAATGTATAAAACAACTCCCAGTCTTTTCTTTCTCGTGAAAAGTAAAACAATGTTCTATTATTATCGCGACATGTTAGCGGTAGAAAGCAGCTTTTTTAAAATCTTAATGTGCTGTTTTATAAAAGCAGCAGTTTTTTTTTTTTTTTTTTTTTTCCTTTACATTAGTTTTCTTTTTTAATCCTTTGCTTGAATAAGGGACATTCATGAAACAGTTGTTGATTAATTAACTTCGCTTTTTATTTCTTTTAACCATAAATTAGGGAATGTTTCTATTTTTTGTCAGCTGCTTAAGTAATGAAGATAGAAGATAACACTTAATTTAAGTGTCGCAATACATACTAAAATATCTATACGAAAAAAAGGCTCGTGCAACGCTTGAAACAAAAAAAAGTTTATTATTTTTAAACGCATCTTTATGTAAATATCACAGCCAATTAAAAGATTACCCAAAATTGCACAAGACTTTTTTTTTCGTCTTATTATAGTATATGAATACTGGTAGCGGGGGATTTTAAGAGTTTGTATAAAATTCCCTTATTAATTTAACTACGTAGCACGTTCAAAATTTTGATTTAGCTTCAAGTTTATTTTTTTTTTTCTTAGAATAAAGTTACAATAATAAAAGTTTCAAGTGTAAGATATGTACGTTAAATAATTTTGCACTGGGATTTTGTATACAATATAGGTTATACTTGCATTTTAATAAATGCTGATATTTTATTCTGAAACAACCCAAAATAAATTATTTCTATAAATCCCCCGATTTTGCGATAACGTTTAGCTAATCAGTTCACGAAATATATCCACAACGTTCACCAAGAAAAAAAATAGTGTCAAGTGCGTACAGGTTTGTAATATGGATTGATCTCTTGATAATCCGAATTCAAATCTGAACTAAAAACTCTGAGAACTGATGCTCTCTCTCTGATCATACACTCTTAGACAAAAAAAAAA
The DNA here is from genome assembly GCF_044657685.1 of Stegodyphus dumicola. Classification (NCBI taxonomy): domain Eukaryota; kingdom Metazoa; phylum Arthropoda; class Arachnida; order Araneae; family Eresidae; genus Stegodyphus; species Stegodyphus dumicola. The sequence continues at coordinate 7,279,103 of NC_140768.1, forward strand.
AAAAAAAAAAAAAAAAAGACGCATCGAGAAGAAATAAAGCAAATAAGACACAAGTTGATACGCATACAGGTTTCGACGGAAAATGCAAAATTTCACATTTTGGCTGCCATTGAATGAACGTTTGTCGCTACAGCGCATCTGATCAGCGCAACTGGCAGATATTTAAGAGGAGAAATTACGATTCCAGGTCATAAATTCTTCATATTCAACGCAGATTTAGGTAAAAAAATCAATCGATTTCGAGAGCAAACAGGAGCAAAGAAATTTGAGACTGGAAAGCAGCGGTCGTAAGGTCCTAATTATGCCCTACTGCAGTAAAGCGGACGGGAAGGCAGCGCCATCTGTCGACAAAGTTATTAACTAAAATTGAAAAATTATGTTAATTGAAGTTTAAAAACGTTAGGAAGTACTGGACCGCTAGCAAGAATTGTCCTCGAAATCGACTCATTTTTTGTCTAAATCTATGCCAAATATAAGGTTGTTTCTTTACTAGTTTTCAGTTCACTTCTGACTTCGAATCTTATACGCTAAACTAGAAATTCGTTAAACAGTGTATGAAGATGAGAATTTATGATTTTAATATTTTCTAAATTTTTAACTAATTGTTTTATCTTTTCGAAACTTCAAAGGTAAATTCTTTCTAGATGTTAAACCGCAATCTGAAATTTTCAAGCGACATTTTATTTAATTATTTATGTAGTCTAATTATTGTTTTATTTTTCAGATTTTAAAGATCAGATTTCTTATCTAATTCCTTAGCTTTGAATATGCAGAATTTCTTACAATTTTGTAAAAATGTGTTTTAAAATAAAATATGCAAAAGGTGTTGTCATTACATGAATAGAAAGGCAAAAAAATTCTGCAAAATGGATATAACTCGCTTTGCTATTATGCTCATTCTTTGGCAAGAGGAATTGCCTGGTGTCTTTATTTTTGCAGATATTTTTTGCTTTACCCCTTTTGATAAAGGAAATTTATTCAGAGAAACTGGGCTTGATCTAAGGGAGGGTCGAATTCTTCTAAACTTTTTCGCCTCTTTGTTCTTGCATCAGCTTGAAAACATCACGTTTGTGGGGCTCGCGGGAATATTGGCCTTTTCTTTTTCACGCAGCAAACAAGTAACTGCGCAATTGCAGTTCGATGGAAGAGGTGTTCTTTTCGATACTACTCGTATATTCTTCCTACTTTAAGATATCCGCAGAAATTATGTCAACTTCTTGATCCCTTTATTCCAGTCCACCGGAACTCACCTACGTTTGGGATTAGGTGAAGCAGAAGATACACAGTTGGGAAGAACTAAATTAAATCGAGTGACTGGCTAAATAAAAAGTGTGGATGATGTCTAATTTTACGGTCGCATAAAAGAAAATACACTTTTATATTTGAATTCCAACATATTCCGATATTTTATTGGATAAATTAAAATGATATTGAAAATAATAAAATCAAATAATTCTTTTTGATTCCTACTAATATTTAAGCATAATGGAAAATATTACATTATGTTTTCGTTCTAACATTTTATTGGGAAAATTAAACTGATATTGAGTGTGTGTGTGTGTGAATATGGCAAAGCCTCGAGGGCTATCTGCCTAAGAGGAGGGATGCCTTCGTGGAGGACTTTCTAAGGGAAACTGGCTCGTATACACGTTACACATGGGGAAAACCACGAAAACGCCCATGCAGCCAGCCCGTTCGCGGGATTCGAACCTCAGACCGAACTATCAGTGTTCAGCGACTTTTCCGCTCGGCCGCTGGTGGGCTAAACTGATATTGAAAATAATAAAATAAAATAATTATTTTCGATGCAGACTAATATTCGAACATAATGGAAAATATTCCATTATGTTTTGGTTCCAATATATTCCAATATTTTATTGGATAAATTCAAATGATATTGAAAATAATAAATCAAATAATCTCTTTTAATTCCGAATACTATTATATTCGAGTATTAAGTATTCGGAATAGTACATATATATGTTACCGTGAAAGACCGAAATTGGAGAATGTCGACTTTCACCGGAGAATGTCAACATTCACCAAATGCGTCGGTGAAAGATCGAATATTGCACTACATTCTTGTACATTCGGACCCTTACCGGTGTATGTCGACAATTACAGATATGCTCTGGTGTAGGTCGAAAAGAGAGGAGTATATGTACATGCTGTCATTGCAAAAGAAAGTGTTCCACAAATAAATGCAGTTGTAAAAGCAAGGACCTCTTGTGCAATTCAAAGTGTAATAATAGTTTATGTTGTTGCAATAAATAAGATTGGAATCACATAATTTATTAAGTTTTTAACTTCTATTATTTTCCTTTCTCATTTTGAATGTACTGTGTGTTTTAAGTTTTTATATTCTTAAGTTCTTAAGTCTCAAATGCGTTTTTTCGAGACTGAATTACGGAGAAGAAAATATAATATTCTTATATGTTCAACATTCACCATTGGCACATGGTGAATGTCGATATTCACCGGTGTAAGTCGAAATATTTGGAAAATATTTCGGATATACACCAAGCGACTATGTGAATGTTGACATTCACCAGTGAATGTCGACATTCTCCAGATTTCGGTGTTTCACCGTAACATATATATATATATAATTATATATATATGCTATTCCGAATACTATAAAACTTTTTATTATGCCATTCCGTTTTCGTTCATAAAAGCCAAACAGTTAATATGTAAATTACACTATTCTCTAACAGTGGTAAGCGATTAGAGTAGTTTCATGTTTGCGATTGCAGCTGAGGATGCAGAATTCTTAAAATAGAACTCATCATTCGAGACGAAAGGTTAGACAGAAAAAGAATTTTCAAAATTTGCACTGAAAACGACGGTCAGTTCTTAGGCTAAGAGTGTAAAAGGGTTTACAACGCCTTACACTCAAGAGAGTAAGGAAACACTGTATATTTCAGTCGTCCTATCATCGAGATGGCTTCTTACGATACGAGGGGTACGAGATACGAGTTTCGAGGTACGAAATACGAGTTCGAAGTTCGAGATACGAGATACGTACGTCGAGGTACGAGGTCTGTCTGAAACGTTTCCGACCTCAATACGTAGATGACAACTCAAATCAACAGGAGTAGGGGGGGGGCAACTTGTTTATGCAATACTTAATAAATACCAATGAAAATATCAACTATTTTGAGTTCGAATTTTTTGATTGAAAATTGCTTTTGTGAGTTGATGTGACCGTTTTTGCAAAAATAGAAAAAATTCAGTATCATGCTGTTATTAGATAGTTTTTGAAAGGTAATGCGCCTACTCAGATTAAAGAAGAACTGGACACAGCAGGACTCTACACCATCATTTACTGCTGTAAAATTTTGAACATTTAAATTGAAACGTGGGCGTACCAGCTTGGATGACGTTCAGGACGGCCCAAAACTGGCCACTGAAGAAAACATCGCTAAAATCAATGTGCTGAAGACCATCGGATCAAGCTTAGAGAGATAATAGAAGCTATTAGCTTGTCCAAAGAACGTTGTAGTAAGTAATGCACTAAACATATATGTACTGTGCATAAAGTCCAACATTATGTACCTAAACACCTTTAAGTATTCATCACTGCGATATGTACCAAGTCCTAGAGTAATTCTTAGGCGTTCAATCCTCCTTTTATATTATATGTCTTTATGTGCTTATGTTTTTATTTTATGTGTTATGTGCGTGTATATGTGCTGTGTTCAGTGTGTGTTATGTGTTTAATTGGTTGCGTTCGTGTATGTATTTGTTTTCTATTTTGTGTTTTTATGTCTTATTCACTATGTAATGTACTTTGTATGTCACCTCAACCACATGTGTAATCCACCAACTTATGTCAAACAATTGCCCCTGCATGGCCTCGTAAACCTTCCTTAAATCTTATATAAACTCCCGTTGCGGCTTCAGGGAGTTGTTGCCTATTGATAGTGGAGGACGCGGGACATATGCCTGTTTACGTCTGTTAAACACCAGGCGTCCTCGTCCTCCGTCACCTGTCAACCGTCAAAAGAACGTGTTCGCCAGATATTGAACCGAAATTTAGTGCAAGCTGGCACGTTGGGTGCCGCGTTTGCTCACTTTGGACCCAAATGTGTCCGAATGAACATTTGCACCGTTCTGTTGGAGCAATAAATCGAAGTTTTCTCGATTATTAATGACTATAAATAAAACCTAGATTCATCATAACAGCCCAGAAACAAAAACACAGTCAAAACAAAAGGAGAATAGGCTCCAAAAAAAGCAAAAACTGTTCTTCTGCTGGGAAAGCGATGGCAACAATTTTCTGGGACAGTCATCGTTGTGTGTGATTATGGCAAAGCACACAAAGGCTATCTTCCTAAGGGGAGGGATGCCTTCGTGGAGGCCTTTCTAAGGGAAACTGTCTCGTATACACGTTACACATGGGGAAAACCAAGAAAACGCCCATGCAGCCAGCCCGTTCGCGGAATTCGAACCTCGGACCGAACTATCAGTGTTCAGCGATTTTACCGCTCGCCCGCGGGTGGGAGAATAAAAGTTGATGAGAAATAGTATTTGAATGAACTAGGATGACTTAAATGAAAAAGTTCGTGGAAATTCTTGATAGAGAGTCATTCTTGAGTAAAAGTCTTGACTAATAATCTTGAGTTGAGACTTTATTAATATATTTAAGATTAATATATTAAGGAGTTGGAGTTAGAAAATATTCGTAAATTCTTGATTGAGCTTATCAGATCTTAAAGATGTACTTAAGTAAGTCTTGAGTGAGTGGGAGGGACAGTCATGGGATTGTCTCAACAGATTATCTTAAAAGGGAAAACATAACCGAAAAGGAACTTTGTCGGATCCTTTCCGGTCACAGTAGATTCCCGGCATACCTAAACAGATTTAAATTCAAGAAAGTGCAAACTGTTTACTACGCGGAAGGCTGGAAAATATCAGGCACTATGTGGAAGAGTGGGAATTAACAGAAGACCTCAGGAGTAGCAAGAAGGACTTCAAAGACCTTGTTTTTATGTATGGAAATGAAGCAAAAAAAAAAAAAAAAAAAACATAACAAAAGAGATCATGGAAAGAATTAATAAAATCCTGGTCGCAATTGGGATAGAACATCCAATATGGCTACTGCTGGAGACTTCGTTTATTTATGTTGTGTTGTCCCATTACCCTTCTCCTTATGTTATGTTGTCCTACGTTTATTATTATTGTGTTGTCTTATTACTATCCTTCGTTTATTTATGTTGTTTTCCTTTGTAGCCTCCACCTACCTTATAATGTGATATACAATACAAATGAATAATTGTCTAAGACATGAGTTCAGTGCAGACCAGGGTTTCTTAAAACTTTTTTTCAGTCTCCACCCCTTTTTATCACTGAGATTTTTTTTCTCGACCCCCAGAACACCATAATATTTACAAAAATTTTGTGGAACACCATAAATATTGCGCAAATGAGACACACGCGTGAGTAAAACTTTCAATTCTTTCACTTGTACTGTGATATACTGTTGGAGTTTTAGGTCATCAACTTTAATTTCTAATTTTAAGACATAGAACAATGTGAAAAGTTTAAATAAGTAACACGCGCGTCACGACAATTCGTGACACGCGCGTCACGACAGCGTTACGTGCAAAGAACCGAAAATGAACGTTTATATTATAAAATGAATGCGTCGAAACGCTTTCGTGTTTTTCTTTGTCTGTATTGTCTTATCTTTATCTATTTTCAGATACATTGCGTAAAAATATTTGGTAATTGTAAAATTACGATAATAAGTTAAAGAAATATCAGAACTGCTAAAATTTGTGACCCACATTTTAAGAAACCCTGGATTAAAGAATCAAACATCCGAAATTTTAGGGAGATTCTAAGTCTTCGTTTCGTAATTTGAATTTGAAATATTAAAATTATCGCTTCTAGTGCCTCTTTACTGCAGTGGTACCAGTTGTTGATTATCATAATTTAAAAAACAATATAATGTTAGCTGTTGATTCATTACCTCATACCATAATCTTTAATTTGATTTCTATTTTAAATATAGCATTAATACTATTAACAACAATGCTATTTTGCAAAATGTTGTATCTACACCAGATTAAGTAAACAGTTGCATTTGCCGTTCAAGTAAACATAGTTAATAAAATTTATTCGTATTGAAAAAAAAAATATATTGTTTCGTGCTTACGGGTTCGTAATAGATTGAATGCACAAGTCAGATAAAAAGATAATAAAATTTATATTTACCACCAATCCTTAATTTATATGATAAATTACACAAATTATTCAATCTCCCCTCAAGTTAAGAGTTCTCAATCAAGAATCAAACGTTTAAATTAAGCATCTAAATGCAGAAAAATATAGTTTGTTTTGACTTGGTTTATTTAATTATGGCAAAACACTGGAGAGCTATCTGCCTAAGGGAAGGGATGCCTTCATGAAGGTCTTTCTAAGGGGGATTTCCTCGTTTACACATTACACATGGGAATAACGACGACAACGACCATGCAGCCGGGATTCGAACCCCGGACCGAACTTCCAGTGTTCAGCGACTTTACCGCTCGTGGACCTTGTAAAATATGAACATATTAAAATTAAGTTTTTAACGCATGTAAAGGAGTTATTAATGTGTTTCTTTATAACCGATAAATTTAACATTTATAAAAGATTAATTAAGTTTCTGCATCTGGCATCAGTTGAGAGTGCTGTGGTTTCCAGGGCGCTTTAATTTATTTACTTGTGAGTCATAATCTGCTAAGCTATTCTTTAACATTTCGTTCCAAACAAATGTTATACACCATGGTGTGGTGTATTTAATTATGGCAAAGCACACTAAGGCTATCTGCTTAAGGGGAGGAATGCCTTCGTGTAGGACTATGGAAAACTGGCTCGTATACACATTACACATGGGGAAAACCACGAAACAGCCCATGCATCCAGCCCGTTCGCGAGATTCGAACCTCGTTGTTATACACCATGAATTTATGCTGTACGTACATCTATTTTCAAGCAGCAAACACATTGAAAAAAGGGGGAAGTACGCATGGAAGTATAGCAAATAAATGTTCTAGCGGAAGATCTCAAGTAGACCTCTTTTTTCACATAATTTGTTTATTAATATAACGATATTTAAAAAGCTCTAAATTGTTTTCATTCTTGACAGTACTATTTTTCTTTCATAACTTAAACTTATTTTAAAAGTAATACGAGATTCCTTAGATTGTAAATTCGGTATCCGGATATAATCTCGACAGCCGAAATCCCGACAAGCCAGAATCCCGACAGACGGAATCCCGACAAGCCAAAATCCCGACAGGGTCGAAATCCCGACAAATCAAAATCCCGACAGGGTCGAAATCCCGACAAGCCAAAATCCCGACAGGGTCGAAATCCCGACAAGCCAAAATCCCGACAGGGTCGAAATTCCGATTGTCCAATATCCTGACAGGGTCAAAATACCGACACGGGCGAAATCCCAATAAGGCCTAATGACCCCTTAACATACTTCCACAGCTGCAACTAGTATATGCTTTGATGAATAGCAAATCTGGAGAAAATTACAAAAGATTATTCCAAGATTTAATTGATTTCGCTGAAGAAAATAATATTGAACTGAGGCCATCTAGAATCATTAGTGATCTAGAAAAGGAAGCTATAAATGCTCCGCGCACTCAAAATGCTGTCGAGGATTGGCACAGAAGTGTTTATAACATCATAGAAGGATTTCAAAAAGAACAGGAGCATGTGGAATACCAAGTTGAATGCATTCTTCGCGGAGAACAACAACGAAAACGTAGAAAGATAGATGATGACAGAGAAAGGAGAATTATGACTGTTGTGGACGATCGTGATAATCGACCTGTGATGGAATATCTTCGTGCTATCGCTCACAACGTGTCACTGTAAATATGTTGTTTGCATGTGTAAGTGATGTTTTCTTTTTCTTAATAAAAAGAATTTTATAAATCTTCATTTCAAATTTTAACGGTCATTTCAATTTGTTAAAAATTATTTTAAGTATTGACATAATTTTTATGATTTTTTGATTTAAACTTTTAATTAGTAATATGTAATAGTTAGTTAAAAATTGTATTTTATTAAGCTAAATTGAGTGTTTTTATTTAGATATTAACTTGTCGGGATTTTGGACAGTCGGGATTTCGATTCTGTCGGGATTCTGGACACTTGGGATTCTGACCCTATCGGGATTCTGGCTTGTCGGGATTTTGACCCTGTCGGGATTTCGACCGTGTCGGGACTTTGGGTTGTCGGGATTTCGGCCCTGTCGGGGTTTTGGAAGTCGGGATTCTGACTTGTCGGGATTTCGACTGTCGGGATTATGACCCAGACCCTGTAAATTCGTAGTATTGCGTTCTCTTCCTTCAATGCTTATTTTTAATTAGTGAGCATTCTCAATAGGATATTTCAATAGATTTGATTTAGTTTACAATTCTACTTTAATCATTTCAAAAAAATATTCTCTCTGAAATGCTTTCTCAAGCATTTCTCTTAAAATTTTAATTAAAATTAATTTCATCTGACTTTTATAAAGATATTGATTTCTTTATAAAAGTCAGATGAAATTAGTTTATTTACCAGAGGCGCTCTTGATTTGTGTAGATATTTTCTCAAAAACCTTCGCCTTTACCAACACTGATGAAACCCAGCTTTATATTCTTTTAAAATCCTCAGTAAGGATTCCAGTTGATTCAATTGTCTTTTGAAAATAATGAAGCGATCTGTTCCTTTAAGACTGCAACAATATTTCTACTCTGCATTTTTGCAGGTTTATGTTCGTATTTATTTCATATTAAGAATTTAAATAGAAATTTATCTTTCCAAATAGAAGGAATTTATCTTTCAGAAAGAATTTATCTACGAATATACAGATAAATGTTTTCTTATTGTAAATATATGGGCAAAATATAAATAGTCTAAAAACTAAATCCGTTTCCGAAATATGTTTTTACATTTCAAACAATGTTTGGGTGATACTCTACATTTTCATAATAAATTTGCTGTTTCTCGCCGTTTATTGTTACATATGCAAGCATTTAAGTTTTAAATAAATTTTCAGAGTAATGATGATATTTTTTGGTCTTAGTAATGTTTCGAATAATTAATAGACGTGAAAAGATAAAAAAGAAAGTAAATTACTTCAACCGAAATTTTTCCCCAATGGCGGACTCTTACCTTTTATAGGCGTGGCCATTACTAAAGCCGGAAGCTCTTGGCTATGGATTCACCTAGTAGGTGGTCACAGTCGCCTCCTATGAAGAAACGGACAAATTACATCCTTGCATTCTCCGGGATTCGAACCCGGGCCTTAAGTCCTCAATAACTATTCTTCCTTCTATAGTTAACACTAGCTTGCCCAAGGAAGATTTTTTTTTTTTTTTGACCGCTTTTTAATTTCAATTAGAAAAACAATTATGTATATAATGACAAAATTTCTTAGAATTTTGTGACTTTTTGTACAACGTATAAATCAGTTTATTAATAACTGTAGTTACCTCCCCCTCTTTAATTTTCGGTATATATATGTAATAATAAAGTTCCATAGTCAAAATTACACTTCATTTTCTAACTGTATGTTCTTTTCATTTTTAATGGCGACGTTCCCTTATTTGAAAGTACGTGGAATTAAATCCACAGCCCCGTAGTCAAGTTGTTTTTCCCGCCTTTTCTACACGTACAGTTATAGAATGTTCAGGAAATATTTAAAGCCAATTGGATTGGCTGACGAGGAAGGAAGTACTTCTTGGAAGCTCCGCCTTTCCAGAGGCTATAAAAGGAATCGCTAAAGAATATCGGGGGCTTTTTCTTAAATGTCACGATGCAGTAAACTTCATACAAAATCTTATTAGTAGTTCTTTTTTATTTTCTCCGAATATCTGATTTTGTAACTGCTATTTCTCCTGAGCAATAATAATTGGATCCTGTGTTTTAAACTTATCGTCTGATAATTAGCTACGACTACATTTATGATTCTTCAACAATCTATTTGTTCCTGACAAAAGCTAGTACATCACACACACATTTATATATATATATATATATAGCAATTTCTTATATGGCCAGTTCGGCTCTGTATTGAAATAACAGTCTTCATTTTTTTTTATTACTGTCACATGATAACATACAAGTACATGATAAATTGTCGATTTGGGCGCATACTTGATAAGTTGCAGTTTCTCAATAATCTAAAGTAGTACTTGTTATTGAAATCCCCTTTATGCAGTGATACTTGTTCTAACAAGTTGTCTATTTTATTTCTCTTGCGGTTTAGTTTCACGAAAGAAATGTCGAATAGAAGTGAATTACTGGAAAAGCTAACGAACATAAGTGAAGAGTGCTCGATATAGAATCAGATGCAACAAGTTCTGAACTATCATCTGAAGATGAAGCGGATTATATTCAAAGTGAAACATCTATGAATCTATGAATCTATGAATTTCGTGTACTGCATTAGGGTACTGCATTAGGGAAGATAGCGATGAAGAGCCGATCACCAATGATGAAAATGTTGTTGTTGTTGTATTTAATTATGGCAAAGCACACTAGGTCTATCTGCCTAAGGGAGAGATGCCTTCGTGGAGGACTTTCTAAGGGAAACTGGCTCGTATACACGTCACACATGGGGAAAACCACGAAAACACCCACCAATGATGAAAATGAAAGTGTCATCATTATGCCCAGAAAAAAGTGTAGGGTGCTAAGTAGTTCAGAGACTCTGATGAAGAAACTGAAAACACCTTTCAGGAGACTGAAACGACTGCCGATGGTAGATGGTACTGTGTGGTCAAAATTTCACGAAGGTGGTATTTCTGGAAGTTTACCACCTACTTGTATTTTCATAGGTGAGAAAGGGCAAATTTGTCAAGTAGGACTTTGCCACAACAGCAAAACAAATAATATATGTGAAATATGTCAAAAGTATGTTTGCGGAAGATGTACACATTAAACGATTTCCACTTTCATTTGCAAAATATGTACAAATAATAATGCATAAATTATTTTTCCCAAGTGAAGTAAATTTTTATCGTTAATATTTACTAATAACTTGTTATATAACTGTAAATAATAAAAATATTAAAAATTAATTTTAAACAAATTTCTTTACATATTATTCGTTCACAATGCTGTCATTTTGACTGGCTTTTGCGCAATATAGGTATATACTAAGTTTCAGTCTTTCTAGTGTTAAGTAAGAATGTTTGTGAACATTTTCTAAAATGATTTGAGTCGATTCAACCTTGAATAAAACAAAATGATAACGAATTTTGAAAACAAAATATGTACGAAATATTGCATTGCCTATGCAAAACATATGCATACAGGATTTCAAGAATGAGTCGATCATTCATTCCAAAGTTTGGTCGAATCAAACAGGGAAACAGACCTAAATAAAATTATAGGAAAACAGCTGAAATTATATAAAGCAAACAACTAAAATTTCTGTACGCATTATTCTTTCACAGTGCAGTCATTTTGACTGCTTTTTTTGGGGCAATATAGGTGTATACTAAGTTTCAGTCTTTCTAGTGTTAAGTAAGAATGTTTGTGAACATTTTCTAAAACGGTTTGAGTCGATTCAACCTTAAATAAAACAAAATGATAACGAATTTTGAAAACGAAATATATACGAAATATTACATTGCCTATGCAAAAACATATGCATACAGGATTTCAAGAATGAGTCGATCATTCATTCCAAAGTTTGGTCGAAACAAACAGGGAAATAGACCTAAATAAAATTAGATGAAAACAGCTGAAATTATATAAAGCAAACAACTACATTTTATCCTCATTGAAGTTAATTCAGGCCATTGTTCACGACAACGATGTATATATATATTAGGAACAATGGCATTTGATGTACAGTTACACTTTGTGACAGAAGTTTGCTGGAGTTTTCCACTGGCAGATGTCAATGTTTGACACTTTATGAGAATGTACAAATGAACATCTGCCTAAAACTGGGTTCTGTTCCAGGAGTGATTTGGCATTCTACAATTGGCCACAGAGACTACCTCCCATTTACTCCTTGCGTTATTTTCTGCACAGACACGTCACAGGTACTGACTGAACATAAAAATCTATCAAAATTTCAATACGTAATCAGGAAATTACTGATATTGTTGGCGTGCCTTTAACTGCATCTCTATCAACTCGGTACAGAAAATTTCCAGCCTCTGTGACGTAAGTTAAACTACGATAGTTTTTATGTTCATTAGCTCTTTGTATACTTAATATTAACATTCCGCATATGAATTTGTTCACTTAATATCAAGCCACTGTTATGTATAGTAGGCCCAGCAGCGGCCGAGCGGTAAAGTCACTAAACACTGGTAGTTCGGTCCGAGGTTCGAATCCCGCGAAAGGGTTGGCTGCATGGGCGTTTTCGTGGTTTTCCACATGCATAACGTGCCAATACGAGCCAGTTTCCCTTAGAATATCCTCCACGAAGGTGTCCCTCCCTTTCGTGTACTGCATTAGGGCGGAACACGTAAATAATATTAAGCAATGACGTATCATGAATAGTGTCTCGATATCTAGTACACAAATTAGATTCATTTTTACTAGCCTGAATTCAATTCCCTTATTTCTCATTATTTTCGTAATTATTTGTTTCCAGGTTGCTACTATGTTACTTAAGAAAAAACTGAATTCGCTTCAATTACATTTTAAACGCCAAACCCCCTAAAAATTTCGAAATTCTATTTAATATACTAAGTTCCTAGGAAAAGTTGAAAGTTTTGGAAACTGGTCTCGTTCAAATCTTTTCTTTAATTCTTTTTGTTTTACTCATATCCTCAAAAAAATTTGCTTGTATAGAGATTCCTATCTTTTGTAATTCTAATTACTTAATTCGTACAGTCATGCATGTATGTTTACGTGCTGATTTGACATAGAAACGATTGAATCTATTACCCTGAACTTTTGTCCTTATGAAAAAATAGAACAGATTAAGCAGACTGACAAGCTATCGAATCTTCCAGATATCGACCCTTTCCTGAAAAGTTGAGCTGATAACACTATTAAAAGATCACTTAACTTTAATAGCAGAGCATTCTCTTAGCAGTTAGGGCAGTCAGTGAAAAATATTTTTAAAAATCTGGAAGGGTTCACATTTTAACAAATCGCACAAAAGAGCTCTATTAAAGACGAATATGGTTTATCAGATAGAGACAGCCCAGGGGGAATGGCGAAACGTTTTACAGAATAAGACATTCAGATTTACATAGGGACGTTATATTTTCAGTATATTTAAAAAAGTAAAAACTGTATAGCATAATTCTGTAAAAATATTACATCAAATTCTATAAAAACATTTAAGGGTTTTAATTAGATATACCATAGGTATATTTACTTAAATCAATCGGATAAAAAGTAATAAAACTGTATAGCATAATTCTATAAAATATTACATCAAATTCTATAAAAACATTTAAGGGTTTTAATTAGATATACCATAGGTATATTTACTTAAATCAATCGGATAAAAAGTAATAAAACTGTATAGCATAATTCTATAAAATATTACATCTAATTCTATAAAAACATTTAAGTTTCTAATTCTATAAAAACATTTAAGGGTTTTAATTAGATATACCATAGGTATATTTACTTAAATTAATCGGATAAAAAGTAATATTCTTAAGACCTGCATTTATTGCTTTTAATTTAGCTTAGTAATTAGCTTAGTTGTTTAATCAATAACATTTAGCTTAGTTTTTTAATCAATAACATCAGAGAGATTAAGTTTGAAAGATAAATATCTTACATTTTGCGGAATGGAAACAGACTCGAAGGAAAAGTGAAACAACAAACAAACTACCTGTTACCATATTCTAAAGATTAGCCCATTTGATAACAGATAACTGTTCAATAAATTACTTTATGAACGAATTTTCGAAGGAAAACAAAACTTTTATGAACGACTTCCTGAGATAAATTCTCTTGTAATTACGCTTATAAGTGCTGAAAACCATTCACTGAAATTCAAAAACGGATCGAACTATCATTGTGCACTTGGCTATTGACGAGTGCATAAACATATTGTAAAATAAAAGAAGAATATTTAAATCTATTACATATTCAACCTGTATCGTGCTTTAAAAAGTAAATAAATAAGTGCATGCGCAAGGAACATGGGGAAAATAAGTTTTAAATAGCAATGAGATTCCATAGTTAACAAATGTAATTAAATTTTAATTAACTTTTCAATTGTTTTATTAATTAACTTTTAATTTCTTATTTAAATTGTTTGATTTAATTTTTGGTTGATCTTTACATTATGGTAACTTGGCGTTTTTTTGGCGAAAATTTGGCGACCAACTCTTCTACAGCAACCCTCTATTTTTTTTTTCCCGCCGCCATTTTGTCTTCACGAAGTAAAGACATGTTTCTTTTCTTTTTATCTACTGAACACTTCTTCCAACAATCTACTAGCCGAATTACACTTATGCTAGAAATTTTATCTAACAAAACTGCTTAATCATGACAAATATTCCCTGCAAAATTGGGAAAAAGTGCACAATACCATACTCCTTACGCGTTTTTCAAAATAACACATACACATAAACCATGTACACGCCGACTTATTTTTACTTAAAAAAACATCCCAGAATTGCACAAAAATGGCATTGTGCACACTCTTCACTATATCCATGTACACTGCTTTTTTCTCATAAATTAGAAAAATTTCACGAAAATACATGACAATTTTCTCAATCTTTAATCCCGGTAAAAAGAACATATATGAAATTACCTGATCGCGAAAAAGTATTTACCCTTTCCAAATATGAACATTTCCACATATAAAATAAATAAAATATCCAAAAACTTTTACCTCTAAATCATCTATTACATTATACACGTCACCAACGAATTCATACCGCAAGCATTACAAATACTTAGTATCAAATATTTAAATTATTTCCATGCACGTTTACTTCAACTTAAACGTATACCAAATTCCTACAAACATAAAATTCACAAAATAACTATCATTTAATTAAAATATCACTAAACCATGTACACGTCGACTTATTTTTACTTAAAAAAACATCCCAGAATTGCACAAAAATGGCATTGCGCACACTCTTCACTACATCCATGTACACTGCTTTTTTCTCATAAATTAGAAAAATTTCACGAAAATACATGACAATTTTCTCAATCTTTAAACCGGTAAAAAGAACATATATGAAATTACCTGATAACGTATACCAAATTCCTACAAACATAAAATTCACAAAATAACTATCATTTAATTAAAATATAATTAAATTCAAAAACACTACTTGAAATATAAATGAGCACATACATTAAATTAATAAAAATTACCTTACAATCCTAATTACTTTAAACTAAATCATTGCTAATAACAATTTTCCCAATAATACCAAATTCCTTTACTTCCACCTTACATTTAGAACAATGCATAAAAATAATATCCTCAAATAATTAAAAATACTAACTTACCTAATCTTCTTCAGAATCTTGATTACGTGTCCGATAAACTTTTCTTTAGTTACGGCCATGGGATCCAAAAATTCACGAACACTGTTTCACACAACACAGAATAAACCAAATACAAAATTTCCAAGATTTTTTCCCGATTTCCCCCTTTTTCCGATTCAAGAACCGTAATTCGTCCATTAATATCACATGACATATCCCATGATCTCTCATTTCCCTCACACAAAATAATGCGTAATCGGAACTGAGTACTGCTCACATTATTACCAAAGTCCCAGGTAGTAACCTTTATCGCCTCCAAAATGTCGCCAAACTACCAGTTACCATATTGTAAAGATCAACCTAATTTTTAATAACTTTAATTAACTTTTAAATTAATAATAAAATTTTAATTTACTTTTTCCATAGTAAAAATGTGCAGAATCAATATAAACCAAAAATGAAATAAAACGTATTTACATCTTTCGCCACACTGTCATCAGAGAGCTGGTGTAACGAAAAAAATAAAAGGATCAGCTGTTTTCTGAATTCACAATGACAAAAATTAACAATTCAAAAGTTAAAACTTCAATAAACTACAAAATAGTCTGTGTCCTTATCAGTACAACACAGTACAGGCTAAGAATAGGAAATACAAAAGCGCCTAGTTTTCAAACATTCCCCCCCCCCCAAAAAAAAGCACATAATTGTAAAAAATAGCATAAAACTATTCATTTAATTAAAATAAAAACAGGTCAAGTAGACACAGTCTGAAAAAGCAATTAATTTAACAACACGTTAAACAGATCAAGAGTCAATTCTCAAAGCTGTAATAATAACGTAATGTAAAACTGTAACTAGCAACTAGTGTTTCTAATATTAAAATATTCTAAAATTTAATAAATTAAATACTTCATAATATAAATTAATTTCGAAAAAACACAAGTAAGATGTACAGTAAAAATAAATCATTGCAATCTGAAGAACCTAGGTTGAGTTAATCCTAACATAGGCTTTGACGTTCACTCAAAATCAAATGGAAATTTTTATATAAAGTAAAAAAAAAAAAAAAAAAACTTTCTAAAATTGTATTTTAATGCGGTAAAGCCCAAAAAAGTAATAAGTTGTAAATGGAATATAAAACCATTGAATTACCTTGATTTTTGCTGCCATAAAGCTGTAATCACAGAATTTCAAATGCCTGCCGCCAAGTCATTGAACTTTTCCTATGCTGACGTAGCAGTACTTCGAACGAAAGTAGTTGTAGTGCTTCGTGTCAGAATCTATATAAAGACCATTTGCCCACCAGCGGCCGAGCGGTAAAGACGCTGAACACTGGTAGTTCGGTCCGAGTTTCGAATCCCGCGAACGGGCTGGCTGCATGGGGTTTTCGCGTTTTTCCCCATGTTTAACGTGTATACGAGCCAGTTTCCCTTAGAACGTCCTCCACGAAGGCACCCCTTCCCTTAGGAAGATAGCCCTCGAGGCTTTGCCGTAATTAAATAACCTAACCTATATAAACCATTTAAAAATAGTGCATGCTATGTAAATAAATACATAACAACAATAGATTCTTTAAGAAAATTAGAGTACAGCAAGGTGTTCGAAATGTTATACGCAAAAGTTTTCAAAATTCTAGGGAGGAATCAAGCTGTAAAAATGCAGTCGAGGACTTCAG
Organism: Stegodyphus dumicola; assembly: GCF_044657685.1. Lineage (NCBI taxonomy): Eukaryota > Metazoa > Arthropoda > Arachnida > Araneae > Eresidae > Stegodyphus > Stegodyphus dumicola. The sequence continues at coordinate 7,296,222 of NC_140768.1, forward strand.
CCCAACGTGACAACTTATTGTTACGTTATTTTTTCCTTTAGTACGTTTGTTACTGGGTTCGTGTAGATTTGGAGTGAATAAAGGCAACAGCACTTGATGAAGTAGCAAAACACACTTTATTGGCTAGTGTTCTCAGGACAGCTCCAAAATCACGTTTACACAGTCGTCGAAGGTCTATAAACACGTTGGCACGATCAGCGACACAGCTTTCAGGTTATCAGGCTATAACGGTGGCAAAAGCTTCACTGTAAAGCACCAGAGTACAGCTCCCCGACTCTGCTCGGTCGTTCTCGGAACTCCACGTACTGCCGAGACTCTCCACGCTACAACTCGCGATGAACTCGACGACACACAGAGCACAACTCCCGACTCTTCCGTTCAGTCGTTCCCGGAGCTCAACACACTCTCACCACAATGCACTAACCGCGATGCACTAAGAGACTCTTTCGATGCACTCGACGACTTACTCGGCACACGCTGACCGACTGTGAACTCGATGGACTCCGCACGGACTAACTAACTGACTCGATACTGACTGACTCTCCGTGTGCCAACAGAGTTTATATAGCTTTTGGCTGGTATTCGAGAACAATCCGGGCTAAACCAGTAAGAAATCGTTCTAGAAGGTTCTCCATCCATCTATGGCATATTGCCAATTTTGTCGCCAAATGGCCGATTTCTTGCAAAATGTGGCAATTCCTTTGCTTTGCCATTTTATGGCAACCCTAAACCTGCTAATCTTACTTTACCTGTACATTTCGTAACATTAAACCGGACTAAAAGGCTAGAAAATATAATAAGCTGGAATTTGTCACAGAATGTAGAATTCAGGCAACAGGGTAGCTTTGAGATTTAGAAGCTGAACTAAACCCATTTTACTAATTCAGAAGTCAAACAACGAAAAATCAGCGTTATGTTTTCAAATTTTCACAGGACTAGCTTCGATAGTTTTGCCGAACCAACATCCTCAGCTGCAAAAACGCAAATGAATGAGATAGGATATAAGAGATCCTATAAATACCCTATGATTTCATATCATGATTTCATATCCGAAATGGGGTCCTTGAGTACGGAACTCGGAATTTTATTGATGGGAGAATAAACGAAAGTTAAATTTCTGCAAAATATGTGCAACTTTATAGCTAATTGATGGAAAGAAGGGAATGACAACAGCATTTTTATAATCTCCTAAAACAAGAGTGTGCCTTTTAGTGTGTTGAGATTTATAGGATTCTTTGCCAGTGTGGTTTAATTTACATTGGCCAAACTAAGAGAGCCTTACACTCTCGCGTCAAGGAACATGAGGCATATGTTAGAAAAAAGGAAACACAGAAGTCTTCTGTTCCCCAACACTGTTGGTGCGAAAATCACACTTTCAATTTTTCTGCTGCCAAAATTATTCAAAAAACATCTTCCATTGGAGAACTGGATTTTCTAGAGGCATTTCACATTCAAAAAATCTTTCTGTTCTAGTTAACGATCCTAATTCCAATCCATCTTTGCCTTCGGCCTTTAAAGAAATTGTGTTTTAGTTCTGGTTTCATCAACAGATGGCGCCACTAGCTTATTTTCTGTTCAGGCTTCCTTATCTTATCTGATCATTATATCCTATCTCGTTCATTTGCGTTTTTGCAGCTGAGAATGATGGTTCGGTAAAACCATCGAAACTAGTCCTGTGAAAATTTGAAAACATAACGCTGATTTTTCGTTGTTTGACTTCTGAATTAGTATTTGTTCGGCGCGTTATTGTGCCTTAATTAAACCCATTTTGTTAATATAAAGAATGTCTAACTCAACTGCGTTAAAACATCTAGTGTACATTCCCTTAGCGGTTTACCTGTACCCTGTCAAGAATGCGAAGTCTTTCGCAAGGTTTGTAAGATTCGAGATGTTGAATCGCTCATCCCTTTGACTGCGTAAATTTTTATTTGCAGCCATACTGACCATTTCGAGTTGGAATCCGGAGATTATTTGAAACTATCATTGGTTTCATTTAGTAGTAAACACATCGAGCTTTCGTGCTTCTTAAAGCATACAGAAATAACAATGTTTTCGTATTTCCTCTTCCTTTTAGGTTTTCCATGATGATGATATTCTATGTGACAATGGCAGCAATTATGACAATCTCAGTATCAGCGGATCAATGGGGTCCAGAAACGATCTATTTCGAAGTAATTGTAATAAATGTTATATCTGAACTTTTTTAATGTAATATGGAATACATATATACGGTGTTTCAGGCGCAGTCGTTTTAAAACCGATGCATGTCTCAAGTGTGTGGAACTTCCAATTCCGAGCTTATTCAACTATTCTATCATCGTTTAACGAATGAATAACATAACATAAACTGTTCATCACTTCTCGAATTCCAAATAAGGCCAAGGTCACTGCGCGAAAATTTATTTTTAAAAGTGTTATAGGCAATGATGTTTTTTTCACCGAGTATGAAACTGATTTAACGATTGCCAGCAATGAGTTGGTCAAATATCAACAATGAATCACGAAATGTACATGTATCACAAAATGTAATTCTTGAAAACTAGTTATTGTAAAAATACACGAAACTACATACAATGAACTGACAAAAATAAGTTGGTAATGTATCAGCAGATATATCTAAAAGTACGTAGTACGCATAAGTATGCAGATGAAGCTATAATTTTCTTTTGTTTTCAAATTTATTTATTTATGTCTTTGTTTATTATTTTATATTCTTTTCTAATTTTGAATGCTGATTGTAAACAAGTCATGATTGTAGACATGATCTATATACTAGAGTACTTAAATGTAAGTTTTGTAAACCATTTTATAGTTCTTAATTAATTCTGATAGTAAACACTGACGCAAACAGATCATATTTACAAAAATGATTTGTAACGTGGTACACATCACGCCTGTTTCTAATGCAATATATAATGTCCTGAAATATGTTGCCTGTACCCACTACAATAGATAACATCTTCGAATATGCACCTGCACGACCATGTATATCGCAGTATATCACGTAATTTAATCTATTTTACTTCTGGTAATTTAACGCTGAAAGGTTTAGGAGTGCCGTTGATGCCGCCAACGGTGGCAGTACTTGTAGTGCTCGATGGAGTCACAATTTCCATCACGACCCGAAGAATGATGCTAAAATGTTGTTAGTTTTCTAGTTAGTGTGTGGGATTAATACCTACTTACTTAGAGTAAATATTACGTGGCCCCCATCACTTCTACATAACATAACATAACATAAACTGGCATGGACTCAACAAGTCGTTGGAAGTCCCCTGCAGGAATATTGAGCCATGCTGCCTCTATAGACGTCCATAATTGTGAAAGTGTTGAAGGTTCAGGGTTTTTGGCACGAACTGACCTCTCGATGATGTCCCATAAATGTTCGATGGGATTCATGTCGGACGATCTAGGTGGCCAGATCATTCGCTGGAATTGTCCAGAATGTTCTTCTAACCAATCACGACCAGTTGTGGCCCGGTGACATGGCGCATTGTCATCCATAAAAATCCCATCGTTATTTGAGTACGTGAAGTCCATGCATGGCTGTAAGTGATCTCCAAGTAGCTGAAGGTATCCATTTCCAGTCAATGATCCGTTCAGTTGCACCAGAGGACCGAGTCCATGCCATGTAAAAACAGCCCAGACCATTATGAAACCACCAGCAGCTTGAACAGTGCCTTGTTGACAGCTTGGGTCCATGGCTTCGTGGGGTCTGCTCCACACTCGAACCCTACCATCAGCTCCTACCAACTGAAATCGTGACTCATCTGACCAAGCCACGGGTTTCCATTCGTTTAGGGACCAACCGATATGCTCACGAGCCCACGAAAGTCGCTGCAGGCGATGTCGTGCTGTCAGTAAAGGCACTCGAGTCGGTCTTCTGCTGGCATAGCCCAAAGAAGACAAATTTCGCCGCACTGTCCTATCGGACACGTCCCTCCTAGTTCCCACATTGATTTCTGCGGTTATTTGATGCAGTGTTGCTTGTCTGTGAACATTGACAACTCTACGCAGACGTCGCTGGTCTCGGTCGTTAAGTGCAGGTGGTCGGCCACTGCGCCGTCCATGGTGGGATGTTATGCCTGAAATTAGATACTCTCGGCACACTCTTGACACTGTGGATCTCGGAATGTTGAATTCCCTAACGATATCCGAAATGGAATGACCCATGCGTCTAGCTCCAACTACCATTCCGCGTTCAAAGTCTGTTAATTCTCGTCGTGCGGCCATAATCACGTCAAAGCCTCTTCACATGAATAACTTGAACATAAATGAAAGCCCTGCCAAAGTACTTCGCATTTATACATTTTCTACGCGATACTACTGCCATCTGTATATTTGCATATTGCTATCCCATGACTTTTGTCACTTCACTGTATATAGGGTGTTTCAGCGACCGAAGCTTCGGAGCGATGCTTCACTTCTCATGCCGGTTTGGCCATTCCTTCCTTTCTTACCTCCATGGAACGAAGCCTGTTCGGCGGCGAAAGAACGAACTTTGCATCTGTTATTTTGTCCATGCGCTTGGGTCACCGCTGAAAGTTTCGTGGTTTCTGGTGTTAACTTTTTTCTAAAAGTGTGTATCGGGCACTTTAGACTGTGTATCGAAAATTCTAAAGATATGCACTCTTAAATATTTTGTTTCATAAGAATAAATTGAATTTAATTAAAAAAATTAAATTTAAATACAAATTTAATTAAATATTCTTTGCGCCATTGCTGCAAGGAATGAAATTTAAATTTAAACAAATTTAAATTTAATTTTTAACAAACACATATAAAAGTAAAAAAGCAAATTTAAATCCTAAAAAAAGGAAAAAAAGCCAAAATAATTTGCAAACATATAAAAGATTTAATTCTCGAACTAATCTACAATATCATTTAAATTCAGAAGCATAAGCAAATCAAGTGCAAAATCAATCCATGAAAATAAATTTACTAATTTAGCAAATTAAAATTAAGTTATACAATTTTTTAAAAAATGCATAAGTGAATGACCGTTGAGTAGGCAGGAGACAGACTTATCAAGGGGAAGTTGCCTCCAAACCTAACTCTCCAATCATTCAATTCGTGTTTCGTCATTCGTGCAGGCAAGGGTAAAAGTCAAAACCAAAAGTAATACCAATAAAGTGGTACCCTTAGAAATTAACATTTAAGAATTAATAATTAAGAATTAAAGTTCAGAAAAGAAAATACTAATGAAGTCTTTTGAGAAACAACTAAAGTCAAGAATTAAACTTTTTTCAAAAAAATTAATTTTTTAAAAAATTAATTTCCTAAAAAAATAAGAAACCAATGTATTTTAGAAACCCTTGTCTACAGAAACCTCCCCGACACGAATATGCATATCAATAAAAAGAAACTAAAAAAGAACTAGACATAATCCATGTAAACCAATAAGAAACAAAAAGAACTAATTCACAATTTTTTAAAAAAACAAATATATATTTAAAAATATAATTTCATATTTAGAAAATACTTAAATACTACATAAAAAATTTTAAAAAATACTTAAAGCAAGTAAATAGTAAGTTTTAATTCTAACTTACCTACTATATGAGTGTTGGGGTCTGCAAAAGTGTTGTTAAAGAGAAGTAAACGTGTTCTTCAAATTATATAGATGGCGCTTATGTAGGTAAAGTTGAGTGTTAAGCTGCTATCTACTTTATTATAGTAAATTTTTTTTGTAAACATTAATATTAAAAATTAAAAATCCTAAAGGTAGTAATTATCAATTATTTAGGGAGTTAAGTAACTGAGCCAATCAATGGATGTAAGTTTGCTTGAAGGAAAATAAAGTTAAGTGGTATGGTGAATAAAAAATGTAAACTGTTTGAAATGTGAAATGTGTGTTCTGTTGAAAAATTGCGTAAAAATTGTAAAAAAACGTTAAGTGAAAAATTTTTTGTGAAAATTGCAAATAATTAAAGTAATTAAGAAAAACTGAAATGTGTTAAAATTAAAGTTTTAAAGTAAAATTTCCCAAAATTTTTTGAAATGAAGTCCTTAAAAAAAATATTTAGAAATTTCTCAAAAATTCCTTTTGGAAGTTAATTAAAAGTTATATTTAATGAAAGAAAATATTAAAAGTTTAATGAACTTGATTTCAATTGGTATATCAAAACTTAACTAAATACTGGCTAAAGTATGGAAAATTAGGAGAAGAAGATTAAAATCTTCATTCAATTCGGGCTATAATTGAGACTTTTGAAAAGAGTTGGCCCTTTATTAGTAAAAGGAAAGAATCCAGTATTGATTAAATATACATATGTACAAAATATTTACAATAAAAATTTACAAGATAATTTCTCTACTCTTTTATATCCTTCGTTACTCTCCAGCTAAGGTTTAAGGTAATGCTATCATATCCAAAAGAGCCAAAAAATTATAAAGTCAAGTCCTGCCTTTTTAATATATAAATTAATAAATTTTGGTGGTACTTGGTTATCAACTTGAACATTAATTAGCTTTATTATTTCTTCCTTTAAATCGTCTATTTCAGTACATACATTTTTTTTATTCTGATAATTTGGCTATGAAACATGTTTTCTATTACTTTTCTAGAAATATTAGAGTTGCACTTAATTAGTTTAATAGTATGAAAATGGAAATTTCTTCTTTTATCAAATAATTTAATTTTGCTGTTTTTAATAATTTGCAGGTCTAGGAATTCAATAGTATCTTGATTCGTATTCGTTTTATTAAGTGTTAAACTATTTAGGTAAATTTTGAATTGCTCAAAGGTAGAATTATTATTGAAAGTTATATTATCATCTATGTATCTAAAAGTATGAGCAAATAGCTTTAATTCATTTTTATTTAAACTTAGTTGGAATTTTTATTCAAAGGTAAAAAGAAATAGGTTACAAATTTGTGTAGAACTGTTTGCTCCCATAGGAATTCCTCTAACTTGCTGAAAGGTATTATTATTGAATTTAATGTAGTTATTAAATAATGCACCTGTTGAAATGAATCTTATGGTTTAAGTGCGAAGGACGTGATACTTATAACACAAAAAAACGCTGAGAAAAAAACCTCTTAGGGCGTAATATAAAATCTGAACACATTCAGATTTTTTAAAAATATTTTTAACATTATTTTTCTAACATCATCCTCAAATATAATACTATAAAAGTGTATGCTTTGAAAAACCTTTTTGCAGGTATAATAATGTGTGTTAACAATGCAAATTATTGTATAAATAACTTAGCAAATTAAATATGTCAATAATTTGACAGATTTGTTTCTTTCGTATGAGGGTTTAAAATTAAAAATAAGTTTAGAGTGTTTTAGAGTAGGCATATTTCATTTTATTTCCGAGAACAACCTTTTAGGCTGTAATTATTAATGCAATATATTTAAGATTCTTCTTACTCAGAATAACTTGATTTGAGTATTTTACAAAATGAATCAAGGTCTGAATGGTGCAAATTTTCGTGTGTATTAAGCTGTTTTAATTGCATCTTGCGTAAATAGAGTGAGAATCAGGAAAAGATTCTTTATTTGATGTATTTTCGTTGCCTTTAACAGGAAAAGGCGACAGACATTTGTTCCTCGTGGATGCCGTGTGGCTGGTATACATACAAAACCACTGACTATTACTCTGAAAAGCAATACAAAGGCCCGTAAGTATATATATATATATATGTGTGTGTGTAAATTTTTAATCTGATTTGGCTAATGAATTTATAGTATCCTGAAACTTTTAGAACCATTCAACCACTAAACACTGCACAGAATTCTATTAGGTTTCGAAATATTTTCATCTTCTAAAAGTATTTTACTTTAAAGTTCTTCTCAAAATAGTAATTTAAACTGCCGTTTATAGAAAACTCGGTTACAATACACTGTTGTATTGGTATCGATGTACATTGGTTTTCGATTTCGGAAATGCACTCGAGGGCTATCTGCCTAAGGCAAGTGATACCTTCGTGGAGGACTTTCTAAGGAAACCTGGCTCATATGTATACATAGGGAAAACCACGAAAATACAGCCAGCCTATTCGCGGAGATCTAACCTTGGAGCGAACTACCAGTCTACAGCGGGCTTACCACTCGACGCTGGTGGACACTTACGTATTAAAATCCTCTTAGATATTTCTGAACGGTGAGAACTAGTTTATTCCAATATGCAAGGTAAACGTGGGTGGGGAACTTTGCTTTAATTTAGATCGAAAGTTTAGTTACAGGGAAAAGCAGAATGTTTTTTTATCTTTCATTCCAACGAAGAATCTTTTTGGTGTTCGATGAATTAAACGCACTTACCACTGAGTATATTTCTTAATCGAGTCTTCTAGTCGGACCATTAGAACAAGAAAGTAAATATTTTAATTCCTTGAATTTGAATTCAAGGAATTATTCAAAAATTTTCGTCAAATTTCGTATTCCCCAGTGCTGTCCGCTTGTAAGAAATCGGTGTGTCCATCTAACAAAATGAAAGACCTATTACTCCTATTGGCGAGTTGGTATTGTACACTACGTCGCCCAGACCGGTGACAGGTGAGAGCAGATCCGAACACCCGGGCGGCTGACTGGGACTATTCGGGTATCGTCTGGAGCCCGTGGTTACCAAACGGCCCGGGTTCGAATCCCGAAGAAAGCTTGGTTGTAACTGACCGTCGCTTCATAGGAGGCAAAGGTGGCCCACCTATTAGGTGCCTCCATAATAAAGTGGTCATAACTTCTGGCCTTAGCAGAGGCCAGCTCGCTATCGGAGAAAAAGAATATTGTATATATACATTCGATATTCCATACTTCCGCTCTGGAAAGTTTAATACGAAACTTTTAAACGAAAGCAGGCCTCGCTGGCGAATTAGAAGACTCATGGTAATCCCTGTGATGGTTCTGTTGATTTTTCGTATTTCGAGTCTGAAGCATTTAATAATTTCGAAGGAGGAACTAACACTAAGCGCATTTACATTTGCTGTCATTCTGAGCGGACGCGTCGGGAAATTGGAACAGAGAATTGAGACTATTAAAATTTCCAAGACACTTTGTCTAAATTTTAAAAAAAATTTTAGCGAAAAAGTTTCAATTGTCTGTTTCGGCGAAACGCGTAATGGGGTTAGCTTGATTCGACGTTCAAATAAATGAAATTTCCCTTGAAAAGCCTGTTTGGAAGTGGAATTGGGCTAATTTACCATTTTCCGCTTACTTTTTAACTTTTTCTGTTTTTTAATTTTATTAATGTTTTGCATGTCTAATGATTTGATTTTCATGTGTATTAATTTTTTGAAAACGTGTTAAACCTTTTGGAGCAGCAGCTCTTGGTAACTTTTAGGCGAGCTTACTACAATTTTTATATTTTACTTATTTTGCAGCATATTGCGCAAGATGTTTTCTAGACCAAAATTGTTTTTTTAAAAATTGTTATTACTGCTTTGCTTGATAAATTATATATATATATATATATATATAATTTATTTCCTAAACAATATTGATTAATTAATTATATTATCTCCTAAGTGTAATTAAAGTAGAATTATTTTACCTTATAACTCGAGTAAAGACGAAACACCTTCGTATTTACGAATTTTTATCAATTATTGTTCATTGAACGGGAGTTGGTTTGTTCCCCTTGAAAAGTCAACTAATTTTCGATCAGTGACAATGATTACATGTTTTTAATTTTTCCTTTTACAATTGAAATTTTGTTCTTCATGATGATTTAACTCCAGTCCCCGTTAAAACATTATTAACATTTTGCTTTCAAATTACTTCAAAACATCTTTCAAAATATAACTTACCAGTATGGATTCACTCTTTTGAAATAATTCTACTTTAATTAAACTTAGGAGATAATATAATCAATTAATCAATATTGTTTAGGAAATAAATTATTATTAACTAACTTTGCAGCAATTGCGCAAGTAATAGTAACTTGTTTTCGTACTAAATGAATTTAAGATCATACAACATTATATCATTACAACTACTCCTAATTCTGCTAATAAATATACTTAACTTGCCAAAGAATCTAAACTCATGTTTATTAATTAAGGATAATGCCAGCTCCAACAAATAAAGGTTCAGAAACAAAACAAACGTGATTTATTCAGAACGTCCGTTTATTAAATAAAAGGTAAAGAACAAAAAAGATGGCATAAAGTGTCTATGTATGATACCATTCGTAAAAACTGCGATTTTTGCTGCCGGGAGCAATTACAAAAATATTACAAAAAACTTAACCTTACACGGTTGGCATGATGGGTCTTGCATGTCTCCCAGACGATGAAATACAGTACGTACAACGCCTAGGCATTTTGAGTACCAAATTATGGAGCTGATGTTGGGGAAGATTATTCCATTCAGCAAACAGTGCTCTCCGAAGTTCCGGTACACATATAGGAGGTGCTTGACGGGCTGCAATTCGTCAGCAAGCATGTCCCACACATGGTCTAATTTTACTTCTTTGTTACTGTTCCTTATGTATACACTTCTCTTACATTCTTGGCATTCTGACGTTATATCGCCTTCATCTGATGGCGTCCTGTAATTTGCATATTATTCTTGAAGATGCGTGGGATAATTCAACGGGTGAAATTTTTACTTGAGTTCGATTTACGTGTGGTTCTGAATTATCCTTAATGTATGGACATGGGTGTATTTTAGTCAATTGAAAAATAGCTCCCAATGTTGGAGAAGACAACACATCTGTACATTGCTTGTTTATTCTGTGTTTGTTTAACGGTGAATGGTTTGTACTAAAGCATGTTTTCCTGAGAAAGCTTTGTACACATGTATTGCCTTTTAAAGCAATGAATGGCGAGGTTTCAGTAACCAATGAACCAAAAATAATTTATAAAAATAAAATTACATTTTTATAAAAATGTAAGACAAAATTACCCATGTGTCTGGAGCATACTTTCTCTTTTTTCCAATCCTGTATATTGAATAGATAAATTCATTTTATAACTTAAAAGGACGCCAATCGTTTTTCCTCCTCCATTCGGTACATACATGAGAATAATACAGAGTGTAAATAAACAAAAGCCAAAAATTAAAATGTGCACTAACAACAATATTAGCATTTCATAGAAGGATACAAATCATTAATAAGACATACAATGAAACAATACATTGAAGAGCCAAAACATCCTGACCACCTACTAAACAACGCTTTGCACGATCTTTGGTCTGCAAAACGGCTGCAACTCGCATTTTGCATAGATGCCACAATTTCTTGGTAGATAACTGGAGACAGGTTGTACCAAATGTCGAAGCAGGTGTCGCACAAAGTCAAGATATTCCAACATAGTGATGTTTGAGCTCTGAGCTGCCGCTCTCTGCTATCCCACATTGCTTTATGGGGTTAAGATCCTGCGAGTTAGATGGCCAGGGCATAACTTGGAAATCATCTTTATGCTTCTCGAAGCATTGCAATACAATTCGAGCCTTCTGACATGGGGCGTTTTCCTGTTAGAAGATTCCCTTTCCACTGGGGAAGACAGGCAACATGTAACATAGCAACTGATCTGCAATGATGTTCAAATATCCACTGCTTTCATGATCTGTTCTACCACAACTAAGGCTCCCAGAGCAGCTCATGAGAACGTCTCCGAAAGCATCATACTGTCACCACTGGCCTGTTTGTGACCTGCTGTACAGGAAGGAGACCTGGAAGACGGTGCACCCTGACACGACCATCGACGTGATGAATGAGAAATCGTGATTCATTCGACCAGGCAAATATCTTCCACTTATCCATGGCCCAGTCTCCATGTTCCCGGGGCCACTGAAGGTCTAGTTGACAATGACCCTTGGTCAAAAGAGGCACACGAGTGGAACGTTTGTTGCGCAGTTGAATATCCAGCAGTGTCTCCTGAACAGTGTGTTCCGAAATACTTGCATTTGAATTTGCATTGTCAACTGAGCGTCGCCAATTTTGCTGTGCCAAGCATCTCATACATCTTTTTCGTTGTCTCATACATCCGTAGTCTCATGCATCTTTTTCGTTGATGACGTGTAAACGTTGGACACCTTGACGCCTGCTGCTGGTTTCGCCGTCATTTATCCCTTTTGCATAAAATTTTAACAATGGCAGATCGTGAACAACATACCAGTCGTGCACTTTCGGAGATTATCGTTTTGAATCTTCGGGGCATTACAGTTTACCCATTACAATCCGCTTAGATCATCAGCCCTTCCCATCGGTCGCAAAAGTAAGTGCAAGAGGGATTCCTTGCCTTCTCGAGCAGCAGTTAAATACCATTTCCACTTAATCACGAGCCCTCCATGTTATCCAACCGAATTCAATGAGAAATGTGGCGATAGTCTTAATGTTTTGACTCGTCAATGTATATTAAATGCTTGTAATATTTATTATGTTATTTTTAGAAAATTGAATTTTCAGTACTTTCCTTAATTGCATGCGCTTTTGTTTATATAGCTGCGAGGTCCAGATAACACAGTGTGTAAGCAATATCGACATAACCTTTTCATATCTGCATATGAATATCGCTGTAGCCCTCTCAAAAATGAGGTAGATTCTGCTTTCCAAGAAGAATCGAAAAACAACATTGGCCATGAGGATGACTCAACTCCACAGGACGCAGTGGTAGAGCTCATGAGTAATGTGGAAGAGCTCGTCTTAAAAATGAAACAGCTCAGCACAGTAGTACAGCAGTTCATTTCAGTTATTAAAGAGGCAGAAATCTTTTTGTAAAGAAGCGTCTTCTCATGTATATGAAAATTTCTCATTGAATAAAGTTGCTTTATCACATTTTTTAAATTCTTTTTTGATTAATCTGTCAAATATGCAATATCACTATACCATATTGGCCAAATTTTAATAAATTAAAGTCCAATAAACTGTTTTTTGAATGTAACTACTCTTTAGCATTGGCACAGACAGTACTGAACTCTGTAGACATGTGTTCAATTAAAAGACTTCCGCTTCCTATTTTATTCCGAATATTCAGATTATAATTTTGCGTATGTTTATAAGGTATTTCTCCCGCCTTCTTAGGATGCCTTTGTAGTGTAGTGGTCTGCACGCTGGGCGCGTGTTCCAGAGATCTGTGGTTCGATACCCGGCGAGGGCGTCGTGCATTTCTCATGACTCCTGCTTCCAAAAAATACTTTCTGGAGTCATTAGGATTTTTTTAGAGGCAGAAAAGATGAAAAATAGCAACCGCCTTTGCCGGGAATCGAACCACGGACCTCTGGATACCGGCCCAGTGTGCAGAACCACTACACCACAAAGCCTCGCTTGGAAAGTGGGAGAAATACCTTATGTACTCCCCTTTTTAAAGGGCGACTAGGGTTTTAGGGAACCTAGTCGCCAAATCCTGGGTGCGGAGAATCATCATCCAACCCCTTTTAGTTCGGACGCCACTTGTAGAGTCATTAGGAATTTTTTAGAGGCAGAAAAGATGAAAAATATGCAACCGCCTTCGCCGGGAATCGAATCACGGACCTCTGAAATACCAGCCCAGCGTGCTGAACCACTACACCACAAAGGCACGCTAGGAAAGTGGCAGAAATACCTTATATACTCCCCTTTTCAAAGGGCGACTAGGGTTTTAGGGGACCTAGTCGCCAATTCCTGGGTGCGGAGAATCACCATCCACAACTCTTTTAATTCGGGCGCCACTTGTAGAGTCATTATGTTAATTGGAAGCAGAAAAGATGAAAAATATGCAACCGCCTTCTCCGGGAATCGAACCACGGACATCTGGAATACCGGCCTAGCGTGCTGAACCACTACACCACAAAGGCACGCTAGGGAAGTGGGAGAAATACCTTATAAAGTGCATCACAGTCTAGAGCGTTTTATTATGTCTTAAGTGTCCAATCATGAGTGCCAGTTATCATCATTACTCAAAATTTCTTATACCACAAAACTGTACTTCAATCAATAAATCACTAGGTCTCTAGTTCCACTTTCGTTGTTCTTTCTCATTCATGAGATACGAATGACCCTTATAAAATTTAATTCTTTCCGTTCTGCTTAATGTCAATAGTTTGATGCAAAGTTTCTTCTTTCTTTTAATTTATCCTTCAGTTCCCAGTACCGTAACTCTAATTAGTTTCCCATTCTTTTCTCTAATGAAACTGAATGTAGGACAACAATTAATTTGTTCTGTTTTGTTGGGAAGTTTATCGCCAAACTCCCCTCATAGCCTCCATTCGTTTACTTTCCTCTAAAAGACCTTAACTCCCTCAGCTGTGCTCCTCTGTTAAATCGGGCGCCTTTCTGCAAACACACCCACAAGAGATCCTGTAATGCACTGGAACAAAAGGTTACCTAATTAAGGGGGAGCTCCTATGCACCAATTGTTCTCTCAAAGCAAACAGAAAATTATCACTTACATGGAATGAGCTGTTTGAGCTCTTTCTAGTACATAATAAAAGGATTTGCGAAAATTATCTCATAAGGTTTCTTGGTAATGTTTTCCTATTTTTGAAGTAACTGATTAAGATTAGAAATCTTAAATGAGAGACGTCCTCGTATTACTATGGTTCTTTAATGTTAACATTAAATCTAAATATCCTTATCCACGGTACATTATATATATATATATATATATAAACCAATAGTTAATAATAATTTTAATTTATTTTTAAATACTTTATTGTGTAATAATAAAATTCCATAGTCAAAAATACACTTAAAATTCTAACTGTATGTTCTTTTCATTTTTAATGGCGACGGTCTTTTATTTGAAAGTACGTGGAATTAAATTCACAGCCCCGTAGTCAAGTCGTTTTTCCCGCCTTTTCTACACTTACAGTTATAGAATGTTCTAGAGATATTTAAAGCGAACTGGAATGGCTGACGTCATTTCTTGGAAGCTATGCCTTTCCAGAGGCTATAAAAGGACTCGCAAAGGAATTTCGGGCTCTTTTCTTTAATAAACTTCATGCAAAAAGTTATTAGTAGTTCTTTTTTATTCACTCCGGAGATCGGATTTTTGTAACTGCTATTTCTCCTGAATAATAATAAATGGATCCTGTTTTTTAAACTTATCGTCTGATACTTTGAGCTACAACTACGTCTATGATTCTTCACCAATCTATTTATTCCGGACAAAAGCTGGTACATCACATATATATATATATATATAGTTAAAAAACAATTTAAAAAATAATATAATCATGCCTAGTATTTTCGCGCATTAAGCAGCTGAAAAATTATCAATAAAGATATAACGTAAGAAATTTAGTTTCAATTTTTCACAAAGACCCAATATTGAAATTGATAAGAAATAAATTTATTTAAATCCTATAAATATAAAAGCAATTTAATAAATGCTAAAACTAAAATACTTCAAACAAAAGCAATACTCTGATTCCAAAAATCAATGAAATTTAAAGAATAAAGAACATAAAATAAGAAGAATTCAATCAACTTTAGTGCCACTTCGTCAGGAGGAGGAACACCGAAATCAATTGATATCTCTCTTTGAAAAAAAAAATCGTTTTTTCTATATCCAGAATTAGCCGATGAACCATTCGTATGTATTTTAATTATAATAGTTCACCCGAAAATTCCGACCCCTTCTCAAAGCAAAAACAAAGTAAATTCAGATCAAAATTTTACCTCTAAACAAAGAGAGAGAAAGAATCAAGAAAACTGAAAACGTAAGTGAAATTATAATTATAAAATTCTTTATCTTTTAAATTTCATGGATTTTTTTAAATTAGGTTATTACTTGTTTGAAGAATTTTAGTTTTGGCATTTATTAAATTATTTTTTACATTTACAGGATTTTATGAAATTTATAACTTATGAATTTCAATTTTTGGTCTTTGGGAAAATGTTTTTACTAAATTTCATGCTTATATATAAATAATAAAAAGGTGCTGTAAGTTTGGTTTATATTTATGATACCAAACTGAGGTGATTTATTAATAAAATAAGCATAAAATGTAAACCACAATAATTTCGTTTTATGGCGTAGAGCTTTAACAAATCTGTATTGATATCGAGGTTATTTGATAAAGGTCTCTTCTTTTCAGATGTAAAGCAGTTTCCGACTTTAGTTACAAACAAAAATGTTCTTGCTCCTGAAAAACACGGAACTATGTCCGATCGCCCTCGAAATCCTCACCTGCTGCTGAGCGGTTAAATTCGCTGAACACTCATAGTTCGGTCCAGAGTTGGAAAACCGGCGCTGGCTGCATACGCGTTTTCGCGTTTTTCCTCGTGTGTAACGTGTCTACGACCCAGTTCCCCTTATAAATTCCTCAACAAAGGTATCCCACACCTTAGGCAGAGAGCCCTCGCGTGCTTTGCCGTAATTAAATAAACCAAACGAAATCTCTAAATTTTTATTAAAAATATGCGCCAGACAAGGGTTGCTTATTTTCTATAATTTTACATTCGCGTGTTCCTCTTCCAGATTGATCTCAGCAAAGTTTCTAGCGTAAGAATCGAATCAAATAAGGTGATCCTTTAAACTACGGCACTTTTGGTCACGTGATATCGTTTAATTAAAGTATACAGAACATCAACTCTGAAATAAGTTCAGCAGAAAAACGAGCAGCAAGGAAAGGTTTTTGATTTTGATGATACGAGAATAAAGCTTAGCAAAGCAAGCTTTATTCTCGTATCATCAAAATCATCCAAAGTATCATTAATTAAAATTCCAGTAAAGTTATGCGAATATTCCTAAGCATAAGTACTTCTGTTATATTTCGAAAAGAAATTCCTAAAATAGGAATTGATTTTGATGATACGAGAATAAAGCTTGCTTTGCTATCAAAATCATCCAAAGTATCATTAATTAAAATTCTAGTAAAGTTATCCTAAGGATAGGTACTTCTGTTATATTTCGAAAAGAAATTCCTAAAATAGGAATTCTGATGATACGAGAATAATGATTTTGATAGCAAAGAATAAAGCTTGCTTTGCTATCAAAATCACCCAAAGTATCATTAATTAAAATTCTAGTAAAGTTATGCGAATATTACTAAGAATGGGTACTTCTGTTATATTTCGAAAAGAAATTCCATAAAATAAGCATTTTTGATGATACGAGAAAAGCTTGTTTTGCTTAAGCAAAGCAAGCTTTATTCTCGTATCATCAAAATCATCCAAAGTATCATTAATTAAAATTCTAGTAAGTTATGTGGATATTCCTAAGGATAGGTACTTCTGTTATACTTCGAAAAGAAATTCCTAAAATAGGAATTTTTGAAGCAAAGCAAGCTTTATTCCCGTATCTAAAATTCTAGTAAAGTTATGCGAATATTCCTAAGGATAGGTACTTCTGTTACATTTCGAAAAGAAATTCCTAAAATAGGCCTTTTATATTAAGAGAACTTTCACTTTTTTGTATTACAGCGTCGCACACATTGGTATTCGCAAAAGGAAGAGATGCTCTCTGAACTGCATTAAAGCAGAGGTTCCCAAAGAAAGACTTTTAAGGAAAACCGTTACACATGGGGAAAACCATGAAACTGCCCATGCAGCCAGCCCATTCGCCAGGATTCAAACACCTAACCTGAACTACCAGTGTTCAGAGACTTTACCGCTCTAAACATTCTCTTTGAATACTGCTTGCATTCGTAACAACATTAACATTCAAAAGTTTAGGTTTAATTAATTTTAGTTTTATAAATGACTTATCAATTTGTTTTATACGTCTTTCCTTATTATATGATACAGCTTTATATGAATAAACAATTAATTACCAAATTTATTAATAAATTTTTGTAACCATAGATATTTTCATAATGCAGATTTGGTCGCTACCCTTCTATCATTACTTTCAAACTTCATTGGCCCCTCAGATCTCAATGAAGATAACAAGAATCAGTATCGATCCCGTTGGCAACCTCTGCCTTAATGCAGTGTTTCCATAACGTTGGAACCCACGTTAACAGTTGCCGAGCGGTAACGTCGCTGAACACTGGTAGTTCGGCCCGAGGTTCGAATCCCGCGGACGGGCTGGCTGCATGGGTGTTTTCGTGGTTTTCCTCACGTGTATACGAGCCAGTTTTCCTTAAAAAGTCCTCCACGAGGGCATCCGTCCCTTAAGGCAGATAGCCCTCGAGTACTTTGCCGTAACCAAACCAACCATAACGTTGGTGATCTTCAAGCAGTTCTCCTCAAAACCCTTGGTGTCCAATGAACTTTTCTAGGGGTTTTACAATAAATACATCTTTGCAACTGCATCGGCGGAGTTTCTCTTGTTACCAATGATATAGTTTTAGAAATATTGGAAACAGTACCTGCCTTTTTCGGATATATGTTTGGAGTCTTCTTTCCACATACAATTTAATGATGGGTGATTTTCCCTTGCCCATTAATAGTGTTGCCCTTTGAAATTTTAAAACCACGTTTTAATATAACGTTTTCACTTACAGAATAGGAATACTTTTCTTCGCAAAACGTTATCCTCCAATCCAAACCTTATTTGCGCTCGAAATTTTGAGTAGATATATTTAATTAGCTTTCTTTTATTTAGCATTTAGCTGATTATTTATTTATCTTTTAGCTGATTATTTATTTAGCTTTTAGCTGATTATTTATTTATCTTTTAGCTCTAATATTTTCAATAACTACTTCTGAAAAATAAATTTAGAAGCAGCAGACGATATTTCTTATTTCAAATAATAAGCTGTACTAAATAAATTTAATAAAACAAAAGTATTTATATTAATTTTTTTCATTAGACAAATCTACCTTAGATTAATATATTTAGATGAAATAAAGTAATGAAACATTGCAAAGTAAATCTTACGCGGACTTCAGATTCTTGAAAGGGCAGATTTCTTTCTTTCTAAAAGTAATGTTGATGAATAAGAAAAAAAAAAAAAAAATGCTAAAACCTCCTCTTGTAAAAATTCCTCTTGTAAAAAATTCTCTAAAATTCCTCTTGTAAGGAACCTTATTAACACTTAAATTTTAAGTTCTTTTTCTGTCAAATTCTTAACTTCAACTTACTACTTCCGGCCAAAACGTAGTTTTGGAATCCTGCTGAATATTTAATGAGGAGGAGCGATATTTAAACCACGAAGTTACTTACTGAGTCAGAGAGAATCAGAGTTTGATTTACGCGCGTCTGCCTTTTTGGCCACTCTCTCTCTCTCTCAAAGCTGTTATTACGCTCGGCCGTACTCATGCCCTTGCTAAGCTTCGTAGTCAAATAAGTTAAGGGGCCAACTCGATTTGAACCTTGATAGCTTCGGCTATACTTCTTTTAGTTAATCTTAGTTTTAGTTTAATTTAGTCTTTTAAGTTCAAGCCCAAGTGCGGGCTTTGTTTGAGCACTCCCAGGCGGAGTTTTGTTAAATCTTATTGGAACAATAAAGAATCCCTTCTATCTTGTTGTTTCTTGTCACCGAACTTAAGCGATTATTTGCTTATCAGTTCTTAGATTCTTCACTTCCAACATTAACTTAGAATTACAAAGTGAGGAACTCTACACTCTAAAAGCGGTCATATCATGACGTTTCAGAGACGTCGACAAATTGCCAAGATGCAACGGCAAATATTTTGCGTCTTCGCAACGTTGTAAAAGTTACCACGACCACTTTGCACACTCTCGGACCAGTTTGCAACGTCGTGTGTTACTTGAGGTTTACACTTAATCACGTGTCCGCCATAGCATGCAAACGAAATGATTGAAAATGTTCGGAATGTCCTAATGTTTTGGCTCTTCAGTGTAATTACCAAACTGATTGTTAAAACTCTACCTCTGGTTGGTACTGCATGTGAACTGTCTAATTTCCTGACCAAAGTTGGAAAGTCAGGGGAGAAGCAAGATTATTTCTACGCCGAATTAAAATTAGTCTAACAAAAGCTTATACAATTATGAGTTCATTTTCTCGTAGAAATAACGGTGTGATGAAGATGTCCCTAAACTTTAGTCTGAAAAAAAGTCTTCTAAAAGAAGATTGCCGATAAATTTAAATTCATGTACAAGTGGAAAAAAAATCACCCGAAATTAAACTTGTAAACCCTTTTATTAACCATAGTCATTACTGCCACCTGGAGCTTCTAGTCTACCGTAAATTAATTATTCGATTATTCTGCAACACTATCACCCCATTAGTTGTAATTATTTCCTCGAAAACTAGCAGTGGGGTATGAGCGCCACATATTTTTTTCCCTTCTGCATATAAAACTGTCAGTAGTTTTCGTGGTTCGAATTAAAGTTTCATTATATAAAGAGAAAATACGTGTATTTTTCAGGCATGCATCCACCTTGAACGATTTATGTGTTGTTTCCGCGCTTAGATTCGCCTCATTAAACTCCATTCGCCTGTGGCCATTTTGATGATGGTCGGAATTCACCGAATGGATAATTCATCGTTTAACACAGCTTATTAAGGTAGCGGATTAAGTAGCCATTACATTAAACGCATGAGTGGATGAAGATGATTGAGAGAGCAGAATAATTTACTTTTCAGTTTTTATTTATTACTTATCTTTTACACTCTTGTTTTTCTTTCTTTCTTTTTTTTTTTTTTTTTTTTTTTTTTTTAATATAATTTTGCATGCTCAAGCGGTGGAGCTGATTATTAGAAATGCGGAGTAAATTAATATACGACAAGCCAAAATTTTCCTTCTGATTTCGAACATTTAATTATTAGGATAATGTGGTCAAAATGACTTAATGCTTATATATGTGTGTGTGTGTGTGTATGTATTTGAGTGTACAGAACGTAGCCTCAGTTACTAGAAGTTCTTGATTTAGGGTTTTCACGTTAAATGTTTTTGATAATTTGTTATCACTTTTGGGATTTATTGCAATAATTTTGGAAACATTTTACTCGTATTTCTTTGCCAGGGCGATCTAATGCAGAAGGTCAATCAGTATTTAGAAAGATAAAACACAGCTCGTTTTGTGATCTGTCACTATCTTAAGGTGTGTTGGAACTCAAAAATCTTCCAAAAATGGTGATTTCGGATTTTTGCATTTTCAAATTCTATACACTTTTATCTTTCTAAAAATACCATTCTTTAATCTCTATGAGAATTAGAACTGTAAAGTCTCGGAGAAGGTATAAATGTAAATTGTCTGTCCCTTCCTAGGAGATACGTCCTATTTTTGCGTACGCTTCTCCGGCCTGGGCAACAGTTCAGAAAAAGGAGTTGAACATGCTACAAATTATTCAAAATAAAGTACTTATAATGATAACAAACGCTCACTATTATGTCTCGAATCAAACCCTGTACAATGATCTGAAAATGGAATCTGTAGAAACATATCTACATAAAGCAAATAATAAATTCTTCAACAAGGCACAAGAATGCAACCATATGACCGATTTAAATGTGTTAGATTATGTAATTCTTGAAGAAGACCGCTCGCGGCCCACCTCGCCAGGGACTTAAATTTCCCCACGTAAAAAATATCATGATGGGAATGCACAGTGCTTGTAAATATTGTATATATTGTATACAGTGTATTTAATTTTATTTCTCATTTGTTATTTGTATACTTTGCCTGTATGTTCTTTTCACTTGTATTTATGTAATAATGTATGCTTATGTTTAATTGTTATGATATATATTAATTCAGATGTCATGATTGAATCTATTGGATTCTGTCTGTGTCTTCTTTTATGATACAACACAAACATATCATACAGATCCTCACGGCTCCTGCTTTGCAATTTCTTGATGCGCGCGCCACTCTTTGGCCTTGCGACTCATGGTCGCCCCCTGTAACCACCTTTGACCTCCTAGAAACTTGTCATGAAAAATTCAAAGTCATGCGCCCTTCGGGCTTAATTTTTAAGAGCCGGATAAGTTGCGCAGCTGCGCGACACTTCGGCAATAACCGTGCAGACTAGACTAGACTCCTAGGAGGTAAGGATGGCCGCATTTTAGGTGCCTCCACAATAAAATGGCCACCACCGAAAAATGAACAAAAATAATAATAATAATTTTACAGACGTTTAATTTGCGCTTTTAGGTATGACATAAATACACTATGACACAAGCATGACATAAATGCACTATGACACAAGGTATTTCTCCCACTTCCCTAGTGTTCCCTTCGTGGTGTAACGGTAGCACGCTGGGCCGGTATTCCAGAGGCCCATGGTTCGATTCCCGGCGAAGGCGGTTGCATATTGTTCATCTTTTCTGCTTCCAATTAACCTAATGACTCTACAAGCGTACTAACATCCTTCCATACAGTCTTTCCTAACGGAACAATTGACTTATATAAAGTTAGTTATACTTACGATATAAATAAATCTAGTTATACTTACGATTACTAGTTATACTTACGATATAAATAAATCGATATAATTAACCCAGAATTCTTTTCCCTTTTTGGAAATGCTGGTTACGAGATAAGTACACTTCGCTATCACAAAATGTAACTGTATGTCACCCTTACGAATTCATGCACGGGTTTGAAGATGAACGCAACCAGGAAAGAGGTGTCGAAGAACTTTTCATTGAGCACAAAATATTTAACAGATGGCCCGGGCTTACGTGCTTACAAAAACAGCGATCATTTCCTGTTATAACTTAAAAGAAATTGTAACAATAATTTTAAAGGCAAAGAGTAATGTGAAACTACAAAATTCAATTTAGGCTAACAAGTTGACTCAACGGCCTACAGCGGCAGGATAATAACATGGCGGCATAAGAAGGCGTAGCCACTGTTAAGGTTAATAGCTACTAAAATCCAGAAACGTGCGTTCACAATAGCGAAATTACGCTCTGTCAAACCTTTTTGCTCCGACAGTTTAAATACTCTCTTCCACCCTAACTCATTTACATCCTGGCGAGACAATGCGAAAGGGAATAAGAGAAAAGAGGAAATAAAATAACTATCAGTAAAAATAAATAAAACCCTATAACCATACATTCGTCATTCTCATCGATATAAATAAAGCTGCTGCCTCTTACGTATTTTTTGACAGCCAGTCAAGACTCGTGTGATTAAGACTGCTGAATACAGGAACTTTGCCCTAGATTAGATCCCAGGACAACAAGCTGGCTGCATGTGTGGTTCTCCCCATGTGAAACTTAAAAATCCAATTTGTTTTGGCTTATTTGATGATGGCAAAGCACATTACAGCTATCTGCCTAATGGAAAGGAAGGGAAGGCATCGCGGCTAAATTTTTGAGGTGGTGTGGTGTATTTAATTATGGCAAAGCACACTAGGGTTATCTGCCTAAGGGGAGGGATGACTTCGTGGAGGACTTTCTAAGCGAAACTGGCTCGTATACACGTTACACATTGGGAAAACACGAAAACACCCATGCAGCCAGCCTGTTCGCGGGATTCGAACCTCGGACCGAACTACCAGTGTTCAGCGACTTTGCCGCTCGGCCGCTGGTGGGCCGAAATTTTTGAGAGAAACTAGCTCGTGCTCTTATTACACATAGGGAAAACTATAAAAGACCCATGCAGCTAGCCCTTTCGCCTGCAATCGAAGCCATGTGAAACTACCAGTGTTCCGCCTGGCCCCTTTTGTGACGTGAAATCGAACCAGTTTTCCTTAGAATGTCCTCTACGAAGGCATCCCACGCGCATATAGCTCTCGTACGCTTTACACCAGTGATTCTCAACCTTTTCAAAGCTGCCGCCCCCCCCCATAAGAAGCGAAAAATTTTTTAACGCCCTCTTTGTGAAAATCCTGTAATTTCGGTATGGGAAAGGGGCGTTTCTGAATTATAAAGGCAAAAATTCATAGTAATTATCTTCAGAAGACATACACACCAAATTTGTTTGCTTTAACACTAAAAGAGATTTTTCTCAATATCAATAACAATCAGGTTTTGAACATTCGGCACAATATTTTTAGAGAGATGAAGGCGCCAATCCCCTCCTTCCACGATTTAGAGTCGATTTCTCTTTTTTGTAATTAAACCAGCCACAGCATTGATTCCTCGCTCGACAAGGTAGGAGGAAGTTGATAATTCTGGGTAAAGGCGACTGACGTTACTTTCAAGCCGAAATTCTGTGAGACGATCATCATCATCATACTGGAATCTGGCTTTCAAAATTTCGTTAGTTGAAAATTCGGTCAGTTCCTCCTAAACCTGAGCCTATGCTGTCTCAATATTCATAAAAGGATTCATGACCAACTGAGGGACTTTCAGGGGCAAAATATCCTCAATCCCTCAGAAAAGTCCTTATGCAAAGACTAAAGATGTACACAAGTAATCTTGTGTTTCATCGAACCGGAT
Source organism: Stegodyphus dumicola (assembly GCF_044657685.1). Taxonomy (NCBI): domain Eukaryota; kingdom Metazoa; phylum Arthropoda; class Arachnida; order Araneae; family Eresidae; genus Stegodyphus; species Stegodyphus dumicola. The sequence goes on from NC_140768.1 coordinate 7,320,337, forward strand.
TCGGGCCCACCAGCGGCCGAGCGGTAAAGTCACTGAACACTGGTAGTTCGGTCCGAGGTTCGAATCTCGCGAACGGGCTGGCTGCATGGGCGTTTTCGTGGTTTTCCCCATGTGTAACGTGTATACGAGCCAGTTTCCCTTAGAAAGTCCTCCACGAAGGCATCCCTACCCTTAGGCAGATAATCCTCGAAGCTTTGCCATAATCACACACACACATCGAACCGGATTTACTGCTCTTATGCAGATCAGACTGGAAAACTGGCTGAACTCGTTGCAGCCAAAATTTTGCTTCCACAGAAAGAGTCTTTTTAGGAACTCAGAAATAACAGATTGTGCTGTGATCCAATTGAGCTCTTCGCCTTGAAACTGCAAATTAATTCCAATGAATTCTGAGAAAATATCGGTCATGTTAGCAACATCAATCTTAAATTTTCTTTCTTTCAACCTTTTTACTCTTCGAGGTACAGAGTCGAAAACATTCCAGAATCTATTGAAGTAGGCGCTTTTGGAGTGCGTAGTAGCAAGCCACTGAATTATTCATCGTTATCCTGTTCTTACACAGCTGCTCGAATAATCGATCGTTGATAGCATCATTGCGAATTTTATTTACAGTAGAGATAGCACATTGCAATGACCGATTCAAGCGGTCGCTAAGGTTTTTGCAACTAATTGCTGTCAACAGCAATGAACGCTAAAATACTTGGTACCTCTTTCTTCAAAAGGGATATGGACCCATGATGACGATCCACCATTGTAGGATCTCCGTCGGTGGCAAAAGACATAATATTCGCCAAGAGGAATATTTTTATCATTAAAATAAACTTTGACAGTATCCAAAATGGATTCACATTTAGTATCTGATCACATTTAGTACCTACAACTACCAGTGTTCAGCAACTTTACCGCTTGGCCGCTGGTGAGCTCTATCACTTGAGACAATTTTTGGCTAATCTTTGGAATATGGTAACAAATAGTTTGGCGACATTTTGCTAAGGCGATAAAGGCTACTAGCTAGGACTTTAGTAATGATCTGAGAAGTACACAGTTCGAATCAGAGATTATTTTGTCTCCGAGAAATGAGAGATCATGAAACGTGTCATGTGACATTTTCCGGAAAATTTCGATCGTGATTTTAGCTAATAAGCAATTAGAAACAATTTCGCTGCTAAAGTGCAGAAACGCTTACTTATTTGTTTGACGCTTTTTACAAGAGTAAGAAGAATTGGATTTTTGTCAACTTTCTTTGACTTTTTAAGTGAAAATAGGTCGATGTGTACATGGATAAAGTCAAGCGTGTGCGCAATGCCCTTTTTGTGCAATTCTGGGATGTTTTTTTTTTTTTTAAGTGAAAATAGGTTGACGTGTACATGGATACCGCGTATGTGCAATTCTTAAAAACGCGTGAAGCAGTTTGCAATTCTGCACTTTCTCCCAATTGCGCACCTAAATCTTCGTCATGATTAAGCACTTTTGTTCCATAAAAGTTCTAGCATAAGCGTAATTCGACTAGCAGATTGTTGGAAAAAATGTTGAGTTAAAAAAAAAAAAAAAAAAAAGCCTTTACTTCGTGAAAACAAAATGGCGTCCAAACAAAAACTAGCAAATTGCTGTAGCAGGGTTGGTCGCCAAATTTTCGCCAAAAAATCGCCCAGTTACCATATTCCGAAGATACAACAATTTTTCCTTCCTTCACAAATCGGACATACGCAAACAGAAAAGCCTCATTACTACGTGGCAAGGCTGATTTAGCAACCTGAAAGGAAAATTCGGTGGATATCAGAAGTTTGCATAACGAAGCTTCAACATCTTCCGCCATGTCATCAATTCGTCGTCGCACAGTATCATTGCTTAATAGGACATTTTTCTATTGGATGTGGCTGGATGGTGTAAAACCGTTTCGAAAACATCCTGGACAGCCTGCACGATCAACTCTTCGCCCATGGTGTGAGCTTTCTTTGGCTTAACAAATAATTTTGACGTATTATAAAAGGCTATCAAACCAACACAGCATTTTCTTTATAAGATTGCTGGTAACCCTTGTAAGGATCCTAAGTTTTACTAACGTTTATTTTATTTTAAAACTGTACTTATTTTCTACTTCCGGCCAGAATTAAATGCTTTAACTTGTTTATGCAAATTGCATTGCTAACGCCCAAGTACTTAAGTTGTGGCTTTTTGCCAAGCGAGAGAGAGGGAAGAAGTCTTAGGAAGCAAGCCGTTTGCCACTGCAGTTTTACGAGTTTTCACTCAGTTGCTGGTTGCCTTTAAGGCCAGAGGTTTAGGCCTCTCGATATTTGTAAACGTATTGTAGTTTCAGTAGCTCGGCGTTCAGACCACAAGAGGTTGGTCTTTGTATCCCTAAGTTCGGGAGTACTTGTAAAAGTATCGAAAATAAAGGGTTTCGTATACCCTTCCTGCCTGTGTCGTCTGTTACACACAAATCTTGAACATAGCTTGAGTAAGCCCCCTGCTCTTATTCAGGACACGGCCCACCAGCGGCCGAGCGGTAAAGTCGCTGAACACTGGTAGTTCGGTCCGAGGTTCGAATCCCGCGAACGGGCTGGCTGCATGGGCGTTTTCGTGGTTTTCCCCATGTGTAACGTGTATACGAGCCAGTTTCCCTTAGAAAGTCCTCCACGAAGGCATCCCTCCCCTTAGGCAGATAGCCGTCGAGGCTTTGCCATAATCACACACACACACACACACACTTATTCAGGACACATCATGTTTCCAAAGCAAATCAAGAGAAACACAAGTCCTGATACCCTAAGACAGACAGTGTCTTCAGAACTGGCTCTGATGTTCCGGAGATCTAAATCGGAGTTCGAATGCCAAAACATGCTCATCGCCCCCTACCCCCCGAAACATGCTCGCTGAAGCCCTCCTGCCGTCCAAAACAAGTTCATCGCACTTCAAAACCCTTCCACTGCCACCTGAGGGGGCGTACCGCCCCCATTGAGAATCAATGCTTTAGAGCATTTAAATAATCTAAATTAGCTAAAATAAGTTTGTATATCTTGAATTTATTTATTAAATTTATTATTATCTCTTTATTAATTTGAAGAGTCATTAAGTTATACTGATGCACTCGCCGAGACTCGAACCCTGACCTCTTGAATACGCGTAGAGTGTGCTAGCGTTACACCACGAAGGCACGCAGAAAGGAGGGAGGAAATACCTTATATACCCTTTTAAAGGGCGACTGGGGATTAGTGACTTCAAATCACTCAAAAACAAACACTTATTTTATTTACTTATTTTATTCGCCCAAAAGGAGCGTCAGCCTAGAAAGTCTATTATTCTCGAAACGGAATTTTGTGTTGAAAAGGTTGAATCACTTTTAAAATTGTTGCAACCAAATATTACGTCCTGTATTACTTTAAAAGAAATTAGATAAAGGAGAATGCGCATAACGTAACGCATTTGAATAACGTAATCCCTAGCATGGGTGACTAGAAGCCCAAATTTTGAATTTCAAATTGTTTTTATTAACTATTTCCCACTTCATAAAATTTTAACGAATTTTTCCCTAACGATTTCAAAGGAACTTGATCTCAAGACGCGAGAATCTGTATCGGAAATTCTAAAGATGTCCTGTTTTTAAATATTTTGTGAAATTGCTGTTGAACTGAATTTTATGGTTTAAGTACGATATTTCATGAATAAAGGTAACACACAAAAAGGTTAAAAAAGTCCCTTTGGGACGGACTAATGTAAAACTCAAAACTCAAACACTTTTGAGTACTTTTTTTTTTTTTTTTTTTCCCCCGGTGCCTTTCTTCCCGTTCCGCGCACCATCTCCCTTATCATGCTTACAATCTTATAACTACACCTTAAAATTTCATCTGACAGAATCTTCGAATTTTGCTACTAAAGACCGATAGCATGTTATTTTTTATTCTAACAATGGCAGCAAATAATAATAATAAAAGAACTAACAAAGACGATCACAATTTCTAAGAACTCTGCTTAGAAATTGTGATTTTATATAAAAGCCTAACAATGCTATGATAACACAACTCGCTCGAAAATCATTACTTGCTGTTTTAAAAGGGAAGTTCTGTAACCCGCCAAAGAATAACATTCTAATCCCACTGCTATTCCCACTCTTGACTATTCGTTTAAGTGAACCGAAATAAAAGTTTTACGTGAAAGCTTTCGATTTCAACTCGTCTAGCGAGAGTAAAAGCGGCAAACGTGATGAAGACTTGAATATTCATGAACATTTTCTCGCGGAGATGATTTTTCAGAGACACTATTTAATCTGATTACTACCTCTAACCTTTTTTATGCTTTTATTGCAGGTGTTGTATATAGTATGTGTTACTCAGCTAGTAAAGGTATCTTAGAATAAATCATGTATTTTTCTACTGTGTGTTTTCTTCTTGAATCGCAAAAGGAATTAATGGTAAATAAGTCAACTATACAGTGGTGGCCAAAATTGTGGACACTTTTGGAAATTTTTATGTTTTTGAACTTTGTATGCTTATAGAAAACGTTACGTTTCACAAAATGTAAACTTGTATATATCATTTTAAAGAGAATTTATTACTGAATTCAATTATTTGCGATACAAAAAAAGTTAAACGATAATAGTTATCGATATACATTAGATAGTGATGATTGCAGTGAGTTATCAGTACTTAGTAGGGTACCCTTTATTTTTAATTACAGCTTCACATCGACGTTTCATTGAGCTGACAAGAGTTTTAAGCTCTTCTTTCGTTATTACATGATGCCAGGAAACAATTATAGCCTCAATTAGTTCCCTTTTATTTGATGGGCGTCTCATTCGGACAAGAGTTTTCAAACGGTGCCACAAAGTTTCGATAGGATTGAGGTCAGGATTGTTTCCTGGCCATGACAACAATTTAATTCTTTTTGTACGAAACCACTCTTTCGATATTTTGGCCGTGCGACAAGGAACAGAATCCTGCTGAAAAATAAACGAAGCATTGTTGGGAAAGAGATCTCTGATGGAAGGTAGAAGTTTTGGTTCTAGAATAGTGTCAATGCATTTTCTGGCATTCAGTGTCCCATCGACGACATGAAGGCGACCAATACCATCTGCTGACATGCATGACCAAATCATAACACTAACTGGGTTCTTCACAGTTGCTTGAATGCAGTCAGGATGTAGATCTTCTCCTATTCTACGTCTTACATATTTTCGCCCATCACTATGTGTTCCTTTGCCCACTGTAGTCTTTTTTTTTTTTTTTTTTTTTTTTTTTTTTTTTGTTGCTGAAAATTAAGATATGGCTTTTTTCGTGGAATTCTACCTCTCAGTCCAACATCTGTTAATCTTCTCCTGATTGTCCTTGAACTGACAGAAACACCGGCATCATTCAGATCACTTCTGATAGCCGCTTACGACATTTTTCTATCTTGGAGACATATTCTTTTTATTCTTCTGTCATCAATAGATGTGGTGCACCTTTTTCGGTCTTTTCCTTCTTTGTTTTTTATTGAATTTGTCTCCTGATATCGCAAACAAAACTTTCGGACTCCAGATGTAGTTACTGAACCACCCACCTGTCTTGCAATTTCAGCATAGGAAAGACAACTTTCTCGTAACACTATAATATTACATCTCTTTCTAGGTTCTATAAGCATACAAAGTTCAAAAACATAAAAATTTCCAAAAGTGTCCACAATTTTGCCCACCACTGTAAATCCACTCTGATATCATTTAGGAACAGAGCAGGATATTCCAACTCACCTACTCCTTCGAAATTCGCTAATTGTTTTCCCGAGTGCTGTGACTATAATTCCAGCACTTATAATTGAAGTTTGGGTTATTTACATTTGAGAAAGTACAGGAAGGCTGTTTGCAAAAGGGATTCCTTTCCGAAGGACTTTCTGAGGGTTTATTTATTTTTAGATTTATTTGATTATGTCAAAACACTCCAGGGCTATCTGCCTAAGGGAAGGAATACCTTCGTGGAGGACTTTCTAAAGACACATTGGGATTTATCCGAGCTAAGGGCCGACCCATCTCCAAAACTAATTTTCCCCCACAGCGCAGGTCCCACCAGCGGTAAAGACGTTGAACGCTGGTAGTTCGGTCCGAGGTTCGAATCCTACGAACGGGCTGGCTGCATGGGCGTTTTCGTGGTTTTCCCCATGTGTAACGTGTATACGATCCAGTTTTCCTTAGAAAGTCCACCATGAAGGCATCCCTTGCTTTAGGCAGATAGCCCTCGAGGCTTTGCCATAATCACACACACACACGGTGTGTATACATATTTCCGTCCTCGATTTATACCTTAACCGGACGATAAGAACAATACAATTCAATCATTTTTAAGCAAAAAATTTTAAAGCAAAAAATTCACAAATTACCAACATATAAGAATAAAAAAATTTGATGTGTACACCACGACTTCCTTGTACAGAAATTATAAGCAATTTTCCACATTTCATTTAAACATATTGAATTAACGGTTAACGAATTTTTTAATTAAATCTACTTCGCCGATAGCGCAGAAACCACAATAGAATAAATGCACTGTTTAAAGTTCCTTATATTTATTTACTAATGCGACACTTCGGCACTAGGTTCACTTAACATCTCATTCATTTTAAATTTGAAAGTGTAGACAAATTATACCATCTGAAGTCACCACAAGTTCTATTCAAATACTATAATCAATCTAAAACGATGCATAAATGAAATTAAACAAATAAAAAAATTTTCACAGACCTTTCAGACCCGCTTACCTAATGCCCATGCACTACTAATTAATTCAGTTCTCACTTCGCGGCAAGGCAAAATACATAAAATTTCAAAATATCTTCATTAAAATTTGAAAGATATAGAGAAACATAAAACACCAAGTACAGTTAAAACAATTTTTTAAATTAAAAGAACAGTTTCTACGCAAAAACAAGCTAATAATTTAAATGATAATTACAGAATGAATTAAGCATAATTTAATTCGCAATAATAAAAGAAGACGTTACTTTGTTGTTGCGAGGCTTAATTTCTCTAGATTGGCAACAAATCGATTATTCTAAGTTTCAAATGAAAACAAACATGGCTGCCATGGTAATCAGAAGTGAGGCTTAGTCGCACTTCAAAAAACTTTTAAATTGTTGATAATTACACAATTATTGCATGCAGGTTAACTAAAGTCATAAAAATCGTAACCAGAACCACATAATTCCGTAATTTTTAAAGCAAAAAATCCACAATTTACAAACATATAAGAATAAAGAAACAGAGCTTACTGAGCCGACTAACAGAGTGGATATATATACAGTTATATACTTGGATGCTGCCGACTGCAACCAAAATGGGAGGTGCACAACTACATGTTATAGCAGTCCTATGTACAAAATTTCAACGTTCTGAGGCTGCTCGTTTTTTATTTATGTGAGATACGAACAAACGCCACGAAAAAAATCTCTTCAGAATTCATTTTAAATCAGTTTTATAATTTTCTTGGCCGAAAAAAGTCCTTTATTCTGTCCTTACGTACAGATGTCATGCATAAACATCGTTAAATTGCATTCGATAGCAGTGAAAATGGATATTTTCGTTGAAATACGATACGCGAAATTTTTCGCGATTAGAATACTTCCTTTTTACTTCGTACAAAGAAGTACTAAAAGGACTATAGAAAAATTATCTTCGAGTCTTGTGATTATGGAATGCCAGAGGAAGGACGTATCAGACCTTTTTATTTGAACACAAAAGAAGTTAGGCTTAAGTTAGGCCCAGCTTAGGTTTACACAAGTCATCACTTCTGGGTTAACTTAAATACGTAATGTTGAACTAACTCAAATGTAATAGATTAGCCTAACGGCTCACAGTATAAAGTAACGCGCAGGAAAGGCTCTGGTTTGTAGGAAACCGGCGAGACAAGCCTAGTGGCTAAAAGCCACAGGATCAAATAGCTAATAAATAAAGGTACAGCGTGGTCTCAAGTAGGCAGAATATGCTCTAAAATTAACTTGCGAAACCTTCTCTTCAATTTCACTTCTTTCTCCTTTAATATGAATAAACGCTCGTTAAATTCTGGCATGAAAAGCGTGGGTGAAAAAAAGTAGCTTAACTTAAAAAAGAAGAAAAGTAGAAAAGTACCTTAACTTAAAATTAAACTATTAGTTAAAAATAAACAGATAATTCCTCGCACTTCAAAGGTAAATACTTGATTAGGTCTTTTGATAACTTGGGAATATATTAGAGCCCCTTTACAAAAACTGTATCATTATCAGGAAAAATATGTGGATTTTATACATAGAAAGAAATATCCAAATTTTAACATATATGACTTATATTTCTGTCATTCTTTTCCAAACAACATCTACTTTACTTTCTGACGAGGCCTCCGGCTATACATCATCAAAGCCCCTGCCTTTTTGACCAGTGTTAGGGGTTAAATAAAAGAAAATAAGGCTTTGTCTGTTCTAAAAGCAAATGCTAAGACAAAGGAAAAAGAATATATGTGTCCATTGTTTCCAGGTTGCAAAGTTTCGGCGGACGACAGCCCCCCGTTGACAATGATCGAACGTGGCATTCAACCAGGCGCGTAAGAAGCGGCGAGAGAAAGGCTTTTAACGTCCCTGTTGTTTCGAAAGTCCCTTCTTTGTATATGACACTGGCTCCCTTTAGAGACCGCAGGGGTTTTTTTAGGGTTGCAGAGCAAATGCCATACTAGCTATTTGCTCACTGAAAGAGATAAAATGGTTTAAATTCAGTATCTACGCATAATTCCATTTGTGTGGATTAACACTTAATTGCACTTTTAGGAACTTATTTTTCCCTCCGGCCTTTAACGATAATAAACAAAACAAAACAAAAAATCTGAATGATACCGGACTTTATACTATGCCCAAACTGGAGTTTTTTTTTCATTTACAGACACATACGTATCCAGAGCCTTTGGGGTAAAAAAAATTTAAAAACAGCATACTTTCAAAATTCCTGACAGACAGTATCGCGCGCTGGAGATAAAAATGCTTTATTCCTTACAATGTTGCCATTGCTTCCTTTGAAATTGTTGAGTTTCTAATGAAAAATTCATTAAAGTTTTGCAAAATATGAAACAGACAATAAAACAAATTCCAAATTCGGGCTTCTAGGTGCTCATGTTCGGGTGAAGGACTATGTTATACAAAGTTTGATGATGCTAGGCATCGTTGTTTTTTTACAGTGCGAGAAACATACATTCGTGTAGATTCTTCATTATTCAGTTTTTTTTTTTTTTTTTTTTTTAATATAATATAGGACGATAATGTTCGGTGGCAACAATCTGAAAAGTGATTCTTAAAGTGATAATGCCGTTTCGAGATTAATAGCACTTCTGGGCTAACGCCACATTAAAAAAAATTTACACATTGGTTACACATTAAATTGCAGTGAAAATGCAAGCTGAAATCACATGCTTGCCATCATTTCAATTATGTCATAGTCGACTGTCGACGTGTAAGTTACGTCATACAATTAAAAGTGATTTTCATTTCATGTAGTTTCCTCGTGTATCGTAACGTAAGTTCATGTGGTGTTCCTGGATCGTAACGGAAATTACATCATTCCAAACAATGAAATTTGTTATTTTGCAGCAGACTGGGATCAACTCTGCCCATTTGGAATGCGAATTACACGAGATGGGACACTTTTTGTATGAAAATTTAGTTTGTTACCTGAGGAAAAAAAATATATTTCAGAATTCATTTACAATCACTTTTTCATATACGTGTTTATTTTCATATATATTTATTTCCATATATGTGCGGATTTTAATAAAAGTTTGTGCCTGATAACAAGCTTGTAGAACCATTAGGTTATTTTGAAGCAGAAGGTGTGAAAAATGTGCTGTACCTTCGCTGGGACTCGAACGTGGAAGGGTGCTACCGTTACACCACGAAGGGGTGCTGGAAGGACCTTATGATCTCTTTTTCTGAATTAATACTAATACTGCAGAATCTCTCATAACCCGACCTTACCGAATACGGATCAGAGAATTTTCTGGATTACACTTACAAAAGCATGCAGAGAGAAAATATCTTATTGTTTTAAATACACATTCTTGAACCTCAGTATTTGTGTGTAAACCATGCTTCATTAACGATAACTAACGTCAAAACCTGATTTTCTTATAAATGAGTAATTTGTCATCAGAAGATAAAACGCTGTTTCGAGCAATTGGCTAAATTTAGCTCTAACGACTCGAAATTTGGAAGGGCTATTTTTCTGGAAACGGTATTTTGCTCTGAATCGCTTAAATGGGATGTATCACTTTTAAAATTGTTGCCAACAAATATTATCACCTTGCATTACATTTAAAGATATTAAATAATGAAAACTCTGCATGAATGTATGTATGTTTCTGGCACTGCGAAAAAACAACGGTACCTAGGAAGGTAAAATTCTGAATAACGTAGTCCTTCACCCGAACATGGGCACCTGGAAGCACAAATTTGGAATTTCGAATTTGTCTTGTTGTCCATTTCATATTTTGTAAAACTTAAATGAATTTTTGATTAAAAAATTCAACAATTTCAAATGACGAGACTGGGCGGAACCCAGCAAAGTCGCACTGTCACCAGTATGGTGCTGAAGGCTAGTGGCAACGCAATCACCAACATTTCTTTGATTTTTACTCTTAGCCATGAAAGTAGATATGTATGTCAGTAAGAGAAGATAAGAGTGAAACTACTAAACATCAAACCCAGAATAAATTTACCGACAATAATATAAATTCAACTTTTTCTCCCCATTTACAGAAAAATTGCAGAGCAGATGTCAGAAAAGTTCTAGAGCATAAAATACGCATGCAAATAAAAAATAAACATTAACAAAGAAAATGTAGCATACACGTAAAGAATTTTTGATGTTTGACACCTCATACATCCCAGATTCCTTTTAATATGTTTTAAATAAATAAATAAAAATCATATAAATGTATACCTTTTAATATGTTTTAAATAAATAAATAAAAAATAAAAATCAGATTTATTTTTTCCTGTCTCCTCTTTTTTCTTTTTTGGAGGGGGGGGGGTGTTAGGCTATACTGAAATACTTAAAAGTGATTTTTCATTAATAAATTACTCTTACAAAAACGGCGAAAGGATGAAGCATGGTTGTCTAAAGCAATTACGTTTTATAAAATTCAATTATAACCCTTCGTCTTTAGAGCGGCTACTTTTTATGACTTAAACAGAAAAGAAAGCATATAAAAAAAAAATTAAACAGATTCTAGAAGCTCATTTCTAATTCTGTATCAGATTAAAACATATTAAAAGGAATCTGGGATCTATGAGGTGTCAAACATCAAAAATTCTCTTTGACACAACGTTTATCAATAAACCTAATTTAGTCGGTTTTCGAGAAAACGTAAATTTAAAAAAAAAAATTGGTTTATTATTTCTGTGTAATTTTATTAACTATAAAATTTATGGACTTGTTATTCATAGAAACAAAATAAAAAGGAGAGAAAAAATTGCTGCTAAAGAAATGCAAGTCAAAACAGTTTTGTACTTTGAAGTTAAATTTACCACCTTTAAAGGAATTTTTTACAGAGTAACATTTTATTACGTGCTCAAATTTTTACATAGTCCTGCCTATTTACAATATTAAGAAAAATATGATTAAATATTTTCGAAAGTAAAATCTTTAATGAATTAAAAAAAGAGAAGTTAAGAAAAGGGGGTAAGATCTAATACTTTTAATTCTTTGCTCTAACCTTAACTTGAAACTCCTTGACCTTGAACCTTAAATTATAATTTTAGTTTGTAATAGCACATTTAGTATAATTCATCTTTAATTTTGTTATCTCCTGTTTCTGTCCTAAAGAAAATTTGATGTGGACACAAAAATGTCTTCCTTGTACAGCCTATCTGCTGCATTTAATTTAAACTTATTTCATTAGATATATATTTCTCATTTAGTCAATTCAGTTCTCACTTCGGCAAGCTAAAAATACATAAAAACTCAAAACATCTGCATTAAAAACTGAAAAATGCAGAAAAACATAAAACACCAAATACAGTCAAAGCAGTTAAAAAAAAAAAAAAAAATATTTTTGCAATTAAGATTATCATTTTTAACAAAATACAAGCAATTCGGCCAGCAGGCAAGAAAGTAGAATTTTCGGTGAGAAGACTTTATTTTTCGTCCAACTCGTCAAAAAGGTGCAGAAACTGAATTCATTATTCTGCTAAGTTTCAAATGTAAACAAATGGCTGCTCCCTCCAGCTTAGTCGCACTTAAACAGCATTTAAATTGTTGATAATTCTTAAACTATTACATGCAGATTAACTAAAGCCACAAAATCTTTAACCGGAATATAAGAACAACATAATTCAATCATTTTAAAGCAATATATATAGATATACATTTAAAGCAATAAATATATATATATATTCTGAGGATATTCGTTGTCAGATTTTAACACTCAAAACATACCGATATTTTAACAGGTTTATTGCTAGGTGGTCTTATTGTTAGTTAAGTTTGCTGAAGCTGGAAATCCAAAAGCGATGCAACAGGATTCGAACTCCGTACCTTTCGATTGCTGGCTGGATGTGTTTTCCACGAAGAGACGCAATAAGCGGGAACAAAACATCCAGCACTATAGCCTGTGCATATATTGAAAGTAATTAACAACTGAAAAATTACCTTACTTCATTTACATGTGTGGCAACAGTATCTTTTGAAGATCAGAAGAGAAACATGCCAAAGAAACTACCTTGTATTCGACGTAGACCCTTCGACCACCCTTGTATTTGCACAAATTTTCTCGACGGATGTTGCTACCTACCTGTTCGCTTTACTGCATTAGGGTATAAATACGACCGTTACGCACACTGCTTCACAGTCTTGCAAATTTTTTTGCTCCTTATGAAGAGAGGGATGTGTTTGCCTTCGAAATAGGTTAAGTTTTTTGTCTACATCTTAAACAAACTACAAGGTTAACACTCAAAACATACCGATATTTTAACAGGTTTATTGCTAGGTGGTCTCATTGTTAGTTAACCTTTCGATTGCTGGCTGGATGTGTTTTCCTTGAAGAAACGCAATAAGCGGGAACAAAACATCCAGCACTATAGCCTGTGCATATATTGAAAGTAATTAACAACTGAAAAATTACCTTTCTTCATTTACATATGTGGCAACAGTATCTTTTGAAGATCAGAAGATATCTTCTCAGTTTCAAGAAACATAATAAGTTATAAAACGCCCGTTATTTAGAATTCGTGCTCAAAATTTCTCGTTCCTGATAAAAAGATGTTCTGGAGGAAGGGATGTTCGGGAGGAGGAACACCCATATTCCGCTAAATTGTATCTTCGCCCAAAACGATGCATAAAGTGTTTAGGATATGGACATATTAAGAAATACTATAAGAATGACATCGCCTGTGGAATTTGTTCATTGGACGTTAAGTCCGAATGTAGATCTGAAACTTGTAGAGACATCAGGATTTTTTAGAAGCCAGAGACATGAAAATATGCAACCGCCTTCGCCGGGAATCGAGCCACGGACCTCTGGAATACCAGCACAGCGTGCTACTGTTACACCACGAAGGCACGGTAGGAAAGTGGGAGAAATACCTTATATACTCCTCTTTTTAAAGGGCGACTAGGGTTTTAGGGGACCTAGTCGCCAAATTCTGGGTGTGGAGAATCATCATCCACAACCCTTTTAGTTCGGTGCCACTTGTAGAGTCATTAGGATTTTTTTAGAGGCAGAAAAGATGAAAAATAGCAAACGCCTTCGCCTGGAATCGAACCACGGACCTCTGGAATACCGGCCCAGCGTGCAGAACCACTAGGAAAGTGGCAGAAATACCTTATAAACTGACAAATGTATTAACTGTGTAGAAGTTAATAAAAAGTATGGAACCAACTATTTGGAAAACCATAATGCATTTTCTAAGGAATGCTCGATTTTAATCGAGGAAATACGTTTTTTAAAGGATCATTTGGATCTATAGAAATTTTATTGAATATGATTAAAGAACTATTACATGCATATCGGCTGGAACATTTGTCTATTCTTTTCTGCTTCTTAGTGCCAAATTATATTGGATTTTAATTTTGCATATATTGGATTTTATATATATTGCTTACATCATTCTTTTAATTTTGGAAATGAAAATTTTAAACATTAACTTAAATCATTGTAATGCTGCAGCACGCCGGCTGTCTGCGGTTGAGAATATTGGGGGTAAGGTACCTGATATTATTGCGCAAGAGCCATATTATGTTAAAGATGGAATTGTTTATATTAAAAAAATGGGGACTAATTAATGATAAAATGGGAAGAGCCGCAATTGTAGTGTGCAATTCCGAATTTGATATTTGAGTGGATGCTGTCGGGGATACTATAGTGGCAATATCTGTATTTTTTGGGGAAAAAATGTTTGGTATCGTCTTAGTTTATTTTTCGCCTGCTGGGGACTTGATTGCACATTTTACAGGCAACTTCAGTTAGATTGGAAGATATTTTACATATATATGATGATAAAAATTGTTATATTATTATAGGTGATTATAATTCAAAACATTTTAGCTCGGGAGCACCTGTTGTAGATGCAAGGAGTTTTAACTGATGATTCTATTGCACAAAATTGCAATTCTGTTTGCACAAAATGATTCTATTGCACAAAAATGACTAAGATTCTAAACTTACATTTTTGTCCTCAGTGGGAGAAGGTTGGATGTATCTAGTCTTGAGTTCGCCAAGACTTTCAGGAAGTTAATATGGATATTTTGGATGAGGATTCTCTTAGTAACCACAGATATATATGGATCGAAACAGGATTAGGGTTGAAAATGGAAAGTGATAAGAAATTTATAACTACTAATATTATAGAAAGATTAATTATAATATTAAGAAATTTATAACTACTAATTAATAGAATTGAGAGATTTAGTCGAAATAGGAAAAAGGATTTATTAGAAAGGGAAAATGAGATACTGGAATCGAAAAATGGAAAGGAACTGAATAAAGTGGTTTCACATATTGAGAATCGTATCATTACACAAATGGGAAAAAAGCTGAGTGTGCGGAAGAAAGAACTCCCTAATGGAATTCGGAACTGGATAAAGTAAGAAGACAAATAACAGTGGCACATAAAAACAAAAGGATTGAGAGATTGCGCGAAAACCCGAATATAAAAGAAACCTAGCAAAATACAAAAAAAACTTATCAAGCGTACGAGGTAAGAATGTAAAAATTATTATAATGGATTCTTTAGACTCGCCACCGCTAAAATGAAAAAGAAAATGATTATTGAGAGATAGCCAAGTCCCGACGGCGTCTATTGAGGACAATTACAAACAAATTATCGAAGATACTTTACATCTTAAGGATTATAATGAGGATATAAATGAAGAAGAAATTATTATGGAGCAGGATGAAGAGGAGAAAGACGCTGTTCATAATGAAATTCTGATTGCGATGAAACGCCTACGGATAAGGTCTACTCCTGGATTGGATGCGATCGAGGCCACATTGTTGAAGATATTGTTTGTGGATTGTCCTTCCTTTTTCATAGTGTTATACAATAGATGCTTGAAGTTGAGGATATTATAACGAGGATATAAATGAAGAAGAAATTATTATGGAGCAGGATGAAGAGGAGAAAGACGCTGTTCATAATGAAATTCTGATTGCGATGAAACGTCTACGGATAAGGTCTACTCCTGGATTGGATGCGATCGAGGCCACATTGTTGAAGATATTGTTTGTGGATTGTCCTTCCTTTTTCATAGTGTTATACAATAGATGCTTGAAGTTGAGGATATTTACAGATATATGGAAAATTGGAAAATTAATCTTGATCCCAAAGGAGGATTTCGTCCAATTTGCCAACTGAAAACATTTGCAAAGATTTATGATAAACGTTTAGTTAATAGACTAATATTATTTCTGAAAGGCAATTTGGAAAGGGAATGTCAACCGAATTGGCTCTTTATAGAGTTACATCTATCATTAGAGAGAAAGAAAGAGTAAGCATGCGGCTCTGGTTTCATTTGATAATGCAAGGTGGCTCTTCCTGATGCGACAGTTGAAGAATATTGGAATTACTAAGAATATGTATGAAATTATAAAACGTTACTTTAAAAGGCGAAAGGTGGTTTTTAAGGGCCCCTCTGATAATCTGAACCTGGTTTTTGACATTTACAAAGGATGCCCCCAAGGCTCTTGCAGCGCTCCTCTGTTCAGAGGCGTCATTGTTAATGACTTACTGAAGTCAATATTTCGAACTGTCAATATTTGAAATTATAATATTATAGTGATTATTTATTTATTTTTTTTAAATTGAGGCTGATGAAATTAAAACTTCTAAGACAGGCTGGATGCTTGCTATTACAAGAGCCTTCAGAACTGTTTCAACTGAAGTTGCCTGCGTTTTTGCGGGTGTTACGCCCCTCTCGATTCTATACAAATTTTACTACAAGAAGTTTCTATTAGCTAATAAAATTATTATAGATACTGAAATTGGACAAAACGTACTCATAAGTAAGGCCTTTCAACATGAAAATGAGGATATTATTCATCCAATGACACTGTAGAGACATTAGGTTAATTGGAAGCAGAAAAGATGAAAAATATGCAACCGCCTTCGTCGGGAATCGAACCACGGACGTCTGAAATACCGGCTCAGTGTGCAGAACACCACGAAGGCTCGCTAGGAAAGTGGGAGAAATACCTTATAACACGATTTGGATTATTTTATGATCTTGAGTTTTCTTCTGGTGGCGAAATAGAGGTATTTTACCAGATGGTTCTGGAATTGATGGGGAAATGGTAACTTATTTTCATGGAGAGAAAATAGACAATGTCAGAATAAAACTTAAACCAATGAAGTCGGTTTATCAAGCAGAACTATACGAATTGACAGAGGCTTTGAATTGGATTCATAAAAAATTAACAGTTGGATGTTTTATAAATATTTATGCTGATGCCCTATCTGCGCTTCAGGCACTCGCCCAACCAGATCATAAGAATCGACTCATTAGTGAAATAAAAGACTTGTCTAAAAAGGCTGAAAGAAAACATATTGTTAAATTACACTGGGTGAAAGCATACAGTGGAATTGTCGGAAATGAAAGAGCAGACACCCATTGCTAAACTGCCGGCACTTGGGAATGGGACCGATAATTTTGATATCCAAGATTCAAGAAAAAAAGACCATTGCTGAAATGGAAAACTGTATTTATACAGAATGGAATTTTTCTGAGAGTCGTCTAATAAGAAAAAAAAGAGTTAAGAATTTTAACACGTTGAGCGCCATGTCAGCCATCTGTGGCTGACACTAGACTTTTTGTTTAGGCCGCGTCGACCGCCGCTGGCTGACAGCGTGTAACATAATATATATAACTATACAATTTACAATGTTTTATGGAATTACAGAAAAATTATTTAAAATTTGCTTAATTTCGATTCATTACAAGACTAATGGATTTCATTGAAACACGGTAAGCATAAAAACTGTTCTTCATTACAGCTATTACAAATTGTGACAACTGTCTTAGTCTTTTTTCTGGCCATTACTCTACCAGCTTCAGTTGCATTTTTATCTTCAGAGGTTTTTTCCGGTTTTCTTTGGAGTTTATGCTGCCGTTTTTTAGATATTCTTGCATTTCTGTTCGATGGAATATCTTCTTTTTCACAACTTGTAAGGTTGCTAATTCTTTCGGACTTCAGTAATGCTAATTTTCTGCTTCGTAATATCTTTGCATAGAATGTAACTATTTACAAAACAGACTTGGAGCGTAACGTGTTGAATGAATGCCTATAGGAATCACGTTCCAAACGTAAACTATCTTCTACTGCGATAAGAATCGCTGGCCTTAGCGGCGCGCGTGGCCTGAACGGGATTGCCTAAGAAATACGTTTGGCGCTCAACGTGTTAAGGAAGATTTTAAAAGGAACTATTCAAATCTGAAATTTTTTTCAGAGACAATAATGTAGATTATAAATACGAACAAAGACAGAGTTGGAATTCGGCACTGAGACTCAGATTTTTGACATTATATGTGCCGGGTAGGAGAATCTGGGCTGCGCCCTTATAATAATAATAAGTTATAAAACATTTCCTTTTCCATAGAAAAGAACTTCTTTCCACAAAAAGTTGCTACAATTTCATTTTTAATCACGGAAAAAAACCTTAAGCTTGTAATAAAGGTGATACATGTTTTGGAACATTAAGAAAGCTTCGTCTATTGCTTACAAAAGCTGCAAAAATAATATTAAAATTGATTATAGAAATGTGAAATTATAATATTATTATGATTATTTATTTTTTTTTTAAATTGAGGCTGATGAAATTAAAACTTCTAATTTACAATAATTATCATCAATCAATAAGGGCGATATTCTTACTATATAACCATTGCCACATTTTTACCAATCAAAATAAGTCTCAAAACGTTTTTTGAAAAAAAGAGTAGTTATTTTTTTTTTACCCTCCACTGAAATTTCCGAGGAAAACATATATACAAAACTGGGCAAAAACAAAAATAAATTACTTTAAATTTACAAAAAACCTGCAGCATTTCTCCAGGCGTAGTTTGAGATCCTGAACATTACGCAAGAAGGGGACATGATGATGGAGATTTCCCATGAGAATATTCTTAACAAAAACGAATTTCATGACTGTCAAAAGTGCTGTTTCAGATGATGGATCATCGTGGATGTGAAAACTGGAAGAAACACCTGCAATCTTCATATAACTCAGCACAAGTAAATCTTCCCGTTTCGTGCATGTATAACCCGAAGCCATCTCTATGGAAGTTTCGGCAGAAATCCTTATATCAATATCAGATGCTATTACACATAACTTTCCCAAACAGGTAATTCTTCGGCATCCATTCCTTAGCTCAATTTCGGAAGTAAGGAAGTAATAAAATGAAAAACTTCAAAAGCGCCATCACTTTCAAAGGCTATTTTGTTTCCTTTATTTAAACCTATCACGTATAGAGAAGTTTTGCGAGATGCAATGCTTATTTTGTTTTAACGTTAAACTTCCATACAAGAGAAATATTGTTAATAAATAATGTAATCTGGTTTGAAAACTAAAATAAAACATATTCTTAAATACGTTTAATTAATTACTTACTTTCGTTGAATTAAATTTAATTTTAGATGCTTGAAACATATCTCAGTTTTTTAAGATTTGATTCTAGATATCCCGAACTAAACTTAAATTGTTTCTTTTCCCGTTCACCAAGATCTATTTAAAAAGCCTACTTGTGACAATCAAGAATGCCAGCAGAATTTTTTTTTTTTTCCCTTATATCCTATCTAAAAATTAACAAAGACGATCCTCTAAAGCCATGCTTTCAAACAACAGTAGTTCATTGCAATGCCAGCTGACTAGCACTGTCAGCTAGAAGGGCATTCCTGTAACACTCGCAAGCTTTTCATAATACGTGGATAATGAGTATATAGCCTGGAATTCAGCTGTGTAGCATTTTCCAGTTACTTAAATTTATTCCTGAATGAAAACCTAAGGCCTTGCATGAAAACTGTATTTTCATTTTATATAATCTCTTTGTAAGATTTCCTTGTGAATTTGGAGTGCTAGTGGATATTGAATTTTATTATTATTGAAAACGCCCATGCAGCCAGCCCGTTCGCGGGATTCGAACCTCGGAACGAACTACCAGTGTTCAGCGACTTTACCGCTCCGCCGCTGGTGGGCCTTAATTTAAGAAAAATATTGCCTTGAAACAGGCATTCAAAAAGTAATCAAGAATTATGTTATGAACGAATGAATTTCTGTCAAAGCAAATTTGGTTTCGAAAGGATACTTTACCTTCACAACTGCCTGGCTCCTCAAAATATTTAGCCCACCAGCGGCCGAGCGGTAAAGTCGCCGGTCCGAGGTTCGAATCCCGCGAACGGGTGGCTGCACGGGCGTTTTCGTGGTTTTCCCCATGTGTAACGGCGGCCGAGCGGTAAAGACGCTGAACACTGGTAGTTCGGTCTGAGGTTCGAATCCCGCGGACGGGCTGGCTGCATGGGCGTTTTCGTGGTTTTCCCCATGTGTAACGTGTATACGAGCCAGTTTCCCTTAGAAAGTCCTCCACGAAAGGCATCCCTCCCTTTAGGCAGATAGCCCTCGTGTGCTTTGCCATAATTAAATACACCAACTAAATACACACCCCATGTGTAACGTGGTTACGAGCCAGTTTCCCTTAGAAAGCCCTCCACGAAGGCATCCCTCCCCTTAGGCAGATAGCCCTAGTGTGCTTTACCATAATTAAAATAAACCAAACCAAACCAAACCCTCAAAATATTTACCAGCTAAATCTTCAGCTCAGAGAAAAAAAAGTGCTGATGGAAAATGCTTGGAGAAAGTGCTGATGAGAGCAAATCAGAACCTCCACAACTTTTGAAATATTTTTGTCTCTCAGTCCGTTGATTTTTTTCTCTCTGTTCGTTTTCCATTTCCGCGGTTTTTAACTCCTTCTGATATTTTATGGCAATGCCTATGCTACTAGTATTAGCTTCGTCTGCCGGAGAAATTTATATATCTGTATATTTTACCTTTCTTATTTATTTATTTATCTTATAGAAAAAAATTTAAATATGTATAAAAATAGTCGAAAAATAAATAATTATAAAAAATATTTTAGAGATTATAAAATTCAAATTCTCTTCCAT
Organism: Stegodyphus dumicola; assembly: GCF_044657685.1. Classification (NCBI taxonomy): domain Eukaryota; kingdom Metazoa; phylum Arthropoda; class Arachnida; order Araneae; family Eresidae; genus Stegodyphus; species Stegodyphus dumicola. The sequence continues at coordinate 7,340,967 of NC_140768.1, forward strand.
TTTACTAAACAACAAACCTGTTCATTTATTTATTTATTTTTACAGATAGTAAAAACATTCAGTTTTATAGAAATTCATTGTAAATTACAACTTCAGTCTTTCCAAACTTCTTTTAACTCATAAAATGTTCTCAGTGACTATTCTCTTCCTGTTATGATGAAAAGGTGTTAGAAGATTTCTTTTATCTGGTTTGTTACTTTTAGTCATTTTGGGCCGCCCAGACGGTATAGTGGTTAGGGAAGCCCGACTGCGATACCGAAGGGACCGGCCTCGAATCTCGGAGAAGGCATGGATGTAAATTATCTGCCCCTTCATAGGAGGCAAAGATAGTCCCCCTATTGGGTGCCTCCATAATAAAGAGACCACCACAATCTGGCCTTAGGAGTGCCCAACGCCTGTATAGGCAAGAAAAAAAATAGTCATTTTGGTGTAATTTGTTACAACCTTTATTGCAGAATATTTTTTAAGGAACTATTGCAGTTTTGGCTTTTTTCTATTGCACGACAAAGATAACTACGTACCTATACGGTAAAACATTCATAATGTCACTGAAATTAAATAGTACGGAATTCAAAATACCGTAATAATTACTTATTATATTACTGATGATTAGGATTCAGTTCTTGACAATTACATTCTAAATTAGAATTTTGAGGATATAATGAAAATACGCTAAGCACAAAAATACATTTTAGGATAAAAAATGAGTTGATTTTTTATGTTTTAAAACTTCTTAAATTCATTTAATAAACATCGTATCCTCGTTGTTAATTGAATCCAGAATGTTGTGTGTCGTTTATATAATTATTCTTACTTGTCCACAGAAGTTGCTGACTTATCCAGCCATTAAGTAGCTGCAGATCATTTCTACATAACCATTGAACTTCCACTAATTCAGTCTCTAGAGGATTGTATGTTTATATCATAATTTGACTTATATAAATAATTATTCTAAATCTTATGTTTCTATAAAAATATACTGTGCTTTAAAAATGTGAATGATAGTATCTGCCGCTCTTTCAGCCACTTCAAAAGCAACAGTTAGTTTAGAAATAAATTATGCAGTTAATGTCATAAAATATTTTCAGAAAATTCAAATAAACATTAAACGAAAATTCTCAGTTTTAGACAATTCGATTTAAACGAAGTAAAGTAGCAGACGATAAAACGAAGGTAAAAAGAAAAGACTTCTAAGATCTCTTAGAAAAATGCACTCTTATTTTTTTAAAAAAAAGGAAGAAAGAGAGAAATAAAAAAAAAAAATGTTCAAAATTTGAATAATATCATCTAATTTAAAAAATAGCTTTTCATATAGTATTAATAAATATTTATTACGCCTTATTGAAGGAAAAAATTTCATATAATTAATTTTGCGTACAATTTTACTTGAAATTTAAGGTTAAAAATAGCTGTGGCAATTCAGTTTAACAAAAATCCATAGATCACATTTGGCGTTATTATCGCTCAAAAAAAAAAAAAAAAAATGCCAAATTTCTAAACGCGAAAATATGTAAATTCGTGTATATCTTAGAAAATTTTGAATAAAAAATTCTAATTTTTTGCAGATATGCTTAAAAATACACCTACTTTATGATGATGGTAAAACGTTTACAGGTTATAACTCAAAATTTTTTTCGAAAAATTTATAAAAATTATTTAAAAATAGAAATTTTAAAAATAAAACACAAAAAATGGGTAAATTTTATTTGGAATGAACCTAAATTTCGAAATGTGAGAGAAAAAATCAAAAAAGTTCAATAAAAAAAGAGATATTTGCCATATATTAATAAATATTTGCCAAATTCAATTAACATTGAGGAGCTAATATTTTAAAAACTAGTCGTACGATTTTTACAAAACTTGGTATTCTGGCATAATTTGAGTCGTAGAATCGAAATATGGAAAACAATTGGTATGTTATTTCAGAAAAAGTCCGATTTTGTGTCAAAATACCTATGTTGGAATAGTGCTATATATAAATCTAATATATATCCTAAGTCGCGCTTTCGAGACATGAAGAACGCAATTTGAATTTTGTCAATCGGCCCAGTAGATCGGGAGATATAGGACTGTCCCCCCCCCCTTTTTTTTTTTTGAGCAGTGTACAAGCTACAGTAATATGTATGGGTGGAATACCAGCTATAGTAAAAATACATTTACACAGATTTTTAAAACTTCATTAGTTTCAGATTAGTGTCCGTCATCTTCAATCAAATCTCTGTGAGTAATAGTTGCAATATAACGACTGAATTGCCTGATTTGGAAATTCTTAAATCTTACGGACACGACTGATGCGTAGAAATTTCATTACAGCAATTTCTTCCCCAATCAGTGCTTAAATTGCGCCGGAGCCCACCGAAGCTCGGCTCCGGTGCTTCTCAAATTTTAAGATAAATTTCAACTTTAGCCGGAGCGCACCGGAGCCCTAAATAAGATGAGCTCCGGTACTTCTTTTTATAAAATTTGAACCACAATTTAAAGGGAACAAAATTTAGAATTCCTAACATTTTAGTTAAGCAGACCTTGCAATACTCTATTTCCCTAGAAATACGAACTCATGAGAAGATGAGACGTTCAAGTGCTTTACACAACGTCGATTTGTAGAAAATCATTTTAAAACCTTATCCAGAGGAAACGTAATTAGCATGGAATATAGGCACTCTGAGAGACAAAGTAGTGTCTCGAACGATGGATCGGATGTGGGAGACCTCCTCGCTCACTGAACATCAACACAATGGACTTCTTCTTCATAAAATCCTTAGCGTACGGGACGCCTGCGACCTCGGCTGAAGATGGCGTAACGAGAACCGTTGTTATCGCAGACAACGCCAGGAATCTTCGGGAGGGTGTGCCAGTTTACGTGCCGTATTCACGTGTTCCGCTCTAAGGCACTACACGGAAGGGTTTTTTTTTACTCAAGGATTTTTCTAAAGGAAACTGGCTCGTACTTAACCCCTTAAACTACGATTTAGATGTTGGGCAGAAATATACAAGCTAACGCAGCATTCGCGACATTTGCACGACTTGTGTCTAATCCGGGCAATCGTAAACATGATGAATTATGTAATTTTCGAAGAAAGTATAGGCGAATAATTATGGATGATATATCCGATGACGATCAACTACCAGAGTCCTGGCTTTGGAAAGAAATAAGAAATAGTCCAAAAATCTGGGACTATACGATGACTCCTGAAAGAAGAGAGAAAGCCTTATGTCAATTAAGAGGAAGTAGAGGAGAATTTTAATCTAATATTTGATGACATATTTTGGAACAATATTGTAATCGAAACGAATCTGTATGCAGATCGAGTACGAGAAAATCCACATAGAACGCGAGTGTAAAAAGTGTTAAAGTTCCGTTACGCGAATGCTCATACCGTTACAGATTACTAATTTTGTATTTTGGAGTTTTGTATAAATAAACATATCTCTCTTTCGTCCTTTTCAGCTGTCATAAAGGATTTGTAATGTTTGCAACATTCCTTATGAAACATCGACAATATGAATGTATCCCAAGGAGCCAGGATACCTCTTCATTGTGTGAGGTATCTTGGCTATTCATTGTGTGAAGCATCATTTTGAATTAAAGCTATTTATTTCAACTAGACTTAAGAAGAGCTCTGGCAATTTTAGACTTGTCGATCTTAATATACCTCCTACGTTCTTTTTAAATTATGCGTTACTTCTAATTCTAAGCGTTTAAATTTTTTACACAGATATTTCCCACTTGTCAGTATTAACTTTCAGTCCCGGTCCCCTCATCACAACCCCGTTGGAGTAGTTTGGCGAATTTTACAAAAGGAAAAGGATAGCGACATTTATTGTACAAAATCATATATTACATACATATCATACGTATATATATTTAATCCAAAAGACGACCAGTAAACCTAGTTACAAAAGGCTTTTGCTTTTGTTGTAAATTTCGTAGCAATCGCTTTGAAAAAGAATTCAAAGCATTCAGCGATTTTACTACAAAATAATGTATTCCTGCAGAAATTTCACCTTCCTTTCTTTCTTATAGGAAACGCCGACGAGAAAAGCTTTGCAATCGAGTTTAAGACGAAAAGTAATTATAATTTTACTATAAAAGCCGTTAGAACTTGCAATACTACAAAAAGAAGGCATAAGAAAATAGCATCAGTCATTGTAGATTAAGGGGTTAACCCGTTACACATGGCGAAAACCACGAAAACGCCCATAAGCCAGCCCGTTCGCGTGATTCTACTGTTAGGGACTTTACCGTTCGACTGCTGGTAAGCCTACCTTGAGCTCACCTACGAATGAGATTATGCAACTTTTTGTATCGTTCATTCGCTTTCTCAGCACTGTTTCATGTCGGAATTCTAATTTTATTCTTTTCTGCCTCTCAGAGTGGAGTGTTCCATGGAGTGTAATTATTCCTCATCTGGATGGGTACTATCACCCCTCTGATTTTGTAAAAACAATTGACAGTCACTCTGCATACGAAAAATTCTAATATAGTCACTTTTACATATTTATTTTACATGCATAAAACTTACTAATTATTAACCTTTATTATTATTAAACTTACTAAACTTATTAACTTTTAAGTACTGGAGAATCTCAACAAAACGAACTCACTAACTTCAAAAAAACATTTCTCTTTAAGAAATTAACTATATATCGCAAGTTTTCAAATTTTTTCAACTAATACTCTCAAAAAGCCTTTATCTTTATCGTCTAACTTTGTCAGACGTAAATACCTAGGTAATCCTAAATTCTGAATTAATGTAACCCTACATTAAGAAAAATTCTTTATTCGAAGTTAGCCAAAACCTAATATTAACTCACATTAGGTTGGAAAAATCCTACATCATTACGAAAGCTTGTCTTTTCCTGATGTTAATATACGAGTCCTGTGAAAAATTGCAAATAGAACGCCGATTTTTGTTGTTTGACTTCTAAATTAATACGAGGCCTTATCTAGGTCAGTGTTCTCTAAACTCATCCCAGTCGAAATTCAACTTTCAAGAGTAAAACTACTTCATACATGCGCAGAAATATGACCCATTCAAAACTTGTTATCTTGCTCACGTTAAATCGTTATCATCGTTCAAATTATGAATATATGACAAGCTACAAATGCAGAAATTTGAATGTGCACTTTCACAAAAGCAGTTTTTATTCTATTTCCAAAGCAAGATTTGTTAATAGTTTTCTTATTCTTTAAAGAAGTACCACGCTTTTATTCCACCAGCGGCGGAGTAGTAAAAAGACGCTGAAAACTGGTAATTCGAATCCCGGCAAACGGGCGGGCTGCATGGGCGTTTTCGTGGTTTTTCCTCTTGTGTAACGTGAATACGAGCCAATTACCCTTAAAAATACCTCCACGGGACATCCTGCCTTTTCCGTGTAGTGCCTCTAAAGGCGGAGCACGTAATAAGCAAACAGCACCAGACTTTGTTAAATCTGCTTTCTTCGCATTGATTCAGCTTGTACAAGTCTTTAGTCTTGTCCGTTTTCCATCTTCTAGCCGATTCTTAAGCATAGCTACTTTAAGCCAAGTACTTTGGAAGTTTATGTTTGGTTCATTTGATTACAGCAAAGCATTTGAGGGCTATCTTCGTAAAGGGAGGGATGCCTTCATGGACAGACTTTCGACGGGAAACTGGCTCATATACACGTTATACATGGGAGAAAACCACGATTTCACGGGATTCGAATCTCGGAGAAACTACCAGTGTTGAGTTTACTTGGTCGGGTTGGAGGTGGTGTTGAAATTTTCGCGTTCCTCATAATTTGCACTTTAGTTAGCGTAAAAGCTATAATCAGATACAAATTTTGCACTCTGATGTAACTTAGAATCAGATACAAATTTTGCACTCTGATGTAACTTAGAATCAGATACAAATTTTGCACTCTGATGTATCTTAGAATTGCATCTAAATCCAGTTCCACTTAGATTCAGTTCAATATTCAAAACAAATAAAACAATTAAGGTCTCTTACCTCACAGACGAAATCAATTCAGTCCACGCTATTTTATCCAATTTATTGACGACACAAACAATACATGACAATCAAGAAAACACGTATAAATCCAGTCATAGTTTCCACTTACAAAAATTATCCTTCAACGTTGTTGTAGACTCAAAGGCACTAAATCAACTCGAAGAAATTCAGACACACAGCGCCATTTGGCCCCTATAATTATAGTTATACACTACCCCGCCCCCGAATGATCAGGGGTTTATTCAAAATTTATATTAATGCAATTTTAAGCAAAAGAAGCTTCGCGGCATAGCGATACCGATATCGCACAATGTTAGTTCATGCTTGACAGTAACGAAATTTAAGAAAATATATACAGAGTGAGTGAGTGAGTGATTATGGCGCAAAAACCAGAGATGATTATGACGCGCCAAACACAAGATGGGATGATTACAATTGAAGTCATTAAAATTCAATGAATAAAAACGAGTAGATAAATGTACCAAATCCAGAGGATGAAGTCATATAAACACACGTTAAAAGCACATATTAAAATTCAAGACACAGTCTTCAAAACAAATTACATTAGGTAATAAAAGCCAATCTCTTTTAAATAGTAAAATAAATTACAATTGACCTCTCTTCCGATTAAACGGTCGAGAGGTAAGTCACAGCTATTAAAATATTTCTGGCGAAGACTATTAAAACATGGACACTCAATTAAAATATGATGAACAGATAAACAAACATTACAATTAAAACAAACAGGCTCATTTTCAGCTTTGAGAAGATAGTTATGTGTGACTCTAGTGTGACCAATTCTGAGGCGAGTCAAAAGAACGTCCTCCTGAAAATATATATATACAAAAACACTTTTATTTTATAGACATGAATACTTATATAGGACTTGGAAAAAACGTGATGAGGATCACATTAGATTGGGATAAGGTTTTGGTTTAGTTTTGTTTGGTTTATTGAGATTACGGCAAAGCACACTAGGGCTATCTAGGACCACTAGGACCTTTCCACTGGACCAAGGGAAACTGGCTCGTATACACGTTACACACCACGAAAACGCCCATGCAGCCAGCCCGTTTGCGGGATTCGGACCGAACTACCAGTGTTCAGAGACTTCACCGCTCAAACGCTGGTGGGCAGATTGGAATAAGGAATTGGAATCTAATAAGGTTTTTTTTTAATGGATTACGGCAAAGCACACGAGGGCTATCTGCCTTAAGAGAGGGATGCCTTCGTGTAGGACTTTCTAAAGGGAACTGGCTCGTATACACGTTACACATGGGGAAAACCACGAAAACGCCTATGCAGCCAGCCCGTTCGCGGGATTCGAACCTCGGACCGAACTACCAGTGTTCAGCGACGTTACCGATCGGCCGCTGGTGGGCCGGAACCTAATAAGCAATGGGTGACTAAAGAAATTAAAGGACTTTAAAAGAGGTTTAAACTAAGAAAGTGGTGAGTCGATGACCTTTCTTAATACCAATATTTGTTGAACCAGGGACAACAAGCAAATAGGCCTAGTAAATTTTCTAAGCTGTTGGGGTTATATTGCGGTTCAATATTATTTTATATTGACATTAAGACAGCCTTGGCAATTGAAGAAAATCTAAACAAGAGAAAAGGGCTATCACTATCATTAAAGATTTTTGATTTGATTAAGCAAATCAAAGATTTCAAAGCGAGCAATGGCATCACTGTACAACAACAACAAACAAACAAAAAAAAAAAAAAAAAAAAACCACTTTTATCTCTATCGCGCGAGACTGTGTGTCGGAAATTCGAAAGATATGCTCTTTTATGAATTGAATTTTATGGTTTAAGGGCGAAGAACATGATATTTAATAAATAAAGGTAACACACAAAACGTTAAAAAAAAAAAAAAAATGCCCCTTTGAGCGTAATGTAAAATCTGAAAGCTTTCAAATTTTTTTTCTTTATTTATTTCTTTTTTCCTTGCCCAAAAGCACTTTTAGCCTGGAAACACTATCTTACATTGTTTAATTTTTCATTCGAATCTGTCATCACTCGGAAAAACGAAAGATATTATTCTTTCAATCTCTTATTAATTAACAAATTAAACTATTTAAAAGCATGTAAGTTTTTTCTCCCTTCTCTGCGCATTCCTTCGTGCTCTAAGTGGAAGCATATTCAACGCGTTATGCGGAAGGTCCGGCGTTCGAATCTCGGCGAGAGCGTTGCCCATTTTCCCAGTTATTCTATAGATATAATCTAAAGTACTTCAGTTCTAAACATTATTTTTTTCTGTTAATGGGATTGACCAAAAAATACATTTAATTAACGCTATGTCTAATTAAAAACATTCAGTATTTTTATAGAATTACATTACCAATCTTTTTCCTTTCTAAAGTACATGAAAGATGTTATATTATATGTTAGTCTAATGTCCTACAAATCTATATCTATCAATATCTAGTCACCTAATGTCCTATAAAATACATCGCTATTCCACTTGATCCATGTCTATACATTAACTCTACTGATAAACCATATTAAAATTTAAAAGAACCTTTGTTTAAAAAAATGTATTCGTAATCTTTTTAACTTCACAATAAGCGACGAATTTTCCTTGTTTTCGTATACAAACTGGAGGGAGTTGTGCATCGATGACAATATCCAAATGATAATATTAAGGGGCATTTACTGCATTTTACACAAAGGTGCGTTAGTTTCCGATTAATAGGCTTGATTCAAACTCTTGGTTAACACGAATGGGCTGATAGCATAATAGTTTGCGTGTATTTTCTTCACACATGACGTGAATACGCAGTTTTCATTGAAAAATCCTCCATAAGGCATATTCTTCCTCTACGTGGCATACTTTGGCACAATTCTAATAATAATGGAATTTTTTATTGCACTGTGTTTACATTTTTAGCCTTCTGTACAATTAAATCTGATGATCAAAGCATTTTTTTAAATTAAGGCATAACAGCTTGAATTAAACTAAATTTTATTTTTGAATTTAAAATTGCATACAAAGATCCGGTACTTTTCCGTTTCGCCGGCGCAAATCTCGCCAAGCAGACTTGGCGACAACATACAGTATACACATAAAAAATATTTAAAAAATTTTAGTTCTAAGAATTCTTTTTTTGAAGGTATAAACATTTTAATATCGCTTAAAACTTTAAAAAAAGCCAATAAATAAAGACAATAAATTTGTAAAAAGATATTAATTTAAGAATTTACCATGCTTTCATGGTTCAACATCCTGATTCGCCGGTTCATATCACGTGACCCCAAGCGATCTCATCTCACGTAAACTACAAAAATCTAATGCTCTCAGTAATTATTTACATTAATTTCAAGTTAAATCTTAATTTGGAACACAAGTTTAAATGCAAGAAATATTTCAATGCGTACGAATAGCTTACTCAGAAATTATGTAAAACTGCAGTGCTTTACTTCACTAATGCATTCTCATTAGAATTGATGAATTTAACCCTTGAATTTCCTTTTCTATATTTTCGGCTTCGGGTAAGAGCTGTGATTGCATCCTAATTGACTTAATAACCGAAAATGGCCTTAGACATAAAACTGAACTATCTGATAAAAATTCTATGTAATTATATGCCAGTATTGAAAGAAACAATCAATCTGGTAAGAAATGGTTGCGACTTGTTTTGAAAATGAGGCGTAAAAGGTTACCAGCGAGAATATTCCGTTTGGCATCGGTTGTACCATTATTGGCGACTTTATCGCTTGCGCCGGCAAAACGGAAAAGTACCAAAGATCCTTTCTCGGATCTTTATAAGGCAAACATTTTTCTGTACATGCATCAATTTCATTATTTCCGACCGGCAAACATTCTTCCGAACCTATTCGGAACGAAAAACTAGAATGGCACATCTTCTAAAAACTTCTTATTCAAAGTAGGCTTTTCTAAGCAAAAAGAACAACGCATTTAATTTAATGTGGCCACTAGACTACGCCGGGGCATATATACAAGATGATCCAAAAGTCGCGCACTTGTAACTTTCAAAAATTTTCTAAACTCCGAAATGGCTATTAAAAGGCAAAACGTTTTAATGGATGAAACTTCTCTATTCTTAAAAGTAACAAATCACATGAAACTTCAGTTGTACATTATGCCATTATCCTGTAGAGATATCAGGTTTTTCGAAGCAGAAGTCGTGAACAATGTGCAATGCCTTCGCTGGGAATCGAACCTCGGACACCTCGAATACTCGCCGAACGTGCTGACGAAGTGTGAACGTACCACGAAGGTATGCTAAGAAGGTGGAAGAAATACCTTACAACTTTTAGAAATCCATTGATTTGCTGCAAGACAAAGTTTTATGATTGAGCAACGCATTCCTACAGAAAACCTGTTGAAGCTTTTAAAGATTACCTCCCCAAATGTTCGCGAACTTAACAAGACAGTAAGTTTCCGATTGGTAACTTGATTTCGACAAAATTAAGTAAGCGTTCACCATAAGAAACGAAGTAGCCGCCAGTCTCCTCTGAGTTCGGACAAAATGGACTCGCAATCAAATCTATGCGTTGCGAAATATAATGCTCAATCATAAAAATTCCTCGGTAAATCTTGGGCATCTCATACCAAATAAAACAGTATTGGGGATCATTCAATGAAATAATTTGCCATTTATATACATTTTGCAATTTCACAATTTTTGAGAGTTTGATGAGAGCGAGTTTTGGAAGACCCTGACCCTACAGAAAACAAGAGTAAAGATTCTATAATGTATTTTAAACAACATTGTACAACTCAGAATAAAATAATTTTAATAATAAAGAAGAGTAAATTTATTTTTTGACATCATTTGCCGTCACTAATGATACATCACGAATTTTTCTTCCCTTTTTTAGCCTAAAAGGCAGTTAGCCCAGAAGTGTTGGTTTACTATAAAAGTCCGAATCTCTTTTCAAACTGTTGCCACCAAATATTACAGCCCTGCATTATATTTAAAAAAATTAAATAATGAAGAAAACATGAATGTATGTATGTTTCTGGCACTGTGAAAACACAACGGTACCTAAAAGACAACGAGTTTGCGTAGTCATCCACTCGAATATGGGCATCTGTAAGCCGAAACTTGGAATTTGTTTTATTATTTATTTCATACTTTGTAAACCTTTAACAAATTTTTGATGAACAAACTCAATGCTTTCAAAGCGCTCCATCAACATTATCATCGCGCGCATCTTCAAGCACGGATATTTTATGCGCGAGGATTCTTTACATTTCTTACAGATAAGTAGTGTAACAGCGCAACGACGTTACGCGTCGTACGACTCTGAATGTGCGTTTCATTTTTGAAATCCCGTTTTGAATCCCCCCCCCCGTGAAAAGAAACGCCCTTTTGAAAGTAATTATAAAATATATTTAATATATTTTCAAAAGCTAGTACGAAGATAAAAATTATTAAGTGTAATGTGTATATTTATATTGTTTGTACATCACTGATTTTTCACATTACCTTACCGGGCCCACCAGCGGCCGAGCGGTAAAGTCGCTGAACACTGGTAGTTCGGTCCGAGGTTCGGATCCCGCGAACGGGCTGGCTGCATGGGCGTTTTCGTGGTTTTCCCCATGTGTAACGTGCATACGAGCCAGTTTCCCTTAGAAAGTCCTCCACGAAGGCACCCCTCCCCTTAGGCAGATAGCCCTAGTGTGCTTTGCCATAATTAAATACACCACACCACCACATTACCTTACCACTTCAGCTACCCGAACCACATATAATCGCAGCCAAATCCAAATCCAGATGATATTTTTTTTCATCTTGATCTTATTTTTCTGCGCAAGGCTGTAATATTCTGTCAATAAATTCTTTAGAAGCAAATCCGTTTCCACTGTACTCAAGTAGTTAAAACTGCTGAATACTGCATAGTTGGCTTTTGTGTTTTTTACTATGCAGCCAGTTTTCCTTAGAAATTCCTCCACGAAGTCATTTCTTCCCTTAGGTCATTGTGTGCAAATAACCTAACCTAACATTTGAAGGAAATCTGCGTGAAGCCAATTTTGAGAAATACGTAAACAAGTAAGTAAAATTTAAAAAAAAAAAAAAAAAATCTGAAAGTTTTCAGATTTTATATTGCGCTCATAGTCTAGTTTTTTAACGTTTTGTATGTTCACACTTAAGCCATGTCAAATTCAGTTCAACAGCAATATCACAAAATATTTAAAAACGGTATATCTTTAGAATTTCCGATAGACAGTGTCGCGCGCAGGAGATAAAAATGATTTTTTTCACACAGTGTTGCCACTATTCGCTCTCAAATCGTTGAGTTTGTTAATCAAAAATTCGTTGAAGTTTTACAAAATATGAAACAAATTCGAAATTCATAATTCGGGCGTCCAGGTGCTCATGTTCGGGTGGAGGATTACGTTATTCAAAATTTGATGTCTCTAGGTGCCGTCGCTTTTTTATAGTGCTAGAAACCTACACACATTCATGCAGCTTCTTCATTATTTAATTTCTTTAAATATAGTACAGGTATATTTGGTAGCAACAATTTAAAAAGTGCTTCGCCGTTTATAATGAAACGCCACAAAATGCCATTTTGAAACTAATAGCCTGTTCCTGGTCCTCCACCGGGAAGAAATAAACTGAGACAATTCCAAGAATACATTTGTTATCATAAACCTTAATAGTATCAGTCATACACTCGACCCAAAAGTCAATTTCAGTATTCCCAACAATAATTGCCGCCTTCACATCAATAACTCCATCATTTCTAATTATCCAATCATTTTTTATATATGCAATCTTTTCTCCTATATAATACGGCTCTTGCAGTGTAATGACATCTGGAATTCCTTCAATTATTTTGTCGATTGCAAAGAGCCGGCATTACAGTGATTTTCGTTACATTTTAAATCTTCATAGTTAAATATTTCAGTATAAAATCAATAAAATCCCAGAAGGTCTGTATAAAATTTTAAAATCCAATATTTACAATAAAAATAATTAAAATCAATATATACAGAGTACAAATTCAATGCAGTAAATCAAAATACTTCTAAATATACCTGGGAGGCAAGGGAACAATTCTTCTAATATATCTCCCCAAGAAAATAACCTTCACTCAAAAGTTTTCAAAACGTTTTATTGCAAATTCACAAATAATTTCTTCAATTTCTAAAAACGGCTGTATGAAGTCACAGCCACAAAATAAAATATAAAGTTCTAAAATAAAACACTTTAAAATTCAAACAGTAAAAATAGAATACGCCAATGCTGCCGCGCAATCCTCTCAATGTATATATTAAATATCCAAATGATCCGTAATAAATTTAATCTCTCTTTTATATACGTAACAATTTTAGAGAATGCACTATGTGCAAAATCATATTTTGTTTTAAATCTATCATTTGAGACTTTACAGTTAATACAACACATATTCTCTACTTTACATTTATCTTTTGGATGATTTAGAGAGCACTTTGCACATACATAATCATTCTTACGTTCCCTTTTTGTATGGTCATATTGTAAGCATTTTAAACATCTTTTGGGCTGTGTAAATAAACGGAGTGGATAAAACTTCCAGCCGACACGTAACCTTTCGTTATTCAGGAAATGCGCCTAACAAATTAACTCTAAAAATACGATTGGAAGTCCCATTCTCAACAACTCTTTTATTAAAGAAAAGGGTACTATTCGGTTTGGAGGGCCGTAAAAAATCGCCAAACTATTGTTGATGCCAATGCTGCCCAAAATAATTGCGGCAAGAAAGGAAGTATACTAGTAAATAACTATCTAAGATTGATGCTTTAATTTAGATGAAAGGTTAATTTCATATAATAGTTTTTTATTTTTATAATTTATATGAAAAAGGCTAAACATGACTGAATGGAAGCATAAGAGTAAATAACTATTTCAGATCATTACTATAATTTATATAAAAATTGCTAAACATAACTGAATGGATGCCTGAATCGCTATTTCGCTACCGACTTATCGCTAAAACATAATTTCATCCTTTGGTTGTTCAAATGTAATTTTCTATAATGAATAATGCCTTTTCTTTGAAAATATTCTCGGTAAAGTGCAGAATCGCTCACTTATTTGTTTGCCGCTTTTTACAAGGGTAAAAACAATTGAATTTTGTCAATTTTCTTTTACTTTTTAAGTGAAAATAGGTCGATGTGTACATAAATAAAGTCAAGGGTGTGCGCAGTGCCATTTTTATGCAATTCTGGGATTTTTTTTTAAAGTGAAAATGGATCGATGTGCACATGGATACCGAGTATGTGCAATTCTTATAAACGCGTGAAACAGTGAGTGATTCTGCACTTTACCCAAAATTATATTGCCGACTTTTCGTCGTGGGCAATTCCCAAATTGTTAAAACCATAGGATATTAAAAAAAGGATTTAAAATCAAAAAAGGATTAAAAAATTAAACTAGTATTTCAATGGCGTCTTAAGAAATATAGAACTATATAAACTTTCAGCGTGTACGCTAGATTTGGCGCGTTGTTAAATGGGCGCGTTTGCTAGATTTGGCGCTTTTGCGCATACATTTCCGCTGCAAATTTTTACGGTCCTCAAAACGGAATAGTACCAAGAAAAGATATCGTACACATTCTCCTGAACAGGAACAATTATCCTTCAGACTATCTACTAAATTATCATTGTGTACAAAATCTGAAACATTGTAGGAACATCTTTGGGGAAATAATTTTTTTACTTTTGGCACTAATACATTATTTAAGTCTCTCATTTTCATTTATATGTTTCGTCAGTCTTAATTCCTATGCTCTATTAGCCACCCCAAAAATAAAATCTCCATTATTTTTACAGATTTACAGAGATTTAATTTATGACTTCATTAACTTCCTTTTTTTTCTATTATCACTTGAGACAGGTTAGGTTATTTAATTACGGCAAAGCCTCGGGGCAATAGCAATAAAATCAAGATTCAAATATAAAATATTGATTTTATATTTGGGCAGAAAGACTTGACGTATTGGTGACTTAAATCACTATTGCTCTTAAATAGTCAAATCACAACAAACGGCATCCATTAGGCTTAGATGCTCACTCTGAAATTTTCAAAGACCAAATCCTTTAAAATATGCAATTTGATTTAAACAAACTTAGATATTCACAAATCGGAACATAATATGCATCTAATATACAGGAAAATATGTCATAAAATAGCTTTAAAACCACAAAAATAAGTGAAAACTTACATTTGGTATGCAAATTCGTTCCATTTCACACGGTATTCCTAAAAAATCACTGTATCTTCAATAATCGGCCGTGTAAATCATAAAAGAAGCACAGATTTATAAACCGGAACGCTTACAGAACCGAAATATCACAATTGCACACACGCAAATCAATTATTTACATCATAAAACATGTTTTTTTCACAAAACTGAATATTCACCAAGCAACACGGACGCCGACCTGCGCAGAGAGGAGCACTGTAGGGTTTCAGCCTCAGGGATAAGTTGCCTTCGTGGAGGACTTTTTCGGGAAACTAGCTTATATTCATGTTACAGATAAGTGAGAAACTACGAGAAACACTCATGTAGCCTACTAGTTCGAATAGGTTTGCAACTTTAATCGAACTACCGGTATAGTGGCCACTGCTGGATGTGGGGAAAAACTAAGAAAAAGATTGAATTTAAAAAATTTTATTTATTTATTTAACCAAGGCTAAATTAAATGCGTTTCTCGCTTTCAAAGCAAATGAAACTTTTTAAAGCGTCTCATTCTTATTTCGTTACTTGTTTACTGAAACAGATAGCTCGAGATAGGGATGTATTTCTTAGTTTAAAAACATTTAACCTTAGTCGAAACTTAAGTCTTTCTGGAGAAAATTGTTTGGCCAGTGTTGTCATTGGCTATGACACTGATATGTTTTGGCCCAAAAGGGCTATTAGTCTCGAAACACTGTTTTTCGTTGTTTCACTTTTCATTCGAGTCTGTTGCCTTTCGGAAAAACGTAAAATATTATTCTTTCATTTGTCCGTTATTAATTAACAAGCTAAGCTTTAAAGAAGTTTTGATTAGCAAAGATGATTTCAAAGCAAGCTACGGCAGCATTATACGGGAAAAAACAATTTTACCTCCAGCGCGCAAGACTGTGTAAAGTTGTGTTTTTAAATGCTTTTAGCCCAAATTGGCTTTTAGCCAATATTAGCCGTTTCGAAACGTATATAAATGCCCCTTTGAGCGTAATACAATACACGAAAGCTTTCAGATCTGTTTTTTAATATGGCGGGCATTAACTGATTATAGGCGTTGGCCACTACTAAGGCCTTTATAGTCAGCCCTTTCGTGCGGAATCGGCCCTCCCGACCGAACTACCAGTATTCAGCGAATTTACCGCTCGGCAGCTGGAAGACTTCCTACGTTAAAATTTAACTGCTATGAGTAGGATTGGCGTAATTGTTAGGCATTAAAATGGTTTATTTTACTCTGATAAAAAAATCAATAAAATTGCATGTAAGACTAATCCTTTTTGTGCCAGTCATATTTTATGTTGATTTTTACTTTGTTAATTATATCCTTTTCTTCTTTCCCATAATTATTAAATTGAGCGCAAGTCAGTAATTACAAATGAAAAATTGCTTCAACTGGAAACTTGTTACTTTTATTCGATTACTGAGAACCATTAGGGAAAATATTCCCACAATATAATAAATAATATTGTCGGCTGGCATGGCACAGTATACGCACAGTGTACGATACAGTTCGAATTGATTTGTATTTTCTGTTGTTATATTTCTGTTGTTCATTTTACAACCCCTATACCGACATTGGTCATTTTAGATGTACCTTTTCTCAAAGTCTGCTGTGATTTTTTGTGTAATTAAAGTATAATTATTCGACTATATTAAAATGAGCTTTTGAAACATTTTGAATTTTAGAGTAATTTAAAGAATATTTTGTTAGGAATAGTAAAATTTAGCACTTTCCTCACATAAAAAGATTTTTTCATTTTTTATTCTAAGTTTATCACAAAAAGCTCATTTCAGTAAATATTAGGAAACCTAATAAATAAGCCATGAAAATTTTAGATACCATTCTAAAATTCCCAAGAAAAGGTACATCGAGTATAGAAAAATTACGATTGGAGAAAAACGCGTTTTCATGTAAAAATCCTCATTGATCAAAGCAGTCGAAGACAAATTAAAACTAGATTTTTTACAGTTCTAATTTTCATAGAGATTAAAGAATGGTATTTTTCGAAGGATAAAAGTGTAGAGAATTTGAAAATGCAAAAATCCGAAATCCCAATTATTTGAAGATTTTGGGGTTACAACACCCCTTAAGACATGTGCGACCGTTAGTGATTCTCTCCCTGGGAAGTTCAACTTCACTCTCGAGGTTGCCTTTCACTTCAAGAAAACTCAGACAAATCTCTAACGAAATGGAAGAACTTATTTTTTGGGGGGTTCTTTTTTCCGGTTGGATGGCGGTTTAGTAAAGGTATTTTTTAGACGATTTTCATTGTATTTATAGAAATATATTTTACCTACAATTTTTGTACTTTTTGTACTTTTTTTATTTTTTTATTTTTGTATTTTTCATTTGACAACCCTGTCTTTCTACACCGTCATTTCCAAAACCTTTCTTAATACCGAAAGAGGTAGTTTATCCCATTTCTCCTTCAGGAAGGTTCGAGGTTGACGGTGTATTTAATTATGGCAAAGCACACTAGGGCTATCCACCTAAGGGGAGGGAAGCCTTCGTGAAGGACTTTCTAAGCGAAACTGGCTCGTATACACGTTACACATGGGGAAAACCACGAAAACACCCATGCAGCCAGCCGTTCGCAGAATTCGAACCTCGGACCGAACTACCAGCGTTCAGCGACTTTACCGCTCGGCCGCTGGTGTGCCTCGAGGTTGACGTTTACGGGCAATTCCCATTTTAAAAGTCCAAAAGCGTTATAATCTGTGGGACATTAGGTTATTTCGAAGGAGGAGACATGAAAAATGAGCAATGGCATTGCCTCGGAGATCTGGAATACGCGCCGAGTGTGCTGACCATTATACCACGAAGGCATGCTAAGGCATTATAACACGAAGACGGGAGAAATACCTTATATTTTATTGAAAGTTTACTTCACTGAAAATGAAAGTCATTGAAGAACGTGGCGTAAAAATCTTTCGGGGGAATGCGAGAGGAAATATGGTATCCGGGTTGCTTTTTTGCACGAAAAACATCCCCCCTTCTCACTTTGTCAGTTCAGCATGTAGAGTCATTTCGGAGCAGAAAATTAGCTATGCTCTCCTTGAAATTTCCACTCCGGATATCTCGATTACTAGACGAAAGCACGCAGTCGGGAGGACGAAAATTCGTTACATTCTCCCCCACTTACGGGATGACCGGGGTAGAAGTAACCCGATCGCCAAATGAAGGCCGTGACGAATTATCGTCCACCAACTTGTTTGGTTACAGCCATTACATTTATTTCGATTCAAGAAAGAGGAAACATGAACTCCGAACCTTCCAGTTACTAGCCGGATTTGCCTCCAGTTACACCATGAAGGCAGGCGGAGAAGAAAAGTCTCCACACCCTGTTAAAGGACGAATGGGAAGGAGGAGGCCACAAGTGGGGACGAATTACCGTCCACGTTAATTTAGTTCGCGGCTCAGAGTTATTAGATTTATTTCTGAACAGGTAACAAGAAAAATCTGTTATCGTTCGCGGGGATTCGAACTCAAGATCTTTCTAGACTACTGCTATACAACGAAGGCACGCAGTAAGGAGGATAAACATTTCTCGTGAATATTCACGGGAAAAGAGAGATTTTAAAAAATTATTTACTTCATTGGATTTATTCCATTTGAAATTTTCATATTTGGAGCTTCCAACAATGCTTTGACTACTTCTACATGACCATTCTGTTTTGCCCAATGAAGTGGGGTCCAACCACAATTGTTTTTTGTATTTGCCTGAATATTAGAATTATTCAGTAATAGTTTAACTATTCCTGCATGACCATTCCTTGCTGCCCAATGAAGTGGGGTCCAGCTGTAATTATCCTTTTCATTGACGTGAATACGTTGACCTTTCAGTAAATTTCTCTATACAACCCGTTCGTGATTCACTATAAAGTAGGGTATAGCTACTCTTACTTACCTCGTTGGCATCAAACTGATACATTCTTAGACTTATTACAAACAAAAGTAATGAACACAATCAAAAACATATTACTGAAACTGAATGGTATACAGAGTTGCACACGGAAATTAAGTACTTTTAAGGACCATTAATGAACAAAATTAAGGATCTATAAGCAAATGAGAACTGAATAATTTCAATTAAAAATATTATTCTATGCCTGAATTTCACTTTTGTAATATCATCCTAAAAATAAAATAGATTTCTAACTATTATGCATTATTACTAAACATGAATTAATTATACATAATTATTAATAAGTATGAAAATAAAATAAACCTCATGCAGTATATCAAGTAGCATTAAATATTTTACACTTATAATAGGTAGGACATATTTGAAAGAAGATAGGTGACATTTAAGTTTTACTAATAGTTTAGCATAACGTTGATTTTTTTTTTTTTTTTTGTTTTGTTTGTTTGTTTGTTTGACTCATTTTTTCACATACTTGGTCAATCTAGAGCAGAGGTTCTCAACCGGTGGTATGCGTACCACTGGCGGTACGTAAGAAGAAAACAGGTGGTACACAAAGAAGCAAATTTTATTTCAAAAATTAAAACCCCAACATCCTGATCCTGAGTTTTTTCTCTCACACTCGTAAATTTATGCGATCTGAGCTTTGTTCAAGAGTGGTGGTGGTTTTTCAATTTTTGTTTAGATGGTTCATGTTACTCAAAAGGTTGAGAATCGCTGGTCCAGAGCTTTAGTAAATAGCAAGTAAGATCATAATCAGCATCATTCATAACAAGAGACTGAATGTTATCACACCGCTGCTGTTTGTTTAGAGAGAGACTTGCCGATTAGAACAAAACTGAAAGGTCTGATGTAGGCACAGTTGACAAGTGTTGAAAATTAGTCAGGCTCTGTTTGTTGCAGTTAGTGTCATAGCTTCTAGGGGTTGTAACCCAGTTAAGATACTTTTAGGTTCCAATAAGCCATTAGACCATCAGAGGTGATAAGTTGTTTTGTATTATTTTAAGTCTCACTAGATGCAAAGAATATATTTTACTTGAATTTCTACATTTTTGTGTTTTATCTTGCGACTACAGTGAGTATTAATGAAAGGCAATAACTCGATTTAATAGGTAGAGATAAATTTTAAAGGTAAGCAGTTAGTTATAAATAATTAAATTAGGTGAACAGGTAAACTTAAGTCATTATGGATTTACATTTACATTTATTTTTTAATAATATTTGTTAAAAAAATCTCTATTAAACTCTAAATCTAATAAAATTTCACAGTTTAAAATACATGTAATTTATGACACTAATTCTTAAACGATATTAGAATAATAATACATTAAAAGCTACAAAACATTTATGTTTTGTAACAACAATACTCACCAAAGTATTTATCCGTCATTTTAATTTGAAGCCTTACCAAACATTTTGGCTAGTTTATATCGATTTCCTTCTCTTTAAGCATCTTTCCTAACAATATTTAGAGATTTGTCTCAATATGCAAACCAATGCTCTCGCTACCTTCTGCGTGCTTTATCTCCTAATTTGTAAACTTCTCCACAATGTACCTATGAGGGTTTAATTGATCTGGTAAAAGTTAAATAGTCCAAAACCCTCAACAGACGTGAAGCAAATTATCACTATGTCTGAAAGTAACTACAATATCAGACAAAGGTTTAAATAAGCCTTTTATTTAAAAAGAACTTAGAACAAACATAAAGGCATGTTCTGATGCTAACAAAGTCAATTACATCTCACGGTGGCGTAATTAAACAAGAACAGTCAAATTCAAACTAAAAATGTGGACGAGTAGTCAAAGATTATACAATTTCATTTTAATTTAATCTGGCTGTATCATATGAGGAAACAGAAATGGAAAATTATAGTAAAGGCTGAAATCATAAACAATTGGGTAATTTACATAATAATAACTGCACATGTCTTAATCTTTTTAATTAACTGCCTGTTTAATTAACTGATTTTTAATTAACATTTTAACATAAAAAGATTTTTAATTAACTGCCACATGGGAAAGAACTCACTGGGTATAAAATGTCAGCCACTAACTTGAAATTATTTTTAAATTTTTTGAAATTATTTTAATAAATAAATTTAATCTGGCTCAGTAACTCTTATCATACGAGGAAACAGAAATGGAAAATTATAGTAAAGGCTGAAATCATAAACAACTGGGTAATTTACATAATAATAACTGCACATATTTTTGAAGAATAATTTTTCTTGTGTATTGTTTCTTTCTTTAGCACGTTTCCTTTTCATTTTAGAATTTTTGGATTTAATTAAGGATTTCCGTTTTTCTAAAAAACGCTAAATGCATTTAGAATGTATAGAAAAAGTGACTAATTTAATTTCTTTAGTAATATGGATTTCAGAAGAAAGATGAAATATATATTGTAAAGGCCAGTTACAGAGCTGGTGTGGCAGAATTTTTAGAATTTAGTGACACACCAAACAACAAAATCTAGAAATGGCAAAACTTTTAGAATTTAGACAGGCATTGAAAGCAGAATTTAGAAAGGCACTATGTAGTCGAATTTAGGATCCACAGATGGGAAAATGCTTAGTGCCAGCCAGCTCTGTGTATTATGCATTAAGACGTATTAAATGGATCTTTTAAATTGTAAGTTTACAATTTCTTTATTAATAAAAAAAAAAACCTTTCTATAATGCCTGCCCAATTGATAAGTAGTAATATGGAATTCAAAAGAAATATGAAATATATTGGTTACAGAGCTGGTGTAGTAGAATTTTTAGAATTTAGTGACACACCAACAAAATCTAGAAACAACAAAATCTAGAAATGCCAAAACTTTTAGAATTTAGACAGGCACTGCAAACAGAATTTAGATAGGCACTATGCAACTAATTGAATTTAGGATCCACGGAGATTTCATCAGATGTCAGGATGCCTAGTGCCAGCTCTGTGTATGATGCATTAAGACTAGATGGATCTTTTATATTGTAAGTTTTCAATTTCTTTATTAATAAAAAAATCCATTTCTATAATGCCTGCCCAAGTGATAAGATTAGAAGCATTTTTTTATCTTTTCCATGCTTGTATATAGTGAAAAGTAGAGAATATAAATGGAAGATAAACATGTTAAAAAAAAAAAAAAAAGATTCTAGTATCAGGAGTAAAACATTCAAATATTATGTCTTCATTGTTCTTCCAGACTTCATTGTTCTTCCAATACATCCATTACGTATATCGATATCATGGAGACATTTTTCATTTTGTCACATATTTCTCAAATCTTCTAGGATCGTGGGTCTATAAATCTTGCCTTCAAATACTTCTAAATTTTCCAAGCTGCAATGTCAAAAATACTAAAGAAAAATTATCTCAACCAAATGTGTAACAGCAAAATTACAGAAATATTTGGAAAAAAAAAAGGGGGGGAGAGGAAAAGTGTATAATTAATTTTATAGAGAAAACTGATGCATATTCTGAGACAATTGCATGGGAAAACCGCTTACTATGAAAAAATTAAAAAGGTATTTTTAATTACTTACATAGCTAATTTTGCTTTTGCTAAGAGTTGTTTCGTAAATTATGCTTTAGCATTATATCTTGTTTATTTTTCAGATTCAAAATATTGTATAATAAGTTGCCAAAATGGAACTTTATAATATAACAGCGAAAAACAAAAATGTTTTATTTTAATGTTATTTTTTAAATATAACTTCAATCTATTATCATTATTTTAATGAAATTTGTCAAAGTTATGATGTTCAAAAAAAATCGTCGAAAAGTTCACAGATTTCGGAATTAAAAATTTTCTATAGAAACTGATCTTAAAATCGCCAAAATGTTGACAAGTCGCCTAATTTAGAACTGTTTAATAAAAGAATTCACATTCCCAAAATCGAAAATTGATCACAAAAAATGAATTTCGAAATGCTTATGTTTCACTTCTTGCTTAAAAACGCGAGTATCCCATCATTTATGTTAGAAATAGAAACAATTATAATACATGAACCCATTCAAAAGATCACCATATACCTCACTCAATATACCGCTCCTGCTTGCCTTCTCAACCACTCATAAATATCATCAGATGGGTAAATGCAGTAGTGCCAGCTCTGTGTATGATGCATTAAGACATATTAGATGGATATTTTAAATTGTAAGTTTTCAATTTTTTTATTAATAAAAAAATCCCTTTCTATAATGCCTGCCCAAGTTAAGATTAGAAGCCGCCTATAATAATATTAGAAGCATTTTTTATATTTTCCATGCTTGTATATAGTGAAAAGTAGAGTATAAAGGGAAGATAAACATGTTAAAAAAAAAAAGATTCTAGTATCAGGAGTAAAACATTCAAATATTATGTTTCCATTGTTCTTCCAGGTTCTCCAAAAAGTAAGAAATTCATCGCAAACTTTCTGTAAAATGCATCCATTACGTATTGATATGTTGATACTATGGACGCATTTTTCATTTTGTCATATATTTCTCGAATCTTCTAGAATCGTGGGTCTATAAATCTTGCCTTCAAATCCTTCTAAATTTTCCAAGCTGCAATGTCAAAAATACTAAAGAAAAATTTTACTTACATTACGATAAGCATAACACCTTATCTAAAGAATTTTCCTAGCTTCATCATTTGGGCCTACTTGGCCTTCACTTTGGGACACAGAGCCTGCACAACTATTAACTACGGTCTATAACTGTAGTTAATAGTTGTGCAACATTATAGTTTAAAAAGAAAATGCTTAAATTTTGAGGTAAAGGTAGCATTTCAAGCATTTAAATTTTCTTGTAAGTAGTAATTCTATATAATGAGTAGAATGATATGTAATATGAATATACTTTTTGGTCGAATTATAATAATTCTGACTACCAATAGTATCGATAAAAAACAGTTCAAAATTTCACTTACAGATGAAGATTTTCAGAAAACCAATAAGAAATATTCAGTTCAAGTTTTCCTTTTCATTAAGCTCCTTACCCAGCTTAATGAAAGTTCTCTTAAAATTTAATTTTATAAAAGGATTTTCAGTGCTGCCATCTGCAGGACATTCATAAAACTAAAATGAATTCTTAAAAATCAGACAATTACCATTTTATAAAATTTTTAACATACTACTAGTTTTCAAGCTTAAAAAACAATAAATAAGAAAATTGTTGTTATCTTTTTACCCCATTTACGTTTTAAATCAATTTCGCACTTTCTCAATGTGCTCATCAATCGAGTTATTTGTAACTATTATGTCGTATGTCATCTAGAGAGATGAACGTTTATCTGTTTATGTTCCTGGCATTGTTGAAACGTAGTTGGAGCTTTGCATAATCCAAATGACAATCTTAGAAAGGCTAGATTTTGTGGTAAATTCCATTTTAACATATTTCCTGGCCTTTTGCTTGGCTGAAAGTGCCAAGAATTTAAATTAAGTGTTATATTTAATACACCTTATGTTCCTAATTATAGCCTCTGTTTTGAGAAGAGCGTAAATTTCTGCTGTGTAGCTTTTTGTAATCGACAACGAAGCACAATGACATATGCTGTGTTTGATTTATTCTTTTTTCGAAACATTTGGACTAGCTTAGAGACAATTTCAGGTACAATAATTTTGCTTTTAAGCATCTACTTGGGTATGCGTTTCTATTATTTCTTGTTTCATTGTTTCAGATGTATAAGGTATCATGGGGATTGTTTTAAGCATTTATTAAATGTATTTTCTACATATAACCCCGGTCTTATGGAAGGACATAGAAGTAGTACTTACCAACTTCTGCAGTTTTTCCTTTTCTTCCGCCTCGCCGAAGTTTCGCAGATATAGGTACCTTCTCCTCTTCCATTCTCTTTACCACAAGCGGCGCTTGTAACAATCCCCATCTCTACCGACTGCCTGTTCACTATATAATAAGTCTGTATAGTAGACTGAGTCTACCATACAGACTACTGACTGTATAGTAGTCTGAGTCAATAAACGACAACCTCTCCCAGTCACTTATAACTGTTATTATCAAAAACACAATTCCATTCAGCCGCATGAGGGTCTTCCGACACAGTGCGAGATCACAATCATCGAAGATTCTATTTCGAGCTTTCAAGACTTTCATCCAGAAGACATTCAAAAACTACACTCAAACTTTCTCGGACTAACTAACACTAGAATTAAAACAAGAAGAAGCCTTTTTATCATTCCCCAGGCACTAACAGACAACCTGAGAGAAGTTGAAATACCCGATACTAATGTTTGTGCTCCAGCACTCATCACAGAGAACATCAGTTTCACAGCATCAGGAAATTCCAAGAAGCACTACATCAAAACAACAAGATATTATACCTCCCAATACATCAAGCCATCATTGCAATTATTTCGTGGATGCACACAAAAAAATAAGAGAGCAGATTTGCTGCCACAGGAATAACCAGCACCTACCAGCAAACCTGATCACCTCTTCAGAGGCGCTAAGAAGAAAAGAAACGCACCGACCCTTCTCCTTTTCCCAACGAAAAATTTCTAAAGGTCGCTGTAAGAAAAGTTCTAAAAGGTCCTTCCTATTCATAAAATTACATCAAATAATCAAAAATGTTCCAACAAAGTTTTCCATACATGTCGAATTACTATTCCAAATTCCATCAACTAAAAGAAAATAAACGAAGATGCAACAACGCAGAGCATCAAGAAAAATAATGGATGTTGCATTCGTCCATGATTCCTCAAATAAAGAATCATCACTCCAGTGTATGAGCAAAATCAACACACAACCACCAGGAACAAGCAACGACATTTAAGTTCTCTTCCTTTGAGTTTCAAAAATAATCAAAATCTTACCGAAGCAACGAATCCGAATGGGATCGACAATCAACTCATCAAGATCCAGCACAAGAGCTTTCCTTATCTTAAAACTAGACCTCAAACTAATCAGACGCCGACAGGACCATTATAATACTTTATCCACAGTTTTAGCTATTATGTCAATGAAAAGCCACTTCATCTTTTTTTTTTTTTTTTTTTTTTTTTTTGTTTGTTTGTCGGGATACTCGTAGGTTATACATAAATCCAAAACCAACAGAAAAGAAAAATGTATTTCCAGCCGTGGATAATAAGAATCTAAGGAAGTTTCAAATTAACAAGAAATTCCTCAGCAATCTAAGAGATCTTCGGGAATAAAAAAAAGATTCACCTAACACTGATGTACAAAATGAGTTAAAAAAACGCAAAGTTGATTCTACTCATCAGTATTTGAAGAATACTGGTAAAGAGTCGAGAACTTCTCATGTTCTACCATCGGATTTAAACAATGGTTCCAGTTTTAGTGATCAAGTACTTATAATCAATCAGGTGCAAAAGAAAAAGATAGGTATTGCTTTCTTGCTCTTATAATTAAGTGTTCGAATTATATGCATATAGAGGTTGTAATTCCTTCAAGTCCACAATTGGATTTAAATAATGATTTAAATGATTAAGGTATTAAGTATGGTATTGATTTTTCAAGTACTTATAATCAAGCTGATGTAAAAGAAGAAAATAGAAATTCCTTTATTGATTATACCAAACAGTATTTGAGTAATACTAGTGGAGAGGTCATACCTTCAACTTTAAATAATAATTCCAGTATTCCTTATCGTATTCATACTAATAATTTAGTCTATAAAACTAATGATAGTAATTATGAATATTGGCTTGAAGATCAAGATATAAGGGATGTTGTTCAAATTTATATGCCATATACGCGTATCCAAGCCATTCATGATGATTATGAAAAAAGTCCTATTCATTAGGTGATGAATTAAATAGTCAATTAGAACAATTCATTGATGGTTTCTTTAACTTTTCTGAATTATCCTCAAGGACATTTTTTATTTATACAGGTAACTTTCATTGGACTACACTTGTAGTAGCGGGTCCCAATAATCAATACTCCAATTCCATCTATTATTAAATAAAATTTAGAAAAATAAAAAGATTCATTTTATAGAATTTAAGCGACAGCAATCTGATGGATATAATTGTGGTTTGTGAGCATTGCTCGAGATATTAATAGTATACTGGTAGAGTTTGATCAACAAAAAATGAGTATTCCTTTCAGGAAACTACTCCAGCAGAACAGTTTCTCAAATCTATTCTAAAATAATACTCATGTTTAGAAATGGGTAATAGAGATTCTGAAGGTGAAAGAATAAAACTTGCAGATGAATTAAGCAAAGATGATTCAGGTATTTTTATTAATCCAGAAGATGAGTCTCATGTAGCTCTGGAGAATTCTACAACGGATAACAATAAGCAGGTTAGATTCATATACATATAATAATTCCTATAACACTCCTATAAGTGCTACCACTGAAATTTTTACTAAGCGTATAGAGCAATGAAGTATAGAAGATTCGGCACTTAAAAGAACTGAGAGCTCTAAAAAGGAATCAACGCAACAGGATTGTTTTAATGTTATTAACCTGGAAAAATTAGGAGAGGTATTACAAACATGGAAACTTTGATAAAAAAGTAACCCACTACATAGAAAATCTAAAGAGATCGAGAGAGTATGTCCAGTATCTGACATGACTCTGGTAGTAAATCTGCCGAGTCTTTTCAAGCCTTATATAACCTTTGACCCACTACACTTGTTATACAGCCTTGGGCTGTAATTAGTAACAATTATAGTTAAGTGCAGACAGAGACATAATAGTCTGTAAGCCGCAAGTTTGAAGTGATAGAGCTTCATTAAAATCAAATTAGGAATGGTCGATAGTTTTAAGATTACCAGAAGACAACATTATCTGTATCATTAATAGGAGAGATACAGATAACATTCCGAGAATTGAAGAGCACAGCATGTTATGAAAAGTTAATAAGTGAACTTGATATCATATTAAAGAAGTATTAATGGACAAATATAAAAGCGAGGAAGTTAAAAAGATGATCAGGAAGTCAGATCCGGCATATTACTAATG
This sequence comes from Stegodyphus dumicola, assembly GCF_044657685.1. NCBI lineage: Eukaryota > Metazoa > Arthropoda > Arachnida > Araneae > Eresidae > Stegodyphus > Stegodyphus dumicola. The sequence continues at coordinate 7,368,966 of NC_140768.1, forward strand.
AAGTTGGCTAATTCCAATGGAGGGAAGGTCAGTGGGTAAATTTACCCGTAACAAGAAAACTAAGAGTACAACAGAAGCTCACACAATAACGGATACAAAAATGTTAAAGATAGTTTGGGTATCTCACTACGATGCGACCAAGGAATTTAAATACTTAATGCATTACTTCAATGAAAAATCTCTAAAATCCTGTTACTATCAAGTAAATGGTAATAAAGCTGTTGGGGTAGATAAGCAAGGTTATAGTCAAAACTTGGATAGCAATCTAAGAAAGCTAATAACTGATATGAAACAAATGCGCTATAGACCTGGATATATACGTCAAATATCTATCCCAAAGGAAGATAGGATAGGCAACGTTCGTAATTAGTAATTTTGAGGATAAGCTGGTTCAAAAGATGATGCAACAAGTTCTTGAAAGCATATATGAGCCTATATTGCTAGATTGTTCATTTGGATTCAGACCTCCAAGGAGCTGTCATTTAGCAATTAAGGAACTACGCAATCATTTATATTCCAGACCTGTACAAGCTGTCACTGATGTCGACTTCGAAAACTTTTTCGGAAACATAAATCAAGAAAAAGTTAAAGTATTACAGATAAAAATTAAAGACAGTCGTCTTATACCATATATTATCAGAATGTTGAAATCAGGTATATTATCAAATGGGGAACTGAGCATTCATGAAATAGGAGTAGTGCAAGGTAGTTGCTGCAGCACTATCCTTGCGAATATTTTTGCACATTATGTAATAGACGAATGGCATGAAAAGTTCTTATAATTTATTGAAAAAGCGAGGTAATTTATTGCATTATGGAGATGATATATGTATCTGTTGCCAATATGCATATGATTCCATACGGATTAGGTCAGCTTTAGCCAAACGTCTGTCTAGATTCAAGTTGCAGTTGAATGCAGAGAAGACAAAAATGCTAAACTTTAATCGTAATAAAGATGGGAGGTCATCATTTAATTTCTTAGGCTTTCCATTTTATTGGGGCAAATCCCGTAATGGATTTAGGATACCCAAGTTCAAGACAGAAGGGAAAAGAATGAGACCAAAACTTTGGAAGGTGAGCCAATGGGTTAAAGGTGTTCGTAATTAATATAAATTCAAAATAATATGGCAAAAACTTTATATTAAACTTGAAATTCACATTCAATATTATGGCTAAGCTATATAATATTAAAGGGATAGAAACTTTCCTGCATCATACAAAACATATCATGTTTGTTTAAATGGTTAAACCGAAGGAGTCAAAGGAAATCGATTAATTGGGAAAAGTTTCATTTATTTCTATTAGCTAATCCACTTCCAAAACTCATCTATACACTTTTCTGAATCTATAGCCCGATCGAGTGAATTTATCTTGAGCTCATTGCAAGAAATTTGCACGATGATGGTTCTAAAGAGGGACGTAAGTGATACTTCTACTCTCTCATTAGATTAGTTCTATCAGTGAATCCATAACTGTCAGATAACCTCTGATTAAACAATACTTCATTAGACTTTTCAATGGCCATTACCGAGTCTGCAAATAAAATTGTGTAAGTGCTTATTATTAACTAAGCTAGCACCTTAAAGTACTAATGATAAATGAAGAATAAGCAATGGAACAAGAACAAATAAGCATAGATCCCAATTTAGTAAATGAATTAGCGAAGATTTAGCTGTTCTCAGCAAGCAACTATAAAACTCACCGTAGAACGTGCCATGGATGTAGAATTAGACAATCACCTTGGCTATGAATAGCATGATAGAAGGCAAGAACACAGGATTTAAATTGTTGGAGCACATTAGCCATATCGGATGGGATAATGTATTGCTATATGGAGAGTACATTATAAATAAAAATTTGATTAAATGATTTAAGTCTTAGCGTACATTTACCCTTATTAGGTCAGCATCGGAGGAAGGAAGATATCCAAGTAAATGACGAATAGTCTGACGATGCCGTTTTAAACTGGCGATCGGTAGGTTCGTACAAAGAAAAAATATTATAAGGAACCCCAAGCTGTTCAAAAAGGTACTGAATAACATCGGAACTGATATCCCAGGCTGATCGAGGAAACCTGCCAAATATCTCCATAAATTTTAACTGGCCAGAAAAACCAAGGAAACCTTTATCAGTCATGCCAGTCAATAGCGAAATTTGTCCTGGAGTCAATACCCAGACATCTTTCCATTCAAATTTATCTTGCCCAGTATCTGTAAATACTGTAGAATACTACTTTTTTTTCCTGCAAACTCTCACAAAATGGCCTAAGAAAGAAACTGGCTTAGCTCCCACTGGGCCTAAGAGCATCAGTTTTGGATTTTGTTTATATTAAATGAGCCATATATATTATTCATAAAAGGTTTTTTTTTTCTCTCTTTTAGTCCATAAGCTGTAATTATCCCAGATTGGCATAAAAGCATTTTGCATATTGCTTCTGATTTGAGTAATCAGTTGTATACCTTTTTCCATGAGTTTTTTCAAACAATTCTTTACTGAAGTAAACTTTATCGGCAAATACTTTGCTTACCACACTTTTAAACAAATTTTCTACTGGGAATCTAGCATTGATTTTACTTGTAGTAAATTAAATAATTGACAATCAAATGTAATGACCTAAAAAACCAACCATTTGAGGTTTTACTTTTGCTAGCAATCAATTTAAACACCTTGTGTCTATAAGCTCTTTTGATGTTACATACCTTAATAGGGGTTGCATCCATAAAGTAACAATCTGTTTTGTTTTGGAAAGACTCGTGTGAAAAAATTATTTAAATGTATTAATGTATGAAATTATTTAAAGAATATGATTAATATTTCCTATATAAAATAACACAGGTAACATACATAGTCAACTTCAATGACCATATTAATTTTAAAAAATTTCATTATATTCTGCTAATTTTTTATAGTTATTGAACTAATAATTTCTATATATATAACCATATATATATATATATATATATATATATTTCCTATATATATATAACCATATATATATATATATATATATAAGCCTTATATTCTTTCTTTATATATATATAGATAGATTTATTCAAATATGATGCATTTTTATTTAAAAAAATACATTTCCCTCTTTCACAAAACATGAAAGACAGAAATATGTTTTAAAACATGAAACCAAAATGTATTATCTCTGCTTTTTTCTGCTACATTATTAATACTGCAGACAAACTGTAATACATAATTAACACATAGTAAGCTTTGACTTGAACAAAAAACCACAGAAAGCAAATATTTTTTATTTATGAATAAGAAAAAGTTAATTTAAAATTTTATTTATTTTTTAATTAGTTACATTTTCTCTGACTTAAACAAATAACAATATAAAGCAAATATTTATTATTTGTAAATTATAAAAAGTTAATTTAATATTTTATTACTTCTTATTACAGCTTGATGTTTCGATTCTGATAAAGCTTGTAGTCTTTTACAGAAGTTAACTAAAAATTCATCTTCATGATGGATTGAAGATGCTCAGTGGTTAAGAACTGTGTTATTACTTTTCTTGATGTTTCTATGATTTAATTTCTGATTACCATATGTTGAGAAAAAAGGTGTCTATGATTGTGACATTATTAAATAGGCTAACATTCTGAAAGGTATGAAACTGATCACAAACAAAGACTGGAGACTTTAAAATATGTTGAAAAATTGCTTATGATCTGCATAGCAGAAAAACATTTATGGCTGTTATCACATGCTGTGCTTCATTTATGTATGATATGCGTTACACCCACTGTATTTGCATATTAGTATTACGAAGTGTTATAATAATAACTATAAAATTTTCTAGGAACCAATTAATTACTTCTTTTTTTTTTTTTTTTTTTTTTTTTTTTTCCCTTGTTGGAAAAGTTTGTTTAGATCTCAAATGAACAGGATTTGTTTGTCCAAGGATATGAAACGGGTTAATGACATAACACCAAGGCACTACTGCATTCCTCCCCCCCCAAAAAAAAATAGAACACTAACCTTCACACCCGCATTTAAAAAAAAAAAAAAATTATTCACAGATCATCAACAGCATGAATCTGTTCTCATACTGCAATTCTAATATGCAGTGTTTTTTTCCCCCATCCTGCCCTTTCATATGCATTGGATTTAATTCTTAGACATCCTATAATTTTATCACTAGCTCTGAAATTGTCTTTTAATGAAGAAACTACTTCTCATACAAAAAAGGTCCTCACAATTAAATTCAATAGTGGATTTTCTTGGGATAGGACAGAAGAACATTCTAAGTATTAGAAAGATAATGGGTAAAATTAACTGTTTAATTCTCTTCAGAAATAGAGGAAAATTAAAAAATCATGCTAATAATTTTATTCATTACATGCAACTAATATCTTCTGCTGGTCTTAAAATAAACTCCCTGATTATTAACTCATAGTAAAATTACAGAATGAACAATCCACGCCAATTGAAATTCAAAATGGCATTTGACAGGTGATGCGCTAGGATGCCTTCTCTTCAATCTGGTCCTAGAAAAAGTAATAACAGATTCAATTATCAATACCATCTTTCATAAACTGGTACAGATTTTGGCTTTTCCTGATGACATTATTATCTCTAGAGGAGGCTCACACAAGGATGAGAATTAATGAAAATAAAATATATGCTACGCACTACTAAATGAGACATCTAGATAGGACACTTAGATATGGGAGAATATAAATTTAAAAGTGTTGCCAGCTTCACATATTTAGGGACTGAAACTTCAACAGAAAAAATACTACTACACAAATACAAAAGAGAATCACTGCAGTCAATAGCTGCTTCAGTGGGATGCAAAAATATGTGTACTCAAATGTAAGTGAAAGAAAAACAAAGGTTTTACTGTACAAGACCAATTTTGACATATGCATATGAAACTTGGACGGTGATGCACATAAATGAGAATATTGTTACGAAATATCCAGGCGCGGTGAGATACCTTCCTCGCAAAAAAGCTTTAGGGTTGCCATAAAATGGCAAGATAAGGCAGAGTCGCCACATTTGGCGAGAAATCGCCCATTTGGCGAAAAAACTGGCGATATGCCATGGACGGATGGATAACCTGCTGGAACTAATTCTTACTGGTTTAGCCCAGAATGTTCTCGAACACCAGCCAAAACCTATATAAACCCTGATGGTACGCGGAGAGTGAGTTAGTATCGAGTTGGTGTCTTGTCTAGCAAGTCAATCCCTGCAGAGTCGATCGAGTTGACAGCCGAGCAGCGAGTGCTAAGTGGGTCGTCGAGTGCACCGAAAGAGTCTCATGTATCGCCGTTAATGCATCGTTGAGAGAGCGTGTTGAGCTCTGGGAACGACTGAACTAAAGAGTCGGGAGCTGTGCTCTGTGTGTCGTCGAGTCATCGCGAGTCGTAGCGCACAGAGTCTCAAGAGTACGTGGCGTTCCGAGAACTACCAAGCAGAGTCGGGAGCTGTACTCCGGAAAGCGGAGTCGGGTGCTTTGCAGGAAGTACTCTAGTGCTTTGCCGTGAAGCTGTCTCCACTGTGATAGCCTGATAACCTAGAAGCTCTATCGCCGATCGTGTCAGCGTGTTTATAGTAGTCCATCGACGGCTGTAAAACGTGTTCTGGAGCTGTCCCAAGAATACTGGCCAATAAAATGTGTTTCGATACTTCATCAAGTAATATTGTCATTATTCACTCCAAATCCTCACGAACCCTGTAAGAATGTGGAGGAAAAAAATAACGTAACAACTGGTGTCAGAAGAAAAACGTAACAATATGCTGGGCATCTTTGACAGGAAGGTTTTGAGAAGTACTTTTGGAGGAATACAAAAAGATGGTGTGTGGCTTAGAAGATCAAATTTGAAGCTATATCGCAAATATAACGAACATGACATCATTAAAAAAGACAAAGAATAAAATGGGCAGACCATGTAAATAAAGAAAAGTCTTCAACGGCAGACTAAATCTAAGATGTTATAAATTTGGGACTCCATCATAAATAAATCAATGCATTCAAAATTTATAAGGAATGAAATTCCATATAAAAGAAAAGCTCGGAAAATCCCGAATTCCAGGTACAGGAAAATTCCGCTAGAGGTATGTAAAAAGCAGAATTCTCATTAGAAAAAAAAGCACAAAAGCACACACAGCCGTACAAAAGCACATAAGTTTTTTAAATAATATTCAGTCAAAAAACACACATATTTTGATTACTATAAAATCTCACTGTACCTGGAAAGTTGGCAAAGGTGTTGCCAGTTTTTATTGCGCAACATATAAATAGACAATAAATATAAGCATGTAAGAAACTTGAATCACTTACAAAGGTCTTCGTTCAGAAACTTTTCATATTTTCATACTGTGTCTTATGAAGATTTTGAATTTGAAGGTAGCCACAGATACTAAATTATGTATCCACTTTTCAGTAACAAGGCAACAGTTTTCTAATTCAATTATTTGTTAGGCTTTTACTACACAGCAATGCCGGATCTAAATGTATTAAATAATGAGAAATTTGGAAATATTGCATAATGCAAATATTGTGAATATTTGTTTTGTTAGCAGCCTTATACAGATTCTGGTTCAGTACGTTTTCTTACATGAATCTGGTTTCTACATGTACGTCTGGTTTCTACGTGAATATTCCACACCTTGGGATTCAATGTTTCGACTGCAACATCCTTGGGATTCAATGCTTCGACTGCAACATCAAAAGGTAATTCGCTGAATTCAATTCAGTGTAATGGTGGTGTAATTGAAGAGGACTTGTTTTCAATTATAGTACGTTTCCGAAAACAGCGGATATCAGATTTCTTTTTACAGCGGATATCAGAAAGAGGTACCGAATGATATCAATTCATCCTACTCAACAGCAGCTACAGAGAATTTTGCTGAAAGAGTCAATTAATGGTCCAGTTGAACACGGTCACTTATGGCACAGTAAGTGCATCGTTTTTACGCATGAGAACACATTATGTCAGTTTGCTATAGATGAGTTCACAAATTTTCTATTAGCAGCTGCAGTTAGTTCTACAGAGTGATTTGTACATGGATGATGTGCTAACAGGGTCCAGTTCACTGAGTTCGGCAAAAGAGCTACAGCATGAATTAATTGAGATTTTAAAAAGTGCGACTATGACTCTGCACAAATGGTGTAGCAACAATTCTGAGCTTGCAATTAATGTTGATGATGAATACACATTTCAGTGCGAAAATGAAGTCTCAGCTCTTGGTGTTTCCTGGAAAGCATATAAAGATTGTTTTAATTTTAAAGGTTAGGTTAGGTTATTTAATTACGGCAAAGCCTAGAGGGCTATCTGCCTAAGGGAAGGGATGCCTTCCTTCTTCTTCGTGGAGGTCTTTCTAAGGGAAACTGGCTCGTATACACGTTACACTTAGGGAAAAACATGAAAACACCCAAGCAGCCAGCCCGTTCGCTGGATTCGAACCTCGGACCGAACTACCAGTGTTCAACGACTTCCCCTCTCGGCCACTGGTGGGAGGTTTTAATTTAACAGTGAAATTAGAAAATGAGTGTGGAATTACTAAAAGGTAAGTTTTGTCGACAATAGCGAGAATCTTTGACCTACTTGGTTTATTGGATCCCCTGATAGCTCAAGCTAAAAATATTTCCTCACAGACTATGGTTTATGAAGTTCAACTGGGACGATCTTCTACATGAAAAAGAAGCCAAAGAATGGCAAAGGTTTTTCTCTGAACTACCAAATATTCGTAAATTAGATATTAACAGATGCATTCTTGTCACAGAAGCAATTGTTATTGAATTACACGGATTTTGTGACGCCTCCGAGTTAGCTTGTGTAGCCGTAGTTTATTGTAAATCCGTCTCCCAATATGGTGAAGTAGTAATAAGGCTTGTAACAAGTAAATCAAGAGTTTCCTCCTATAAAGCAAGTTACCATACCAAGATTAGAGTTGCTGTGTATTGCTTGCGAAGTTAATGACTCGAGTAATATCTACTCTATAATAGTAAAGTATTTTTCTGGAGTGACTCTATGATAGTCTTTTCCTGGCTGCAAAAGGAGCCCTGCTGTATGAAAACGTTTGTTCCTAATCGAGTTGCGGTGGTTCAAGAAATAACAGATGTGCAACAGTGGCGGCACGTTCCATTCAGTGAAAATCCAGCTGATATTATATCCAGGGGACTTGACTCAATCAAGCTTGTCCAAAGTGAACTACGGTGGAAAGATCCTGGTTTCTTGATAAAGGATGTGTAGCCATGTAAAGTGATTCCTACTGAACGTATTGTCAAAGATTTTCCTAATAAACTCAAAAAACTTAATGACTCTAAAATTTCACTTAATACAAAAGTCAATTATTTCCTAAGTGAATTCTTAAATTTGAGTAATAATTATGTGAAACTTTTGCATATTTTAAGTTATATTTACAGGTTCTACAATAATTGCAAGGCTAAGAACAAGATTAGCTGTCCTCTTAGCAGTGAGGAAATTAAACATGCGGTATTAAAATTAATCAAAATCGTTCAAGAAGAAGAGTTTAAAAAAGAATTAGCTAGTCTCCAGAAAGATGGTAAAGTGGTTCCAAATAATAAGTTAAAAAAAATGTATCCCTTTTTAGATAAGGAAAATATTTTGCAAATAGGCGGAAGACTAGCCAATAGTAAGTATAACTTGGAAAGAAAATTTCTTATAATATTGCCGAAAAATCATAGATTAACGATCTTAATAGCATATATGATCCATAAAATCCACATTGGACCTCAAGGATTACTGTGCAATATTAGACAGAAATTTTGGCCTTTAAGGTGCTCGTAATCTTTGTAGGAAAATAGTCCATGATGGTATGAGTTGCTTTAAAGCAAAACCAGCCCCTAGTGATTAGCTCATGGCCCATTTACCACACCAAACTTCCCAGGAGTTGATTTTTGCGGGCTATTTATGATAAACTACAAAAATCAGAGAAAAGGAGTTCTAAATAAAAGTGAGGAGTAAAGTTCTTAATAAAAGGAGTATTCTTCTAGTGAGGCCTTTATCGCAGCATTAAAAAGATTTGTTAGCAGAAGAGGTAATTGTGCACGTACCTTTTCCGACAACGCGAGAAATTTTGTTGGAAGTAATTTAGAATTGAAAAAAAACTGAAGTTGATCAACAAACCAGACGAGAAGTTGGGTAATTATTTATCCATCGAGGGCATTGATTGGACTTTCATTCCTCCACGTGCTGCTAATCACAGAGGACTCTGGGAGGCAGCCGTCAAATTCGTCAAACATCATCTCAAACGTGTGGTGGGAAATTTAAAATTAACATTGGAGGAATTTTTAACTATAATTACTCAAATTCAGGGGATATTTAATTCCTGCCCACTGTATTCTATGTCAGCTGAGTTAGATGACTTTGACGCCTGGTCATTTTTTGATTGGAAGACCAATAACTGCATTAGTAGAACCCACCACTTTAAACTGGAAAAATTAACATAAGTAATTCAGTCCATCTGGAAATGTTAGTCAAACAATTATTTAAGTACATTTCAACAAAGAAATAAATGGTATTATGGAAAAAATAATGTAGAAGTTGGTACTATGGTCATTCTATGAGAAGATAATACACCTGTTTGTACTTGGCCACTAGGTAGAATTATAGAAACGCTAGCACGTAAAAATAATAAAGTAAGAGTCGTAAAAGTAAAAACAAAAAATGGAACTTTTATAAGGCCAATTTCTAAACTTTGCATTTTACCTTTACCTAAATGAGTAAAATTTAAGTAATTACAAGATGTATATCCATAAGATTTATGTTATTATATTGTAATTAGATTGTGTTGCAATGCTATACTTCTGAAAATTTTAAATTGTTGAATGTAACTACATCAAGGCCAAGCGGTATGTTCGTGCTTGCGAGCGCAGCGCCTTCGGTGAGAAAAATTTGTTACTGGTGAGTCAGTCGATAAGAGTACGAGATGCAGTAGGTTTAATAATGAGTCACAGTTTTATTTACAGTACATTTTAGATAATGAGTCTATAACAACAATTTTATCTTTGAGAAAGTGAGCCGGCCAACAGCCTTCTTATTCCTGTTATTAAAAAATTTGTCTTTCCTGTCCTCCCCCGGGGCGTCGACGCAGAGAACTCTGTGAGGCTACTGGCTAGGATCTGTACCTAGGAAGTCTTAGCCATTGGGGTATAATATCATTGAATTGGGTGGTTCTACGTGCCCAGGAGGATGGATATACCTCAGGACTAACACTGTTGGCCTGCCTGGGTGGGTAGGCACAAGTCACAGAGCAGCAGGCTCTGTAGCTTGGGATGATGATCACACCTCGGTGTGGGACGGCACCATAGTTTGCTAAGTAATGACAATATTGTGAACTGCAGCCCGCATAGTACTGGTAGGTAGCCTTGAAATGACCAGTCAGATCTCAAAGGTGACATTTTCCCGTCACAGTGAAACCTGAGAACAGGGAATGGTAGCCCCGCGGGCCCAGGAGGTAGCCGTGGTTATAGAGACCATTTTTAGTCTGCCACCCAGAATTGGAAACACGGGGTGGTTGTATGATTAGTGTATGTTCTAATCTTGGGAGACTTAATTCTGAGATACAGCCCCTTGCCTGGGGGGTTCCACAGTTGCTACCAGACGTGTAATGTCAAAGGATGGGGCACGTAACACTATTTATTATTATTTCCTTTCCCTGCACAATGTCACTGTACATACAAAACATATTACTGAAATTGAATGGTATACAGAGTTCGTACATACGGAAATTAAGTACATTTAAGGACCATTAATGAAAAAAATTAACTTGTCGCCAAACTTAAAATCTCATTTTAAATGTCATAAACTTAAAATGTCATTGATGTCTTTGATAATAAATGCAGGGTTCGTACACATTTCCGCACACGGAAATTAAGGAATTTTAAGGACCATTAAAGAAAAAAATTAAGGACCTATGAGCAAATGGGAACTGAATAATTTCAATTAAAAATAATATTCTATGCCTGAATTTCACTCTTGTAATATCATCCTAAAAAAAAATATATTCCTAAGTAGCATGCATTATTACTAAATATGAATTAATTAACATAATTATTAATAAGTTTGAGACTAAAATAAAATTCATGCAGTATATCAAGTAGCATTAAATATTTTACACTTATAATAGGTAGGACATATTTGAAAGAAAATAAGTGACATTTACCTTTTTTTTTTTTTTTTTTTTTTTTTGTCACATACTTGGTCAGTCTAGAGCAGAGGTTTTCAACCGGTGGTATGCGTACCACTGGTGGTACGTAAGAAGAAAATAGGTGGTACACAAAGAAGCAAATTTTATTTCAAAAATTAAAACCCCATAATCCTGACTGAGTTTTTTCTCTAAACACTCGTAAATTTATACGATCTGAGCTTTGTTCAAGAGCGGTGGTGGTAACATTGTGGTGGTGGTACTAAAGGTTTTCATTTTTTGTTTAGATGGTACACGTTACTCAAAAGGTTGAGAATCGCTGGTCCAGAGTTTTAGCAAATAGCAAGTAAAATCATAATCAGCAGCATTCTTAACAAAAGACTGAATGTTATCACGACTACTGCTTGTTTAGAGACAGACCTGCTGATTAAAACAAACCAGAAAGGGCCTGATGTAGGTTGTTGAATGTAGGTGATGCAAGTGTTGAATGTTAGTCAGGCTCTGTTTGAAGCAGTTAGGTGGTGTGGTGTGGTGTATTGTATTTAATTATGGCAAAGCACACTAGGGCTATCTGCCTAAGGGAAGGGGTGCCTTTCGTGGAGGACTTTCTAAGGGAAACTGGCTCATATACACGTTACACATGGGGAAAACCACGAAAACGCCTATGCAGCCAGCCCGTTCGCCGGATTCGAACCTCGGACCGAACTACCAGTGTTCAGCAACTTTACCGCTCAGCTGCTGGTGGGCTTTGATGCAGTTAGTGTCATAGCTTTGTGTAGGGTTCAAGGGGTTGTAACCCAATTAATATACTTTTAGGTTCCAATAAGCCATTAGAGCACCAGACGTGATAAGTTGTTTTGTATTATTTTAAGTCTCACTAGATGCAAAGAATATATTTTACTTGAATTTCTACATTTTTGTGTTTTATCTTGCGACTACAGTGAGTATTAATGAAAGGCAATAACTCGATTTAATAGGTAGAGATAAATTTTAAAGGTAAGCAGTTAGTTATAAATAATTAAATTAGGTGAACAGGTAACCTTAGTCATTATGGATTTAAATTTACATTTATTTTTTAACAATATTTGTTAAAAAAATCTATTAAACTCTAAATCTAATAAAATTTCACAGTTTAAAATACATGTAATTTATGACACTAATTCTTAAAGGATATTAGAATAATAATACATTAAAAGCTACAAAACATTTATGTTTTGTAACAACAATACTCACCAAAGTATTTATCCGTCATTTTAATTTGAAGCCTTACCAAACATTTTGGCTAGTTTATATCGATTTCCTTCTCTTTAAGCATCTTTCCTAACGATAATTAGAGATTTGTCTCAATATGCAAACCAATGCTCTCGCTACCTTCTGCGTGCTTTATCTCCTAATTTGTAAACTTCTCCACAATGTACCTATGAGGGTTTAATTGATCTGGTAAAAGTTAAATAGTCCAAAACCCTCAACAGACGTGAAGCAAATTATCACTATGTCTGAAAGTAACTACAATATCAGACAAAGGTTTAAATAAGCCTTTTATTTAAAAAGAACTTAGAACAAACATAAAGGCATGTTCTGATGCTAACAAAGTCAATTACATCTCACGGTGGCGTAATTAAACAAGAACAGTCAAATTCAAACTAAAAATGTGGACGAGTAGTCAAAGATTATACAATTTCATTTTAATTTAATCTGGCTGTATCATATGAGGAAACAGAAATGGAAAATTATAGTAAAGGCTGAAATCATAAACAATTGGGTAATTTACATAATAATAACTGCATGTGTCTTAATCTTTTTAATTAACTGCCTGTTTAATTAACTGATTTTTAATTAACATTTTAACATAAAAAGATTTTTAATTAACATTTTAACATAAAAAGATTTTTAATTAACTGCCACATGGGAAAGAACTCACTGGGTATAAAATGTCAGCCACTAACTTGAAATTATTTTTAAATTTTTTGAAATTATTTTAATAAATAAATTTAATCTGGCTCAGTAACTCTTATCATACGAGGAAACAGAAATGGAAAATTATAGTAAAGGCTGAAATCATAAACAACTGGGTAATTTACATAATAATAACTGCACATATTTTTGAAGAATAATTTTTCTTGTGTATTGTTTCTTTCTTTAGCACGTTTCCTTTTCATTTTAGAATTTTTGGATTTAATTAAGGATTTCCGTTTTTCTAAAAAACGCTAAATGCATTTAGAATGTATAGAAAAAGTGACTAATTTAATTTCTTTAGTAATATGAATTTCAGAAGAAAGATGAAATATATATTGTAAAGGCCAGTTACAGAGCTGGTGTGGCAGAATTTTTAGAATTTAGTGACACACCAAACAACAAAATCTAGAAATGGCAAAACTTTTAGAATTTAGACAGGCATTGAAAGCAGAATTAGTACTTGAAAATAGAATAGGCTTAGTACTTGAATTAGTACTTGAAATTAGAATTAGGCATTGAAAGCAGAATTAGAACTATGTAGTCGAATTTAGGATCCACAGATGGGAAAATGCTTAGTGCCAGCCAGCTCTGTGTATTATGCATTAAGACATATTAAATGGATCTTTTAAATTGTAAGTTTTCAATTTCTTTATTAATAAAAAAAAACCCTTTCTATATCACTGGGAGAAAGGTGAAACCAGTGTTTATTTAAAAACAAAAGAAATACAGTATGTGTGAGTATTAGTTTTTATGAATACTGTGCCATTTTATATGAAAATGTTTCATCTTATTATTGAATTCAACTAATAGAATGATATTCTAAGTTTTGGATTAAAGCCTGATTACGATGCTCTTTTAAAATTTGAGCTCTTCTAACAAATTTACTATGTTAATGTTAGAATATTTCTATTATGAAATTTAAGCTCGTGTTAGACTGGCAAATTTATTACGTTAATATTAGAATATTTCTACTGTGAAATCTGAGATCTTGTATTAATATTAGATTACTTCTATCATAAAATTTGAGCTTCTTGTATTAGAGTGGCAAGTTTACTACATTAATATTAGAACATTTCTATAATAAAATTTGAGCTCTTGTATTAGAGCCCCAAATCAAGAATTTTGTTGTGCAAATCAAGTTAAAGGCTTGATTTTTTTTTTTTTTTTTCCTTTTTTAATTTACTTTAGTGTAATTTATTAAGAGCAAGCTTCATAGATTTTTGTTTCTCAGAAAACACATACATTTATTGCATTATGTGTTTTAGAAAGGGTGAAAAATACATTGTGTCATACATTAATTTCTAATTAAAAAATAAACTAGATTGAGCAAGTTGATTTGAATTTTTGAATATTGACTAAAAGCCTTTTAAAATTAATTTTGAAACAGAGCGACAATTTTTTTGGCATAATTACTGTGAGTGATCTCGCAGACCGCTTTAAAGAAACGCGTAAAACTTTTATGCTTTTTTAAGGAATGTTATAGACACTTTATGCATATTTATAGAATTCTAATTCATAAATCAATATATTTTAAATATAAATCATTAAATTTTATGCAGTTAAATCTATATTAAAATTGACTATTTTCTTCGTTTTCCATCTCTAGCCTCGTAGCGCCATTTCGTTTTCCTGACATTTTAAATCTGTAACGAAAAATGCAAAACCAAAAAGCACAAGCACTGAACACAATAAAAGATAAGAAATTAACTCTGACCGGTTCTCAAACACCATCAGGCTTAAACTAACAATGCCGAGTGGGAGGAAGTGGACGTGTCAGTAAGATTAAGATGACAGAAGGCTGTCGAGCGGACACTGCAAGGGTGAGTAAGAAATAATTGACTCATCAGAGGGGAAGGTTCAGAGAAGGCCTGGGATATTTTTGTCATTAATAAGCATAATGTTAGGAAATTTAACATTTCGTTCAGTTTTCTGAACATTTTTATTATCTTTGCTTTACGCTTGTTAAAAAAAAAAAAAAAAAAAAACTTTGTGCGGGAAGCGCTTATAATCGGGAGTCTACTGTATAATGTACCTATTTCTTTCACATTCTGCATATTGTTATTAATAAGAAAAATATTTTTAAATTGAGCAAATTATTCAAAATATAATGGAAACGAAGCAACATATGTTTTTGGACACTAAAAGACGCCATTTGCATTTAAGAAAACTCAAAAAAGAACACTGCCAGAATTTCTCACAATAACTCCAAATGTTTTTCATTCTTTTATCATGATCAAATTCCCACGTTCCAGTTTTGCTTTTACCGGTTTCAGCAATCACACCAGAAGCTCCAATCATATTCTCATACACATACTTTTCCACAAAAACTCTTCCAATCCATGACACACATCTCCCAGACATCTCAAAAGAAATTAAATCACAAATGTCCAGATTTGTGCTGAACTCTTTCAATGGAACTCCACAAATTCTCAACCAACTTTATGTGTCATTATGTTTTTTTTAATTTTATTTCGTTATGCATGTTTTGTATTTTTATGCAAAACACGCATAAAAATTTTAATTAAATAAAGCATCTTTTTGTTCTCTTAAGGTCATATTAATCAATGAATTGATCATACTGTTACTTTTTTTTTATTCTCCTGACACCAGTTAATGCGTTATTTTCTTCTTTCACATTCGTACGGGGTTCATGAGGATTAGAGTGACTGAGGATGAAGACACTTCATGAAGTATTGATACACAGTTTATTGGCCAGTATTGTCAGGACAGCTCCAAAACACATTTAACAGTCATCGATGAACTACTATAAACATGATCAGTGACACAGCCTTCACGTTAATAGGCACAGTGTCACACAGCTTCACATACTCTCAAGACTCTCCACACTACAACTCACGATGCACTCGAGAACACACGAGCACAGCTCCCGACTCTTCGGTTTTGTCGTTCCTGGAGCTCAACATGCTCTCTCGACAATGCACTAACCACGATACACTCAATATTTAACATTCCTCAATATTTAACACATTTAGATTCAGCAAAGATAATTTTGCTACCGAATGGTGGAGGCATAATAGTTTGGGTATCTTTTACTGCCTCCAAATTAAAAAACTTAAATTTTCCTAACAAACACTATGGATATACAAAATACAAAAGTTTCCTAAATGAATATACAACATATATGAACATACAAATATGAATAAGAATATGAAAATACAAAAGTTTCCTAATGACCTAAGACCTAAAATAACTGCACAATAACTCAAATAAAAAAATTCTTCCAGGTTAAATATCCAAATAAAAGTTCTATATGCTCATTTATAGAATTGCATATATAGAAGAATCGCACACATGTTAGCAAAATTCCTCCATATTCTGCTCACTTAAATGAGTTGCCCAACATGTAAAATGAGTTGCAAAACAGAATAAGGAAAGAATATAACTCTTGAAAAGTAATTTTTCAATGGGTAGAAAACTGAACCTCATGCCAGAGCATACTTTAAAGTGCAATTTTAGCTAAAATATATGCATTTAATTAGTCCTTTATTTGTACGTTCTTCTTAAACGTAAAATGCAGCCTCCAATGCCCAAACATTTAAGTTATATCTTTAATAAATTATACAACTTAAAAAATTCTTTTATTATTTATAACAATAAGCAGTATGTGACAGAAATAAGCAATATTATATGCATTGGAAAAGGAATCATTTATTTCTTTAACATTTTCTATGGATGTTTAGCAAGAAAAAAAGAAAACCTAAATATTTAAAAACAAGCCACTGCATGAATTCACTGTGGCTACAGTTTCATTAACAAAGAAATATAATATTTTTATAAGACATTTTATTCTTGTTAATGCATACCATAAAGTTCATGATTTGTGTTTTTCCCCCTCCCTGCATGTGAACGAGAATTATCCGTTCTAGTTACTTAAAGAGATCTTTGAAACTGAGCACATCACATAATCATACACAGGACAAACAAACAAATCTCTAAAATTCAGGATAAATTAATGAATGTAACAAGCATTTGGAATAGAATTGGAAGGGGATCCTCAATACTAACATCTTTTATTGGGTAAAAGTGGCAAAAGATTAATTTTTAGAGGGCAGAATTATTGTCTGTATTAATTTTCTCCTCAGTCTGGATTTCATAGGAGCTTCCAAAATTTTCCTCAATAATAATGCTAATGATTGCAGATTCTAGTCCATTCCTGCTGGATAATGGAGAAATGTCTTCTGTGGGCCAAGAATCTGTGGCAAAGAATTCCAAACTTCCATGTAAAATACTTGTTAACATCTGTGGTGCTTACTATATTAACAGCAAAACTGAGCTGAGCTTCACCAATTTACTACCATCAGGTGATAATTTCTTATTTTTGTTCATGCTTAATTAAGCATTGTTATTTATTTTGTTCATGCATTTCATGAACCAATTTACTCAGGTATTTATAACCTTTGATTTTTGATCACAATGCACCTAAAAGGATTAAAAATGGATTAGTAGCTAAATATATGTACAACTGCTCAATGTTAAAAAAAAACCAATGATGAATAAATTCTATATTTTGAAAACTATCATTATCATTATGGTTGTTGATTTTCACAATTGGCATTTTTGTTCATAAAAAAATTTGCATCATTTGGTGTATGGAAATCGATAACTAACCAGAGTTTAGTGCGCTTTTCAGGATACTATTCCTTGCAATTTTATAATAGGGAAATATTTTCCTTGCTAAAAAATTAAAAACTAAGACATCTGTTGTTTACCAAATCACCAAGTTTACCAAATCTGCATTGCTTATACCAATACCGGTGACAATGATGGCGAAGTTTCTATCTTCCTCATTCGGAATCTGCAATGCTTATACCAATACCGGTGTCAATGATAGCCAAGGTTCTATCCTCCTCATTTGTCAAGTGCCTAAATAAAAAATTGATATTTTTAATTCAGATACTAGTTTTTACATCACATTATATTTACTTATGTCATCCAAATGAACTAATTTTAAGCCTTAGATTTGGTAGTTAAGATATACTATATTACTCTAGCAGCAGTCACGCTAACAAAAATATTGAGGCCCTCGGTAAAACTGAAACAATAAAAATTTTGCAAAAAAATCAAATGATGGTCACAAGGGCCTTATATTATTTCTTGACTTTGTATAGTACCTCATTTAGTTTGCAATCTTAACATGTTACAACACATTAAATATACAACAGAATAACTTACATTCAATGACTTTGAAATCAGTTCTCGAAGAAAGATTTCTTTATTGGAATAGAAGGTGTTGATGATGAGGCTCATCGAGTGGCCTATCTCAGCTTGGAATGCAAACGCTTCGGCATCATTGTAATCCTCCCGCATATGAACTTTGTTCTCGTCTTGACATCTAATATAAAAATTCAAAATTTCAGCCATTTTGACTCATGCAATTTTCTGATCATGTATCAGTTATTTTGTATCAGATATTAAATACTGATCAACATTCATCCACTAATTTATAAACTTTGTTGTACTTCTGTACATTTATCAGTGTACAGAAATAATTTTCTCGATATAGTTATTTTCACATTTATCTAAAAGCAATTGTTTGCTGATCATTAAAAATAAGTTAATACGTTTCAACTACCAGCAGTAAAAGAACAAAAACGAACATGACATGAATGAATTATTTTCATCAGCTTCACATATTGTGTTAACAGAAAAATAAATCCAACACTTTAAACTATGACAAATTTGGAATAATTTTAAAAAATATTGCAAATTCATGTTAAAGACTTCAAACAGCCTCTGTTAGTAACATTAAGGGTAATATTGAACATCCTACCAAACAACTGTATTCCTCAGTATCATGAGATTTGTACCTCAATTAACATTAACGCTCTTGCATCATGCTTGTTTGCTGGTCACTCATAATCAGCTTGAGCTTTGAAAAGCTTCGTTCAGCAGACGCAACAGTTACTGGAAATGTCAAAGCGATAAGCAATGCAACAGATACATTTGGGAAAGAATTTAATGAACTGCAGACTTTTAAAAGCAGCAGTACTTTGTTGCACTAAACCTGTTAAATTGCCCAATTTAGCACATAAATCATGAGTATCAATATCCGACCCAGTAATTTTATCTGTTAAGATATCGCTGAGAACATCACAACACTTCCTCAGGTCAGTTTCGCTCACTCCCATAACGCATTGGAAATTGAGCAAGAAACCAAACTTGTCATAATGGGATAAAAGCCCATTATGACAAGTTTGATCTAGTCCTGCAATCTGAGCTGTTGAAAACCTTATTTCGCCCTTGTCTATCTCTAGTTCTGTAGTAGTCTTGAATGATGTTAGTTATGACAGCGATGAAGATTTAATTTATCCCCAAGATACCCATGATATTTTGGATTGAAGTTGAAAGATGTGCAAGAGGCAACATGACATCAGCTTGATTCTTCTATGGTAGGAAATACAATTTGGGAAAATCCCCAACAACAATGGAACAAAATCACAAAATATTTCACAAAATCAGAGTGTTTGTTGCAGCCTATTTAGGGTTGCAATCCAAATCATTATTTTGCCATTTACTTACTGAAAATATTATGGATGAAGTAAGTACTCAAAAGAATGACTATACTCATAAAGTACTTTGTTGCAGTGAAACAAATGCTTGGAAGGAATCCACAAAAGATGATATGGTGGTATTTGTGGGATTAATTTTACATACGAGAACTATAAGAATAAACCACATTCAAGATTACCAGAAAACAGATACAATATTTGAGATACACACTTGAGCGCACTATGAGCAGGAATTGTTTTCTTTTATTGCTGGAGCACTGCACTTTGTGAAACTACAAAATTCAGAAGCCCCAAAGGATTGACTATGTAAAATTAGAAATATGGTGAATTTGCTCAAAATGCGGCTGGCTGAAATACACTACCCAGGACAAGAGAATAATTAGATGGTGGTTGGCATGAAAAACTGAATATAGGGGTAATGGTAGTGAAGTATGCTAATGGTATATAATCAACAAATGGAAAGATAAAAGAAATGTAGTTTATATTTCTAATGAATACAAAAACGATATTGTAGGAACGACAAACAAGAGGCAAAAGGAAAACCATTTCCTGTCCTTCAATGTAATAAATTTATGACAGGGATTGATAAGCAATCCCTGTCATAAATTTTCGTCATAAATTCGATCATGGCGAAGGAGGGGCTCTAGATGGCCTACCAAAATATTTGTGCATATTTTGAAATTTATGATTTTCAAATTTTCACTTTCTCTATAACAAATATTCCACAGAAAATATCACTTTGACTTTTGTTTATTCGTGATATGCAGTTTATTGAAACTACAACTTGTCCCTCGTGATTCCGTGCATAATTCAGCTAATTAGAACATATGATCAATCAACAAGAAGAAGAGAAAAGTGGAAAGATAGTTTGAAAGCAGTGCAAAAGCTGCTAATCCCAGGAAAACATATAGATATTTATATATGCAAAATTTACAACAGATCTCCCACTTATTGCTTGGATTGCACGAAGATGACCCACAAGTAAAATGTTTAAAAATACTGTTTGCAGTAATAATATATTTGCTACAAACTTAAAATAATTCACGTATATTAAATATCTGCCAGTGATAAAGTATCATACAAAAAATAATTTTTGCGTTTTATCACTTATTTTCATTATTTCGTTTCATTTTTACACATATGTACCAATGCGTAATGTGGCTTTTAGGAAATAATTTTACCCCTAGTGCCTATTGTTCACTAGCACGTGGTCAAAATATTCTATTAAGAAAGGCCTAAATAAAGTATAAGCAGTATGATACACATAATCACGTTTTATTACCACTTTTTTCAATCATATTTGCATAAAAAATAAGTGGCCTTCTGCGAAACTCTTCCAATTAAAAAAAAAATCATGATGATCATTGCTGATAGTGAAGGATTCAAAGATCAATCATCAGTGACTTTAATATCCATGTGGGAAAAAAATCGTTGCAATGCACACACTTTTAAATAACCAGAGCAAAGGATTATTATTTACATGTTCTGCCCTTCGACACTACATGGAAAGAGGAATGCTTTCACAAAAGACTTTCTAAGGAAAATTGTATTTCTAAGGGGATTTAAGCACGTTACATATTGGGAAAACCACAAAAATGCCCATGCAGTCAGCCTGTTTGCGGGATTCGAACCTCAGACTGAACTACCAGTGTTCAGCGACTTTACCGCTCAGCCGCTGGTGGGCCTATGCAAAGAATTTTTTCAACATATTTCTTAGTACAAAACTGTATAATTTATTTCATTTATTTTTGGAATAATTAAACTTTCTTGTTTAAGGATTTTCATTTTTCTTTAATTTCCAAATTCAAATAAATACTTGTGACTATACCTTTTCAAAAAATATATGCTCTTTTGCAAAAAAATCGTAGCACAAGGACTTTTGCAATAAAGGACAAAATTTGGTATGCCAAAACATCTTGATCGAACATGCAAATGAACAGGAATTGGGATCATAGCGCACATTTCTAGTGCACAATTCACAAAGTATAAAACCAGTAACAGAGGTACCGAGCAATAGGTAAATTTAATTATTAAATTCAATAAGTTTAAATGAAATGCAGGGGAAAATGTGTATAATTTAATATTTTGTACGAGGAAGTCATTTGATGTACGCATAGAATTTTGAATTTGATGTTTTCTTTAGCAAATAAACAATTATAAATATTTACATACTGTAGTATGATTATTTCAAAAAAAAATTTAAGACAAATTAATGCATTGTGTGGCTTATGTGTTAAAAAGGATCACTTCATTCATTCATCTATTTACTTTTAATATCATCAAGAAATTTTAATTCACAATAACTATATATTATGGCCAAAGGGGCAGTTATAAAACTTTTAATGTAACTTAACTGATCATCACTAATGTGACAGTTTGCACTCATTATCACTATTGTGGCAACCTGTAGTAATGAATCCGATGTGCTGAGTAACAGAAATCCTAGATTTGTGTATCTAATAGCTTCTTGGCCATGGATTCATCACACTCATCTAAAGTCATCAATTTTTACAACTACAATGATATCCTTAAATTGTATATTTACCTGAACATTAATATTCCATTAACTTACTACCAAAGAAATCTCAGCTATTCTTAATATACTAAAATTAATACTGCCATATTCCACTAAATAACTTACCATGATCAGGTTGAACCATGAAGAATCCACCATCTGATGATTCCCAAGTATACTGCTCATCATCGTTATGTTTTGATGTTCCAGTTAGTTTGTCTGCAACTAAATAAGCTGCGCAGAAACCTACACCAAACTGTCCAATCATAGAGATATCAGCACCAGCCTGCACTGCTTCCATAAATGCTTTGGCACTACACTTTGCAATTGTTCCCAAGTTGGTTACCAGATCTGTTTTTGTCATACCAATACTCCTGATTTTGTCAAGAGCCTAAATAAAAAAATTTATATCTTTAATTCAGATGCTAATTTTTAATCACATTATATTTATTCATATCTTCTAATGAACTAATTTTAAACCATAATCTTGCTAGTTAAGACATACTATATTATTGTAGCTGCAGTCATGTTAACGAAATGATTGAGGCCCTCGGTAAAACTGAAATAATCTATGACCAATACACATTTTTGCAACGAAATCAAATTATGGTCCCAAGGCCATAATGTTACTTCTTGACTTCGTATACTACCTCATTTAGTTTGCAATCTTAACATGTTACAACATGTCAAATATACATCAGAATTACTTATATCCGATGAGTTTGAAATCATTTCTCGAAGAAGGATTTCTTTTTTGGAATAGAAGGTGTTGATGATCAGGCTCATCAATTGAGCTATCTCGCTGCAAGTTATAGCAGGTTGACCAATATTTATTCTTATGGATAATTATGAATGTCCACATAAACCAAAATTTCTGAATGAGTACCTCAAACATCAAAACACTGCTCACAGGAAGTGGCCATCCAATTCACCTAAATTGAATCCCCATTAAAAATCTTTATGATGAGTTAGATGCACTGCTTTTATTATTAGTCTCCCTCTAAGTATGCTCAAGAAGATTTAAAATTTAACTATTAGAAAAATAGCTGTGTTGCCTTATGGCAGCTCCATATAGACAGGGCCAGATAAAAGGCGATTGGGCCCCGCATTTGAAAGGGCCCCGCATTACCATCAAAATAAACACAAAAAAATTTGAAATTTAAAGCAAATTGCTTTTAACAATAATGGATAAATTATGAATTATTCAAATAATTAAAAATATATTTATTTTAAGTTCGCATTGCTGGATGAGATTTATTAATGTGTTTATTATTATATTATACTTTATTATATAGAAAACTCATACCCGTAAAAGTTCATGTCAAATGTATTGAATTTAATCAAGATAGTCCTATATTAGAGAGATTTTGCACTACGTACATGAACTACTTTACTAACTACTATGCACGTATATGCACACGCAACTATTTGCACAAACATACCAGCCATTGGTGGATGTATAGCTAGTATAAAACGTCAATTGTTTCTTGCATTTGTAGTTCGCTATTCTTCTAATCGTTATAATTATTAGAGTCGTGTTTTCTGACTACAATTACTAATTGTTGAATAAGGTAAGTACTAATTATTCTACATAATTTTATTGACAATACAATTATTTTTGTAATTAAAAATCTAAGTAGAGTATTCGATAAAAAATGGATACCTAATCTATAATTTTATCATTAGATGTCGAATCCACTGAAACAAGAAAGAGATGTAGGAAGAAAATATAAAACTGGTAGTCTAAAAAGGAAATTAAGTGCAAAAAGGAAAATGGAGAGTGAAAAACTCAGAAGTGCTTTAAACAAATTTTTTTTTAATAGATAATGATGACAAAGGAGAAGAAGAAACTAATGACAAAGTTGAAGAAGAAAGTACTGATAAAAATGAAGAGGAAAATGACAAAAATGAAGAAGTTCATGATAAAGATGAAGAAGATTAAGAACAATTGAAGAATGAAGAAGAAACATAATTGCACATAATGGAGCCGGAACAAGAAGAAGCAAATATTGGAATGAAAATGGAATCACAGAATATAACTGATGATCCTGCGTCTTGGCCTGAGATTATTACTAAAAAAATAAGAGATTTAGTTATAACAGAATCACTAAAAGATCGTTTTGAACAATTAAAAAATCATAATGAATCTTTTGAGTTTCTGTGAAAACTTCAAAATATGGAAAAAGAAGTACTTCAAAAACATGCAGCTGAATTAAAAATTTCTCTAGCAGATTCTAAGTTAACAGAAAATGATGTACCAAAAGTGAAAGAAGCTGATATAGATGGGAAAATGTTAGTTGAAGAACTGGAAGCTTTGAAATCTATTTTTCCTTCAGAATTTTTTGAAAATCCATTTAAAATGTTCAAAGTTTTATCGGATAATGATAGAGCACTGGCATTTCTAATCTTGTTTATTGCTCTCCAAATATTCTTAACAATTCCAGTAAGTTTTGCTTCTGGAGAGGGATCATTTTCCAGAACAAAAAAACTATCTGAGAGCGACAATGAATCAGGACAGATTAAATAGTTTAGCAATTATGTCGATTGAAAGTGAAGATGCAAGGAAATTAGATTTTAAACTTAGAAATATGTAAATTCATGCATTCATATTCGGTGAGGTAAATTTATATTCAATAAATGTTTTTGCATTTTGAACATTTTTATTTTTTAATTTATGTAGAAGTTTACATGTCTGATGATCCATGACATTTGATATATTTATATATATAAGCTGAATTTGAGTTTTATTTAAATATTTAATTTTAGAGAGAGGTCTCCGGGGGAAAAAAAAAAAATCCAATAGGGCCCCGCACCCTATTCGATCCGGGCCTGCATATAGATTACCATATCAAAACTTAAATGAAGGTCAGAAGTGAGTGACATCCTTCATTATTAGTTTTACTTGTTTGCATTCTTTCTAATTTTTTTAGCTTCATAACATAATATACAAATAGAAATAAATAGTCACAAATGTACCTAATTATTCACTATTTATTACAACAGTTTAGCAATAACGAAAAAATTGCATAAAATAAAATGCATAAATTAAATGAAGCTTACCTCAGAGAGAGAAGATTTAAAAATAAGGCCTTGGGCCCCCCTTCTCTTTAGCCTGTGACCTAGTCACCGGCTGGTACTTAGTCATGATCCTAGTCCACGGCCGGCGCTGTAATAAAATGTTTAAATTAGAAATAAAATATTTTAACATGGAGTTCAAGCAAAAAGTGGAAAACAAAAAAAAGTGGAATTGCTGCAAAAAATGGATAAAGCATATCCTCTGTTTCTCTAACATTCCGAAATCTGTTTATCAATTTCCCGCTGCTCTGTGGAGAAAGAAACATCGCGGCGCGCAATTAATTGGAAGTTGATCTGTCAGCACTATCCTCATCTTCAGGGTAGATGTTTTTATTTTATTAGGTTTAAAATTCCTTACTATATGTAGTATTTCATTTCTATGTACTCTGATATGATTTAAATCAATTTCCTCGTCATTGTAAATATTACAAATACACATCAAATAGTTTTCTGGTTGCAATTTTCTAAATTCCACTAGGCGGAACTTATGCTTTACGCATGTGTGCTTTGAAAGAAATGTTTGATAAAGTAAACAAATATATATTAAGCTCTTTTTTGGTTGTAAATTTTGATACCTTTTAGATCATATTTGTTCTTTATTTCATATTTTTAATTGTATAATTTATGAATGCCATCTTACCAGATTTAAATTGATGACCTATAATTCGGAAAAATCCCAAATCTGGAACTGCCGAAGTCCCGTCGAGTCCGGATTAAAGACTTTGTACTGTAACTGACAATTTTATGTCTGATAATGATATTCCTTGGAATAAGTTCATTACTGTACGCAGTGACAGAGCTCAGGCTTTAACAGGAAACATTCGGGTGTTATTTCTCAAATAAAACATGTTGCACCTGAAACTAAATTTACTCACTGCTTCATTCATTGTGAAGATTCAGTAACTAAAACAATCGCTGAAAACCTGCACGTTGTTTTAAATCAAGCTGTGAAAACTGGCAATTTTATTAAAAGCCAAGCTTTAAATTGAAGAATATTTACGATTTTATGCTTAGAGATGGGCAGCGAACATGAAACGCTTTTGCTATATTCTGAAGTAAGGTGGTTATCCAGAAGCAAAGTTTTAAATCTTCTGTTTAAACTTTGATCAAAAATTTAAATTTTTCTCTATGATTAAAAATTAGAATTATAAAAATGTTTATTTAGTTAATTATGGTTGCATGTTTAGCATATTTAGCTGATATTTTGGGAAAGTTAAATGAATAAAATTTAGGATTACAAGGACAATGTGTTAATTTATTTACCAATAAATGCAAAGATAAAAACTCGAGCTAATAATTAAAGAATTATATAATAATATTTTAAACATTATACCAACTTTTAGAAAAATAATTTGAAATAAAAAAATTAACGTCAGACATTAAAAATCTTTGTTTTTCATTCACAAATAATCTAGGCATGTATTTTCCCAAGGATTATGAAAAAGAAAATTTTGCTCAAATATATGTGAAATTTTATTTCGTTTGGAAAAAGAACAATTGAGAGAAATTTTCTGTGGTCAAACTCTAACTGCAGATTTCAAAAATAACACATTTTTTAACTTCTGGCTGAACCGAAAAAAAGAATTTAATGACATTTTCAAATAAAGCTATTAAATTTATACTGTCCTATTTCCACAACCTATTTGTGCAAACAAGGATTTTCTTCCATGTCAAATTTGAAAAATAGATACAGAATAAAATCAAAAGTGGACCTTAATTTACAGTTTATAAGACCAGACATACAGAGATTCAAATATCTTAAGTACAGTCAAATTTCAGACTAAATTTTAAAATTAAAGCTATTAGAGGAAATTTTGATAATTACAGCTAAGTACTGATGTCTACTAAAACCACTGAAACTAAATAACTATGTTAAATCAATAAAACTTACGGGCGGTTTGACCCGAGTTGGGAGCCGCCGCCGCCGCCTGGAAGTCATCATCTCCTATAAAAGAAACAAATGTATTTAGGAGCTTTTAATAGTTAGTGCACATATTACAAATATTTCTTACATTCAAAACCAGGTATGAAAAATCTTGAGATAACTGTATGCCCGATTTTAGGAGGTACGGACATCAAGTAGAATTAATATAAATTATAAAAAACTATGAGTTGTTGGATGTGAATTTCTAAGCTTTTTCAAACAAATCTGTGAGCATTTTTCATGAACTGTGTATGTCGGATTTTTAAAGGGGAGTGAAAACTGGAGTCTGATGAATGGGACATTACTTTGATACTGTTTTTGATACTTATTCTGTATTACTAAACCACTCAAATTAAGCATGAAGCATTCAAATAGGAAACATATATGGAATTCTGCATGGTTAAAATTGAAATATATTGTGTTAAAGAGGAACCAGATAAATATCCATGAGATCAGTGTAGCAATAATGTTTCACTATGATATTACAACAAAAGACCTACAGATCTTTCTATAGTAAATAATCAAAAAAAATATCCTTCGTGTTTTTCTTGTTTAATCTTTCTAATCTTTAGATATTACAGCTGTAGAGGATGAGAAAGTCATTTCCACGAACGACTAATTATGTCTATAAAATGAATGATTCCTTGCAATAACTATGAAAAAAAGTTACTATACTTAATGTTATTTAACCTAACAAAACAATACTCCCAATAAACGAGACTTGACTTCAGATGGGAAATTAAAACTAAGCACAGACGTCTTCTAAAAGCTCCTACACTAAGCTGACTACTGATAAAAAATCTCTACTGATATCAAAAAAACATTCAAAATCTTAATTGTCAGATACTTAATCATACTCCTTATAATATATATGAAGATGCATAAAACTTACCTTAGGTTGGCAAGGTGGTGGGGGTGGTGGACTAGGAGGTGGTGGACTAGGCCTAGGAGGTGCTGCCCCCTGTTAAAGCAACAAACATACTTAGAAACTTTCAATACTATACATATGACAGATACAATTTCATACAATACTATACATACTCAACTTTCAATACAATACATATGAGAGCTTTTATGAGATACTGAAATCAAGTAAAAACTAATATAAATTATCAAACAATTGTTTTGCTGGATGTGAACTTTCGAGCTTTCCCGGACTTTTTACAACTGCAGCTACATCTTGCTGGTGTTGCTTTCCATTCCACACAGGTGGTCCAAAATGAATTTGATATGTTTTTGGACTCACAGCCACCAAGTTTCTGGGCCAGAGGTTTTGAAAAAGTGCCAAAAAATTGGCATAAAATCGTGGACTTAGGTAGTGGTTACTACCCGCACTAAAGACACTGCTTTCATGTTCTTTTAATGTTATTAAGAATGTTTATGACGGAAAACTTTAAGATCAGGCACATTTCAATGATTCAATTCCATGACAATACTACAAGAAATGAATTACTGAAATACTGTACAAAACATAGATTATATGATATTTGAAACATTTACTAGATGAAAATAAATGATAAAATATAACTGCTATTGCAACACTGAAATAAGAGCAAGAAAACAATACTTAAAGGAACAGCAGAAATCATTTAACAGAGTACCAGACATTTTTAAATATAAGCCAACCTGCATACAATTCAAGACTTTGTTTCAAAAATTCAGTCAAAATTGAAGACACACATGTGCAAATTGCATCAAAAGTCCAGTTATATGGCAAATCCAGCCAAGTACCTTTCCTGTCCTTTACTTGCACGACTGTTTGTCTTTTTATCATAGATATACATACTTCCACTTAAAAAAGTGTGTTAAATGACCCAAGTATTCATATTTTGCCATTTTTAAATCCGAAGGATTATAAATTTCAAAATATAACATTTTATGCATTTCTTTGGCTATCGTATATTTGTGTTTAGGAAAATTATGCATTCCTTATTAAAAAAAAAATCTGATGTGAACCCAATATGACTTTCTTGTATGGAGCATTTATACATATTTTTAATGCATTTGATTTTATATTTAATTTTTCAAATTTGAGATATATTTTTCATTCATTAAATTCAGTTCTCACTTTGCGGCAAGAGAAAAATATGTAAAAACTCAAAATTCCTTCATTAAAAATTGAAAAATATGAAAAAACATAAATTTCATTTGTCTTACCCGAAATGGCATCCCTGCCCCACAAGCTCTCGTCATCGACCTCGTGACTGGGCGGTGCTGAAACAAAAATTTTTAATTAGAAATATAATCTTTGGAAATTCAAGCAAAAAGTTTCATTCATAAACAATAAAAAATTTGGCAGCATACAATAAATAAAACTGGGCATAGTTTGTCAGCTCCTTGGTTACCCAGGTAACCAATAATTTCCATGGCATGGAGAATTAAAATTAGATGGCAATTCATTCACAAGCTGGCAATAGTTTTCCCAATTTACTAATATTTTATTAACTATTTTCTATTACTATCAAGCATATTATTATATCTTAACAAAGTAAGGGCTTGGACTATCTTTTCTTTGTGGGAAAGGAGCACAAAAGCACAAAGAAAGGAAAGGGGGGAAACACTTGATCAAAAGCACAGATTTCATAACCCTCCAATGTAATACTATTTGTTTATAAAGTATTATTTTAAGTTTTAATATTTTGGCAACAATGATTATTTTTCTTAAGATTGTAAAAGATTGAGTTAAAAATGTATCTGTCATCTAGAGAGATTATTATGGTTTAGAAGAATGGTAAACGCTTGTTGTGATTAATCTTATAAAGTTTTCTCTTTATGTATTAGTATAATGTGTTTTTTATGAGTACATAATTCTAAGAAAATAAAATCTACATGCCAACTTCACACCAACAGGACAACAATAGAAAACGTAATTATTTTATGACAGTTATAGCATACTTATAGAATTATAAATATCAGGTTTTTAAGAAAAGTTTCCCGCCATTGCAAATATCATCTGTGCAATTAGTTTGCATTGGCGTATTTAATCATATTTTGTCATACAATTTTTGGCATTTGTAAGAGACTTGATTTAGAACACTGTTTAGTGAAATTTGTAAAAAAATATTATTTAAACATTAACATAAATAATGCTCTCAAAACGCAAGATTTAACTTCAACTGGGAAGTTAAAACTGAGGATAGATAACTAAAAAAGCTAATAACCAAGTTAAATAAAATTTTACATTCAAAATCTTAATTGAGAGATACTTATTCTCATTATAATATATACGAGGTATAATATACAAAACTTACTTTGGGTGGTGTGGGTGGAGGAGTTGATGGTGGTGATGTGATACTCTGTAAAAGTAACAAATATATTTAGAAACTTAGTACACATATTACAAATATTTATTACATTTACAATCGGATGTCAAACATCCTGAGAAAGAAATATGAGAGTTTTTATAAGATACAGAAATGAAGTATAAACTAATATATAAATTATGGAACAGTTCCGTTGTGCTGAATGTGAATTTTTGAGTTTTTCCAGACTTCTACGTTTTTTACTTCTTTGCACGAAGTAAAAAGGAAGTATTGTAATCGCGAAAATTTTCAGACATCACGTTTCAACAAAAATATCCATTTTGATCACTATCGAAATGCAATTTAACAATGTTTTTGCATGACATCTGTACGTAAGAACAGAATAAATGACTCTTTTCCACCCCAAAAATTATAACACTGATTTAAAATTAATTGTGAAGAGAATTTTTCGTGGCGTCTGTATGTATGTACGTACCTTGCATAACTCAAAAACGAGTAGCCTCAGAATGTTGAAATTTTGTATATAGGACTGCACTGCTATAACTTGTAGATGGGCACCTCGTATTTTGGTTGCAATTGGCTGCACCAAACGTATATAAATATATGTACATATATATATCCACTCTGTTAACTGGCTCGATGTCTCAGTTTCTTTCCTCATATATGTTTGTAAGTTGTGCATTTTTTGCTTTAAAAATGATCGAATTATGTTGTTCTTATCTTCTGGTTAAGGTTTTTATGCCTTTAGTAAATTTGCATGCAATATTTGTGGAGTCATCAACAATTTAAATGTTGTTTAAGTGCAAATAAGCCTAATAAATTTTGCTATGGCATTGCTCCTGATGACTTGCGTCAGGAGTCCAATCTAGCATAATGGAGTAATATTTGGCAGTCTGACCATCTGCAATTATTTTCTTGAGAACCAATTCGCCCATCTGATGGAGGTGTTCCTTTCGGATGTGATTCCCTAGATAATGGTCATGTATATCAGCGTTTTTGATATGTTCTGTCAGCATTTTTGATAAGACAAATCCAGCAAAATTCCTTCCCTGGCCTTTACCTGCACAACTGTTTGTCTGTTTATCACAGATATACATACTTCTAGTTACAAAAATGTTTTATTTCACCCAAATACTTTTATTTTGGTATTTTTAAATTTAAGAGATTATAAATTACAAAATCTAACATTTCATTCATTTCTTCACATTACATTCATTTACATTTTCTTCCTCCCAGAAATTAAGTACAAAAAGTCCAAAGCTGCCCATATCATTATTAACAAAGTGCCACATATGAGACTGACCACCGATACCCACTGAATGAAATGCTGCTTCCAAAATTTTAACTTTCAGAAACTATAAATATTTCATAGCAAAATCAACTAACAATAATCGTATTCGTAACATTAATGACATCCCTACTAACAAGGGGACTCAGTCCCTGCCACTCTTCAAGCCCTACCACCTTCAATGGATTTAAAATAAGCACTCTTCCTGGCTTTTCCATCTGGCTGAGGATTTGCAGTTTAATGTTAATATGAACAGAATTTTAAAAAATCATTCTTTGGAGAATTCCTAAAATATTCTGACACTAATATGAAGAAATATGACTTATATGTAGTTTAAAATTAAATAAAAATACTTCTCAAATGGTTGATCTGAAATCAAGTAAAAAAAGCTTTGGAACTTAGTTGCCTAGTAAGCCTAAGAATCGGTAAGACTGGGCAGGTTCACACTATTGGAGAAAACCTTACATTACCAGCAGCTAAAGATATCGTTTTAACATTATTCAATGAAAAAGGAGCTAATGAACTTAATAATATCACGTTATCAAATGATCCAGTAAGTTGATGAATTCATGAAATGGCAAATTTATAACAGAGACACTTGTTTGAAAAATAAAACACAGCAAGCATTTTGCATTACATTTGGATGAAAGTACTGATATAACTTACTCCGTTCGATTATTAGTTTAAATATGTTTTGAAGAAGATAAATGAATTGCTGAAGAGTATTTATTTTGAGAATGTCTTCATTACAGAGCAACTGTAAATGGTATTTTCAATGTACAGTACAAAGTCTTTAATCTGGACGTCCATAATCCAAAATGATATATAATTTGGACCTCAAAGCTACAAACTCTCTGTGCATGCGCATGCTCATAATGCGTTATGCACGCTTAATGTATAACGGACTGCATAAGCTAGGCTAAAATTATCTAATTATCTATTTCAGTTAATGTTGCAGATTGTGTTGTTCCTTAATCTTGTAATTGGATCCAGCTTATTATTTTTTGCAGACTGTTAGAGCAATTTTTTAAAAAGTAAGCTTGAACTTTCGATTATGTCAAAAAGAGTTTCTGATTGTGGAGCTGCCAAAGCAAAAGCATGCTTCGATGTCCACCAAACAAAAAGTGGAATTCCTGCAAAAAATGGATAAAGCATATCCTCTGTTTCTCTAACAATTCCGAAATATGTTTATCAATTTCCCGCTGCTCTGTGGAGAAAGAAACATCGCGGCGCGCAATTAATTGGAAGTTGTTCTGTCAGCACTATCCTCATCTTCAGGGTAGATGTTTTTATTTTATTAGGCTTAAAATTCCTTACTAAATGTAGTATTTCATTTCTATGTACTCTGATATGATTTAAATCAATTTCCTCGTAATTGTAAATATTACAAATACACATCAAATAGTTTTCTGGTTGCAAATTTCTAAATTCCACTATGCGTAACTTATGCTTTACACATGTGTACTTTGAAAGAAATGTTTAATAAAGTAAACAAATATATATTAAGCTCTTTTTTGGTTGTGAATTTTGATACCTCTTAGAGCATAATTGTTCTTTATTTCATATTTTTATTGTATAATTTCTGCATGCCATCTTACCAGATTTAAATTGATGATCTATAATACGGAAAAATCCCAAATCTGGAACTGCCGAAGTCCCCACGAGTCCGGATTAAAGACTTTCTACTGTAACTGACAATTTTATGTCTGATAATGATATTCCTTGGAATAAGTTCATTGCTGTACGCAGTGACAGAGCTCAGGATTTAACAGGAAACATTCGGGTGTTATTTCTCAAATAAAACATGTTGCACCTGAAACTAAATTTACTCATTGCTTCACTCATTGTGAAGATTTAGTAGCTAAAACAATCCCTGAACACCTGCACGTTGTTTTGAATCAAGCTGTGAAAACTGGTAATTTTATTAAAAGCCAAGCTTTAAATTGAAGAATATTTACGATTTAATGCTTAGAGATGGGCAGCGAACATGAAACGCTTTTGCTATATTCTGAAGTAAGGTGGTTATCCAGAAGCAAAGTTTTAAATCTTCTGTTTAAACTTCGATCAAAAAAATAAAATTTTCCTCTATGATTAAAAATTAGAATTATAAAAATGTTTATTTAGTGAATTATGATTGGCATGTTTACCATATTTAGCTGATATTTTGTATTTTCCCAAGGATTATGAAAAAGAAAATTTTGCTCAAATGTATGTGAAATTTTATCTTGTTTGGAAAAGGAACAATTGAAAGAAATTTTCTGTGGTCAAACTCTAACTGCAGATTTCAAAAATAGCACATTTGTTAACTTCTGGCTGAACGGAAAAAAAGAATTTAGTGGCATTTTCAAATAAAGCTTTTAAATTTATATTGTCCTATTTGCAGAACCTATTTGTGTGAACAAGGATTTTCTTCCATGTCAAATTTGAAAAATAGATACAGAATAAAATCAAAAGTGGACCTTAATTTACAGTTTATAAGACCAGACATACAGAGATTCAAATATCTTAAATACAGTCAAATTTCAGACTAAATTTTAAAATTAAAGCTATTAGAGGAAATTTTGATAATTAAAATCATAACCAATTTTAATCTAATATTTTTATGTGTGCATATTAAACACATACAGCCAATAGGTTGTGAAAATGACAAAATATATTTTTAATACCTTTATTGAGAAACTGAAAAATAGTTGTAAAATGGTACATAAGGTGGTACATAAGTTTTCAGTTTTTGTTCAGATGGTACACGTTAGTGAAAAGGTTGAGAATCACTAGATAAACACATACAGATGATCGATTTTAAATAATAAACCTTTAATCACAACAATTACTCATCATAACTACTAATTAAATCAATACTGAAGATATTTCAATATCCGTTACAGTTACAGCTAGAAATTTGGGCATGCAGTTAGTGAGTAACAAAAACAAGTTCCTTCAGTATCGCCACACTCCAAACAAACGAGACTTAACTAACTTTTGGAAAATTACAGCTGATGTCTACTAAAACCACTGAAACTAAATAACTATGTTAAATCAGTAAAACTTGCTGGTGGTTTCCGCTGAGGCGGAAGTCGGCGACGACGCCTAGAAGTTCCAGTCTTCTGTAAAAGAAACAAATATATTTACAAGATTTTAATAGTTAGTGCACATATTATAAATATTTCTCACATTCAATCAGGTATGAAAAATCTTGAGATAACTCTATGCCAGTTTTTAGGAGGTATGGACATCAAGTAGAATTAATATAAATTATAAAAAACTATGAGTTGTTGGATGTGAATTTCTAAGCTGATTCTAAGCTTTCTTTTTCAAACAAATCTGTGAGCATTTTTCATGAACTGTGTATGTCGGATTTTTAAAGGGGAGTGAAACTGGAGTCTGATGAATGGGATATTACTTTGATACTGTTTTTGATACTCATTCTGTATTACTAAACCACTCAAATTAAGCATGAAGCATTCAAATAGGAAACACATATGGAATTCTGCATGGTTAAAATTGAAATATATTGTGTTAAAGAGGAACCAGACATACATCCATGAGATCAGTGCAGCTATAATGTGTCACTATGATATTACAACAAAAGACCTAGAGATCTTTCTATAAGCAGTAAAAAATCAAGAAAAATATCCTTCGTGTCTTTCGTATTTAATCTTTCTACTCTTTAGATATTACAGCTGTAGAGGATGAGAAAGGCAGTTCCATGAACAACTCATTATTTTAGTCATCAGTTAAAATCTCAAGTGGGGCATAGACTGTAGGGCATGGAACAAAGTTAAATCATATTCCAAGCTGCTGACAGCTTCACAACAGTGTAAGATATTTTCTTGACCTGATTAAAGTCCTATGGACTGACTTTTTTATGCATCTTTAGAAGAAATTATGAAGCTATTATTTTATATTTCTTTACTGGTACATTTTGCTATAGTACGAAGAACTTACCCATAACCATCTCAAAATTATCTTCTGTAAAAAGAAATGATTCATTGCAATAACCATAAAAGGTGTTACTTTATTTTACATTATTTTAAACATTTACAAAAATAATGCTCCCCACAAGTGCATTAACTTCAACTGGGAAATTAAAACTAAAAACAGATGTCTAATAAAAGCTCCTACACTAAGCTGACTGATAAAAAAGCTAATAACCAAGTTAATAAAAATTTTAGAAAAACTTTAATTATGAATTTGAAAGACAGATACTCATTCTCCTTATAATACATATGAAGATGCAAAAAACTTACTTTAGGTGGGGGTGGTGGTGGAGGTACAGGAGATGGTGGAGCTGGAGGTGGAGGTACAGGAGATGGTGGAGCTGGAGGTGGAGGAGGAGGTGGGACAGTTGATGCCACACCCTGTAAAAGCAACAAACATACTTACAAACTTTCAATACTTAGTGCACATATTCCAAATATTTCTTACAATCGGATGTCAAACATCTTGAGAAAGCAATATGAGAGTTTTTATGAGATACTGAAATCAAGTAAAAACTAATACAAATTATCAAACAGTTATGTTTTGCTGGATGTGAATTTTCGAGCTTTTTCGGACTTCTAACTTTTTCACAACTGCAGCTACATCTTGCTGGTGCTGCTTTCCATTCCAACAGGAGGTCAAATGAAGTTGATAAGTTTCTGGACTCGCAGCTACCAAGTTTCTGGGCCAAATGTTTTGAAAAACTACCAAAAAACATTGGCCCCACACTAAAGACACTGCTTTCATGTTTTTTTTTTTTTTTTTTTTTTTTTTTAATGTTATTAAGGACGTTTTTTAACAGAAAACTTTCTTTAAGATCAGGCACATTTCAACAATACAATTCTATGACAATACAAGAAATGAAATTATGAAATACTGTACGAAATATAGATTATATGATATTTGAAACGTTTACTAGATGAAAATAAATGAGAAAATATAATTGCTATTGCAACACTGAAATAAGAGCAAGAAAACAACACTTAAAGAAACAGCATGTGCTTAATACATTTACGCATGCGCATTTAATGTATAATGGACAGTATAAGCTAGGCTAAAATTATCTAATTATCTATTTCAGGTAATGTTGCAGATTGTGTTGCTTTTTAATCTTCTAATTTGATCCAGCTTATTATTTTTTGCAAACTGTTAGAGCAATTTTATAAAACGTAAGCTTGAACTTAAAGCTCGATTATGTCAAAAAGAGTTTCCGATTCTAGAGCTGACAAAGGATCTACAAAGTAAAAGCATGTTTCAATGTCCATCAAACAAAAAGAGGAATTGCTGCAAAAAATGGATAAAGGCATATCCTTTGTTTCTCTAACCATTCCGAAATCTGTTTATCAATATAAAAATGTTTATTTAGTTAATTATGGTTGCATGTTTAGCATATTTAGCTGATATTTTGGGAACGTTAAATGAATAAAATTTAGGATTGCCAGGACAATGTGTTAATTTATTTACTAATAAATGCACTGATAAAAACTCGTGCTAATAATTAAAGAATTATATAATAATATTTTTAACATTTTACCACTTTTTAGAAAAATAATTTGAAATAAAAAAATTAACGTCACACATTAAAAATCTTTGTTTTTCATTCTAGGCATGTATTTTCCCAAGGATTATGAAAAAGAAAATTTTGCTCAAATGTATGTGAAATTTTGTCTCGTTTGGGAAAAGAACAATTGAGAGAAATTTCTGTGGTCGAACTCTAACTGAAGATTTCAAAAATAGCACATTTGTTAACTTCTAGCTGAACCGAAAAAAAGAATTTAATGGCATTTTCAAATAAAACTATTAAATTTATATTGTCCTATTTGCACAACCTATTTGTGTGAACAAGGTGTTTCTTCCATGTCAAATTTGAAAACTAGATACAGAATAAAATCAAAAGTGAACTTTAATTTACAGTTTATAAGACGAGACATACAGAGATTCAAATATCTTAAGTACAGTCAAATTTCAGACTAAATTTTAAAATTAAAGCTATTAGAGGAAATTTTGATAATTAAAATCATAACCAATTTTTAATCTAATATTTTTATGTGTGCATATAAAACACATACAGCCAATAGTTTGTGAAAATGACAAAATATATTTTTTAATATCTTTATTGAGAAACTGAAAATTAGTCGTAAAATGGTACATAAGGTGGTACATAAGTTTTTCAGTTTTTGTTCAGATGGTACACGTTAGTGAAAAGGTTGAGAACCACTAGATAAACACATACAGATGATCGATTTTAAATAATAAACCTTTAATCACAACAATTACTCATCATAACTACTCATTAAATCAATACTGAAGATATTTGAGTTGAAAATATCCGTTACAGTTACAGCTAGAAATTTGGGCATGCAGTTGGTGAGTAACAAAAACAAGTTCCTTCATTATCGCCACACTCCAAACAAATGAGACTTAACTAACTTTTGGAAAATTACAGCTGAGTACTGATGTCTACTAAAACCACTGAAAGTAATTAACTATATTAAATCAATAAAACTTACAGGTGGTTTGCACCGAGGCGGAAGGTTTGCATTGGTGTATTTAATCATATTTTGTCATACGATTTTTGGCATTTGAAAGAGACTTGATTTAGAACACTGTTTAGTGAAATTTGTAAAAAAAATATTATTTAATCATTAACATAAATAATGCTCTCAAAAAGCAAAACTTAACTGGAACTTAACTGGAAAGATAAAACTGAGGACAGATGTCTAATAAAAGCTCCTACACTAAGTTGACTACTGATAAAAAAAGCTAATAACCAAGTTAAATAAAATGTTACATTCATACTCTTAATTGAGAGATACTTATTCTCATTATAATGTACAGGAAGTATAATATACAAAACTTACTTTGGGTGGTGGAGGTGGAGGTGAAGGGGGTGAAGGACTCTGTAAAAGTAACAAATATATTTAGACACTTTCAATAGTTAGTGCACATATTCAAATATTTCTTAAATTTACAATCAAATGTCAAACATCTAGAGCAGTGGTTCTCAACCTTTTGAACTAATTGTGCCATCTAAACAAAAACTGAAAACCTTTAGTATCACCACTACAAAGTATTACTAAACCTGTTTGGACTGCCTTCATTTATTACTCTGTCTGCACCCATGTTATGACTGGATACCATAAAGCCAGGAAAGTCTCTGCTTTCCATCCTGGCATCAACCAAAGACAAAACAAATGCATATTCTTTCTCTAAAGATGTTTATCAACTAATGATATTGACTGAAGGGAAAAAGGGAATGTTAAAAAAATATTTTAAAGTAAGAAATTCTTTAATTTTTGCGGTGCAGACATTGTGCGGGTCACTTTTTTAAACATAAATTTTATCTGAAAAGTTTGGGTGCAGGCATTACATGAGTGTATACGTTAAATTTTCTTTAAAATTTGAAAAGAGAGACTGCTTAGATAGTATTATGATGTCCAATAACCATTGATAATATTCCTGTTTAACCCCTTCGCACCGACCGTCACGTATACGTGCCAGCAACGAACACACTTACCTACCGGCCGACACGCAGGCGTGCCAGAGCATTGTTGCATTCTCTACCGACTGTCACGTATTTGTGCCAGTAGTTTGGAACGTTTTTCAAACTATAATTTCTGCCATAAGATGGCACTGTATGTCCATATGGTTTCAGATACATGTAAATTAGACCTTCTACTCGAAATGAGAGAAGCATGACTCACATACATGTGTTTTTGATTATATAAACAAACGGGGAACTAAATGTTTCCGAATGGCATGATTTATGACGTCTCTTTAAATCGCACTTTATTCGCACGTGGTAGTTGTTTATTGTAAGTAGAAGTTTTATATGCGCTAGAGCGTTGAGTATTTCGGTTTACAGTTCAGTTTTTAGAAAATAATTAGATCTTGTTAGACGTGAATTCTTTGTTTTTACCGTTTCAATGTTATGTAAGACTTCTAAATAATAAAAATGAATTGAATTTTTCATTTTTATTTGAAATAAAAATTTTATTGTTTATGATATTTTTTGGAATTTTATGTTGTGGATGATGTAATGAATGACGTCGCATTATTTTAAAAGTAATTGGTTTTAATATCTATAAATTTAATCTAATGTTTTAAACATTATTTATTGATATTAAATATCAAAATACAATTTAATTTTGCATTTTTTAATATGATTTTATTATGAATGATTATTTAAATAATTTTAATTCTATACGTGATGTAATCAGCTCCCTGATTGGTTACTGAATATTTGTGCATTACTGCGCCATTTTAAAATTTTATTATTCATGTCTTCGAATTCCTTAGATTTCAAAGCAAATGGATATGTCCGTTTCGAAGATGAACGTTGTTATTGGTAATTACCAAGAATTATTGGTATCGGAATAAAAAAATTGCCGTTTGAGACCTTATTTTGGCCAACCTGGCTTTCCTAATCAAAGATTTATTTATTATTACAAGGGCCAGAGGAAATTTATCTTTAATTTTTGGAGGAAACCTCGTTAATTGTTTCTTCAATGAAGTGCGAGAAATGTGGATCACAGATGAAGATCTTTTTTTTTTTTTTTTTTTCTGGTACTTATCAATATACGACAGGTAAAATACTTTAAAAAAATGTAAGTACATATTTTTCTTTTACTTTATAATTGTATACTTCAATTTTTATTAAAAAATTAATACACTGTTTTCAAAAATTCCTGAGATATTGAATGCCACATATGTTTTAATGTTAAATAATTATATCCTATAAAACTTATTTTAAAGGATTTGAATTTAAGTAATCGAAAATTTTTAATTCTTTTAATCGTTGGTATGATGTTTTGAATTCAATATTCAATTTAAGTAATATTTTATTCCAATTAAATGTTGGCACAATGCTTTTATAGAGGTGTTTTTATTCTATTATATGAAAGTAGTAATTTAACCTTGCTTTAGCATTTTATATTCTTAGTAAATGTATTTACAGTCAAAAGTCGTTAATTTGGACACCCATAATCCGGAATGATCTATAATCCGGACCTCAAAGCTAACAAACTTTCTGCGCATGCGCCGCGTTGGCACATGCGCACAGGCGTTTTACGCGTGCGCGTAAGACCTTGACTACTGCGCATATGCGTGTGCACAAGTGCAGAATACGTTTTTGCCTGCGCGTTTAATGTATAACGGACGGTGTAAGCTAAAATTATCGAATTATCTATTTCAGTTAATGTCAATGATTGCCTTGTTCCTTAATCTTCAAATTGGATCCCGCTTATTATTTTTTGCAGACTGTAAGAGCAATTTTATAAAAGTAAACTTGAACTTTCGATTATGTCAAATCGAATTTCCGATGCTGGAACTTCCAAAGGATCTACAAAACGAAAGTATGTTTCGATGTCCAACAAACAAAAAGTGGAATTGCTGCAAAAAATGGCTAAAGACATGAAGAATGTGCAGAGAGGTTAGTGAAAACGAAAAAATTTCGATTGACAAGTTAGTCGGTATTCTCGGCACAGCAATTAACGGGACTTGAACAGCGGAACTTTGTAACTGAACAAGAAATTATGTCTTTTTATAGAATTAAAGAGAAAGTATTATCACATAAAATGAAGCAACTTAAACAACTTACATTAAGAGAAATATTTAATAAAGTAAACAAATAAATATTAAGCTTTTTTTTTTTTTTTTTGTAAATTTTGATACTTTTTAGATCATAATTGTTCTTTATTTCATAAATTATGGTTTCATATTTTTAATTTTAGAATTTCTGCATGCCATCTTACGAGATTTAAACTGATGATCTATAATCCGGAAAAATCGATAATCCGGAATCGCCGAAGTCCCGACGAGTCCGGATTAACGACTTTTGACTGTATTTACATTTGCCAGCCACCTTAAAAAACAACGTTTTCAACAAAAAATTAATCCATTATTTTGAACGATATTTATTTTTTTAACCCCTTCGCGCCGACTGTCAGGTATAGGTGCCAGCAACGAACGCACTTACCTACCGGCCGACACGCAGGCGTGCCAGAGGATTGTTCCGTTCTCTACCGACTGTCACGTATTTGTGCCAGTACTTTGGAACGTTTTTCAAACTATAATTTCTGCCACAAGATGGCACTGTATGTCCATATGGTTTCAGATACATATAAATTAGACCTTCTACTCAAAATGAGAGAAGCATGACTCACATACGCGTGTTTTTGATTATATAAACAAACGGGGAAATAAATGTTTCCGAATGGCGTGATTTATGACGTCTCTTTAAATCGCACTTTATTCGCACGTGGTAGTTGTTTACTGTAAGTAGAGAAGTTTTATTTGCTCTAAAGCGTTGGGTGTTTCGGTTTGCAGTTCAGTTTTTAGAAAATAATTAGATCTTGTTAGACGTGAATTCTTTGTTTTTACCGTTGCAATGTCGAAGCGTCGAAAATGTTTAACAGAGCATGAAATAGCAGAAATGATGCAAAATATTTCAGATATTGATTCTGATATTCTGATATTGATTCTGAAAGATTAACTGAAAGACATTTCCCAAAACTTTGTTCAGAAGAGACTGATAAGAAAATGAGACGACGATGCTTCGTTTGTTCACATTCCTGGAAAAATCCTCCAAAACGGCAAATGAGTTATTACGAGTGCAAGGAATGTAACGTAGGACTGTGTGTACATCCCTGTTTTCAAATATTTCATACGAAAAGAGAATTTTAAGTAATATATTTAGTTTTCAGATGTATAATGTTAAAATTCATAAAATTGTGAGTAATTAAAATAAAATGTGTAAAATATGCATTTAAACAAGAAATAAGGTAATTAAAGTATATATATAAAAATATTTATAAAGCATAAGCCGTTTAAATACTCTATAGAGCATTTTTAAACAATGTGTTGATACTTCGGAAATTTCATGGATTAAGGCTTAGTAGCAATAAAGCCCCCGGCCCTGGAGAGACGCTCGCGTAAGATACTGCCGGCCTCAGCGATAAGCACGCGTTTTCGCTACTTGGCTCGAAGGGGTTAATAAAAATAGAAACTTTTCTGAGTTTTAAATCTCCATACTAAAAAGAATAATAAATCTGCTA
Source organism: Stegodyphus dumicola (assembly GCF_044657685.1). Lineage (NCBI taxonomy): Eukaryota > Metazoa > Arthropoda > Arachnida > Araneae > Eresidae > Stegodyphus > Stegodyphus dumicola. Next base: position 7,411,683 of record NC_140768.1, read on the forward strand.
GGAATTTCCTAAACACAATACTCAAGAAAAATACTGTTTTCCACTGCTAAAAATACTGCTGTAACAATAAAAATATATTTTGAATGTTTAAAATAAAAATAGATCAAAATTCACGAATTTTTTTAAAGACATGCTTTAGAGAAATGTTGAGGAGGGGAAATTGTTCTTACCTCTTCTGGTCCTGGCAACCTTGCCATTACTTTAAAAAAAGAGAAAAAAATTAATTGAACTGTATGTAACACAGTGCATGATTAACAAAAATGCACATTCAACATAAAATTAACATTAACATAGAATCTAACAATGAAATGGATTTTGGGGAAAAACACTTCATTTAAAAAGTAAATAAATAAATAAAAACCAAAATTGTAAACAAATCAAAAGGGAAATTTATTTTAAATTATCAATATTTCTCTGTATCATCATTTCACTCTTACTTTGACACAGATTTTTCTTCTAATTCCATTCATTTCCATTTCAAACAGAAATGGTATCGAGAGACCTTCCCTTTAATAATATCTGTTGTTATTGCATTTTTAGAATATTTAAAACAAAACAATATGAAAAACATAATATAAAGGAGAAAATCAGCATTTAGACCTTATTTCTTAAAATGCATCTAATTAATATTTGACTATTTGGCAATGAAATCTGTCGACCTTTTGATTTCTTGTAATATTATCATCAAAATATTGTTGGGTACTTACGAGTTCGTGGATTTAGATGTTGGATAACAACACTGGATGAAGTAAGGAAACACAATTTATGAGAAAGTATTACTCAGGACAGCTCCAAAAACATGTTTAGTCATCGAAAAACTACGACAAATAATGCTGAAATAATAAGGAACACAGGCTTCAGGCTATAAAGCTATAATGGTGAAGAAAGCCTCACGGTTTAGCACTGGAGAATGGCTTCCAACTCTCGGAACTCAAGATGGCTGATGACTGTAAAAACCGCACCAACAATTGTACCAATGTAAATCGCCAAAAATCCGCGCGACCGTCTACCAAAGTAGAACCTAATTTTTTTTCTCTTGAAAATATAAGGTAAAATATCATTAATTATACTTTGCTTTTCAGAATTTTTTGTTTTTCGTATTTTTTTATGTTATTTATTGCTCATTTCACTGTTTTTAAGATATTCAAAAGTTTTGAGTGAATTTTTTAGGAAACAAAGTTCTTAACCTCCTTTATCCCATTTTAGTTCTTAAGATTTTGCAAAGGGAAGTTGGTTAATTTATTTATTAGGATAATTAATATTTGTATTAATGGATATTGCTTATTTCAATGGAATTTTGTTATACGTAATAACTTTTTTTATGAAGTTTTTCTGCAGAGTAAAATTCTATGCAGTTTTTAAATTTAACGTTTGGTGTTCCCTTCAGCCATTTTTCCGATACATTTAAAAGCCAGACGAAGGCTGGCAGCGAAGCTGCTAGTAATGAATAAAATAAGAAATAAAAACAATAATAATAGGTAAAATAAGAATATAATGATTCATGATTAAATATAAACATTTCAAAATGAGAAAAGCTAACTGAATTATATACTGTCTGCGGGTGAGGTTCGAACTCGCCACCTTTCCATTTGCAAAGCAGCACGCTGACCACTCAGCTATCTCTGATAGTAGTGTTTGTGAAAAATAATGTAACAAGTCACTCCAAAGGTAATTTAATTAAACTTCAATAAATCATTGCTGTATGACACAAGATGTAACTTTCTTCCAAAATTTTGTAATTCTATTTTATTCAATACTCTTTCACAGTCAACTGCTTTATTTTAGAAGTTGTTATATTGCTGAAGTTAGTTTTTGGTGTATTTAATATTGGGATACTTATAGAGCTTTTTATTACACATGATATAGCCAATATTTATAATAATTAAGGAGAATTTTTTAACGCAGAAACTTTGATTTCGTAGAAACTGTAATTTATTTAAGTTCCTATCACTTATGGTGTTATAAATAGGTGAAGCATATGGATATACTGGTCGGATCATTGCTTTATAAATATACAGTTTTCCTCTTTAATGAGAATTTTAAATTTATACCAATATATACGGTTTGAGAAATCTGAAGATGGCATGAACAATGCTGTTTATTTTATTGCTGTATACAGTTATGATATTTCTAAGCAAAAACTCATATCTGTGTGGTTCTGACGCCATATTGAAACGGGTAAACAAGAAGGTTTTCTGATTATGACACGTGATAAGGACTCGGTCGACTATTGGCTATTCGCGCACGTCGCTGGCAAAAACCCTTCCCTGGTTGCGTTCATCTTAAATCTTGTGAGAGAATTCGCAGGTAACAACATTTGGGTAGATCTAGTCACATTTTAAAGACTTCAGCACTGCTACTAAATACAAAAGATCCATTCTTATTAACTGCCAAATACAGTTCTATTGCTTTTTTTTTTTTTTTTTTTTTTTTTTTTTTTTTTTTTTTTTGTATTTATACTTCCAAACACAACATAATACAAGTTTTATAAATATTACAGTCACATATGTTATTTGCTCGATCATTATCTCATTTTAAATAAGAATGTTGCAACATAGGTTTTTCCACTATCAAATGCAAATAAATTAAGTACTTAGTTAAATACTGATTATAATCATTGCTATCTTTAGAACCAGTTATAGCAGTTTCATGCTATGTCTTCTAAGTGTCGAGGTACACGAAGGTCACGAGAGAGCCCAGGGACCACTCCCATCTCGTCTCCCATGCAAGCACTGTGATGAGTAAACATCACGGAGATGGGCCTTTTAACCTTATAGGAGGTCTTCCCATGGAGGTATTGAGAGGATTTTATTTTTATTGCTGATAATACAACAGACACATCAAATGAACCATGATATCCTAGAGGAAGAAAATGTTTGCTTGGTGTATTGAGAATACGGAAAAGCACACTCGGGCTATCTGCCTAATGCGAGGGATGCCTTCATGGAGGACTTTCTAAGGGAAACTGGCTTGTATACACGTTAAACATCGGGGAAAACCCCAAAAACGCCCATGTAGCCAGACCGTTCACGGGATTCGAACCTCGGACCAAACTACCAGTGTCCACGATTTTTACCCCTCGGCTGCCGGTGGGCCTACAAAATGTTTGCTATGGCTAGTGACTGCACTGTAATACAGAACATGTAAGACGTATTCAGAATATACGTTTAGAAAGACTCACTTCATGACATCAACATTCTCTCAGGACCCTTAGGTATCAAAATCATCACTTTCAGAAGAATGGAATTTGACTGGAACTATGAAGTGTCATTGTTTCGGTCATTTTTAGTTTTATTTGCATGGGATAAAGCATACATTGCCCTTGTTTATATTCTTATATTATTAATAACTTTTCCATACTATCTGTGGGATTTCAGATTACATGTAATTTGTATTTTATAGGTACTTTCACTTACTTTTATTTACTCCACGTTTCTTGGCTACTAATAATTGTTAATCGGGAAGTGGCACTTGGAAGTGGAAACAATAGAGCTTATGATTTTACACAAATTTTTATAACCATTACAATATTATCAAAAGTCAAACAGAAAATACTGCACTAATCATTGAGTTAAAAACAGATGGAAATGGCACTAAATATATATAAAACATTAAATTACTGTACATGCCAAAAAAAAAAAGTACTATTAATTACCAGCACGAAGAAGAGCTTCAGAAGAGGCCTTTACCTCCTTTATTCTTTCCATTGCCTGTCACAATTAAAATGCTGTATAAATTATTTTTGCATTGAAATAAAAACAGTTTAAGAGCAGTTTATTGCACTTCATATAATCTCTAACATAGATATTCGTCTCTTTATCATACTTTACATCAGTGTGTTTTTACGAGAAATCTGCACTTGTATTGGTGTTCGCTTACCGGAAAAAATTCTAAGTGTTTCTCCTACACCGGAGCTTCTGTACAGCTTTACAAAATGCAAGTAACAGCCTATGGGCCAAAAAGTGGAAACATATATCGTACAGATGCTGGTCGAGAGAAGAGAGTTACTAAGTGCTTGCTGCTCTGAGCAGAGCAAAATATTCTGTGCTGTTTTCAAGCTCTTTTTATGGCTGTGCTATCTCAGTATCTAAGTCCCTGGTGGATTAAATCGAATGAGTGTGCAGTTATTTTTGTGCTGTGCCAGAAAATTTTCATCTGTGACTTTGGTTATTAACATGTGCGATGGAGGAGAGTGAATTCCTTCCACTCAACAAAATGGATGCTGCTGCTGTTCGTAATCACGTGGTGGGGCTACCTGATGAAATACATAAATATGCAAATACATTGCTTCACGATAACTGGATTGAATTACTAAATGAAATACTCAATCTTTAAATGATTATGTCACTGTTGCTCAACAAGTTAGCTTACTACAAAATGCCATTACTCAGAGGAATTCGGATATTGATGAGGTACTGGCTAGTGCTAAGGACTCGTACAACTATTCAAAGGTAAGCACGAATCTTTTGAGTGCTCAATTCTGAGGAAATTCTTTTTACTACTAATATTGCTAATAATGTTATTTCTTTGTGTGCTTAAAGTGCTAAATCATTTATTGCCATTATATTTGTGCATTCTGTTTATATATTATTACATTAGAATTATTCATAACAGGATGCTGAGATCTGAAAACTGGAATCTATTTAACAATGAAAGTATTAAAACTCATTGGGAGTCTGCAATAAATTTGAATTTGTTTAGCAAACATCTTCAACTTTGGCATATTCTTTGCCACGTAACAAGTAATATGACTGGCCCAAACAATTGAAATGTCATAAATTGGGTCAAAAATATGTATATCATTTCTGTGGTGATAAATGAAAAGCTTATGTATAGGCTTCAGCCCTATCTCAGTGGCATTATATGATAAGTAAGTAAGTGAAACGTTCAAGACGAAATACTTATTTAAACTAACTAAACAGATTGAAATACTTATTTAAATTACATAGTATCATTTTATTGTGGTTTTGATTAAGGAAGTAATATTTTAGTCGCATGACGGCTGATGAGGCTCTGCATGCCGACTGTGGCACGCGTTCTACAGGTTCCCCATCACTGGTCTATAGACATAGCCCAGGTAGAAAAGCAAAACATTTCATAGGAAATTAGATGAATATTCATTTAGACAGACATGAGAAACATTACGTATTTTTTGTACATTAAAAAAGTGAAAAAATATGTTATATAATCCTACAAAAATATTTAATGGTCCAATCTAATTAATTTTAATAAATTTCAAAATGAAGTATATCAACAAAAAAGAAAACTTTTCTAAACTTTTCTAAGGCAGTTGTCTCAAACTGGTGGCCTGCAGGCTGCATGTAACTCCCTGAAGCAGTTTCACACAGCTTGCAGATATATTTCGAGCAATTTAATTAGCATTACTTTGAAGACAAAGTTCAATATTTAAATTCTTCAGCGTGCAGTTTTACACTATTTTACTTATCATCAAAAATAAGTATAAGAATCGGCCAAAAAATTCACAAATGGAACTAATTCATATAAATATATATATTAAAATATAAATTTAATTCCTATAAATTTTTAAAAGATTTCGAGCTACACATCTGACAAAATTTCATTCAGTCTTATCATAAAATATCCTCATTTGTGAATGTTTGCAAAAATAACAATCACTTTGTTTGCATGTACATTTATAACTAAACATTGTTTCTGCTCAGTTGAAAATTAATAAGGAAGAAATGAGATTGGAAGATGGTTAGCAGGTTCTGCAGCACGAATCTGCAGCCAGAAATACTTGGGAAATATTTTGTAAACCCTTTATTTTTAGCTTAAGTAAGTAAGTTAATCACTGATTCGACATACTAGAATTATTTGGAGAGTCCACTGCTCTTAGATGACAACATTAACAGAAAACCAAATGGATAATGCTTAGAAAAGTTTTATGAAAATTATACATACCACTCCAATCTCATTCTGAAGACTCTGCTCCCTGTATGCTGGGGGGGGGGGGAAATCAAGATATTATTTGACGTTTTAAAGAAAGATATATACTGATTTTGAGTAAAAAAAAAAAAGCTCTTTTTGCTACTGAAAATATTTGTTTATTTGTATACAAATATTTATTTGTTTATTTGTATACAAATATTTTCAGGCAAGAGCAACTGGTGACATTAAAAATTCAAAGCTGCAGAAACAACAAACACCCTTTGAAGTGTTTTTGTTTAAAGGAACAACAACTGCTGCTTTAAAGAATTACTTATCAATAGGATTTTAAACATATTGATTTAACAATAAAATTTTAACAATATGATTTAACAAAAACATTTTCGGAAAAACAATTTTGTCACATAAGTGGTGCCGCCGCTGGGGCTGATAAAACAGCATACTGATATACTTGATAAAATAACACTTACACTTTAGCAAATTTTTATTTATTTGCATTTTAGCACATAAAATTTTAAGGGCCCACCAGCGGCCGAGCTATAGAGACACCGAACACTGGTAGTTCAGACCGAGGTTTGAATCCTGTGAATGGGCTGGCTGCATGGGCGTTTTCGTGGTTTTCCCCATGTGTTACGTGTATACGAGCCAGTTTTCCTTAGAAAGTCTTCCTCGAAGGCATTCCTCCCGTTAGGCAGATAGCCCTCGTGTGCTTTGCCATAATTAAATAATCCAATGGAATCCATAAAATTGTATATTATAAATTATTACATATTATAAATTTTTATTAAATTATTTTACATATAAATATGTACAAAATTTTTAAAGAATTTCATTTAAATCCTACAAATACTTATTCAATTCAGAGTCTGCCAGTAAATCAAGAAATTCTTTTTCAGTCATTAGTGTGTCGTCATAAATTTCATCTCTCGATTTATCACACCTGATGTCATTATCTTTACTTTGATAGATTGCATCATATCTTCTCATATGGGTAACGTTTTTTGATTGAAAATAACCATGGGGGGCAACTTATTGCTTATAAAATGGAAAGAATTAAGAAAAGTTTTGTGTTTTTTCTGAATGAACAATATATTTTATAATCAAATTTGCCGATGTGTCAACGTTACTGATATTCAACATGTGAAGGGTGTAGAAAATTGACCAGCCGATGCTCTTTCTTGCATTCAAACAGTTACTGATGCTATTCCTGTTAACTCTGAATTTATTTTGCTAGCCTAATTTATTTCACATTGCTAGTCACCAGTATTACATGAACTTAAATCAAAAGATAAAATTTCTACTGATTGCCAAGAAGAGACAGAGTTTTAAAACATGAACACCAGACATGCCTTTTGTTCATCGAAAGCTTTTTCAGAAAAATAAGTTAGCTTAAATGTTCATCCCTCTCAGTTCTTATTTCGTAAATGAGGCAGTAACTTGCTTGTCTCTAGGACAAATACATCCTCAGATGAGGGAAATATAGTCAAAAATTCTATAAATTCATTTAACAGATGGTTCAGTGCATTTCAAACATCATTATATTCAAACTTTTATCATCATTACAAGATTAAGAAAAGTCAAACGGTCAAACAAAAAACTAAACCTTGAGTTACAAAACAAGAAAATCAAACTAAATATATATAAAACATTAAATTACTACAACTGCGAAAAAAAATTGCTATTAATTACCTAAGGAGACTGCACAGCTGAGGATAGTGTGAGACTCCTCACAGAGAGCAGTTATCTTCTTGAGATTCTGAAAAAGATTAAAATTCAAATTAGAGTGCTGCGTTTTTTTTTTTTTTTTTCATTTAAATAAAAATTTCAGTGAATTTGAAAATATTTTATTATACTTCATATGATTTCTAACACATATATTCTTTGCTTTGTAATAGTTTACACCACTGCACTTTTACAAAAAACCTGTACGTGTATTTGTGTTTGCTTACCAAAAAGCAATCCTAAAAAGAGTTTTGCTTATACCGGGGCTTCTGTACAGCATAACTCAAAATCGAGTCGCCTAAGAATGTTGAAATTTTGTATATAGGACTACTATAACATGTAGATGTGCACCTTGTATTTTGGTTGCAATCGGCCGCGCCAAACGTATATGAATATAATTATATATATATATCCACTATGTTACCCGGCTCAGTGATCTCAGTTTCTTTACTCTTATATGTTTGTAAATTGTACACTTTTTGCTTTAAAATTGATTGAGTCATGTTGTTTTATGTTTTATTGAGTCATGTTTAAATTACCCAAATATTCATGATTTGTCATAAATGTGAAGGATTCTAAATTTTAAAATGTAACATTTTATACATTTCTCTGGATTTCTTATTTATTTAAATTATGCATTCTTTATTTTAAAAAAATCTGATGTGAATAAAATGACTTCTTCTATGGTGTATTTAAATAATAAATAATTTTTGCTGCATTTCAATTTATACTTATTAACTGGAATTTGGGATATATTTCTCATTCATTCAGTTCTCACTTCATGGCAAGGAAGAAATGCATAATAAAATTTTGATGTCAAAATGGCAACTCCTGCAGATCATCAAAACGCACGTCTACATTGTCCCCCCACCCAAACAATGGCATGAAAAACATCTCTAAATCACAAAAAGTATAAAATATCTGAAATGAACTATCATACTACCGGATTAGAATCATTATTTATGTCTAGTTCTGTTGCAAAAATTGTGTATGAAGAAGCATAAAACTTACCTGTCTTGGGCAAGGTGGCGGGGCAGACAAGGAGGTTGTGGAGGATGAAATCCTCCTCGTCTTGTGTCCTGGTGCCTATAAAAGTAACAAATATAATTAGAAACAACTATTACAATAGTTAGTGCACAGATACGAAATATTTCTCATATTTACAATCAGGTATAAAACATCTTGAAATAACTCTGTGTAAGGAAAGAATAAAAGACTCTTTTTTCACACAAAAAATTATAAAAACTGATTTTTTAAATTAATTCTAAAGAGAATTTTTCATGGCATCTGTACGTACGTATCTCGCATAACTCAAAAAGAAGTAGCTTCAGAATATTGAAATTTTTTATATAGGACTGCTATAACATGCAGATGTGCACCTCTTATTTTAGTTGCGATTAACCGCACCAAACGTGTATAACGCATATAAAGAGATGTATATATCCACTCTGTTCACCAGCTCAGTGATCTCAGTTTCTTTACTCCTATATGTTTGTTAAGTTGTGCATTTTTTACTTTAAAAAGGATTGAATTATGTTATTCTTATCTTCCGGATAAGATTTTGTGCCTTTTAGTACATCTGCATGCAATATTTGTGGAGTTATCAACAATTTAAAAGTTGCTTAAGTGCACCTAAGCTTAATGAATTTTGCGATTGCGGACACATTTGTTTACACTTCAAACTTGGCAAAATAGCAGATTTGTTGCCAATCTACAGAAACTAAGCTTTGAAACAACAAAGATAATACCTTTTCTTATTATTGCGAATTAAATCACGTTTAATCCATTCTGGAATTTATTCGAGGAAATATGTGTTTCAGATTTATTTCGTAATTTTTAATATATTTTTAGTTGTTATATATTCTTGCCTTGTCGAGAAGTGAGAACTGAATTAATTGAATGAGAATTGAATGTGAAAAACTCTTTCTTTTTTGTTTTGTTTGCTTAATTTCTTTTATATTGTTACGAAATGTAAAGGTGCAGTAAGATAGCTTCCCCGCAAATAAAATGGCAAGGGAAGGCAGGGTTGCCACATTTGACGATAAATCAGCCTTTTGGCGACATTTGGCAACAAAATTTACAATATACCATAGACGGTTGGAGAAACTTCTGGAATGAATTCTTACTGGTTTAGTCCAGAATGTTCCCGAACACAAGCCGAAAGCTATATAAACCGTGCTGGTCTGCAGTCTGAAAGTGTGCTACATTGAGAGTGTGTGTGCCTCGTCTAGCGAGTCAATCCCTGCGGAGTCGATCAAGTTGACAGCCGGGCAGCGAGTGCCGAGTGGTTCGAGTTCACTGAAGGAGCCTGTTAGTGTATCGCGTTTAGTGCATCGTCGAGAGAGCGTGTTGAGCTCTGGGAAAGACTGAATCGAAGATTCAGGAGCTGTGCTCATGTGTCGTTGAGTGCATCGCGAGTTGTAACGTGGAGAGTCTCGAGAGTACGTGGAGTTCCGAGAACGACCAAGCACAGTCAGGAGCTGTACTCCAAAAAGCAGAGTCGGCTGCTTTGCAGGAAGCTGTCTCCACCATGATAGCCTGATAACTTGAAGGCTGTGTCCAGGGTTCGTACACATTTCTGCACAAGGAAATTAAGTACTTTTAAGGAATTTAAGGACCATTAATGAAAAAAATTAAGGACCTATGAGCAAATGGGAACTGGATAAATTCAATTAAAAATATTATATCTATGCTTGAACCTGAGTAGGATGCATTATTATTAAACATAACTTAATTAACATAATTATTGAAAATAAAATTAATTTTATGAAACTTATAAAGTAGCATTAAATATTTTACACTCATAATAACTGGACATATTTGAAAGAAGGTAGGTGACATTTTAGTTACCTTTTACTAACAATTATCCTTTTTTTTTAATGTCTCATTTTGTCACATATTTGCTCAGTCTAGAGGTTCAGTAATTAGATTTTATGTCAAGCAGCATAGGTTAAAATGAGCATTAAAATCATAATCAGCATGATTCATAACAAAAGACTGGTTGTTGTCACCGCTCCTGCTTGCCTATAGAGAAACCTGCTGATCAGAACAAACCTGAAATGCCTGATGTAGGCACAGTTACAAGTTTTGAAAGTTAGCTGACCTCTGTCTGATGCTGTTAGTGTCGTAGCTTCATGTAGAGTTCCAGGGGTTGTAACTCAGTTAATATACTTTAAGGTTCTATTAAGCCACTAAAGCATTAGCAGGGAATGTTGTTTTGAATTTAGTCTCACTGGATGCAAAGAATAACTTTCACGAGAATTTTTATATTTTTGTGTTTTACCATGCGACTACGGTAAAGGTTTAACACATTGAGCCTGACGCCGAATTTGCTGTCTTTTCCGTTGAGCCGGCAGCAATATTGCGATCAAGCGGTGCAATATTGCTGACTTAAATTATTAATAAATTATACAAAAAGGAAGGAGATGAACATAAAGTCCGAAAGTATTGTTCGAAATGTTATGATGACAATTCAAAACTATTTAGACGCAAGATAGCCAAAAATGTTACCAAAATAGTTGTTTATTTCTACATCTTTGTGTTTTATCTTGTGACCACAGTGAGTAGTAATGAAAGACAATAACTCGCTTTAATATGTAGGGATAATTTCTAATGGTGAGCAGTTAGTTATAAATAATTAAATTAAGTAAATAGATAACCTTAGTTATTATGGATTTACATGGCAACTATTAAATTTTATTTTTTAGCAATATTTGTTAAAAAAAGCCCTATTAAAATCAAAATCTAATAAAATTTCACAGATTAAAATACATGTAATTTATAACACTGATTCTCAAACAACAACACTCAACAAAATATTTATCCGTCATTTTAATTTGAAACCTTCCCAAGCATTTTGGCTAGTTTACATCGATTTCCTTAATTCAAAATGCAATTTCTTTATTCAAAATTAAATCAAAGTGTAACCATTAATAAAATTAACATAATCCTTATAAATCACTATGCAGTCGAATTTAGGATCCACAGAGATTGCATCAGATGGAAAAATGCCTAGTGCCAGCTATGTGTATGGTGCATTAAGACATATTAGATGGATCTTTTAAATTTTAAGTTTTCCATTTCTTTATTAATAAAAAAAAATCCCTTTCTATAATGCTTGCCCAGTGATAAGATTAGAAGCATTTTTGATATTTTTTATGATTGTGTCTAGTGAAAGATAGAGAAAATAAAGGGAAGATAAACATGTTAAGAAAAAGATTCTAGTATCGGGAATAAAACATTTAAATATTATGTTTTCATTGTTCTTCCAGGCGTTCTTCAAAATGTAAGAAATTCATCGCAAACTTTTTGTAAAATACATCCATTACGTGTCGATATCATGGAGACATTTTTCATTTTCTCACATATTTCTCGAATCTTCTAGAATTGTCGGTCCATAAATCTTAACTTCAGACTCTTCTAAACTTTCCAAACTGCAATGTCTAAAATACTAAAGAAAAATTATCTCTACCAATTCTGTAACAGCAAAAAGCCAGAAATATTTTTAAAAAAAAGACAGGAGGGAAAAAGTGTAAAATTAATTTTATAGAGAAAACTGATGCATATTCTGAGAATTTTTAATATTCCGATACAATTACATGGGGAAAACGCTATGAAAAAATTAAAAAGACGACATTTTTAATTAATTACATAGCAAATTTTGCTTTTGCTAAGAGCTGTTTCGTAAATTATGCTTTATAGCATTATACCTTGTTTATTTTTCAGATTCAAAATATTGTATAATAAGTTGCCAAAATGAAACTTTATAATATTACAGAGAAAAATAAAAATGTTTTATTTTAATGTTATTTTTTTAATATAATTCCAATATATTACCATTATTTTAATGAAATTTATCAATGTTTTAAAAAAAATCATCGAAAAATTCTCAGATTTCAGAATTAAAAATTTTCTATAGAAACTGACCTTGAAATCGGCAAATTCATAAGTTTAATAAAAGAATTCACATTCTCAAAAGCGAAAACTCTTTAAGAGCTCTATTACAAAAAATGAATTTTGAAATACTTATGTTTCACTTCTTGCTTAGAAACTCGAGTATCCCATCATTTATATTAGAAATAGAAACAAATTATAACACATGAAACCATTCAAAAGATAGCCCTATACGTCGGTGAATCGCCAAAAGTATTCCTCCAAAATGCTAATTCACACTCAAAATGGCAGTTGTAAAAACAGAAAATTTCAGATGATTAAAATTAAGGACTTTTAAAGACCAAAAATCAGTTCCAAAAAACTTAAGGATATTTAAGGACATTTAAAGACCGTACGAACCCTGAACAAAGATAATACATTCTCTTATTATTGCAAATTAAATCATGTTTAATCCATTCTGGAATTTATTCGAGAATATAAGTGTTTCAGATTTACTTCGTAATTTTTAATATAGAAATTTTTAGTTGTTATATATTCCTGCCTTGTCGGGAAGTGAGAACTGAATTAATTGAATGAGAAATACTGAATTGTCTGTGAAAAACTGTTTCTTTTTTGTTTCTTAATTTCTTTTATATATCATGTTAGATTTATTACAATATTTGAATAGAACATGAGACAACAATTAGATAATTCTTCAAATGATATAAATTTATATGCATTCTGAGTTATAATATGGACAAAATGTAACTCTGTCGAGTGAACCCAGCACCAGAGTGTCACTATGGTAAACAAATATAGTGAATTTTAAAGAGTGCATTTATTCTATTGTGGTTTATGCGCTGTGGACAAAGTTGATTTAATTCAATCCAGTAAGTTTAAATGAAATGCAAGACGAAAGACGTATAATTTAATATTCCGTGCAAGGAAGTCATGTGGTGTAAACATCAGATTTTTTATAACTGCAGCTACATCTAGCTGGTGCTATCTTCCATACTACACAGGAAATCCAAATTGAAGTTGATATTTTTTCGACTCGAATTTAAGATTGTTTTTTGACAGAAAACTTTCATTACAAACAGACACATTTCAAAATATAACATTTTATACATTTCTTTGCATTTTTATTTAGAAAAATTTTGCATTCCTTATTTTAAAAAAATCTGATGTGAACAAAATATGACTTTCTTGTATGAGGTATAAAATAATAGATAATTTTTCCTGCATCTCAATTCATACTTATTTCCTGGAATTTGGTATATATTTCTCATTTATTCAGTTCTCACTTCATGGCAAGGCAGAAATACATAATAAAATATGGACAAAATGTAACTCTGTCGAGTGAACCCAGCACCAGTGTCACTATGGTAAACAAATATAGTGAATTTTAAAGAGAGCGTTTATTCTATTGTGGTTTATACACTGTGGACAAAGTAGATTTAATTCAATCCAGTAAGTTTAAATGAAATTGCAAGAAGAAAGACGTATAATTTAATATTCCGTGCAAGGAAGTCATGTGGTGTAAACACCAGATTTTTTATAACTGCAGCTACATCTAGCTGGTGCTATCTTCCATACTACACAGGAAATCCAAATTGAAGTTGATATGTTTTTGGACTCGAATTTAAGAACGTTTTTTGATGGAAAACTTTCATTACAAACTGAAACATTTCATAATGTACCATTTTTTACATTTCTTTGTATTTTTATTTAGAAAATATTTTGCATTCCTTATTTAAAAAAAATCTGATGTGAACAAAATATGACTTTCTTGTATGGGGTATTAAATAACAGATAATTTTTGCTGCATCTCAATTCATACTTATTTCCTGGAATTTGGGATATATTTCTCATTCATTCAGTTCTCTCTTCATGGCAAGGCAGAAATACATAATAAAAACTCATATCTTCATTAAAAATTTAAAAATATGAAAAAAAAATTAAATTAAACTAAATTTGTTTTACTGAAACCTGCCTGTCCCAGGACCCTGTGATTTCGATATTGACCATGTTATGGGCCGGAGCTGGAACAAAAATTTATAAATTAGAAATAATCTTATTATCCAATGTTATGAAGAAGGTAAAACCCCAAAATTATGAATTAAATAGAATCGGCGATACATTTATTCCTTTTGAAATTTATTTGATAAAATTTCAGATTCCACACAAAAATGATACCCTATGTGTCATTTACGTCAATGTTGTTCTACTGAGACTCTATTTAAAAGTAAATGAAATTTATTTCAAAATTTTTATTAAATATATTTTCTCTCAAATTCTAAACAAAGTATTTTGATGACAAAAAGGCAACTCCAGCAGATTATAAAAACACATATCTACATTGTCATTTTCCAAAACTGAGTTTTCTTTTTCCTAAAACAGTGGCATGAAAAATATCTCTAAATCACAAAAAGCATAAGGTATCTGAAATGGAACTATCATGCTACAGGTTAGAACTATCATTTACTTCTAGTTCTGTTGCAAAAAATGTCTATGAAGAAGCATAAAACTTACTTGTGGCAGGCAAGGAGATTGGGAATGCCAGGAGGAGGTTGTGGATGATAATGAGGAAATCCTCCTCCTCTTGTGTTCTCTCTCCTATAAAAGTAAAAAAAATAGTTAGTGCACATATTACAAATATTTCTTACATTTACAATCAGGTATAAAACATCTTGTGATAACTGTATGTAAGAGTAGAATAAAAGACTCTTTTCCACCCAAAAAATTATAAAACTGATATAAAATGAATTCTGAAGAGAATTTTTCGTGGCATCTGTACATGCGTATCTCGCATAACTCAAACGAGTAGCATCAGAACTTGGAAATTTTGTATATAGGACTGGTATAACATGTAGATATCCACCTTGTATTTTGGTTGCAATCGGACGCTCCAAACGTATATAAATATATTAATATATATATCCACTCTGCTACCCAGCTCCGTGATCTCAGTTTCTTTACTCTTGAATGTTTGTAAATTGTACATTTTTTGCTTTAAAAATGATAGAATTGCGTTGTTTTTATCTTCCGGTTAAGGTTTTTATGCCTTTAGTAAATCTGTATGCAATATTTTTAGAATTATAAACAATTTTAAAGTTTTTAAGTGCCGCTAAGCCTTTATTTTCATGGCGGCCATTGATTGTTTACATTTGAAACAGCAAACTAGTGTATTTGTTGCCCATCTAGAGAAACATAGCTTTGCAACAACAAAGATAATGCCTTCATTTATTATTGCGAATTAAATCATGCTTAATCCTTTCTGGAATTTTTTCGAGGAAATAAGCTTTAAGATTTACTTCGTAATTTTTAATATAGATATTTTGAGTTGTTATGTATTTTTGCCTTGTCAAGAAGTAAGAACTGAATTAACTGAATGAGAAATACTGAATTGTCTGTCAAAAACTGTTTCTTTTTTGTTTTGTTTGCTTAATTTCTTTTATATATCATGTTAGATTTATTACAGTATTTGAATAGAACATGCGACAACAATTAGATAATTCTTCAAATGATATAAATTTATATGCATTCTGAGTTATAATATGGACAAAATGTAACTGTCAAGTAAACCCAGCACCAGAGTGTCGCTATGGTAAACAAATATAGTGAATTTTAAAGAGTGCATTTATTCTATCGTGGTTTATGCGCTGTGGACAAAGTAGATTTAATTCAATCCAGTAAGTTTAAATGAAATGCAAGAAGAAAGATGTATAATTTAATATTCCGTGCAAGGAAGTCATGTGGTGTAAACATCAGATTTTTTATAACTGCAGCTACATTTAGCTGGTGCTATCTTCCATTCTACACAGGAAATTCAAATTGAAGTTGATGTGTGTTTGGACTAGAATTTAAGAAAATTTTTCACGGAAAACTTTCATTACAAACAGACACATTTCAAAATGTAACATTTTATACATTTCTTTGCATTTTTATTTAGAAAAATTTTGCATTCCTTATTTTAAAAAAATCTGATGTGAACAAAATATGACTTTCTTATGGTATGAGTATGGGGTATTAAATAATAGATAATTTTTGCTGCATCTCAATTCATACTTATTTCCTGGAATTTGGTATATATTTCTCATTTATTCAGTTCTCACTTCATGGCAAGGCAGAAATACATAATAAAAACTCATATCTTCATTAAAAATTTAAAAATATGAAAAATCATAAAATTAAACTAAATTCCTTTTACTGAAATGTGCCCGTCCCAGGACCCTGCGATTTCGATATTGACAGTGTTATGGGCCGGTGCTGGAACAAAAATTTATAAATTAGAAATAATCCTACTATCCTATGTCAATGAAATTCATCAATGTTATATTTTTTAAAAAAATATCGTCGAAAATATACCAAATTTACGAATTGAAAGTTTTCTACAAAAAATGATCTTAAAATCGACAAAATGTTGATAGGTCGCCAAATTTGGAACCGTTCAATAAAGAATTCACATTCCCAAACATGAAAAGTTGTTTAAGAACTCTTCATTAGAAAAAAAATGAAATAATTTCGAAAAGCATACATTTCACTTCTTGCTTAACTTGAGTATCCCACCGTTTATATTAGAAATAGGAACAAATTATAATCCATAAACCTATTCACCCATTCAAAAGATAACTATATATCTCAGTGAAAGGCAAAAAATATTTGTTCAAAGTACTATTTCACATTCAAAATGGCAGTCATAAAAACCGACAAATTTCAGATGATTAAAATTAAGGACCTCTTGCCAAATTTGGTTGAAATTGAGAACTTTTAAGGACTCTTAAGGACCGTACAAACCCTGGAGAAACATTCATGTGCACATATGCAAAATAATATATTTCCCTCCTAACTCTATTAAGAACATTTTTAACGGAAAACTTTCATTACAACTAGACACAGTTCAGCAATTCCATGAAAATACTAGAAGAAATGAAATTATGAAATATTGCACGAAATATAGATTATTTGATATACAAAATAATTACTAGACAAAAATAAATGACAAAAGAAAATAGAATTGCTATTGCAACAGTGAAATGTGAGCAAGAAAACAATACTTAAAGCAACAGCAGCAACCATTTAACAGACTACCAAACATTTCCAAATATAAGGCAACCTGCAGATAGGCCAAGATTTTTTGTAAAACTAAAGACACATATGTGAAAATTGCATCATACATCAACTTACATGACAAATCCAGCAAAATTCCTTCTCTGCACAACTGTTTGTCTGTTTACCACAGATATACATACTGCCACTTACAAAAATATTTTGACCCAAATATTCATGTTTTGGCCTTTTTAAATGTAAAACATTATAAATTACAAAATATAATATTCTATACAATTTTTTTTTTCCTTTTCTATTTAAGAAAAATCCTCATAAAAAATTCTGATAGGGACACCACATGACTTTCTTGTATAGCATATTAAAGTATACACATTTTTTGCTACATTTCATTTAAACTTAATTCTTTCAATTTGAGATATATTTCTCATTCAATTAATTCAGTTCTCCCATTGCGGCAATGCAAAAATACATAAAAACTCGTAATATCTTCATTAAAAATTGCAAAATATGAAACAAATTAAATTACATAAAAATATAAAATTTAATTTAATTTAATTTGTTTTAAATTAATGATGTCCTCGTCCCAGGGACCTGACCTTGTGCTCTGATCACTGGGCCCTGGGACCTCATTATTGCCCTGATGAATCGCTGTAGCAAAGTTTTTAAATTGGAAATAAAATCTTTTATATAAGGTGTCTGAAATGGAACTATTATGCTACCAGATTAGAGCCAACTGTTACTTCTAGTTAAAAATATATATGAAGAAGCAGAAAACTTACTTGGGGTGGGAATGATGGCACTGGCGTAGCGAGGGGGGGAGAAGGAGGGCACCTCATTCTCTGCTTCCTCATTTTCATTACCTCATTCTCTGCTTCTGATCTTCCCTCCTGAGAATAAGGTCCCTTGCCTTTGTAGGGTGCGTGATTAACAAAAATGCATATTCAACAAAAAATTAGCATTAACTAGGAATCTAACAAAGAAATGGATTCTTGAGAAAGGCACTTCATTTAAATAAATAAATAAATAAATAAAAACGAAAATTATAAACAAATCAAAACAGAAATTGATTTCAGATTGCCAATACTTTATCTGTATCATCAGTTTTTCTGTATGAAAACATTATCAACAAAAACACATATTGAAATGCATTCAAGATGCCAGATAGAAAACAATACACTAAATACTGAGTTAAAAAGGAAGAAAATGACACTATATAAAACATTAAATTACCGCATATGCCAAAAAAATTAACTATTAATTACCTGCATCGAGCAGGGCATTAGCTTCCTTTCTCAGGACTTCATTAAACTCGGCCCTCATTTGGAAGGCTTTCTCCAACACCTGAAAAGGATAAAATCTCAATTAGAATGCTGTATAAATTATTTTTACATTCACTTTATATAATCTCTAACACAGACGCACAGCATTACTCAATGCAAATAGAGCTTATGGGTAACAAAAACTAAAAACTTTATACAGTACAGATGCTGCCCAACAGAAAAAAGAACGTTTCAAAATATATTTTATTTCAAACCAGTTTACTAAAGTGTTGTTTACTGAACTGCTTTGAAATAAAATGCATTAGTCTGGATAATGAAGAATCAGGCAGAGAAAGCAGTTTAAAATCTAAATACAATTTTTACAGAGACACTTTTTTAATGTGAGATGAAAGTCTCCTAAAATGAGTGTTTCTTTTAAACCTGTATACATGTATTATTTTTTGTAGTGACAGCAGTTTTCCATCCACTTCAGATCATAGTCTCGAGTCAAAAGGATTTCGCATTAGAGCATTGTATGATGAGTCACAACAAGATGGAAAGCCAGACATCAACAGATATTAGCATCCAACATTCGAGTGAGCTAAGATGCGGCCACCTAATTTGGTACCAAGAGATTTTGGTCAATGTCTTTCACAAGTTACCTCTTCAAAGAATGACCTTCCTAATAATGGTCCCACTGAAGAGCTGACAAAATGTCACGCAACTGCAAAAAAAGCTTCCACTGCCTATTACAAGAAGCTTACACAAAGAATTTACAAATGTATTTCCAGGTGTATGCCAGGCTTGAAGAAACTGGACTTCAGAACGCTGCAATTGGACAAAATGTCCAACCAAGCTTTTTACTTGAAGGAATCCAGATTTGGTCAGAGACAGCTAATTCATGAACAAAAACAAAATGCAACACTCAATACAATTTAGTGCGACACAATTTAAAAAAGGGCTTGTTTTGCTGAAAATAACGGGTTTGTTTCAGCGTATATGGATCTACTGACTTCTACATCATTCAGAATGGATATCCTGATGGCTCAAATGCAAAAATTCTTAAAATCTTGGTAATGCCTTGTATTGCTGCCACTGGCGATTCCATGGGTTTTATACATCAAAATGGCCTAGTTCATGAACTTAAACATAGGAGGAGGAAATAAAAGAGCACATGGAATGGTGTTCAGATTTAAATCCCGTACAACATGATCGGGATACATTGTTGATAGACTTTTAACTTTAGCTATTGTACATTTTATAGGGAAAATCTCCCATAACCTCATCTATCCTGTAATCAATTTAGTGTTCCCAAAGACTGAAAATATCTACAATCTTTATTAAAAGTCTTACAAAATTCCTTAATGCACATCTCTTTTTTGTCTGAAAGATATGTGTAAAAATGAATTTTTTATAATAGTTGTGTTTCCTATAAATTTTTCCTTTCTTACATTTTTATTAAGTTCTAGCATTCATAAATATATTTAACCAGCAGCTATCTGTTTATTTAAATTGCCTATCCTCTTATCAATTGAGTAGAGTACATACAAAGCATTTTCTTTATATTGATGCCAGTTTTATTAAATAAAGAAACACTGAACAAGAAAGATAAGAATTGAAGTGGTACAGATTTTAACAACTGCTCAAAAGGGATCATTTTAAATTTAATACAGTTTATCAGTTCAGATTGTCACCAGACAGTCCCCGGGTGGAATAAAAGAACATTTCATAAGAAATTAGATTAATATTCATTTAGAGAAATATTATTTATTTTCTATCGATTTAAAGAGTGATAAAAAATAAGTTATATAATTCTATAAAAGTATTTAATGTTTTAATCCGATTCATTTAAATGAGAATACATTAATTTAACATATTTTTATTTAAATCATTTACATTAAAAAATGAAAGAAACAGTATTCTTAATAATTGCATCAACTGCTTTATAGTTCATTAATTCATAATAATATCATAAATAATGTGGCCTCTCCTGAGCTTTTCATGTGGCTGTCTAGTGTGGAAGCTTAAATACAAATAAAACATCTCATTTTGATAATCTTTAACACGAAGTATATTAACAAAAAGAAAAGTTTTCCAAGGCAGTCTCAAACTGGTGGCCTACCGGCTCGCAGTTTCACATGGCTTGGGAATATATTCTCAGCAATTTAATAAACATTATTCATAGTCCACTTTTACATCATTTTGCTAACCCTTCAAAACGAACATGAGAATCACTCAAAAATATTCATAAACGGAAGTAGATTTTTCCAAAGATTTCAAGCTACAGATCTAAAATTTATTCATACCTATCACTCAATTGCTAATAACTGTGATAAGAATAATCATTTTGTTTGAGCATTTGATATGTGAACATTTTTTTCTGAGCAGTTGAAATTTAATAAGAAAAGAATAAGATCGACTGACGGTTATATCAGGTGTTGCAACTCAAATCAGTAGTCAAAAATAAGGAAATTTACTTACTGATGTATAGATATATGTATTTTTTCTGTATATGCAGAAGGCAAAGCTTAATAAATAAAAGAAAGAGGAATAAGTTGTCATTATCAGTCCTCAAGTTTTGGCCACTTCGAAATATTTTGTAAGCTGTTTATTTTTACCATAAGTTAGTCACTCATTAATTCAACATAATTAGAATATTTTGGAATAAGGCGGTTTCATGCATCAGGCCCATGTTCAACTTATATTTGAGACCACTGCTCTCAGATGATAACGTCCACAAAAAATGAAATGGATAATGTCTTAAAAAGGATTATCATAATTATACACACCTTCAGCAGACCCTCCTTTACTCTCCGAGGACCTGAAAAAAAATTAAGCAATTATCTAAAAGTTAAAGACAGATATGTACTGATTTCTAGCAAAAAAAAACAGGTTTGTTTTCTTCTTGAAAAACATCTCTATACAAATATAGTGGTTGTGGTTTTAAATATCAATGGCAAAAGTGACATAATTGGCGACATAAAAAATTCAAAATTGCAGAGAAAACACTTTAAAAAGTTACAAGTTACTTGCTTACACACAAGTTAAACACTGTTTTAAAATGCTAAGGGTTTTTGCTTAAAGGAATAACATCTGCTGCTTTAGAGAATTAGTTAATAATATGATTTGTTAATTTGTATAAAAGCGAATTAAAAATTTTCAGGGACTATCTCAAGAATAAATTATTAATATTACTGTAACTTAAAAACCAATTACAAACATTTTTTAATTTAGGGGTGGGGAGAGGATGAATGGATAGATGGATGTGTGGGTATTCTGGCACAAAACCTTAAAGGTTATACACGCCGAACTACATGTAAGGCACTTGAAACACAGCTGATAGATAAAACAGGATAGATATACAAATAGACAGACATGGTTAAAACCACATGAGCTGCATAACAACCAAAACTGATGAAATGATCAGTACTCAGATGAAGTTGCCGATACCTGATGATATTAAATGTCAAGTGTAAAATTCTAAAACATGAAATAATTTAAAATACATTTCCTTAAAATACCAAAGTGTAATAGCATAAGCAAAATCAAATTAAATTACAAAGACTTGCCTCTTTCATGTAGTCAAATAATCCTGATTACTCTGATATAGGAGAACATCTTTATTAATATTAGGTAACTTTTTTTGACACACTGTACACAATATAGAGTGGAAGCTCCCGTAAAACAGCATTTAACTTCGAAAGCATAAAAGGCAAATTTAAAGCACAAAGTTAGAACACCAAATAGTCTCAGGTTTAATTGTTCATACCACAGGATGAAGGAGGACAGATACAATGTTCTGCTTCATAATCATTTACTTTAAAAGCCTGCTTGAAAAAACAAACCTGAAAGTGGGGAGAACCATCTTAAAAGATATCCAGGTATAAAGTGTACAGAAAAGCATGGCTGTGATCAGTCTGGGTATTTTGAATTTCCCATATAATAGCAAGTGGGCAAGATTGCAGTGGAGATACTGCACATCATACATAGAGGTCATCACTTTCATAATTCACAGTCAGCCAGACATACAGACATAAAAGGTTCTCTGGGCATTCTCAAAACATGAGTGGTAAATGTAGAGGCGGGTTCAGCGGTTTGCAAACCTACCCCGTGAACACATGGTCATCTAGAAATACAAGCCTTTTCTAGTTAATGAATATCAATTAAAATTCTTTGCTCAATAGAATAGTGCATTCATCAGCTCACTTTACTTAAAAGAAATAGGACAAAATCACATTTTATTTTCCTGTACTTAGAAATTATGTACTGAACTGTATTGAAACATCTAAAAAATGACTACACCGGTAGTTCTAAGCAATTTCGCACTCCCATAGAGAAATCGCATTACAAAAATGATTACCATTGATGTACTTATTTGTTCATTTTCCAAGAAGTGCTGGTTATTTTCAGGTACTTTCTGGAAGTGAAGGCTGCTTTGCTAATGTCTAATATTATGTTACTTACAAATAATGTTACTTATAATATAATAATGTAATGCTGTTTATGTTATTTTATAATAATGTTTGTGATTTAGATAGCATTTCAGTTTTATTACAATTTAAAAAATTACCACATTATGAAGATTGACTGAGCGATATTATGAAGATTAATTAAAACTTTAAAATTACAGTGTTTTAAATGAAAACTAATTACAACTTTAAAACTACAGGGTTTTAAATGAAAACAAATGTTCTCAAATTTAAACGTTCTATTACTTTAAATTTATTTAATAATACTACAAAATTCTTTCTGGTACTTATATTTTAATTTTGGATTAAATCCGATCTGGAATGGAACAATGAAACTTTGCTTAATTATGCAGCTTACTGTTTTTGTCTTATCTTTCACATCACAGCAGCGTATTTCCTGCCAAAATATGTTGCAGTAAGTCTATAAATGTTTGCTATAAATTTCTCTTCTGAGCATATACTTTCACTTGCATAAAATAAAACATAAGGATTAATGATAAAATTGTATAACAACTGGTCTTTATCTGTGTATGTGTTTTCAATTAAATTCACTTACACAAAATTTATATTTTACACAACATATTTTATATATCTTAAGTGCTTTTAATACAATTTCATCAGCAGAGCAAGAATTTTCATTTAAAAGAAGTTAATTCATCGTGCGAAACATTCTTGTGGTTTTGAATCAAAATACATTTAAATTAATGTGCTAGATATCACATTATTTATTCATTTGGACACCAAATTTTAATCATTTGCGTATTTGGTTAAATCATTTACACACATGAAATTTTAAAGCAATTGGACGATTCCTTCCTGGTGCATCAATTTCTTTGTTATAGCATGTATTTTGATACTTAGTCGGTATATTGTCCTGCAACAGCTGATAGTGTTCACTACTTGTGCTAGTACTTGAAAAAGAGTGCCATTAGGGCCTGACTTGTGATGCAAGAATATTCCCCCAAAGAGACAAGTACCCGACAGGGTCAGCATATACTTCTAAACAAGCCTCAATCTATTGGAAACACAGCAACTTTAATATTGCTGTATAAGGATTGAGATCAAATATATAATAGGGCTTTTGTGTGATCACTTTTGCTGAATTAAAACAAATGGAATCGAAGAAAAAAGGAACAACCAAGTGTGTATGCTGTTACACTTGCAAATTATTTTCCACATCAAAATCCAAATTAATTAGTGGTTTCCAAAACTGGAGATCTATCACTGTAACATTGTCAGATCATGATATCTCAGAGGAACATCCTCCATGTGTACATCATACAGAAGATCTTCACCTTTAAATAGAATTGATTCCGATTTACTGGAACGGACTGATCACGATGAAAATTATATAAAAAATGTGCTGAAAAGAATTATATCAACTAGAAAATTGTTAAATTAGATTATTTTAGCATTTAGACGTCATGATGAAAGTCAGCTCGAGAAAGAAAGTAAACTAAATTATATGATTTTATGTATTTTACTCTTGATATGCAGTATTTTGGTCTTGAGTAAATATACCAATATTTAAAATTAAAAATATTATTCATAGTTTTATTAAAATATTAATAATATTAAGTAATATTATGCATTTAATTACTTATTATACTTCAGCGCAGATTGCGAACAAATATTTTAAACATACAGGTAAATAAATACTTTTCAGGGAGCCCAAAGAAATTTTACTACCGGAGGCCCTCAACTGGTTTAACCTGCCCCTGGGTAAATGGATTGGAAAACAGAAGATTTGGTAAGTAAAGAAGCTGTGGGATTTTATCCCCCCCCCCGATTTCTTCAATGCAGACATCACGTCTTGATTTCTCCTTCTAATGAATGCCTGATAAATCTCATCTCTGGGGAAGTGCAAAGAATACCTCTTACCATCTGTTTTGTAAGTTTACTCTGTTCATTACTCAGATTAATGTCATCTTAATTTATTAAAAGAAATTTATTATTCTTTAAAAATTGGTGTTTAATAATCATCTAGAAACCAAGCTGTAAATTTTAAATCTAAAAAAAAAATTGGCAGCTCCTGCTGCTTCAGATGGGGAGGGAATATCAGCAGGTACAGCTTTTGAGATATGCAAGTAGCTTATGACACAAGTTACAAATTCACAATTACATCTAGACCCAAAAGTAAGATTTTTCTTATTGCCCAGTTTCTTAAATTGACCAGTTGACACTCTTTTTCACATCAAAATGGTTACTGATGCCATTTCTGTTATCCTTTCTCACAGGTATGAGTTACTTCCTCCAAGTTCTTCGCTGCCTCCTAATCCTCAGCAACCCAGCTTTCACCATCCAGTTTTTCCTAGATCTTCTCACCATTTCCACCACCACCAGATGGCAACACCTATGCTGACATATCTACGCTTTTTTCCAGAAAATAATACACTAACCATCGAGTTAAAAAGGACAAAAATGACAATAAATATATATTAAAGATTCAATTTCAGCATAAGCCAAAAAAGAAAAATCTCTTCATTACCTCTGCCTGCTGCTGCTGCTGCTGCTCGGAGACGCGATGCAGAAGCCCTGCAGACTTCGAGCATCTGGAAAGGAGAGAATTAGAATTAAAATGCTGTATAATTTTACTTCTACATTTAAATAAAAACTTCAGTAACTTTCAAAGCATTTGCATATATTTCATATATATTATCATATTATATATGCTTTACAATAGCTTACACCAGCTTGCTTTTAGAAAAAAGCTTACAACAGCTTGCTTTGTGTTTGCTTACTGGAAGAAATCCAAAAAAGTTTCGCATATACCAGGGCTTCTGCATAGCAACACACAATGCAAGTAGAGCCTACGGGCCACAAAAACTGAAAATGTATATGCTGGAGATGCTGGTGAACAGAAGAGAATTTATCAAAATATCTTTCATTTCAAACCAGTTCACTAAAGCGGTTTACTTAACTGCCTTGAAATAAAATTAATTACTCTAGGTAACAAAAAGGCAGGTATAGAAGGCTGTTTCAAATGAAGATTAACAATGAAGACACTTTTTAACATGAGATGAAAGTCTCCTAAAATGAGTGTTTCTTGTAAACCTGTATACATGTACCATTTATTGTAGTGACAGCATATTTTTCCATCCACTTCAGATCAGTCTCGAGTCAAAAGGATTTCGAATTAAAGCATCGTATGATGAGACACAGCAAGATGGAAAGCCAGACATCAACAAATATTAGCATCCAACATTCGAGTGAGCTAAGGTGTAACCACCTACTTTGGTACCAAGCGATATTGGTTAATGTCTTTCGCAAGTTGCCACTTGCAAAAGACATTGACCGAAAGACATTGAGACATTGACTTGGTGACTACCACTTAAAATTTCCTCAAAAGGGATCATACTAAATTTAACATGGTTTACCAGATGACCGTATTAAATTTAGCATGATCCCAAGTGGAATAGCAATTAGTGGGGTACAGACGTAGCTCAGGTGGAATAGCAAAACATTTTACAGGAAATTAGATTAATATTCATTTAGACTGATATGAAAAATATTATGTATTTTCTATAGATTTAAAAAATGAAAAAAATAAGTTATATAATTCCATACTTGCCAACCTATGACACTCAAAAATCAGGAGATTTTTTAAGAAATCGGGAGACTTTGTAAATGATGAGAAGAAAAGACTTTGTAAATGATGAAAATGTAGTTTTTAATAATGAATTAACTTTAAATAGTAACTAATTCTTAAATGCAAGCAACACAAAAATACATTACATATAAAAAACATTTTTATTACTTGCATCGGTTAAGGAAAAAAAAAACTTTAATCAGTTTTCGTACAAATGTTATAAACAGTGGCAGATTTTGCTTTCTTTAAGAAAGAAACTTCATAAGTTTGTTCATAGCAATTGCCACGTAGGCCTGCTTTCGCTAATAAATGTTTTCCTAATGTGTCATCACTAATTTTAGATCTAAATTTAGTCCTCGTTTTCGCAACAACACTAAAAATCCTATCACACTCTGCATTAATATAGGGAACTGTTAAGATGGCCAACATAATTCTAGACAATTCACTACATTTTAAAATTCATCAGCATCTTTCAGTTTTCCAATTAAACTCCACTGGGTGTAAATCCTAGCTGATTTTATAACTCCATCCAAGTTTTCTAATCGTAAACTGCTGTTATGCAGCTGTTGAAAATGTTTCAATTTTCCCTTCCTTTTAGAACTCCTTTCAAGATAATAGTAAATATTTAATAATATAAATACAAAATGACCGAAATAACTAAAGAACATCCAAATAACAGCTTGCTTTGTACTCATTGGTTAATATATGCCAGGTGACACGCAATGGAGCACGATGCCCATTGGAGAACTGGAGAACGACGTTTCTGGATACGTATATGCTCTCACACACAAAGCAGAAGTTATCGAATTTTGTTTTAGATATAATCTAGAGAAAATTCAATTGCTTTCAGACGTCCAAAATCACTTTTTTTTGTTCACATAACAAAGCATTAAGCCAAGTTCCATAAAAATCGTGAGAAATTTTAAGAATAAGAAAAAGTCGGGAGAAATATATTGTAAATCAGGTTGGCGGGAGAGCGGTCGAAAATCGGGAGTCTCCCGCCTAATTCGGGAGAGTTGGCAACTCTGTAATTCTATAAAGAATGACCTTATTTGCTAATAATAATGGCCCCTCTGGAGAGGTAACAAAATGTCATGCAACCACTAAAATAGCTTCCAATGACTATTACAAGAAACTTACACAAAGAATATACAAATGTATTTCCAGGTGTGAGCTAGTCCTGTGCATTTCTGTCTTCAGAGGAGTTTAAAGCTTGAATAAACTGCACTTAAGACAAATGCACATCAAAGCTTTCATCCCCAAAGAATCCAAATCTTGCCCAGAGGTGTCTAATCGATGATTTATGATCTAGAGATAATGTGACACTCAATAAAATTCAGTGTAACACAATCAATACAGACCTCTTTTTGCTGGAAATAGGCTGCTTATTTCAGCGCATATGGATGTACAGACCTGTGCATCATTCAGAATAGATCTGGCCATGGTCCACATTTACCATTCTAACTAAATTCTTAAAATCTTAGTAATGGCATGTTACAGGTGCCACTGGTGATTTCCCCCTTTTCATGCATCAAAATGGCCAGGTTCATAAACGTTATACATGAGGAAGAAATAATAGAGGATATGGAATTGTGCTCAGATTTGAATCCAATTGAGCATGATCGGAATACATTGTTGTCTTCAACTTCCATTCAGGAAAAAAACTTCATCCTTCATGTAATCAATTCAGTTTTTCACAGATGGGAAGCCTAGTCTCTCACAGATTCAAGATGGCTACACTCTGAAGTCTGATAAAATTCATTAATGCACACCTTTTTTTTCGGAAAGATCTTTTTGCTATGGCAATTTCCTAAATATTGCTGTGGCACATGTCATAAAGGTACAGAAAACAGATCACAGTACTCTTTTTTTATATGGGTAAAAAAATGAATTTTTTTATAACATCAGATGTGTTTCCTATAAATTAAAACTTTCTTATACTTTAGTTCTCATTTCATAACTATATTTAATAGTGTGTGGCATCAGCAGCTATCTGTGTGTTTAAATTACCTGCTCTCTTATCATTTCAGCAGATTGCATACTCAATATACAAAGCATTTTCTTTATTGCAGTATCAGTTTGATCAAATAATAAAACATAACAAGAAAGAAAAAGAAGGAAAAAAATTGAAAAGGGATCAAATTTTAACAATTCCTCGAAAGGGATCATACTAAATTTAACACGGTTTACCAGATAACTGTATTAAATTTAGTATGATCCCAGATGGAATAGTGGTGGTGGTGTACAGACATAGCTCAGGTGGAATAGAAAAACATTTTATAGGAAATTAGATGAATATTTATTTACACTGATATGAAAAATATTATGTATTTTCTATAGATTTAAAAAATGAAAAAAAAATAAGTTATATAATCTATAAAAACAGTTAACGTTTTAATCTGATTCATTTAAATGTAAATTCATTAATTAAATGTATTTACTTAAATCAATTATATAAAAAAAATTTTAAATAATATTCTTACAAACTACATCTATTACTTTCATATAGTTTCTTTCATTAATTCATACTAATATAATAAATAATGTGGCCTGTTCTGAACTTTTAGTGTGGCAGTAAAGTGTTGAATTTTAAATACAATAAAATGTCTGATTTTGATAATCTTTTAAAACTAAGTATATTAACAAAAAGAAACATTTTCCAAGGCAGAACAACTGGGTAACAAACTGGGGGCCTACCAGCTGCACATGTTCCCTTGAAGCAGTTTCACATGGCTCGGGAATATATTCCCAGCAATTTAATAAGCATTATTATGACAAGACTTTGAAGAGAAAGTTCAAAATTTTAATGATTCACAGTCCACTTTTGCATTATTTTCCTTATCATTAAAATTGGCCAAAAAATTTCAGAAAGAGAATTAATTCCTTTAATTCATATAAATATATATATTTAATTTGTATAAATTTTTTCAAACATTTCAAGCTACAGATATAACTAAATTTTATTCATACTTATAAAAAAAAATCACAGCTGAAAATTAATATGAAAAGAACTAGATTGACTGGCATTGCAGCTCAAATCTGTAGCCAGAAATACTTTGCAATAAATTGAAAACTGTTTGTTTTTAGTTTAAGTAAGTAAATTAATCACTTATTCAATGCTAGAATTATTTGCAAAAAAATGCTTTCAAATCACGTATTTGGCCAAATTCATGTTTGAGACCACTCTTCTTCAATAACAACATTTACATGAAATCAAATTGATAATATCTTAAAAAGTTTCGTTATATTTATACTAACCTCGTGGTAGACATGCCTTCTAAAGCCCTCACGCTCTGTAAAAAAAAAAAAAAAAAAAAAAAAAAAAAAAATCAAGATATTATCTGAAATTTAAAAATACATATGTACTGATTATGAGTACAAAAAGGCTTAAAATATCTCTATACAAAAATAGCGGCCATGGCTTTAAATATCAATGACAAGAGCAATTGATGACATAAAATTCAAAACTACAGAAACAACAGTTAACTCTGAAAATGCTAAGGGTTTTTGTTTCAAGGTGCTGCTTTAGAGAAATAGTTATCGATAGGATTTGTTAATTTATATAAAAGAGCAAACAAAAGTTATAAATTTTTGGAGACTAACTGAAGAATAAATTATTAATATTACTGCGACTTAAAAACAAATTACAAACATTTTAAATTTAGGGGTGGTGCAGTAAGGGAAACAAAGAAGCCCCATATTGTGAAAAACCAGATAACAGCCATTTTCTGTGTTAGAAATGTACACTTTACATTATGTAAAATTCTTATAAACTTAAACATAATTCTGATAGGGAATTCTAACCTCTTAAGCAGTGGTTCCCAATCTGTTTTCCACGTGTTCTTCCCAGAGGCTCCTTGATCAATCTAGCAAAATAATGCTGGGCTGTTCCTCGGAACCATACATACGAGAAATTTTTCACTCTCAGTCCTTCCAGAGTTTCTCAAATCTGCTTAAAGCTTCTCAAAACTCCCAAAAATACAGTTTTGCTGTGTTTTACTGCTTCCTGGATTTAAACTAATACTCTGTGTTCTTGTGAATGGTATAAATTTAGTGTATTCAATACTAGTTGTTAAAAAATTTATTTACTTTCCTTTATTGTAGCTGATGGAGTATAAAATCAGATGGTGTGCAAGATAATAAAAATGTCTGGGAAGAACAACTCTAATTTAGGAGAACATCTTTATTAATATTAGTTTGGATAACTCTTTTTTAACACACTGTACACAATATAGAGTGGAAGCATTTGATACATCAAGACTTCTGTAAAGCAGAATCTAGTTTCGAAAGCATAATTGAAGGCAAATTTCAAATGAAAGGTTTGAACACCAAATAGCCTCACAAATTTTTAATTTATTCATGCCAATAATAGTTTAATTGTTCATGCCATAGGATGAAGAAGCCCTGATACAATGTTCTGCTTCATAACCATACACTTCAAAGGACTTCTTGAAAAAAAAAAACCTAAAAGCAGGGAGAGCCCTTTTGAAAGGCAGGTGTTCTCCAAGGTTAGGTTAGGTTAGGCTAGTTTATTTAATTACGGCAAAGCCTCGAGGGCTATCTGCCTAAGGGGAGGGATGCCTTCGTGGAGGACTTTCTAAGGGACTCCTTTTTAACACACTGTACAAAATATAGAGTGGAAGCATTTGATGGAATATCAAGCCTCCCGTAAAGCAGTATCTAATTTTGAAAGCATAACTGGAGACAAATTTCAAGTGAAATGTTTGAACATGAAATAGCCTCCCAAATGTTTAATTGTTCATGCCATGGGATGAAGAAGGCCTGATACAATGCTATGTTTTTTAACCATATACTTCAAAGGACTGCTTGAAAAAGCAAACCTAAAAGTAGGGAGAGTCATTTTGAAAGGCAGGCATTCTCCAAGCAACAAAGCATACAGGAAAGCACGGACGTCATCCATCCGTATATTTTGAATTTCCCATGTAGACTGCATAACATTTGCCTTACGTAATGCTGCACAAATATACAAACATTACTAGATCAAATTTTGTCAGATTTAAATTATTGTTTACTATATATAGAAAGGATATTTTGATTCCTTCTTCATCTCTCTATGAATATATCCTTTATATCAAAGAAGTTTTTAAGAGGGAAAAAAATCATAATTTGACTGTCAACCTTCCTACATGCAGGACGTGTAAAATTCTTAGGTTAGGTTACAATTGATGAAAATAGATCCAAGATATTCTGCAGAAAAAAACTATTTTTGAACTCTGACATTTTTTGGGAATTCTTAATTTCTATAAGAAGTTTTTAAATCATCATAAATAAGTTTTTAAATCATTTAATCATAAATTTAAGTTCAACTTCCTTTAAATGGTACACTGTGAAGTTGTAAAAAAAATGACAAAATATCCTTAGATTGGTTAAAAGACACTAAAACACTTTTGAGTCTTATATACAGCTTATGGCACAAGTTATAAATTCTGTCCATGCAGACAAAAAAAAAAAAAAAAAAACTCATATATAATGGCCTGAGAAAACCCATAGGCGCTTGAGTCCAGGAACTCACTAAGACGGGAGCCACTAGGCTACTTTTCTAGAAAATTGAGCATATTAAAAAGAAATATAATACATTGGACAGAGAGGTTTTTGGAAATCTTTGACACTAAATATTTCAGATATCTGTTTGAAGGAATGAACTTGCTTACATGTTTACAGAACATAAGGCACTCACAAAAGTCCCCCCCCAAATGTATAACAATTTCCCCCCTTGCAAAATTAATAACACTTAATTTCATAGGTACTGATACGCATTACATGTGAATGATGCAGAAAATCGCTCAGCCAATGCAATTTCCCGCCAATGCATTCATCCAGTATTAAATGAATTTAAATTTAAAAGTAAACTTTCTGCTAATTGATTGCCAAGAAGCCACAGAAATTTAAAACATGAACAGAATCATGCTTTTGGTTCAAATAAAGCTTTATTTTTTAACAATAAAACAGTTTGCTTAATTCTTCTTGGAATTCGGTTCTCATTCTATGTCTCTAGCACAAATACTTCTTCAGCAGGATATAATGCAAAATTCTACGAGTTCATATCCAAGAAGGTTCAATGCATCTGAGGCAGCCTGATTTTACTGAAACTTTTATTACCATTGCAAGAGCCAATTGCTAAAGCCAATTGGAAAATAATATACTAACCACTGACCTAAGAAAGAAAAAAATAACACAGTACAAAGTCCAAAATAGATCAAAATCCGGATAATAGATCATCAGTTTAAATCTATAAGATGGCATGTAGAAATTATAAAATTAAAAATATGAAATTGCAATTTATGAAATAATGACCTATTTATGATCTAAAGGATATCAAAAAAAAGCTTAACATTTAATTATTAAACATTTCTTTCAATGTAAATTAAAATTTTAAATTGCTTTGTTTTTTGTGCTAATAATTCTCTTTAATTCTGTAGACAGACATAATCTTTTGTTTAGTTACACTGTTGTTAGTTACACTGTTTTGAGGATTCCAACTAACTTGTCAATCAAAATTTTCTCGTTTTCAGTAACTTCTCTGTCACCTTCGTCACTATCAGTAGCGGTATTTTCTGGATCTAGAACCATACTACAGATTTCTTCATTCGTTAATTGATTGATGATTGAAAAGCATTGTCTTCACCATGAAAAACTTTTCTATCATCTTCATTTATTACCACTTTTCAACATTTCTTTACAAAATCCGTTAATTGGAAAATTTCACCTTTGTTTTGCGATATTAGAAAACCTTTAAAATTAGCGGCTGTCATCATGAAGTTTAGCTATTCTTCACTATATGTTGTAATATCTTGTTTTTTAATAAATTTATTTATTATTTAACTAATTTATTGTTGAAGTGGCAATGCCATATTTGTACAGTCAAAAGTCATTAATTCGGACACCCATAATCTAAAATGATCTATAATCCGGACCTCAAAGCTAAAAACTTTCTGCGCATGCGCCGCGTTGACAAATGAGCATAGGCATTTTACGCGTGCGCGTAAGACCTTTACGACTGCGCATGTGCTTGTGTGCAAGCGCAGAATACGTTTTCGCGTGCACGTTTTATGTATAATGGATGGTATAAGCTAAAATAATCTAATTATCTATTTCACTTAATGTTGATGTTTACGTTGTTCCTTAATCTTAGAGTTGGATCCGGCTTATTATTTTTTGCAGACTGTAAGAGCAATTTTATAAAAGTAAACTTGAACTTTCGATTATGTCAAATAGAATTTCCGATGCTGGAGCTCCCGAAGGATCTACAAAACAAAAGTATGTTTCAATGTCCATCAAACAAAAAGTGGAATTGCTGCAAAAAAATGGATAAAGACATGAAGAAGGTAACAGAGAGGTTAGTGAAAACGAAAAAATTCTTCACTATATGTTGTAATATCTTGTTATACAACTTCGATTGAAAAGTTAGTCGGTATTCTCGGCACAGCAATTACGGGACTTGAACAGCGGAACTTTGTAACTGAACAAGAAATTATGTCTGTTTATAGAATTAAAGAGAAAGTATTATCACATAAAACGAAGCAACTTAAACAACTTACATTAAAAGAAATGTTTAATAATAAAGTAAACAAATAAATATTAAGCTTTTTTTTTGTAAATTTTGATACCCTTTAGATCATAATTGTTCTTTATTTCATAAATTATGGTTTCATATTTTTAATTTTAGAATTTCTGCATGCCATCTTACGAGATTTAAACTGATGATCTATAATCCGGAAAAATCGATAATCCGGAATCACCGAAGTCCCGACGAGTCCGAATTAACGACTTTTGACTGTATTATATAACCGTTGCTCAGCAACGTGAAAAATTGTTTTAAAAATTTTAATTCTGAAGTTCTTACCAGCTAGTAGTAGCATAAAAGATTTGCCACTAAAGAATTTCTTCAAATTATCTAATTCCGTGAATTAGAAATAAAATTTATGTTCTACTAAGATTGCCTGTTTTGTTAATTACTGCAAAATACATTACAGTCATTACATAATTGGAGGTTCCACCAAGATACTGGAAATTAGAAGTGCAATTATCAATTTCAATGGTGCTGGTCTCCTAATCCCAGAAATTTCCTCAAATGAACAAGTTTGCTAATACCAATTGCCGATTTTGTTTATTTCAAGGAGAAATGGATGTAAGAAGTCTGCCGTTTTAAAGCCAGATTTGAAGCGGATCATTCAAAGGTTATCTTTTGTGCTTCTATAACTTGTGTCCGAGCAAAAATTGTCAAAAATAGGATATTGCTGACCTCTGAAGATAAGATTAACTTTTATTGAATTTTAATACTTTGTTTCAGAATTATAGTTTATTGTGTAAGATTTTGTTTAAAATAACTGACACTAAAAATATTCAGCTTAAATTTATAATTGATATTTGTGGTAAAGAAGTATTTTAAAATTATTATTTATGCTTTACTTTTATTTGTACTGAATTTTTATGTTGATAATTGATATGTGTAAGCCATCCCGTCCTTTATAAAAAAAAAAAAAAGAAAAGAAAAGAAAAGAAAAGAAAGAACTGCTAGCTGAGTTTTGAATTTGTTGCCAAGCAGGTGCGTGGAAAATAAGTAGCAACGTCAAACTGACTTAGTGTGATTTGATTATACTGCAGAATTGGCAAAAGTCTTTTCTTAGTTCTCACCATCCAGGCGTGTGGTAGTAACGTCATTCCAACGTATTACAGATTATATATTCTAAAAGTTGTATTGCCAAACTGGCAAAAATTGTTTTTGGTTATCGGCAACCAGGCGTGGAGATAGATAGAAAATCGTCAAACTGACGCGGGTAAAATTTCATTGTATTGCCTACCTGGCAAAGGTGTTTATATAGTTATAGCTAACGAGGCTTGTGAATAGTGAGTTAAAACGTTAACCCGACGTAGTATTATAGTATTTTGTGCCAACCTGGCAAAGTTGTTTAAATAATTCTCTCCAACTGGTTGGTGTGAATTTTGTATTTGAGAAATTAAATCTTGCCAGAAATTATACATTTTTAGTACAAGTAGATTCAATTTCAAAAGGAAGCCTAATAAAGGTAACTTGTGTCAACATATCATTCTTAGCTAGGAGTAAAAAAAAAAAAAAAAAAAAAAAAAAAAAAAAAAAAAAAACAGGATATAAAAGTACTAGCAGGACAGTTATGTTTAACCGTGAAACCTGAATTTAAGATTGCTCAGTTGCAGAAACTGATTACTGAAAGTCCTGGTTATGATGAGGAGTTTACTCGAGAACTACTGGCTGCAATTAGAGAAGAAAGGGAACAAAAAGAAGAACGCGAAAGAGGAGAAAGAGAATGCAAAAGAGAAGAAAGAGAAAAAGAATGCGAAAACTGATCAAGGTACCTCCTTTATGAGCAATCTATCCATTGAATTTGTAGAAAAATTTGGAATAAAAGTAACTAGAAGCTCAGTACACCATCTGCAGAGCAATTATGTTGAAAGATTTCACTGAACAATCAAACGAATTTTAAAAGTTTTATGTATCGAAGCAGCCCGAGTGGGACAAACTAGTTCCCGCAGCTCTATTTGCTTTAAGAACAATAACGCACGAGACTACGGCATTTACACCTGCAGAATTAGTATATGGCCAAAATCTCAGAACACCTGTAACATTATTATATGAACAATGGATGAATCCTGAAGACGAAGGAAATAATGCTGTTGAATATGTTTTTCAATTGATAAATCGGTTAAAAAGGTGCAAAGAGCTGGCTACAGATAAAATGCTGGAAATGCAAACCAAAAGAAAAGTGTGGTAAAATAGTAAAGCTATTAAAAGAGACTTCTCTGAAGGAGATGTAGTATTAGTTTTATCAACGAATAAACCAAACAGACTAGCAGTTGAATAGAAAGCTCCTCAGAAGGTTGAGAAGAAATTATCCGAAACTAATGTTGCGAGTTTCGAAGGAAAAAAAGACTTTAATCAAGTCTACCATGTTAACATGCTAAAACCTTATCATAGGCAAGCAGAATCGGTTAACCTTATGATTGCAGAAGATGAATCTGAAATGGATGATATGGAAGAAAATTTCCCAACAATTGACTCGGAACCAACATTATTTGATTTTGAGAACA
Source organism: Stegodyphus dumicola (assembly GCF_044657685.1). NCBI lineage: Eukaryota > Metazoa > Arthropoda > Arachnida > Araneae > Eresidae > Stegodyphus > Stegodyphus dumicola. The sequence goes on from NC_140768.1 coordinate 7,448,657, forward strand.
TTAAAGAAAACAGTTCCTGAAGTGATAAGCTAAATGAACAACAGATTCAAGAATTGTATGATATGCTGCTGATGTTTTCAAAAATATTTTCTAATAAGCCTGGAAAAACTCATTTAATAATGCATGACATTCAATTGACAGAAAACACCCCAATGCACTGTAAACCATACAGAATGTCACCTAGACAAACGATTAAAAACGGAAATTGATAAAATGCTTCAGCATAAAATAATTGAAATATGAGATTCAGATTACATTTCTCCTATGATTTTAGTGGAACTAGCAGGGAGGGATCGAAGACCTTGTATCGACTATAGAAAATTGAATAAGTTGACAAAAACACAATTCTTTCCCTTGCCTAACATCAACACAACGAGTAGAAATGCTAGCAGGCGCAAAATATATAACTCTTTTGGATTTAACAAAGGGATACTGGCAAATACCTTTAACACCTAATGCTCAAAGTTTTGCAACTTTTGTTACAAGTTTTGGCACATTTAGACATCTATGGATGCCTTTCAGACTTAAAAATGCACCATTTTCATTTAGTAAAATGATGGCCGAAATCCTTCACGGTTGTGAAAACTTTGCTGTTCCATATTTAGATGACGTGGCAATCTTTTAAAACACCTGGGAAGAACATCTAAATCTCCTGAAAGCCGTTTTGACCAAAAAAAAGGATGCTGGTTTAACTATTAAACCTATAAAATGTAAATTTGCACAAGATAGAGACAATTATCTAGGAAATATTGTCGGTCGTGGTATAAGAATGCCAAGTGAAGTGAAAGTAAAAGCTATTCTTGATTTTCCAGTGCCATCCACAAAAAGTCAAGTCAAAGCATTTTTAGGATTAACGGGATATTATAATCATTACATTCCCATGTTCTCATCTATAGCAGCACCTTTAAAAGAAACCTTGAAAGGAAACTTAAAGAAAGGGAAATTAAATTGGACAGAAGAGTGCACAAAAGCATTTGAAAAGCTAAAGGAGAAACTGTCTCAAAGGCCCATACTACATGCACTTGATTTCGATTAAGGAGTTTATTTTGCAAACTGATGCTTCAAACTCTGGTATGGGTGTCATTTTGGCTCAAAAAGATGAACGAGACAATGAACATCCAGTATTATACCTGAGTAAGAAGTTTACAGAAACTGAAAAAGTACTCTACCAAAGAAAAGAAATGTGCCATCATAATATTTGCTGTAAAGAAACTTCAATGTTATTTAGACGGGCATCCTAAATTCCTCATCATGACCGATCATAATCCCTTAGTTTGGCTCAAAAATAATGTGAGTCTAAATCCATGACTTATAAGATCGGCATTAGTACTACACAACTCTACAATTACATGGTCATTCATCGAAGTGGTAAGAACCATAAAAATGTAGACTCATTAAGTCATACTCCCTGTCCCGATTAAATAATTTGTTTCTCTATATTGATTTAAAAAAATTTTTTTTTTGTTCCTTCCTCTCTTCCTCAGTGTATGTTATGTTATTTCTTGTTTAATTCTTCTTAAAATTCTTGTATTTCAATTCTGTATTGTGCTGATCTTGTTGTTTTGAAGGAAAAAAAAAAACGTAAACTTTTAAAAATATAAATTAAAGTTTCTCTGGAGGGGGAAGAGGTTGTAATATCTTGCTATTTAATAAATTTATTTATTATTTAATTAATTTATTGTTGAAGTGCCAACGTCATATTTGTATTATGTAACCGTTGCTCAGCAATGCAAGAAATTGTTTTAAAAATTAGAATTGTGAAGTTCTTACCAGCTAGTAGTAGTATAAAAGTTTTGCCGCTAAAGAATTTCTCCAAATTATCTATTTCCGTGAACTAGAAATAAAATGTAATGAATGTAAGAAGATTGTCTGTTTTGTTAATTACTGCAAAATACATTACAACGTATTTGGCTATGCATCGTGAGGTTGCCGACTAACGACAAGTTGTTCCATTAAATTTTATCTTGCTTCTATCAAGCACTGAGACAATTAGGCCTAAATTGCATTAGCTTAGTTATTTATTATATTTATGTCTATTTCTTTCCCATGCTTGAGGCTTGAGTTCTAAATAAATTCCAACATATATTTAAGCTTTATTGAGGACCGACACTAATATCTTACCGCCTTACTGCAGTAATGAGGGCCGACACTATATATCTTATCGCCCGATGCCTCTGTGGGTCCTAAATTATGCGACTCGGCACGACCATATGAGCCTTGGCACAGGTTCTGCGTTTATGCGAAAAACAAATAAGTTATTCTTAACTCAAATAGCCCTAAACATAATCTTTAGGTCTATGAGTATCATCAACAAAATCTACTTACAGCATAGAGAAAGAAATTTTAGGTAAATTTTTCCTCAACATTTTTTATCGCATTTATCTGAAATCTGTAATCATAGCCAAGCGTACTGTCAACATAAAAGGTTACCACACGCCTTTATTATTCAAATGCTAACATAAAAAAAATTTTTAGGCATCGCTACATGAGTCACTACTCAAGTTGTCATGTTTTGATAAACCTGCAGTAATGAAAGGAAAAGTATAACAAATAATGATTCGCCAGGTTGGCATCAGATCAACAATATATCTATGTCAAATGTTTCAGTTTGAGAATGTGTGCCAAGCAAATATGAAACTACAGAATCAAATTACTGATCATACAAATTTATACTAAAAAAAAATTGTTTACTCAGTAACAATGTATTTTATTTAGTGTTAAGAATCGAGACTCTCCAGATGTTTTCTTATGCAAGGAGGGGGAAATCAAATCCACATGCGTAAAGCCTAGGAGAAAATTTTTGTTGGTGGTTTTGAGGTACAGATTTTAGATCATTCCGTATAATGGACGTCCGGATTTTGGACTTTGTACTGTACTAAATACACATAAAAGATACAATTCCAGCATATGCTAAAAAACATTTTACTGTGAATTACCTAGTTGGATGAGGGTCTCTAGTTGGTCCACCCACTCTTCCAGCATGTCTAGCTGCAAGCACATTTTTTTGGACTGAAAAGAATAAAATCAGAATTAAAGTGCTATATAAATTATTTTTGCATTTGAATGAAAACTTCAGTAAATTTCAAAGCATTAACTTCATATAAGCCCTAACACATATATTCTTTGCTTTCTAAGTTTCCACCACTGTACTGTTACAAAAAACCTGCAGTTGTACTCGTGTTTGCTTACCAAAAGAAATCCTAAAAAGAGTTTTGCTTACACAATGCAAGTACAGCTTATGGGCCATGAAACGAGAAACTTGCATAGTAGAGATGTTGGTCAACAGAAAAGAGTCTTTCAAAATATATCTTATCTCAATCCAGTTCATTATAGCATAGTTTTTTGAACTGCTTTCAAATAAATTTCATTACTTTGGATTGTGGAAGGACAGGCATAGAAAGCTGTTTAAACTGCAAATTAACAATGGAGACACTTTTTTAATGTGATATGAAAATATCCCAAAACGAATGTTTCTTTTAAACCTGTATAATTGTACCATTTGTCTTAACAGGAGATTTCTGCACCTACTTCAAATCAGAATCCTGAGTGGAAAGGATTTCACATTAAAACATCGTATGATGAGCCACAGCAAGATGGAAAGCCAGTCAACAATACATCTTAACATTCAACATTCCAGTGAGCTAAGGGAGCTAAGAAGTAACCACGAAATATGGTTCCAAGAGATAGGAAAAGTTTATGGACATACTGGTCGATGTTATTCCCAAGTTCACTTCAAAGAATGACCCTTATCTGCTACTAAAGGCCTCTTTGAAAAGGTGACAAAATGACACACAGCTGCAAAGAAAGCTTCCAATGGATCCAAGCTTTGACTGTACAAATGCACAGCCAAGCTTTCTTCCCCAAGAAATGCAGATTCGGCCCAGACAGCTAATGCATGACTTTGGATCTGGAGAAACTATGACACTCAATACAATTTAGTGAGATGCAATCAAATAGTTTAGTTAATTAAGTCATAACAATTTAATAAACAATGTGGCCTGTCCAGAACTTTAAGTATGATAGAAATAGAAGTCGAAAATATTAAATATGATAAAACAATTTCATTTTGATCATCTTTAAAAATGAAGTACACTAACAAAAAAGAGAACTTTTCTATCTAAAATTGGTGGCCTATAGGCTACTCGTGACTCCCTGAAGCAGTTTCGCATGCTTTGCAATTTTAATTAGTAATTTAATTAACATTATTAAGACAAGATTTTAAGATTTTAATGATTTACAGTCCACTTTTAAATTATTTTACTTCTTAAAAATAGGTATGAGAATTTCCCAAAAAATTCACACACAGAACTAATTTATTTAATGAAATTCATATAAATATATTTACTTCGTATAAATTTTTCAAACATTTCAAGCTACAGACATGACTAAATTTTATTCATACTTAACAAAAAATAAAACATCCTCTGTTGTGAATTTTTTTTAAAAGAAAAATCACTTTGTTTGAGTGTACATTTATAAGTAAACATTTTTCCTACACAGATGAAAATTAATAAGAAAAAATGAGACTAACTGATGGCTCAAATCTGTAGCCAGAAATACTTGGAAATAATTCTTAAATCCTTTATTTTCAGTTTAAGTAAGTTACGCATTGAAATATACTAGAATTATTTGGAATAAGAAAAATGCTTTCAAATTGTGCAATCAATTTATGTTTGAGACCACTGCTTTTACATGGTATTTACAGTAAATCAAATGGATAATGTTTTAGAAAAGTTTTATTATGATTATACAAACCTGCAGCACGACAGTCCTCGAGGTATCCCCTGTTAAAGGGAAAAAAAATGAATCAAGATATTATCTGAAATTTAAAGAAAAATATATACTGATTTCAAATTTTAAAAAAACGCTCTTTTTGCTACAGATAATATTTGTAGGCAAATATAACAGCCATCGTTTTAAATACGAATGGCAAGAGCAATTCGCGACATGTAAAATTCCAAAGTGCAGAAACAATAGTGAACATTTTTTGAACATGTTTAGGGTTTTTGTTTAAAGGAATGACAACTAATGCTTTAAAGAATTAGTTATCAAAATGATTTGTTCATTTCACAATGGCCAGGTAAAAGCAAAAATAAAAGTTACATTTTTTTAGACTAACTCAAAAATATATTATTAACCGTCTAAGCGGTGAATGTTTGGAAGGTAAAAAAGGCTATGGGATTTTAGCACCCAGTCCATTTGTGCAACGCAGACATCATGTCCCAATTTCTCCATCTAACGCATGGTCTATGACAATCACATAATTGACAAAAATTGGAACATTCCTTTTAAAGTTATCGAAGATTTCCCGAAAACAAAAAAAACTATTAATGAATTCAGACATTTTTTGGGGACTTCTTTATTTCTATAGGAAATTTTTAAATCATGCTGCTGAATTTCAACTACCTTTGAAAGGTACACTCAGAAAAATGACAAGATACCGTTAGATTGCTCATAAGACACTGGAAACAGCATATGAAACAAGTTACAAATTTAGTACATCCAGACCCCAAAGAAGAAATTTTTTCTTATGTGTGATGCCTGAGAACAACACATAGGCACTTGAGTCCCGTGAACCACTAGGATTCTTTTCCAGAAAATTCATTGATACTGAACAGAAATATGATTCATAGGACAGAGAGGTTTTTTTGATATTAGCCGCTATTAAATACTTCAGATAACTTCTTGTCACTGAGTTCTTATTTCATAAATGATACAATAACTATCTTGTCTCTAGGACAAATACTTCCCTCAGAAGGAAATTATGCAAAATTCTACCAGTTCTTAGGCTTCATTGCATCTGAAGCATCACGATTTTATTAAAACTTTTATTACCATTACAAGATTAATTAAAGCCAACTACTAGGAAATAGTGCACTAACCACCTAGTTAAAAAAGAAGAAGAAAATGACTGTAAATATCCAATATCAGGGTTCGTACACATTTCTGCACACAGAAATTAAGGACTTTTAAGGACCATTAATGAAAATATTAAGGACCCATGAGCAAATGGGAACTGAATAAATTCAATTCAAATTGCCTAAGTAGTATGTATTATGACTAAACATGAATTAATTAACATAACTATTAATAAGTTTGAGAATAAAATAAACTTAATGCAATTTATCAAGTAGCATTAAATATTTTAAACTTATAATAGTTGCACATATTTGAAAGAACATAAGTGACATTTACGATTTACTAACAGTTAGCTTTATGTTGATTTTTTTTATGTCTCATTTTGTCACATACTTGGTCAGCCTAGAAGCTTAGTAAATAGCAGGTAGATTTGATGTCAAACAGCATAGGTTAAAATGAGATGTAAGATCATAATCAGCATCATTCATAACAAAAGACTGGATGTTGTCACCGCTGCTGCCTAACTAGAAAGAGACCTGCTGATTAGAACAAACCTGAAAGGCTTGATGTAGGTACAGTTGGCAAGTGTTGAAAGTTAGTCAGGCTCTGTTTGATGCAGTTACTGTCATAGCTTCGTGTAGAGTTCCAGGTTTCGTAACCCAGTTAATAAGCCAGGTTTCAATAAGCCATTAAGGCGGCAGAGGTGATAAGATATTTTGTATTATTTTAAGTAGTTAGTATTTTAAGTAAGTTTCTCAGTAGATACAAAGCATAAGTTTTACTTGAATTTTTACATTTTTGTATTTTATCTTCTAACCACAGTGAGAATTAATGAAACACAGTAACTCGCTTTAATATGTAGAGATACTTTTTAAGGGTAAGCAGTTAGTTATAAATAACTAAATTAGGTAGTTTAATAACCTTAGTCATTATGGATTTACATGACCACTATTAAATTTTATTTTTTAACAACATTTGTTAAAAAAGCCCTATTAAAATCCAATAAAGTTTCAGTTTAAAATACATGTAATTTATGAATTTGATTCTTAAACGATATTAGGATAATAACACATTAAAAGCTACAAAATATTTATGTTTTGTAGCAACAACATTCAATAAAATATTTATCCATCATTTTAATTTGAAGCCTTCCCAGACATTTTGGCTAGTTTATATCAATGTTCTTCTCCTTAAGCATCTTTTCTAATAATTAGAGATTTGTCTCAATATGCAAACCAATGCTTTCCCTAGTTTCTGCGTGCTTTATCTCCTAACTTGCCAACCTCTTCACAATGTACCTATGAGGGTTTACTTGATCTGGTAAAAGTTAAATAGTTCAAATGCCCAACAGACTTGAAGCATATCATCGCTATGTCTGAAAGTAACTACAATATCAGACAAAGGTTTAAATAAGCCTCTTTATTTAAAAAGAACTTAGAACATAAAGGCATGTTCTGGGCATGTTCTGATACTAACAAAATCAATTACAGCTCACAATGATGTAATTAAACAAGAACAGTAAAATTCAAACTAATAATGAGGGCCTACCAGCAGACAAGCGGTAAAGTCGCTGAACACTGGTAGTTCGGTCCGAGGTTTGAATCCCGCGAACGGACTGGTTGAATGGCCGTTTTCGTGGTTTTCCCCATGTGTAACGTGCCTACGAGCCAGTTTCCCATACAAAGTCCTTCACGAAGACATCCCGCCCCTTAATTTTAATTTAATCTGGCTCAGTAACTCTTATCATATAAAGAAATAGAAATCGGAAATTATAGTAAAGGATGAAATCATAAACAATTGGGTAATTTACATAATAATAACTGCACATATCTTTGAAGAATAATTTTCTTTATATATTCAGTTTCTTTCTTCAACACATTTCCTTTTTATTTTAGAAATTTTGGATTTAATTAAGGATTTCTGTTATTCTAAAAAATACTAAATGCATTAAGAGTATACAGAAAAAGTGGCTACTTTTATTTCTTTAGTAATATTAATATTCAGAAGAAATATGAAATATATATGGTAAAGACCAGTCACTGAGCTGATGTGACAGAATTTTTAGAATTTAATGACACACGAATTTAATGACACACTGAACAACAAAATCTAGAAAGAGCAAAACTTTTAGAATTTAGAACTGTCATTGGAATCATTTAGAAAGGCAGTAGGCAACAGAATTTAGGATCTACAGAGATTGCTTCGAGTGGGAAAATGACTAGTGCCAGCTATGTGTAGGGTGCATAAGACAGATTGGATTAATCTTTTAAATTGTAAGTTTTCAATTTCTTTATTAATAAAAAAATCCCTTTCTATAGTGCCTGCCCATGTGATAAGATTAGAAGCATTTTTGATATTTTCCATACCTGTGTCTAGTGAAAAGTAGGGAAAATAAAGGGAAGATAAACATGTTAAGGTTCTAGTATGAGAAGTAAAACATTCAAATATTATGTTTTCATTGTTCTTCCAGACGTTCACAGTAAGAAATTCATTGCAAACTTTCTGTAAAATACACCTATAACGTGTTGATACCACGGAGACACTTTTCATTTTGTCACATATTTCTCGAATCTTCTAGAATCGTGGATGTATAAATCTTGCCATCAAATCCTTCTAAACTTTCCAAGCTGCAATGTCTAAAATCCTAAAGAAAAATTATTGCTACCATTTCTGTAACAGCAAAAAGCCAGAAATCTTTTGGGGAAAAAAAAAAAAAAAAAAAAAGAGGGAAAAAATGTAAAATTAATTTTATAGAGGAAACTGATGCACATTTCGAGAATTTTGAATATTCTGAGATAATAACATGGGAAAAACTCTTACTACGAAAAAATTAAAAAGAAGATATTTTTAATTAATTATATAGCTAATTTTGCTTTGGCTAAGAGCTGTTTTGTAAATTGTGCTTTATGGCATTATACCTTGTTTATTTTTCAGATTCAAAAATATTGTATAATAAGTTGCCAAAATGAAACTTCATAATATGACAGCAAAAAATAAAAATGTTTCATTTCAATGTTATTTTTTAAATATAATTTCAATATATTACCATTATTTTACTGAAATTTATAAATGTTACGATGTTTTAAAAAAATAGTCAAAAAATTCTCAGGTCTCGGAATTAAAAAGTTTCTATATAAACCGATCTTAAAATCGCCAAAATGTTGAAAAGTCGCCAAATTTAGAATTGTTTAATAAAAGAATTCACATCCCCAAAATAAAAAATTTTAAAAGCTCTTCATTAGAAAAAATGACTTACTACTGATAAATATACTAAATGCTTATGTTTTACTTCTTGCTTAGAAACTCGAATATCCCATCATTTATATTGGAAACAAATTATGTCTCATGAACCCATTCAAAAGATAACCATATTATATGTCAGTGAATCACCAAAAATATTCCTCCAAAATGCTAATTCACACTCAAAATGGCAGTCGTAAAAACTGACAGAAATTTTAGATCATTCAAATTAAGGACCTTTTGCTCATTTTGGCCAAAATTAAAATAAGACTTTTAAGGAAATACGACTTTTTTTGTATGAACTCTGAATATTAAAAGATTCAATTTCAGCATATGCCAAAAAACATTTTTACTCTTATTTACCCGATGTGGCAGAGCGCTCCAGCATGCTCCTTATTTCTGCCACGTGGTCCATCAGAAATTGGAGGTGGACAGCCTGAAAAGGATAATATCAGAATTAGAGTGCTATATAAATTATTTTTACATTTAAATAAAAATTTTAGTAAATTTGAAAGCATTTTATTATACTTCATATAATCTCTAACACATATATTCTTTGCTTTATAATAGTTTACACCACTGTGATTGATTACCAATGATTTGGTAATCTGTGATCGATTACCAAACCACTGTGATTTGTGTTTGATTACCAAAAGAAATCCTAAAAAGGGTTTTTCTCACACCAGGGCTTCTGTACAGAATTAGAAAATGCATTTATAGACATTGTGGTGATGGCGATAAGGAGCGCACCTTGCACCCTCCGATAAGTGTGGCAACCCTAGAGGAGAAGTTTCTTATGAGTAGCGAGCAGAGTGAAACAGGCCGGCTGTCGGGGAGTGTGCGCGAAGTTCCGAAATAAAGCTTAATTTTTATTGTGCACTATGTCTTGTTAATATTTATATTAATGCAGTAAGAACATAATCTGTGATATGGAATTCGAGGATTGGTGGTAAAACATATAGGAAATCACCATAATGGTGACCCGGACTGTGTTAAATCAAGCCGTATGAACAGTTCTCAAGCACTTTCGGTTTTGACTACAAGCCATCACTCAAGATCTCTAAACCAAAAGTAATTCTGTTTACATCGGTTTTCATCCTCCGAATCACAGATGAGTAGTAATTATAGATCATCTTATAATTCTGTTTTCTACTTATCATTTAATTTCATTTTCTTTAGTTAAATTTTTGCTTTTATTTTGGCTTAAAAACCTTGCACAATGTCTGATGTTCATGCCGTCCAAATTTCGGTTTATAACCAATCAGATCCACCTTTATGGTTTATTATGTGTGAAAGTACCTTTGCTCTTGCCATCCCCAAACTTATCACAGAATCCATTACTAAATATAATTATGTAGTTTCTCATCTTCCTCCAGATATTGCATCACTTGTGAGGGATTTACTTATGAAACCAGACCCTATCTATCCATATACAAAGCTTAAAACTGAGTTAATAAATCGTTCAGGAGAATCTTCTCAGCAAGAAATTCGTCAATTATTATCTGGAGAAGAATTAGGCTCTCGAAAACCTTCCGATTTGCTTAGAAATATGAAACGTCCAGTAGAATCTTTAAATGTTCCTGATAACTTAATGTTAGAATTATTCCTTCAACGTTTGCCTTCGACTGTTCAGTCTATTTTGGCAGCGGTTTCCAATTTAACTGTAGATAAAGCTGCAGAAATTGCCGACAGAATTTTAGAAGTAAATCCAACCTAAGGGACTTGTTCCGTTTCTCGCACAGTCGATCAGTCTTTTGCGGATAAATTATTTAAACAAATAGAAAAATTAAACAAACGTATTGATCGCATTTCTCTTTCTCGTGGTCGCTCGCCAATCGCGGAGATCGCAATAAGGAAAGAAGCAATTCGAAAAGGAGAGATTATTCTGTTTGCTGGTATCATAGACGTTTTGGGAAAAAGTGTACAGAAGACAAATGTACAAAACCTTGTTCATGGCAGGGAAACGAAACCAGCAAAGAATAGAGGCGACTTATTCTTTGTCTCAAGTTTCACGTCGCCTGTTCGTTCGTGACCGTAGAACAAACCTTTCATTCTTGATCGATACCGGCTCTGACGTGTCCTTACTTCCAGCAAATAATTCTCAAAAACGGAATTCTCACCAACAAACACTTTTCGCTGCTAATTCTTCCACTATTCATGTTTATAGTCAAAAAACACTTTCTTTGGATTTCAAATTAAGATGACAGTTTACATGGACTTTTCTTATAGCAAATGTTAGTAAACCCATTCTTGGAGCAGATTTTCTCCATTTCTTTGAATTGGTGCCTGATCTCAGAAACAAATGTCTCAAAGATTTAAAAACGCATTTTAAAACCGTCGGTTGCGTAAAAAATGCAAGCATTTATTCAGTAAAAACTGTATTCAGTGATACATCATGTCACAAAATTTTAAAAGAATTTCCTTCAATTACTAGATTACCAGATCCTAACCAACCTGTTAAACACAACACCGTTCATTATATCATAACTAAAGGTCCACCTGTGGTTGCAAAACCTCGTCGGTTAGTTCCAGATCGCTTAAAAATAGCAAAACAAGAATTTCAAACTATGATGCAATTGGGGCATTTAGACCTTCGAGCAGCAATTATGCATCCCCACTTCACATGGTTCCAAAAAAGGGAAGTTTGGAATGGAGACCTGTAGGAGCTTATCGAGCATTGAACGCTCAAACAATAAAAGACAAATACCCTATTCCATGCTTAGCCGATTTTACTGCTGCATTGCACGGTACTAAAATTTTTAGTCATGTTGACCTGATTAAGGCATACCATCAAATACCGATTAACCCAGCTGACATGCACAAAAACGCCATATGCACACCATTCGGTTTATTCGAAAGTACCCGTATGCAATTCGGCTTATGCAATGCATCCGCGACTTTTCAACGTTTTATAGATGAAGTCACGCAGGATTTAGAAGGTGTTTACGCTTTCGTCGATGACTTGCTCATAGCCTCTGAAGATTCTGAGGAACACTGCAGGCATTTGAAAGCTTTATTTTCCAAACTTCAGGAATATGCTCTTTGCATAAATGTTTCAAAATGCACCTTTGGTCAAATGTCTATTGATTTCTTAGGTTTTCACCTTAGTGAAAACGGAATTGAACCTCTTGCTATATTAATGAAAAGAAATCTCGTTCTCATGTTCAGGATTCATCCCCCACAATCAAATTGGAACGAGAATGCTGAACAAGCCTTTATTGCTGCCAAAAATGTCATTGCTCAGGCTACCCTTTTGAGACACCCTATTCCCGGAGCCCAGCTAAGCATCTGGGTAGATTCCTCAGACGTTGCAATAGGCAGCACACTTATGCAGTTGTCTCAACAAACATGGGAACATATAGCATTTTTCTCTATGAAACTCAAGTCAACAGAAATGGTCCGCGTACGATAGGGAATTATTTTCTATTTATTCTGCAATTAAGAAATTCCGACACATGTTAGAGGGCAGAAATTTTATAATTTACGGATAATTATAATTTATAATACGGATCAAAAACCGTTAATATAGGCTTTTAAACAGAACCCTCATAAATGTTCACCTCGACAATTGCGCCATTTAGATTTTATTTCTCAGTACTCTAATGATATTAGGCATGTGCAAGGTTCAAAAAACGACGTTGCTGACGACCTTTCAAGAATTGAAATTGATTCCATAACAAAATCTCCATTTTTGGATTTTAAAAAATTTTCGGAAGCTCAACGGCATGATCCGGACTTACAAGACCTTCTCAAAAATAATACATCATCTTTGAAACTAGAATTTAAACCGTGTCAGTATTCTGATGGTAATATTCTTTGTGACATATCAACAGACATACCTCGTCCATTTGTTCCGAATTCCTTTCATAGACTCATCTTTAATCATCTGCATAATCTGTCACATCTAGGAATTGCAGCTACTACGAAGCTTATTTGTTCTCGTTATGTATGGCCCGATATGAAACGTCATATCAAAAATTGGGTGAAATCCTGTGAATCTTGCCAAAAATCGAAAATTTCTAGGCATACTAAAGCACCACTGGGCACATTCTCTCTTCCTGATGCTCTTTTTTCAGAAATCCATATGGATATCATTGGACCGTTACCTCCATCAGAAGGCAACGTGTACCTTTTGAACGTGTACCAGATGGCCTAAAGCCATTCCCATCCCGGATATGAAAACGGAAACCATTTGCAGAGCCATCTTCAACTGTTGGATATCTCGTTTTGGCTGCCCATCGATCATAACAACAAACCAAGGTTCTCAAATGAGATCCGCACTTTTTGCAGAATTTACGCACATTTTGGGTATGAACAGAATCACAACAACAGCCTATCATCCAATGTCTAACGGCATCATTGAACGATTTCATCGACATTTAAAATCTTCTCTCAAGGCTCACGAGACCAATAACTGGACTGAAACACTACCAGTTGTTATGCTTGGTATTCGGACAGCCGTAAAGGAAGATTTACAGTCATCTTGTGCTGAACTGGTGTACGGCACAACTCTCAAGCTGCCTAGTGATATGATAACGTCATCTAAGATATCTCCGTATGACACTCAATTTATAACGAATCTTCGGCATAGAATGCAACAAACAAATCCACTAGCAATATCTGCACATTGCCAAGAAAAGTGTTACGTAAGTGCTACCTTAAAGTCTTGTACGCATGTATACTTACGTGTCGATCGAGTAAAGCCACCTATGTGCCAACCATATACAGGTCCACATAAAGTCCTTTCTAGAATGAACAAAACTTTCACAATTGATATTAACGGTCTGAAATCTACTGTGTCTATACACCATGTGAAACCAGCCCATTTGCTTTCGGACTCTAATTTGACTGAACTGAAAACAAATAAGACTTAAAGACAGTTCAGCAGAATAAATCTGCAAACGAACTCTCTAAGACACAAACTGTCACCAGATCGGGAAGATACGTTCACTTCCCTAAGAAACTTGCTTCTTACATAACAATTTTAAAGTCATATTGTAACATATTTTTTGTTATTTCATGTTTATTATATGTGTCATTCCCTTGTTATATACTGAACTGCATTTTGATCTTTTCTAATTTTATATTATAATTTTGTAATCATAAAAAAAATACCCGACAGTACGGATCCTCTGAGATAATTTCTTAACCTATGTCATTCCTTTGAATAGCCATTTAAGGAACTGGGGGGAAACTGTGGTGATGGCGATAAGGAGCGCGCCTTGCGCCCTCCGATAAGTGTGGCAACCCTAGAGGAGAAGTTTCTTAAGAGTAGCGAGCAGAGCGAAACAGGCCGGCTGTCGAGGAGTGTGCGCGAAGTTCCGAAATAAAGCTTAATTTTTATTGTGCACTATGTCTTGTTAATATTTATATTAATGCAGTAAGAACATAATCTGTGATATGGAATTCGAGGATTGGTGGTAAAACATATAGGAAATCACCATAACATATTGGTCACTGTCATTCACGAGTTAACAGTTCAAAAGAATGACCCTTATCTGCTAATAATAACCCCTCTGAACAGGTGACAAAATGCCTCACAGCTACAATGTTTCCAATGGCTTTTACAAGAAGCTTACACAAAGAATTTACGTCTTTCCATGTGGGGGTTAGGATTTAAGGTACTGGAGAATTTCGAGACTGCACAAATGCACAGACAAGTATTCTTCCATTAGAAATCCAGATTTTGCCCAGAGACGGCTAATCCACGACTTCTGATTTGGAGAGAATGTGCAATTTAACGCAGCACAATCTAAAAAAGAACTTGTTTGGTTAAAGCTGCGTGTTTGTTTCAGCAGATATGGATGTATGGACTTCTAAATCATTCACAGTGGATTCCTCTGATGGTTTAAATGTACACAGAAGAAATTTTTAAAATCTTGGTAATGCCTTGCACTGCTGCCACTGGCGCTTCCACCCTTTCTGTACATCAAAATTGCCAACTTCGTGAACTGAACACACGAGGATGAAATAACAGAGCATCAGAATCTAGTAGAATATAGATGTGATACATTGTTGATAAAACTTTTAACTTCAGCTACTTTCAGTAGGGAAAGAGAAAAATCTCCCATAACCTCATATATCATGTAATCGATTCAGTTTCTCACAGACGTGAAGCCTAGTGTCTCGCTGATTCAACATGTCAACAATCTTTATTAAATTAAGTCTTACAGAATTCCTTAATGCATACCTCTTTTTTATCAGAAAGATATGGGTAAAAATGAGTTTTCTGTAATAGATATGTTTCCTACAATTTTATTCCTATTTTTATTTAGTTCTCACTTTCATAAACATATTTAACAGCATGCAGCATATTTATCAGCAGCTATCTTATCAGCTGAGCAGTGTACATAACGGTGCATTTTCTTTATACTGATGCCAGTTTTATTAAATAATGAAATTATGAACAAGAAAGAAAAAAGGGAGGAAAATTGAAACGGTTCAAATTTAACAATTGCTTAAAAGGGATCATTCTAAATTTACCACGGTTTATCAGCTAGGACTGTCGACAGACATAGCTCAGGTGGAAGAGCAAAACATTTCATAGGAAATTAGATGAATATCCATTTAAACTGACATGAGAAATATTATGTATTTTCTGTACATTTAAAAAGTGAAAATATATATTATATAATTTTATAAAAATATTTAATGTTTAAATGCGATTGATTTAAATAAAAATTCATGAATTAAATGTATTTTTATTTATCAATTATATTAAAAAATTAAAGGATAATATTCTTACGAACTGCATCTACTGCTTTTATATCGTTAATTCATATCAATATTCTTTAGTTCGTTAATTCATAACAATAGAATATATAATGTGGCCTTTGCAGAACTTAAAATGTGATAGAAATAGTCAAAGTGTCGTATATTAAATACAATAAAATATCTCATTTTGATGATTTCTGAAAATGAAGTATATTAACAAAAAAAAGAACTTTTCTAAGGCAGTCATCTCAAACTAGTGGCTTGCAAGGTTCAAGTGACCCCGAAAGCAATTTCACGTATCTTATGAATATATACCCACCAACTAAATTGGCATTCTTACGACAGAACTTTGAAGAGAAAGTTCCAGATTTTAATGATTTGGAGTTTTATATCATTTTTTTTATCACTCAAAATGAATATGAGAATTGCCCATTCACAAATGGAACTAATTTGCTTAATATAACTCATATAAAGATATTGAATTCAAATAACTGTTTTTTGGTAAAAGTACATTTTAGGGTACCCCTTAGTGAAACTTGGCGATTTTTTGTGGTACATGGATACCGAGTTCATGAAATTTTTTGACTTGTTATTTTGGCTGCCACTACGCAAGCCAAAGAATTGCACAAACTCGGTAAATCCATGTACGCATCGACCTATTTCCACTTAAAAAAAAATTCCCGAATTGCACACAAATGGCATTGTGCACTCCCTTTATCCATGTACACATCGACCTATTCTCACTTAAAAAAGATCAGAGAATTGCACAAACTATGCTTTATGCACTCCCTTAAGTTTGTCCATGTACACATCGATATATTTTCACTTAAAAAGTCAAAGGAGCACCCAATTCTACAGTAGAGGCAAACAAAGAGTGAATAATCAATAAACTACATTTTAAACCAAACAATAAAATAACATAAAAAAATGAAAAACCTGTTATGTATATTAGCACTACACAAAGCAAAAATCCCCTTACCTTGTTTAGAATTTCATTCATCTTCAGTCTGTGGCACACAAAATTCCTTAACAGCATCCAAAAACTTCCTAAAACTATCTGATCTACAATCCGTAAATCGGCGTTGCCACAGAAATTCACAAAAATAAGAGTCAAAAATATACTATATAGTTTCGGACTATGGCTACTAAGTAAACCTACATTTACACAATTAATTTTCCCAATTAATGCACTTTTCCACTTTCGTTCTAAATCGTACAGAAACTTCAAATTAATCCTACTACATTCAGCCATTATACTGTCTAAACAATGAAACAAGCAATGTACTTCCTAAGCAACACACACCACAAAAGCCTTTGCAAAACATCCCATGGTTCAAAATTTCCTGGAATAATGCAAAAGACTACGTCCTAATAGGGTTTCCATAAAATTCTACTATTCAGGTTACTATAAATAATACACCAACTTGGCGATAAACCAAACAACAACTTCTCGATAATACAAGGGGTACTTTAAAGTCATCTCCAACCCTTTTTTTAAACATTTCAAGGTACAGATCTGACTAAATATTATTTATACTTATAAAAAAAATATTTATTCTCAGTTGTGAATTTTTGCTACAAGAATAATCACTTTGTTTGAGTATACATTTAGATGTGAAAATTTTTTCTGTGCAGTTGGTAATTAATAGCACAAGAATGAGACTAACTGATGGTTATCAGATGGTGCAGCTCAAATGATTAGTGAGAAATACAGAAATTCACTTACTGCTGAACAAATACATGTATACATGTATATATCAAAGAGAAACTGGTAATATTCCGTTTTGAGGACCGTAAAATATTGCAGCGAAAATGTATGCACAAAAGTACAACAATCTAGCAAACATGCCCATTTAACAGTGCACCAAATCCAGCGTACATGCTGATTTCAAACTGTGTAGATAGTTCTATATTTCTTAAGATGCCACTGAAATACTAGTTTAATTTTAAAATCCTTTTTTTTTTTTTTTTTTTTTTTTTTTTTTTTTTTTTTTGATATTCTATGGATTTAACAATTTGGGAATTGCCCATGACGAAAAGTCTGCAATAGAATTTTTCCAAAGAAAAGGGGCATCATTAATTACAGAAAATTATGTTTGAACGACCAATGGGATGAAATTAAGCTTTGGCGATAACTTGGTAGAGAAACAGCGATGCAGGAATCCATTCAGTTATGTTTAGCCTTTTTTTATATAAATTATAATAATGAGCTGAAATAGTTATTTACTCTTGTGCTTCCATTCAGTCATGTTAAGCCTTTTTTATATAAATTATAATAATAAAGTGTTATATGAAATTAACCTTTTGTATAAATTAAAACAATCTTTAGATAGTTATTTCCTATTATACTTCCTTTCTTGCATTAGGGTGGCCGCAATTATTTTTGGCAGCACTGGCATCAACAATAATTTGGCTATTTTTTACGGTCCTCAAAATGGAACAGTACCGGGAAACTCAATAAGTAAAGGAAAGAGAATAAGTTCTCATTATTTGTACTCAACTTTTGCCAACTTGGAAATATTTTGTAAACTGTTTATTTTTAGTTTAGTAAGTAAGTTATTTATCAATTCAAAATAATTAGATGGCTTGGTTGGTTTATGTGATAATGGCAAAGGCTTGAGGGCTATCTGCCTAAGAGGAGGGATACCTTCGTGGAGGACTTTCTAAGGGAAAGTGGCTCACATGTACGTTACACCTGGGAAAAGCCATGAAAACGCCCATGCAGTCAGCCCGTCGAATCTCGGACTGAACTACCAACGTTCAGTGACTTTACTGCCCGGCAGCTGATGAGCTGAACATAATTAGAACGAGTTGGAATAAGCTGCTTTCATATTGTGCATTAGGAGCCCATTCAATTTATGTTTGAGACCACTGCTCTTAGATGACAGCTTCCACAGAAAATCAAATAGATAAGGTCTTAAAATAGTTTTATTATAGTTATACAAACCTCCTCTGTCGAACTCCCTCCAATGTGCCCTACAAAAGAAAAGAATTAATATACTATCTGAAATTTAATAAAACATACATACTGATTCAGAGTATAAATAAATAAATAACTTTATTTTCCTATAGAAAAATATATGTGTACAAATTTAGCGGTCATGATTTTAGAAAGCAATTGACACAATATAAAAATCAAAATTCCACAAACAAAAGCAAACACTCTTTGAACATGTTAAGGTTTCCCCCCCCTTTTTTTTTTTCTTTAAAGGAATGACATCTGCTGCTTATCTATATCATTTGTCAATTATTATAAAAAAAGAATTAATTATCAATACCATTTGTCAATTTCACAATGGAAAAGAGAAAATGAAAGTTATATTTTTTAGACTACCTAAAGAACATATTATTAATATTCTTGTGCCTTAAAAACCAATTACAAACATGATACATATTTTTGAGGGGGGGCAGAGTTAGAGAAACAAAGAAGCCCCATATTGTGAAAAAGCAGATAATAGCAGTTTCCTATGTTAGAAATATACACCATACTTTTGTAAAATTCTGATACACAGAAATATAATTTTGATACCAAATTCTAACCTCTAAAGCAGCAGTTCCCAACCTATATTCCACATGTACTTCCCACAGGCCCCTTGATTAATCCAGCAAAATAATGCTCGGCTGTTCTTCGGAGACACACATTTCTCAGTCTTTTGAAATATTTTTTATCCTTTTTTGAAATCTGCTTGAAGCTTCTCAAAACTTAGCCTCACATAAATAGTTTTGCTGTGTGTTTTACTGCTTCATGTGCACTAATAATAAATACTGTGTATTCTTGTGAATATAAATATAATATAATGCAAAGACCGTCTGAAAAGAACAACTCTGATATAGGAAAACATCGTTATTAACAGGAGTTTTTATTACTCTTATTGACACACTGTACTGTACTGTATAGAGCAGAAGAATTTGATGGAATATCAAGTCTCCTGTAAAGCAGCATCTAATTTCAAAAGACAACTGGATGCAAATTTCAAGCAAAGTTTGAACATCAAATAGCCCCACAAATGTTTATGCCAGAGGTTGAAGGAGTCAAATACAATGTCCTGTTATGGTGTCATATGATGGGAGGTGGTGTTTCAAGTGCTGTCATTTAATTTTCCATTGATCCTGGACACAGTCTGGAGGTTAATGCAGGTTAAGCATCCAGCTAAGTTTATCTTTCAGTTCTTGAGCCAGATGAACCAACTCACGATAACAACTGAGAACTGATACTCTTTAAGTTCTTATGTAGTGTTTACCCAGCCACTAAGCTATTTATTTCTAGTACTTTCTGCTTCTCAAAATGACAGGAAAGCACATGAGGCCCAGATATGGTTAAAACTAATATAATGATCAATGATAGTTACTGAATTATAATATTTAGCATGATAATACAGAGACTGGATCAAAATGTTGCCAAATTCGGCTGCAAAATTTCGTTTAAACAAAACATTTCCAGCTTAGTGATTTCTTGCCAATTTAGCGAGATAGCCATTTACTCAATGTTAAACCCCTGTGTTTCCATTTTACCAGTGGAACACCTTCTCATGTTACATTCACAGAAAAATACAGTACAAAGTCCAACATCTGGACGTCCAATATCCAGAATTTCCGGACTTCAATGCCACCAAATTTTTTGTGCGTGCCTGTGTGTGTGTATGGTTTACGTATATGCACTTGATTCCCCCCACACAAACAATAAAACATACATAGATTCCCAATTCTTAATTTCATTTTGGCACTAATCACTTTAGCTTAAATTTATGTGATCAGTAAGTTCACTCTGTAGCTGCATATCTGCTAGGGCCACATCTCAAACTGATGCATTCTACTACATAAGAACATCATTGATTTTTACACCTACTAACATTTTATATCCCTGGCACCAACCAACCTTGCAAATCACCAGCCTGTTTATGCAACACATGAAAATTGAGTAATGACTCATGAAGCAAAGCCTAAATTTTGTTTCTATTAGTAACTAAATAACAAAGAGTATGGCATCCTTTTCTGTTGGCATTACGCTTGACGATGATTAGAAGTTTAAGTTACCTCAGTGGCGTAACAGCCCTAATGGGCCAATGCCTGCAGCACCCTGAAATCTGCTTTCTTGACTGTGGGCCCCGGGGTGCATATGCCCTGAACAAGTGGTCAGCTTGTCGCAGGAACCCCAGTTCCCAAGCGAACTTGGTACTCATTTTATCGACCCAAGAGATGGCAATCAAGCGAAGAAAGGCTGAGTCGACCTTGCCCAGCCCGGGGATCGAACCCTGGACCTGTGGTGCTGCTGCGCGATAATCTAGACAGATTTGAGTTAAATGAGCTAAAAAATATTCACAAGGAAAAAGTTTTAAAAAAATATCTTTCAATATGCAAAAATAGATTTTTAATGATATTCATAGGCCAAAAGATTACATTTAGTGTTATTTCAATCAAGAATAATTGATTTGTTAATCACATAAACCCAGAAAAGGCGCCAGAGCACGTGTGGCCGCACCGGGCAGCAGAATTTAGAGAAGATTAGAACCTGCAGAGACTGCATCAGGCAGTAAGATATGTGGCACCAGACCTCGATAAACCTTAAGTATATGTAGGAACTTACAGATTGGGGATTCAGATAAGCCTTAGGCATGTGCAAGAAATAGACATAAGTATGTATAATAAATAACTAATAAGTATATGTGGGAATTTACTTATTTAGGATTCTAAGCATGTGCAAGAAATATATATCAACTAAATACAATTCAGGCTTAACTGACTGTGCACAATAGTAGCATGACAAAAATTTAGCAGAACAATTTGCCTTTCATCGCCAATCTCGTGATAAACAGCCAGTAATGTATAGCAGACACATTGAGCTAGGGTAGAATTATACTTTACTAATTTCAAGGAATTTCAATTAATATAGCAGATTATGCTGTTCCTTAACTTTCTGATTTGATCTAGCTTATTATTTTTTGCAGGCCTCTGTTATTACATATGTTATACAAACTTTAATTTTATGAAAATTGAATTTGAACTTTCGATTATGTTGAAATGAGATTCTAATTCTCGAGCTGCAACAGGATTTACAAAGCAAAAGCCCATTTAAATATCCAAAAAGTGGAATTACTGCAAAAAATGGATAATGGTATGGTTTAATTACGAGAGGAGTTTGGCATTGGAAAGTCAACTCTATATATGACATAACAAAACATTTTCCTGGTTCTGACAATCCACTCACAATGAAAAATTATCCAGTAATAGAAAAATTATCCGTTATACTAAAAGTGACAATCATGACAAAGTGATAACTAAATGGGTCAGACAGCATAGAAAAAAGGCTTGCCATTGATGGGTCCAATGCTGATGGCTTGAAGCCAAACTATTTCATGAAGAAATTAACTTAAAAACTGAATGCACAAATTCAACAGGTTGAATAACCAAATTAAAAAATCGCTATGATATAAGGCAATTAAAAATTTCAGGTGAAAAAGCTTCTTCTGATTAAGAAACTCCTGAACTATTTGTAGATGAATTCATTGAATTCACCCACAGTGAAACGTCATCTCCAGAACAATTTGCAATGCTGATGAAATTGGTCTTTTCTGGCAATATATATCACAAAATAACGTTGGCAACATCTACAGAAAAGGCTCCAACTAGTGTCAAAGATTCCGAAGCGAGACTAACAATTTTTAGCATGCATAAATGAATTTTTGTTATTGGAAAAAATACATGACCTCAAGAATTTAGAAGAGTAAAGATTTTCCCCATTATATATTGTGGAAATAAAACAGCATGGATGACACAAGCATAAATAAATGAATGGTTTGAAAATCATTTTGTACCCAAGGCTCGGGAATATTCGAATTCAGTTGGTTTAACTGCACTGTAAAAAAGAAGTTTGCTCTTTATAGGCAAAAGTTTTGTAAAGTTACAGAAATCAAATAGTTACAAATGAATTTCCCATAATGGTGACAGTTTGAAAGCAAACTGTGGCGGGTACAGCTGATTTGCCTGTAACATTACAGATAATGTTTCAGAAGCTGCGTGGAAGAATCACGTGACTGACTGGAAATTAGCCAATCAGGAGAAAGGTGTTTGAAAGCTAGTCGCAGAAAAAAAAATATGGCTGAATGCATGTTGGTTGTATAGCGCAGGTAAGTAAGAAAATGTTTACAATTACTGTTTTTTGTTCATTTTATGCAGATTATTCTCATGCACTTTGCACTGTTATATGTAGTGAGTAAGTATTTTAATGTTTAAGCTTTGCAATTAATTAACATCAATGTTCATAATGTCTAATAAGTTGTAAGAGTGCAAAATATTTATTAAAAATGCAGATCTAATAGTAATATTTTGTCGTTGTGCATCCGATAAATTACGCCTTAAATTGACTGTATTATTATTTATAACTAATTATTCCAAAATTTAATCACTGTTGTGGTATTTAATTGAAACGGTAATGCTGTTGTTGAAAACAAAATTAATCATGTTAGTGTTCGTTTGCAATCATCTGACAAAAGAACGTTTGACATCTTTTGCGAGAAAATTTATGTAAACACTTAGAATTCTGAATTTAATGTATAGTATATTTTTTGCTTACTAGGTTTGGTTTATTCTTTTTTTAGGATTACCTGATTAATTATACTTGGTTTATAGTTCAGTCTAATATGTTTATGTACGAGTGTGTTACGAAATAAATTTACAAAAACTTGAACATTGTGGTCAAGAATCGAGTTTATTCTTTAGTGTAATAATATTTTTTTCAGTAGTATTAATTTCTTACGAAAATTTACTAACATTTATTTTACTAACTAGATGCAACTTAATTATTCCATATATTTTAATAAACCATTATCAGCAGCGGAAAGATGGAAATGACCTAAAATATTTTTCTAAAAATTCGTTAAACTGGTTATAAACGAAAACTAAAATTTTATACATTATTTCTAAAAGTATCATTTTATAATTTTTTATAAATGACAAAATTTAATATATATTGTATATACAACTGCCATTGCATACTTATAAGTTTTTAAACATTTAATGTAGAATTTACATTGATTTTATTTTGCCCAGTGTTAATACAGTTTTGAAGTATGATAGTCTTGTTACTACGATAGCATGAATCTGCTAATACAAGTTTAATACATTTCGTGATAAATGTTTCTCTTATTCATGCAATATAATATATAAATCATAAAATAAGTTTTCTTAAAAATAAATTATGATTGTTTATTGGAATTTCAAACAATTCTGCATCTGTATGTTAGTATTAAAAGTAAAATAATACAGTCAAAAGTCGTTAATCCGGACTCGTCTGGACTTCGGCGATTCCGGATTATCGATTTTTCCGGATTATAGACCATCAATTTAAATTTGGTAAGACGGCATGCAGAAATTATAAAATTAAAAATATGAAACCGTAATTTATGTTAAAGAACAATTATGATTTAAAAGGTATCAAAATTTACAAAAAAAAAGGTTAATATTTATTTGTTTACTTTAAACATTTCTTTCAATGTAAGTTGTTCAAGTTGCTTTGTTTTTTATGTGATAATACATTCTCTTTAATTTTCTATAAACAGACATAATTTCTTGTTCAGTTACAAAGTTCCACTGTTCAAGTCCTATAATTGCTGTGTCAAGAATACAGACTTAATTTGTCAATCGAAATTTTTTCGTTTTCAATAACCTCTGTCACTTTCTTCACTATCGGAAGCAAATTATAATAACGAGGAATTTGATTTAAATCATATCAAAGACGGAGTACATGGAGATGAAATACTACATTTAGTAAGGAATTATACGGCAAATAAAATAAAAACATCTGCCCTGAAGATAAGGATAGTGCTGACAGATCAACTTCCAATTCATTGCGCAAAAATAAACAAAGTTTAGATAAACAAAAGTTAAAGTTTAAATAAACAAAGGATATGCCTTTATCCATTTTTTGCTGCAATTCCACTTTTTGTTTAATGGATTTCGAAACATACTTTCGTTTTGTACATATTAGTAAACATATATCAGAAATTCTATTTGACATAATCGAAAGTTCAAGCTTACTTTTATAAAATTGCTCTAACAGTCTGCAAAAAAATAATAAGCCGCATCCAATTCGAAGATTAAGGAACAACGCAATCTGCAACATTAACTGAATTAGATAATTTTAGCTTAGCTTATACCGTCCGTTATACATTAAACGCACATTCGTAGATGTATTTTGTGCACGCGCACATGCATATTCGCAGCAGTAAAGGTCTTACACGTGACGCATGCGCAGAAAGTTTGTAGCTTTGAGGTCCGTATAATGGGTGTCCGAATTAACGACTTTTGACTGTAATAAATTTTTAATGAAGCATTGATTTTACCATTAACAATGTAAATATATATATACACACACATGAATAAATGGAAATGTAAGCTACTTTTCCTTACAAAGTCATTCATGAATATATAAATCTCTTTAGGCTGATAGCTTTTTCATGCTTTGCCATATTCTATCAATCCAAATGATGCAAATATGAAAAAAATTTTACTTTCTTTGAAAGTTAATGCAGGAAATGAAATTCAGTGCATTTGTAAACTACATTAGTTCTCGTACAGCTTGGCATTTAATTGCCCAATTATTTACTACTCCAAACTAATGCAGAATTCAGATATCATTCAAATAAAAGAAAATTAATAAGGTCTCATTTTTAGACGTATACATGAAGATTTATTTCTTTTAATATTATTTTAAGTTAACCAAATTAATTTCAAATTTAAGTATTCATGCTTTTCAGTAGCATTATTTTTGGAAATCTTAAATTAAATAAATGAATGCAATATTTCTTGTTAATAAAAGAAAAGCAATGTTATGAAAGACTAGCGAAGTGTCTAATTACGAAAGGTCCCATGCACTAGGGGTCATTTTTAAAAATACTTAATTTTAAAAAAAGTATTTAACATAAAACTTCCAAACTTCACACATGTGGAATATTAATTCCACATATTTTATCTCATTCTTATTTTATTGATTAATTTCATAGCATTTTGTATGACACTGGTAGTAATTATTAATTAAATTTTATGCAGTTTCTGATCTATGTTTTGATTTTGTGATTAATTACATAAGGTTTAAAATTATGTAAGGTACAAAAACCTTCTTCATCTATTAATATATTCAGAAGTGAATGAAATTATGCCCTGAAGTGAATGAAATTATGCTCCACAAATTTCTGTAGAAAATTAAAGTTATAAATTTTAAATGCAAACAAAGGAGTGAATTTGAAAGTTATCAAATAAGCCAAAGTGTTGGTAAATTTTGCAGTTTTGCAGAAGAATTTTTATACTTTGCAGAACGGGAATATGATGTTTGGTTTTGTTAGTATTAATTATTACAACTGAATTATTGCAACTTGAACATGTAAGTTAGATTAAAATTTATTTGAACTTAATTTTCTAATTTATTCTGATCATGTATATTTCATGTGTCTTAAGTCTTTAAAATGAACTTAATTTCTCATCCTATTTACTAACAAATTTTTTAAAGAACGAAAAGTCACATTTGTTTTGCATAGTTGCACATGAAGATACATGCCTCTATTTATACAGAGAAAGAGATGTTTACTTGCAGACTTTTTTTTCCTCCTTTTTTACTAATATTATAGTATGAAGATCAACGGGGAAATTAAGCAATCAATTTCATTTTGAAGGATGTGATTACAGTAAGATCATAACCAATCAAAAATATTCATGAATGAACTACTGGTAACTACCATAGTATTATTATTTAAAAGAAACCTACATTCCAATAAGAATGCTTAGTGATATTAACATTTCAGTATCTGATGATAATAATTTTCATTCCTACTTCCCTATACCTTGAATTTCACTCTTATTATTGTCCACTGCTACTCCCTAGGCCTCAAAGCATTTAATGCATCTGGAACTGCAATTTGTGTCGTCTTCTACAGCATGCAAGTTATCACCTTCCCGTTTGTACTACCACGAGCAATGATCTTCAGAATTACCGTATTGCATTGCATTTTCCACCCCACCCAGCTTTAGAACCAGCTTCTGAAAATTAAAAAAAATATTTGCAGAATGTTTCCCTTTTTAATGCATTCAGAAAATGAACATCCCAAGATTTTAAAATGGATTTATCGACCACTAAAGGCCCCATTGAATCTTTCTCTTCTAACTATTGAATGTTATGTCAGCCTAACACAAAAAAATTATCTATGATAGTGAAAGCAAATACCAACTGCCATTCACTGTGCAATTTTGCCATATCAGCTGCATATTCACCTTCTCTAATTATTTATGTATGATCTGAGCCTAAGGAGTTGCAAGAACAACAATGAGAATGAGAGAAATTCAAATTATAAAGAAGTACAAATGAGATAAATTATTAGATGTTGCAATTATGTACATTCTTATTGATCTATAGGTTTCTTTTAAAGAAATAATATTGTGATAGTAGTAGTTTATCCATGATTACTTTTCATTTGTTATATTATTATTGTGACTGTGTCCTTTGGAAATTAAATTATTCACCTAATTTTTCCCTCTCAATTTACGGAAGATAAAATTACTAAAAATAAGTGGGAATATGGCATCAAGAGCATTAGATATCCCCATTTTCTTGAAGCTGTTCACTATTATTGTTTCATCAATGATAGGCCATGCACCCAAAATTCCATAGCAAATCAGTTAGTAAGATGAAAACGGCCACTATGCGGACGAAAAATTTAGGGTAACTCGTTTTGTGAGCGCTTTAAGGAAGACAAACATTACCAAAATCATTAAAACATATTCAGAATCTTGTGCTAAAAGAAAGGTAGAGGGAAAACATTGTCCGAGTCCCAGTGATTCATTTGGACCAATATGTAATATTGTTTTAGAAATTTAAGGTAATAAATATAATATTTTTCGAACGCCACAACAGTTTGAGAAATTTATTCGGAATTTCAGTTTGTACACAGCAGCTTGAGTGGTTGTTGATTTAACAGGATAAAGCCAAAGAAACTTTGAGAATGCATCAACAACTGTAAAAAGATATTTGTAATTCTTGTTTGTTAATGGCAGTGGTCCCAGAAAATCTATTTGATAAGTACCAAGCGGTGTATCGCCTTTGGGAATCAGATGAAGAAACCCTTCTGCTTTACCAGCCTTTCTGGAAGAAAGAATGCAGGGTACGCAGTTCAAAATGATTTTTTTAACAATTTTTTTAACGCAGATAAATTAGGGATGCAATATTCATGTTTAATAATGGATTCCGTTTTGAGAGCAGAAAAATGACCTTTAGAGTGAACATTTTCAACTATTTCGGTTTGCAATGCCTGAGGTACAACTAATAGTTCTTGGTCTTCAACTATTTTATACAGAACACCGTTCTTTAGGAAGAAGTCATCTAAAGGAGTTTTTCTAAAGTATGTTTGATCCCCGTAATGAAGTCATCAGTTGATTGTGAGTCAATAATTTTTTGAGTGACACTGTCGATGGCAATTAACATGACAGGGAAACTACTTAAAGCATCTACATGTTTCATAAGATGTCCAGAGTGGTGTTTTATCATGTAATTGTGTAATCGTAAGTCTTCAAGGTAAAGAGCCCATCGAGCAATTCTGGGTGTTATGTCTTATGGTGACATGGTTTTTTTCAAAAGCAGCGCAATCTGTAACAATATCAAATTTTGTTCCGGCTAAACAATGTCTAAGTTTTTTAAGGGCTATATTATATTTAATAACTATGGTGGCTTCATTTATGAGAAGATTTGCATATTGGCTGTTTTTGTACAATGAACTTTCTCTAAGATAGCTATATGCGATTCTTGAAGATTTTGATCTTCAATGATAGTGGTCATCCTAGAGAAGTTATGTTTGCTAATTACTTATTTAATGAGGAATGTTGGTTAAATTTAAAAAATGATTGACTGAGGTAGCTTGTCATAATGAGACGGTTCCCTGTAATCCATTTTTTTAAAGAATTTAAGCTGTTCTTAATTGCTTAAGATATTATAAAGAAATATCATTAAAAGTGTTATATAAGCACGTTTAAAACATCTATTAAAATAAGTGCATCATCGAGAGAGCGTGTTGAGCTCCGGGAAAGACTGAACCGAAGAGTGTGCTCGTGTGTCGGCGAGTGCATCGCGAGTTGCAGCATGGAGAGTCTCGAGAGTACGTGGAGTTCCGAGAACGACTGAGCAGAGTCGGGAGCTGTACTCCGGAAAGCAGAGTCGGATGCTTTGCAGGAAGCTGTCTCCACCGTGATAGCCTGATAACCTGAAGGCTGTGTCACTGATTGTTCCAGAGTGTTTATAGTAGATCTTCGACGACTGTAAAAGTGTTTTCAAGCGGTCCTGATTAATATTGATAAGTAAAGTGTGTTTCGATACTTCATCCAGTGTCGTCGTTATTCACTCCAAATCTACGAACCCCGTACGAACGTGAAGTAAGAAAATAACGCAAAAACTGGTGTCAGAAGAATAGAGAAAATGCAACAATATTAAAAATGCCACTCAAAAGTCAAATTTAGCATCACGTAAAGCAAAACAACTATTTTTAGCATGCAAAAATTCATAAATTCTTTTCTTAAAAAAAGACTTTTATTGAGGGTTTAAGAAAAAATGTTCTACTGTTTATGCAGTTAGGAAGCATCTTGTGTCGAATCAGTCATAATCCCTTCTCAGCACGACGGACAAAATCAATTTATTAACAAAGGAATTCTGGAATGCTAGTTATGAAAGATTCCTTATTAACCCGATTTCAAATTAACTGGGCCTCATCTAAAGATTTGTTATTGAGAAAATATGGAAAAATTACTATCACAAATGGTTATCATATAAAAGAAGGCTGTTCATGAAAAGCACAAAAACGAAAAGTTAAAAGTATTAATTTTACCCCTTGACGTTGAGGGCACACTGGGCATCTGGAGTGGACCTCGGGAGATCCTTTTTGAGGACCTAAATAAAAGAATATAATATTATTATTTGTTTAAACATAAGAGTTTGTAAAGAATACTGTTCAGCAATTATAAAAACTACAATATGAATTATAATAACATTAATACATACTATTTTCTTACATAAATATTCAATGGATCAAGAAAAATTTTAGCATCATAGAAGTTAGAGATTAATTTATTAGCCCAAATGGACCAATAGTCTTGAAATGCAATTTTGCGTTGCTTTACTTTAACATGTTCATTTTAAATATCTCCTTGAAAACAGATTGACCTATCTTTTTGTTAGACTTAAAATAAACTTCAAAAACAGATAGCCCGTATTTTCGTCTCACTTTCTCCCCCAAGCGCCTAAGGGAACAAGCTTCCCTCCAACCCTGATAACAATAGCTAATGAATGACCCTCAATAGCGCGGGAAGTTTAAGGATCAAGAACTCTTCTTGATGTTTTACGATAACGGCGACCTTACACTGGTTCTAAAATAATAAGAAATTTGTTACCAGTTAGAAAGTTAAAGAGGAAATAAGAATTTCTGTTTTAGATGTTTTTTAAGAAATTTAAAAAATACAAAAAGGAGATTTTTATAAAATAAGCTTTTATTTATAACTCAAATGATTAGTAAATTAAAAAAGAAAAGTAATTTAGCTATTGTTCTGCTATCGGAAGGGATTCAGGAATGTATGTATGCACGTCCTATGCATGTGTCTGTGTATTTATATGTGTGTAAACACATGTATACGTTCGTATGTATATATATGCGCATACATGAACACATACATCTGTATATACATGCACAGGAATAAGAAATTAAATAATATTCTTTACAAAATTCATTTACAAATTTATATCATGAATAAGAAAAAAAAGTCGCGCCCTATATATATTTTTGACATTGGAAATCGACTGTTTGATTTCGTTATTTAAGTGTCTGCACTTTTATAATCCTTGATATAAATTGCACATGAATATTGTAAAGAAGTTTAATTAATCTCTTGTTCCCAATAAAATATGCCACATATTTTTTTTTTTTTTGCCATTGGCTTATTAAGAATTTCATAAGTTTCGAATAAAAAGTTTATGTTATAAAACGTTTTTAATTTTTTATAAATTTTTATCTTCTTAATCTTAATAACTTATCTCCAATGAAAATTTTCAACTGAAAAATCATTTTTCAAAAATGAATAAAATTTTTTTACTTCCAATAAAGTAAATGAATAACAATGAATATTTTTTTAACAATAATCGAAACCATTTTCTGACTTTTCACTCAGAAATCAGAAGCTACGTTAATAATATACAAATTTCAATTAAAAGAATATTTTATGTCAGTGCAAACATTAAAGTTTTGACTTTTGTAGTTTGTCTTGCAAATGAAAATATGTGCAAAAATCGTGTCAACATTAAATTAAAAAAATATTTAATGGAATTTTATAAAACTTGTTGTACCATATTGTATTATCATCCGCAATCAATATATTTACAAAATTTGAACTCAATAGCTTACCAGGAAGTAGTATAAAAATTTTTGACAACCTTCTGTTCATAGTCCCAAATACCATGAGTGAACTAAATATGTGCTACCTTTTTGCAGAAATATTATGCTGTTTGAAAGAGGTCATCAGAAGAAATTTCGCATATTTTTAATTTATATAACAATCATACTTCGTGCGTTTTGCAGAAATTATTTCATTTAAAACATTTTTTTGTCTCCCCACACTTAATGATCTTATCACCTTTCTGATGAATCTCGAAGGCTCTGAAAAACCAAACTTTGAGTAGGTTCTCATAAATTTAACTTGATAAACACTATTAAAATACAACTGTTCTTGTATGAGTAGAATTTATCACCCGATGGAAAAGTTTTGCTAGATTGCTTTAGTAATCGGTAGAGTTTTATACTGATTTTAGGTTCTTTTTTCTTAATTTTCAGTTGTTGTTGTCCTACCATCAACTTCCATGCAACCAGCTCGTTGGCCAGGATTTGAACCTGTGTCGAGCTAGCTGTGCTTAGCGATTTTAAATGCTCTGCCAGTGGGGATCCGGAGTCTTATTCAAAATCTTGTTTCGAAGTCTTCTACCCCAATTTAGTGTGATAGTTGTTGTAGTTTGAGAATTAGGGTTATTTAAATATAACAAAATTTACGAGAGTTATGAGCCTTCGTGGAGCCCTTTCAGTGGGAAACTGGGCCCTTTCAGTGGGAAATCCGCACAGAATTTTCCAAAACACCTTCTGTTTCTACTCTAATAGCAACATCAGAACAAAATTCAACTGATGTACTTTTTGTGCAGTTGCTTTTTATGTTTAGACAGAAAACATGTAATAGCTAAATGTAAAAAAACGAACATTATGTGTGAATTGTGGGAAGAAACACCATATACTTTTATGTAGAAATATCCAAGCTGAATCAAAATCTCCAGTTCCTGTTAGCATGAATAGAGATACAAATATGGATGCAGTACCTAAACGAGATGAAACCCTCGCCAATTTGGCGAGAACAGCAAATGTGTTTCTGCAAACTTTAACGGTTACGTTGAAAGCACGGGTAAGAAAGCACCAGGCCCCTGCTATTATCGATTCAGTTTCACAAAGATCTTATATTCTAAAAAGCACTGCAGATGAAATGAAATTTGAGAGTACATCTAAAGAAAGATTGAGCCATTCATTATTTGGCGGGCCATGTACTGATGTCATAAACCATAATGTTTTTACAGTGTTTTTGTCTAAAACGGATGGAACTTATCATTGTAACTTAAAAGCTCTTAGCCAAGATATTATTTGTGGAACTATACCACCAGTTGCCAAAGGCGAGTGGATTCGAGAGCTTAAAGAGAACAATATTTCTGTATGCAACAATACTAATGGACCAAAAGAAATACTTATCGGCGCTGACATTGCAGGCAAGTTGATGACCGGAGAATTTAAATTGCTTACTTCAGGCCTTGCTGCTATAGAAACTAAACTTGGCTGGACTCTTTTTGGGAAAAATGGTATGTGTGAGATCTCGGACAATTCCACACTGCTCGTCACATCCATGTTGAATAAGGAAGTATCGATATCCGATCTATAGTCTCTAGATTCACTTGGAATTCTAGATCCCTCAGAGAAGAAAAATAAACTAGAACTTCAAGAAGAGGCAAGAGATCATTTCTTGTCTACTAAAGGTGATTGATGAGGGACGTTTTCAAGTCAACTTGCCATGGCTTTATAACCATCTACCACTAAAAGATAACTATGACTTAGCTGTAAAGAGATTAGATTCTACAGTAAAATGACTAAAAGTTGAGAAACTTTATGATGCTTATGGAGAAGTTTTTAGTGAATGGGAATGAGAAGGCATCATAGAAGAAGAACCAAAAAGCGAAATTGATGTAACGTGCCATTATCTATCACATCGACACCTAGTAAAAGAAAACAGTACTACATGAATCAGGCCAGTGTTTGATGCCTCAGCCAAACAGAAAGGATCACCTAGTCTCAATGATCGTCTAGAAAAAGGTCAGAACCTTATCAAACTGATTCCTTCAATTCTTCATAGATTCTGAATGAACAGAATAGGAGTTTCTGCAGATATATGAAAAGCATTCTTACAAATAAGTCTCAACCCTAAGGATAAAGACTAAGATTCTTATGGTATAGAACTGATGGAAAACTGAAGTATTACAGGCACTGTAGGGTAAAATGTGGAGTTACAAGTAGCCCTTTTTTGCTAGTTTCTGTAATTCACCATCTTCTAGAATCCACTTTGAAACAACTAAATGGAAACCCAATGTATAAAGTGGATATTATTGAGCAATTGAAGAAGAGCTTTTATGTAGATAACTGCTTAGTGAGTGTGAAAAATAATTTAGAATTGCAACAGTTCATACAAGTTGCTTCAGATACTTTAGCTACAAGAAACCTAGTTTGGTTTATGGTTTACTGAGATTACGGCAATGCACACTAGGGCTATCTGCCTATGGGGAGGGATGCCTTCGTGGAGGACTTTCTAAGGGAAACTGGCTCATATACACGTTACACATGGGCAAAACCACGAAAACGCCCATGCAGCCTGCCAGTTTGCAGGATTCGAACCTCAGACCGAACTACCAGTGTTCAGCGACTTTACCACTCGACCACTGGTGGGCCACAAGAAAGCTAGAATTACGTGGTTGGAAATACAGTGACCCAACAGATAATTTCTCTAGTACCACAAATGTATTAGGAATGGTTTGGGTACGATGTGGAGATTACCTTTGCCTTAATATTACTAACATCACCTACTATCTACCAGAAATTTTGTATAAAAGAGAGATTTTAGCTACTACACACAAAATATTCGACCCTTCAAACGCCGTTCCCACTGGGGTTTATCTGAGCTAACGAAGTCAGTTCCATGCGTCGACTAGCTCCGCTGTGCCTACAGTTCAGATTTTTCTACTTGCTGCCCTATGGGGAAAAACTAGTTTTAGAGATGGGTCTACTACATTAGTTGTGTTTATTAGCTCAGATAAACCCCAGTGGAAACGGCCCTTTAAGCTATGTTCAGACGGGAGCGTAAAGGGCATAAGTGGTTAAAGCCAAGCTCCGTTGCCAAGTTAACCAGTCTGTGCTACGTCACAAAATTTGCTTTAGAGCTCGTGGCATAGGGTTCAAAGTTTTCAACTTTACACCGAGTTTGGGATAAGCGTTGACCAATCAGAGTGAAGCTAAAACGAAGCGGCGTTCTGCAGAAGATTTCGCTGTTAAAAAAACAAACAGAGCGAACACGGGAAATCAATCGAGCAGGAGAACAGCATGGGAAAGTTGCAGACACATCCACGCATGCGCAAATTTAGCTTCTCTCATTGGCCACAGCTTACATCCCATCCTCGTAGGTGTAGACAGAACTCCTGTATTTTATGCCCTTATGGCTATGCCTCTATGCCCTATACGCCACCGTCTGAACGCAGCCTTGGGAATAGCTTGCCCCATAACTCTTGTGCCGAAACTTTTACTTCAGCACCTATGGGAAGTTATCTTAGGACCAAGAAGTTCATACAAATAGAAAATCACAATTCTGTAAATGGTTGAATGATTTGAAGTGTCTGGAAAGACTGAGAATACCACTGTGATCGTGATATAGAAAATGTCTCACTTCATTTCTTCAGTGATGTGAGTAAACTTGCATATTCAGCTGTGACCTTTGTTCGAGTACAAATAAGAGATTTGATTCAAGTTCATTTGGTGCAAGCTAAAGCGAGAGTTGCACCCAGCGGAAGAAAAATGACAACAATAACTCGATTGGAACATCGAACGAACAAAGCCATCTATAAACTTTCAATAAGAATGAAATTATTTTCAGAGCAATTGGAGGATTCAAATCACTACAGTCAAACTGCAGACATTGCAACTTAGTCTCTATTATCCTCTTTCAGTGATAAATTTGATTTTGAGAAAAATTTTTTGATAATATTGAAAGCACTTGTAGAGACATTAGGAATTTTTTTCAGGCAGGCAAGATGAAAAATTAGCAATGCCTTAGGTGGGAATCAAACCACGGACTTCTGGAATATGCGCCCAGCGTGCAGACCACCACACCACGATGGTATGCCAACAAGGCAAGAGAAATACCTTATATACTTCCCCTTTTAAAGGGCAACTGGGGTTTTTTCAGGGAACCCAATCGCCAAATCTTGGGTTTGGAAAATCATCATCCACCACCCTTTTAATTCAGGCGCCACTGTAGAAACATTGGGTATTTTTTGGAAGCAGGCAAGATGAAAAATGAGCAATGCCTCTGCCAGGAATCGAACCGCAGACCTCTGGAAATACGCACCCAGTGTGCACACCACTACAATATGAAGGCATGCCAAGAAGGCGGGAGAAAGTCAGTGTGGAAAGACGTTTCTCAGCTCTAAAGTTTATCAAATCAGCTCTAAAGTTATCAAATGAAGATCTTGCCAAAGCTATACTATTTCTTAGAAATACAGGGTTCGTACACATTTCTGCACATGGAAATTAAGTACTTTTAAGGACTTTAAGGACCATTAATGAAAAAATTAAGGACCTATGAGCAAATGAGAACTGAATAAATTCAATTAAAAATATTATTCTATGCCTGAATTTCACTTTTGTAATACCATCCTAAAAAATAAAAGATCCCTAAGTAGTATGCATTATTACTAAACATGAATTAACATAATTATTAATAAGTTTGAGAATAAAATAAAGTTCATACAGTTTATTAAGTAGCATTAAATATTTTACACTTATAATAGGTTGGACATATTTGAAAGATGATAAGTGACATTTACATTTTACTAATAGTTAGCTTTATGTTGATTTTTTTGTCTCATTTTGTCACATGCTTGGTCACATGCTTTTAAGGACACTTATAATAGGTTGGACATATTTGAAAGATAAGTGACATTTACGTTTTACTAATAGTTAGCTTTATGTTAATTTTTTTGTCTCATTTTGTCACATGCTTGGTCACATGCTTTTAAGGATAAATGTATGTATCTAGTATCATATAAATGTCTAGTATCATATAAAATATTTCGCTGTTTCATATGGACCATCTCTATTGATAATGCTGACAAACCAAAATAAACTTCCAAAACACACTAAAACAAATTAATTAAAAGAGTCCTTTTACACAAACATTAACAATGGAAACCTTTCATTTTTTAAAATCTTTGTTTATATGCATAAGATATCCATAGAAATACCAATATCATAAAATTATACAAAGCAGAACAGGAAAACACACATAAATCCTACAAGCATCAATCAAGACATGCATGCTTTTGCTGTTGGGATACGTAATATATCCGCCTATGCACGCGCATAACGATTAGAACTGATTGCCTAAGTTTTTTACCGCGCGCTTAACAATTTATGTTGTAATCAGTGTTTTATTTTTAGTTTAGTTTGTTTATGAATGCCTTAAGAAATGGATGCACAGTTTTTGATCTCTTGTAATAACCCTCTCTTTTATAACTTGCGTACAGATTAAAGTTTTAAAAAGCTGAACCTGTGCGTATTTTTTGGATATACCTGAATGAAGAACCCGATCATTCAGGTAAATATTATTTTGCTTACCTACTGTTGGAATGCTTTATAC
Organism: Stegodyphus dumicola; assembly: GCF_044657685.1. Lineage (NCBI taxonomy): Eukaryota > Metazoa > Arthropoda > Arachnida > Araneae > Eresidae > Stegodyphus > Stegodyphus dumicola. The sequence goes on from NC_140768.1 coordinate 7,485,473, forward strand.
ATTAATTAATATTGTCTATTGAATTGATGCAATATTAATTTGGCATACCTTGCCGAGACGAAAGCAAAGTAATTGAAGATTGATATTAATGAATTTATGCATTTTGAATTTGAAAGGCACTTGTTGAATTCTTTAAGATCTCATATGTTACATGTTCGATTCAGTAAACAATCAGTTAACAGTTCGATTCAGTAGACGACATTACTAAAGAAAAAGAGAGGTGGTTTGAGAACGTACATTACCAGAATTCTTTAGAAAATAGAATCTGAACTAGATACAGTGTCTCAAAAAAGTGATGGGACACTTGTGCTTTACAAAAGGAAACTGCAATAAAATAAATTTAAAAAACATGTAAAATTTTTTGTGGGTGTGTTTCATACTTAAATTTAGTAACAATTATTACATAACATACATTTTCGCAAAATATTAAAATATTAATTTAATAAAAATACAATTGTTTAGAACGGAGCAGAATACTTGAGTGATGGGACACTTAAGTGATGGGACACTTACTTTTCCATCAAATATTTATCCAAAAATTTTACTTTTTAAAAGGTTTTAATATTTTGTTGGATTTCCTTTTACTTTTAAAACATGATTTAATCTTCTTGGGATGGATTCGACTAATTTTTTTGGGATTTCTGGAGTGATTTTACCCCATTAATCTTGAAGCACCGATTTTAATTGTTGTTTTGAAGAAATGGTGTGTTTGCGAATTCTTGATTCCAATTCTTGCCAAATATTCTCTATGGGATTTAATTGTGGAGATTGTGGGGGTGTTTTTATTATTTCAGGACAGTTATACAGCAGCCAGAGTATAATGTTCAAAGCACTGTACTTGGGGTCATTGTCCTGGTAGAATTTAAAATCGTTATGAAGGTTCAATTTTCGTGCTGAAGATTTCAAATTTTGATTTAAAATGTCAATATACTTGTACTGATCCATTATACTGTCAATAAAAACAAGATTACCGACTTCAGTGGACGACATACACCCCTATACCATAACTCCTCCTCTACCATGTTTTACTGTTGGCACCAAGTTCTGTTTGCGAAATTCTTCCCTGGGTTTTCTCCACACCAAGATTCTACCGTCAGAACCAAATATATTAAATTTACTCTCATCAGCAAATGTAACTTCATTCCAGTAATCAGAATTCTTATTTATGTTGGATTTTGCGAAAGCCAGTCTGAGTTTTCTATTCTTTTCACTTACGAAGAATTTTTTCCTGGCTGCTCTACCGTGATATCCAGTAGATCAAATTACTCTTCTAATAGTCTCAGGATTAACAATTACTCCATATAATGCTTGTAAATCAGCAGCAACTTTAGGAGCACTCATTCTTGGATTTTTTTAAATATTTCGAACGATAATTTGCTTTATTCCATTGGATAGCTTTGATGGTCGGCCAGGTCTTCTTTTAACCTGAATCATATGATTCTTTTTATATCGTTTAATGATATTGAAAACTGTTTAATGACTGAAGTTAACTGTTTCAGTAGTTTCTCTAATAGATTTTCCACGTTCAATATGCAAATTAATAACTAATATTCGAATTCCAGGCAAAGTTTCTTTTTGTTTAACATTCATGGCTGCACAGAGCTAAAAAACAAAAAAATTCCAAAACAAACTGGAGAGAAATACTGCAGACGATTTTATAAATTATTGGCAATTGCTTTTGAGTAAAAATAAATACCCCAAAAGATATTTTTATTGTTTACTTCAGACGATTTTTGTTGCATAGTACGTAGTGTCCCATCACTTAAGTGAGCCATTTTCTGCTCCGTTCTAAACAATTGTATTTATTAAATTAATATTTTAATATTTTGAGAAAATGTATGTTATGTAATAATTGTTACTAAATTTAAGTATGAAACACACCCACAAAAAATTTTACATTTTTTTTTTAATTTATTTTATTGCAGTTTCCTTTTGTAAAGCACAAGTGTCCCATCACTTTTTTGAGACACTGTAAGTCTTCTGTTGATATAAATTTGTTAAAAGACTTAGAACTCTTGAACGATAAGTTTGAATCCCTTAAGATAGCTGATTCTGAAATCGAAAGTAATTTGAAACCAGAAGAATTTGACGAAGAGATTCAAACTACAGCAGAATATCACAAAAGAATTCTGTTGTGGAAATTTAGAGTGAAAACCCGGATTCACATGTCAAACCAAAACTCTACTGCTATTGACACAAACCTATCTAATTCTCAAATAGTTAATGATTCATCGAAATGGAAGTTTAAGCTTCCTAAAATAGAATTTAAGTTGTTCGGCGGTGATATCAAAGAATGGTTGTCATTTTGGGCACAATTTGAGAAGATATGCAATGATAATGAAATCGCAAAGGAGGATATCTATCAGTATTTATTACAAGCTACATTAAAGGGCTCAAGAGTGCGAGAACTTGTTGAATCATTTCAGGCCACAGCTGATAGTTATGAAAACGTAATACAATGTTTAAAGGCGAGATTGGGCCGAACTGACATGTTAATAGAAATGTATATTAGAGAAGTTCTTTCATTGATGATGAATAACGCAATCGGTAAAGGCCCTAAAATGCCTCTTTTTAAACTTTACGATAAGATTGAAACTTATTTAAGGTCTTTAAATATGTTAGGTGTTTCCAGAACAAATTATTCAATATTGTATCCGTTGATTGAATCTTGCTTGCCTGTCGACATATTGAGAGTTTGGGAAAGAAATTTGAATTCCATATCCCTAACATCTAAAGAAGAAACTGTTCATAAGTTAGATAAACTGATGAAATTTTTATCTCGTGAGATTGAAAGCGAAGAAAAAATGCATCTAGCACGAACCAGATTTAACAGTGAAACCAAAAGCAAAGTTATTTCACCCACGTCAGCACGACAGGAAAGATTTACTCCAACAGCTGCAGAGTTATGTAACTCTTCGGATATTAAAAAGGTGTTTGGTATATTTAATTATGGCAAAGCACACTAGGGCTATCTGCCTAAGGGGCGGGATGCCTTCGTGGAGGACTTTCTAAGGGAAATTGGCTTGTATACACGTTACACAGGGGAAAACCACGAAAACGCCCGTTCGCGGGATTCGAACCTCGGACCGAACTACCAGTGTTCAGCGACTTTACCGCTCGGCCGCTGGTGGGCGATATTAAAAAGGAAACTTGTGTATTTTGTAACAAAGCATATATGAGTAGCCAGTGTAGGTATGCTGATAATTTGCCTTATGAAGAGAAAAAGCAAATGTTGTTAAAAAGGGGTGCGCATGTTTCAGATGTTTAGCAGTAAGAAAGCATATTTCTTGATTTTGTAAAATGAAAGTACCACTGTGCGAGATTTGTGGTAAGGCTCATTTTAAATTAATGTGTACTGAAAAACGTAATCCCGAAAATTCAAACCGATTGCTCCAGGTTGAGGAGAAACAAATCAAAAGTAAGGACTCCGCTCTATCTAACAAAACAGCTACTCATAAAGTTCTCTTGCAAACACTTATTGTTCGTCTTAGGAATAAGAACAATACGAAATACACAAGGGTACTAATTGACTCAGGCAGCAGTAAATCTTATTTGTCAAATTTTGCAATAATGTAAATGGGATATGAATGTGTATTGGCGAAGAAATTTTAACACACAGTTTGTTCAGCGGTACAGAAACTACGGAAACACATAAGAGACACTTGATTTGCCTTAGTGACTTTTCGTATAATCATCGATGTAATTTCGAGGTGTTAAATCAAGAAAAAATTTGTTCCAAAGTCCCAAAAGTACCGCAAGGTAAATTTATGATTGAAATTAAGAAAGATAAAATTTTCCTGTCTGATTTGAATGATAAAGTAGATCTGTTGTATCAATTCTCTCCTGACGAGATTCGTGGACTCGTAGGGGCTGATGTCGCAGGTAAACTGTATACCGGAAACATAAACAGTTAGATTCAGGTCTAGTCTTGATGGAAATGCGGCTTGGATGGACACTAATGGGTAAGACTAATACGATGGAAACTTCAGATAGCACAAATAGCATTATATCGCTACATGTAGACGATGCAAAAATTTCAGACTTATGGTGACTTGATAAACTTGGAATTTTGGAGCGTGCATACTCCAATATGAAATATATAAAGTCAAAATATAGAAACAGTTTGAAAGATTCCACTCTTGAAGATATAATTAGACTAACCACAACAAGTACTGATGTGGACATAAAAGGTTTTGTTGCTAAACAATTACGGCCACAATGCTCTCATTAATATATTACGAATATTTTAAAGTTTTCTTTTTAGTCTAAATAAAATATTTTTTTAATTAACATAAGACTTTTCATTCTTGGCTCCCGAAATGTTTGATGAAGAAAATATGGCATGCGGGCTATGATAAGTTGGACAGTGTAATAGTTATCAACAGTTGTAATAGTTATCAACCATACATGATTTATGGTTGATTATTAAGATTTATTACTGCTAATAAACTTGAGAATTTTCCTTTAAATAATTTATAAAGCTATTTATTTTATTAGCATATGCATTTTTTAATTAAGATTAGTTCATTTGACTTTTTTTTCATTGAGAAGAATGCTTAAACGTGGAATCATTTAAAAACCATGATATAAATTGGACGTTTGAAACCAGACGCCTGAAATGACGCGTCAAGCGTAAAAAAGTTGGAAAATCCATCAAGATGGTCGGAGACCGCGTGAGTATCCGGCCATCCCGCAAATGCCACCTCTCAGCTCGCTTCTGATTGGTTAACGCTTTAGGCGTGAGCACGTTGGTGTGAATGCAGCTTTATACTGTTTACTGCACAGCATATATACAGTGGCTCCCAAAACTGTTTGTAAACTTAAATAATTTGTAGAAAAGCACTGTAGCCTGGAGCTGAATTCGAATATAAAGCTCAGTATTTTTTCATACCATATCATATATTTTTATTTCATATCATTGTGATTTTGAATAAAGTAAACCTTTTTTAAAATACTTATTTTCTTTTCCCAAAATTGAAAAATGTAAGGAGATAACAAAAGTGATCATACACCAAATTACTTTCGTAAAATTTCATAAAGTTAGCATCTGCAAATTTTTGTGTTTCATTCACTTGGGTTTATTCTTTGCTAGCTTACTTTATTATGTTTAATAATTTTTAATTCTATAGAGAGATGTAATTTTTTTTAAGTTTCACTCTTAAAGATTTGCGACTGCTAGGAATCTGGATAATGGAAACTCTACTGAACATGTACAAAGACAAGCAAAGTGAAAAAAGATAAAATCTTACCTGTCATCCTCAGTGTCTGCTCGTCGTTTTAGACTCCTCCTAAATGAATAAAATGAAAAACTGAGTATTACAAATAAGAAATATAGTTTCATATTATGTAATAATGAAAATTGCAGTTTTCTATAATTAAAAAAGTTTGTACAATTCTGTTACCGGAACCATATCAAATCGCAGCCACAGTATACCCACTAAAGCACCAAATCTGGCACACATGTGCATTTAATAAAACTGCACATAAATTTAGATTTCTCTGCAAGTGAATTTAGACTGCACCTTAAATTTAGATAGTTCTATGCCCATTTTCAAATTTTGCTTACATATACTGTCCCAGAAAAAAAAAAAGAAAATTCAAGATTAGTTAATATTTAAAGTTTAATTTGAGCAATGCAATGCATAAAATGCATGACAGAATTTTTCAATGTCAGGAAACTGAAGAAATGAGCAGTGTCCTCGCCGAGACTCGAACCATGGACCTCTCGAATACGCACCGAGCGTGCTGACCCTTACACCTTGAAGGCATGCTAAGAAGGCGAGAGAAATACCTTATATATGTCTTTACATTTTATTAAATGTTAATATTACATTTTTGATTATTAAAATTATTAATTATTTAATTTTAATAATAATTTAAAAGTTTAATTATTATTTATTTTTCTAGTCATTTTGTGTATTTGTTTATTTTTGTTCTTTCCCGATAGTTTTACATAGGGCTCCAGCACTTCTAATTTTAGAAATTAAGCCCTCACACCTGCTTCAAAATAACCTAATGACTCTACAGCTTATCGGTGCAAAAACTGAGCTACTTTTAAAAAGTAATCTTTTTAGTAATATAGTACATGTTTAACATCAATTATAAAGGTTTAAACAACTGTTTTTACTAATAGTTTCTACAAATATTTACACCATCAATGCAACTAAGGAAAATCATTTAAATCCAAAATAGGATTTGCAGGACCTGCATTGTGTTCTGCTCCTACGAGTCCAGTGCCACATATACGTAACATTAAAACGGAATGATTTATTTGAATTTTTAAAAGACAGTAAATGGAGCTAAGTGGTAATTGTTTTCACAGGGCATTTGACCTTCATGTACTGGCATTAGTTTCTGTCTTGTGTTTCTGGTTTTGAGAGATTTATTGAAAAAAAAACAACTGGTTTTGAGAGATTTATTGAAAAAAACACAAACTGGAAATCACTGCTCTTTATAAGTGTGCCTGTAAATTAAAAAGTAACAGGCGTTTGTTTATTTCGTTACGATTTTTTTTTTTTTTCTATTTATTTTGAAGCTTAACATAAGCTTTCTTGGTTAATTAAAAAGTAACTTTACAACATCATTACAGAACGGAAAAGACTATCAGCTTTCTCAACGGATAATGCATCTTGCTCGCATTTCTCAGGAAAAAAGACTGCATTTTTGTTTTTCTTACTCAATTTAACAAGTCATTATATATAGTGTCTTGAATGATCATTATACTTTGGTATATAATGTATTTACTTTAAATATAATGTAATTATATATAATGTATATATTGATGTGATCTGTAACGGATATCCCACCAGTGGGGGTTTTTCCTTGATCACTTTCCAGTCATCGTGGTTTTCGATTTAGAAAAACAGGAAGTTTTCTAATATAAACCTGATGTCACACAGTGTTCGAGGTTTAAATATTTCCGAGTGTCTTTTGAAGAAGCTTTGGGACATGTGCTGGGCATTCACTTTCATTCTGTTAGCCATGGCTAAGAAACCTTACTTAAAAACTTAAAAATTTGTCCAAAATCACCAGACACTCTACCTTTCCGTCTAACTGGAAGACAGTTTCTGAAAATTTACGTTGATGAAAAGGTAATAAAGGTAAGAGAAGATGTGTTGTGTTCGCTAAAACCAAGGAAAAGCGAAAGTAAACAACGTATTTTTAGTGTGAAATACGCAATGTTGGAACAGTCCAACATAATTCAAAACAAGGATCCACATACAGATGTGGATCCTTGTTTTGAATTATTTCACACACAGCAGAATTTTTAATTCAAGTTTTAATTGTTTAATTTTTTTTTAATTTTGTATTTTAAATTTCTTTTTATGTTTACAGTATTTATTCCTGTGTATAGTTATGATTTTAGTATTTTATCTGTTTAATTTATTTCTATTAATGTGATATTCTTTATATTAATACACATTAAAAACAAGTACATTAAATACGCAACTTCAAAAATTGAAGTCATAATATCAAAATGCTGATTTTATACTTTTTTTTTTGCAGGCTTTCAAACTGGAAGATCTACCCTGCATTCATTATCTAATATTAAGGAAATTTTATTAACCAATAGAATGAGGGCCAACATACAGCATTTATCAGTATAGACCTCAAAAGTGCATTTGATAACTTACGGTGGCCGGCTATTATCCAAGCTCTTAAGGAAGCAAACTGTCCTATCGATATATACAATATATTCAAAAATTTTTACCTCTCAGATCGTCCCCTTCTTCATAATAATTGAACTATTTACAAGGACCCTTATTATGGAACATCACTTTTAACAATGTAGTTGAAGCTCCTTGGCCCAGTCATAAAAAAGTTCTAGCATATGCAGATGATGTAGCTCTCTTCGTTACAGGAAATACGAATGAATAATTACAACGAAACTCAAATGAGGTTTGTCACCTCTTATACCAACGATGTTCCAAGCTAAAACTTGAAATAGCCAATCTCAAATCTTATTGATTAATAAAAAAGGTGGATCCCTTACATGACAACTTTGTATTACCATTAACAGAAATCGTGTTAAAATAGTTAAAAACTTAAAATACCTTGGAGTCATTTTTGATAATAAATTAACTGGATTAACCATATTCTGGATCTTAAAAAACGGCTAAAAACCTAAAATTTATGCACAGATGAAACTGGGGCATCAAGCCACATCTTCAAAAAATCTTTTTGAAATTAGTCTCTGAAAAAATAGTCACCTATGTTGCAGCTATTTGGGCTCAGCCAATGCAAGGACATAAAATCAAGCATCTCCAATGTATTCAAAGACCATTCATTTTAAATATAACCAAAGGCTATTGCACTATCATTAAATCTATACAAACAATCCTCCGAAATAATGAACAACTGAGGCCCCGACTTTCGTGGATAAAAGCACACTTCGGAAATATTGGAAATGAGTCACCTATCACCTCTCTCATGTCAAAAGCAGTTGCCTAATAGTCAATCCACATTTGGTTAGTTACATTTCTCGACGTGGCCCATTCCCTGCTTACTTCACAAAGCATGGCATTTCTCATACTGACCATTGCTGTTGTGGCAAAGTAGGTACTCCAGAACACTATATTGCTGGTTGTCCATTAACTGAAAACTCCCACATCCCAATTCCATCTTCCAATACCCAAGCTTTCTGCAAATTTATGATCCACCAAAAACATCTTATAAATTCAGTTTCCAAAATTATGCTAAAGTTATTCCACCTTGGTTCAGACCTCTGTCAAACATAAATATCTTATGAAAACTCTTACATCGCAATACTGAATACAGGAGTGGTGTGTTTTTAAGTACTGGATTTCATGAGATAGTATTGTACTTTCTTTATCTACCACCAATTATGAACTCTTGTATTTTATTAGGAATTTTTAATGAACTTACAATTATAACGGTATGAACTATAAACATACCATATACATGATCTACTGACTAAGAATCATTATCTTTGAACTATATGAACTTTATTTTACAGATAAACTCTGAACATTATGATAAACTACAATTTATTTAAACTTTAGAACTATTTATATTTTAGAAACTTAAATTTTTTGATATATTGAACTATCTGAACTCTTTATTAGAACTACCTGAACTACGTATATGAAATATATAATGAACTATAGTCAAAAGTCTTTAATCCAGACTCGTCAGGACTTCGGCAATTCCAGATTATCGGTTTTTCCGGATTATAGATCATCAGTTTGAATCTGGTAAGATGGCATGCAGAAATCATAAAATTAAAAATATGAAACCATAATTTATGAAATAAAGAGCAATTATGATCTAAAGGGTATCAAAATTTACAAAAAAAAAGCTTAATATTTATTTGTTTACTTTATTAAACATTTCTTTCACAGCGGGCATGCGTAAAGCATACATTACGCACAGCCGAAATTAGAAAATTGCAAGCAGAAAACTACTTGATGTGTATTCCTGATATTTATAATGACGAGGAATTTGATTTAAATCATATCAAAGACTGAGTACATCAAAATGAAATACTACATTTAGTAAGGAATTATAAGCAGAATAAAATAAAAACATCTGCCCTAAAGATAAGGATAGTGCTGACAGATCAACTTCGTGGGAAAGTTTGTAGCTCTGAGGTCTGGATTATAAATCATTCCAGATTATGGATGTCCGGATTAAAGACTTTTGACTGTATGTTTTTACATGAACTGTATATTTGCAAAATCTATTTGAACTATATATATGAATTACATAAACATTACTTACAGACTTTGAACTACAGATTTTGTACTATATCTATAGTCTTATATACTTTGAATACAGACTTTGAACTTTAGACTTTGAATTACAGATTTTGTACATATATTTTGTTCTAAATTACATACGAACATCATTATCATACCAGACTGATGTGTTTCATAAAATATTCTTCATTACTACCATTTCTTTCTGTCATATTTTATGTTGAAAATTACGTTCATTAATTAATAAGTTATGTCATATATTATGTTTAATTTTTTGTATTATATTCAAAATTCTGTACATTACTATTTTACTATATTTTGCTCAAAATTTTTGTATTACATTGTAAATAATGTATCTGTTTTGTTAATATCAATAAACGGCTGGGGTTCGGATAGGTGGATCGGTGATGTCTCTGTGGCCATTTGTGTACTCAGTCCTGAGGTGTGGATTAGAACGTCGACTGGCATCACTGTGTGGTGGCATCTGGTGTGGAGCTTCCTGTAATCTCTGTGCTATACTTTGCTACCCTTGGATGCTCTAGATAGTGGGAAGATAGCACTAAACCAATTTACCAAATGGTAGAAGAGTGGTGCCCTTCTTCCCCAATTCTTGTCTTTCCTTCTATGTCATACAGATACATGAGTGATACATATGAGTGACAGACGCGTTTCTTTGAGCTCTTGTATTATGATTTTTTTATACTGTGGACAAATTGTGATACCATAAGCGAATTTTATATCATCGTAAAGCCCTACTCGAGAGGAATACACTGATACCACCTGCTAGGCAATAGAATTAATCATGGAAAAAGTTATTAATTAAGCAAACTGAAAATCTTCGCAGATTGGACTTGTAACTAAACAATGTAATTCAACAATGAAGTAATGCAATGTCTGGGTATGTGTTTATAATTCAAAATTTTACAAAAACGTTTTTAATTCATAATTGAATTATCGAAAAAAAATTTCTCTATTTTGTGATATAACTTCTGTTCAAATATATATAGAGTTTCCAAAATTACAGCACTTTTCATAAAATTTCATCTAAATAATAATATTTTTAAAAATTGATAGAACTTCATTATTTGTACCATTCACGCAACAGCTGTGTTGATAGCTCATGCATATCTTTCAGTAATATCTTATTTTAAATAAATAATAGTAACCATTTGATTTACATAACAAATTAAATTCTACGCTGAAAAATATCAAAATAAATATTTTTAACTATTTCATATAAATACATAATTATGTTATACATATGGTTTATATCATAATATTTAAGTTATTATTTTTTCTATTAGTTATTCTATACATTTTCTATTAGTTATTCTACACGTTTTTGTAAATTCAGTAACAAGATTAGTTTGAAACATCTCATTCATTATTTATGTCACTCAAAGACACATAATCTGATACAATGACAGAATTTGACTGCAGCTATTTAAATGAAAGCTTCCAAATTTAAATGCATTTTGTAATTAATGGCAAAGAAAATATAAATAATCAGTTTGAAAATGGACTCAAATTAATAAAGTACAGAAGAAACAACCTACAATGCAAGAAAAATTCAAGATAATTCTATATAATCTTAGAAATGCAGCACTTAAAAACTTACCCCCATACAGAAAAAAGATAAATCTGAATAAACTGCAATAACTACTAAAAATGCACATACCCAGTTTGAAAAAGAACAACAGATTGACTCTTCAATTCAACAACTCACAAAAAAGAGTACATGCCAAGTCAGTTTCGATTCTTATAATAGTATTTCAGAACATAGCCATACTGCAATTTCTTCAGCTCATCATTCATTGAAAATTTCATCAACTCCAAAGCCACAATGCAATCAGACAGCTAAGACAACTAAAAATTGTTCTCAAGAATTTATACCGACAATAATTAGCACAAGATCAGAATCAACTACTGAAAATAATAATAAAGGAAAAAGACCCCCAACAGCACTTTTAATATTCCCGAAAGGACATAATACTAATGAATGAATCTTTGATGAGCTAGATTGACATAGTCCGCTCAAGAAACTGCCCATCAAAATCAAGAAAATAGTGAAGCTCAAATGAGGAGGCATTGTTAGTGAATGCGACAATAGCATCGATATTTTTTCCTTACAAGAATTCATCATTCAAATCAAAAATACAGAAACTAACACATAATCCCCATAATCTTCCACCCAACTATACTGAAGAGGACATCTTAAATATTTTATATTCAATAAACCATGGATTCTCAACCGGTGGTAAACAACAGAAAAATAGGTGGTATGCAAAGAAATGTGGTATGCAAAGAAACAAAGTATTTTTAACTATTAAATTCAAAAATATCGTGAAGATTTTTCGCACACAACCAGAAATTGTAATTTTTGGACACACTGCCTTTACTGTGGAGAAAAGAACCATACCTCAGAATGCCAAGCAAACTACACCTCTTGCATTAATTGCATAGCTAATAATAGATTCAATAATGCAAGCTATGATATCCATCATGCAGCCAATGATATCCACTGCCCAACGTTCAAACAAGAAGTAGAGAAAATAATATCAAAAACCTCTTGAATCAGCAAGACTTACTGACAAACTATCTCTTTCAAGACATAGAATCCCAAAAATTTTATTTAAATTGGTGGAATCAAACATTATCAATAGAAAGAAGGCACTTTTTACAAGAGCAAGAATGGGATTTTTCTAAATTTTCTTTGACTTTTTAAATGAAAACAGGTCGATGTGTACATGGATAAAGTGAATGCACAATGACATTTCTGTACAATTCTGGGATGTTTTTTAAAGTGAAAATAGGACGATGTGTACATGGATACCGAGTATGTGCAGTCCTTTAAAAACAGGCCCAGCAGTGGGCGATTCTGCACTTTCCCCGATAAGACAATACAAAGAAAAAGGTAAACGCATTTCGACGCATTCTTTAATAATTAGAAACGTCACATTGTTCTATGTCAATTATATCGTCAAGTTCCTAACGATCTTTTATCGAACTAAACTTGGACTAACACTATTATCGGTACTCGTCTGTTTCGAGAGCCGTAAAAAAATTGCAGCGAAAATGTATGCGCAAAAGCGCCAAATCTAGCAAACGCGCCCATTTAACAGCGCGCCAAATCTAGCGTACGCGCTGGTTTCAGATTGCGTAAGTTTATATACTTCTATATTTCTTAAGACGCCATTGAAATACTAGCTTAATTATTAAATCCTTTTTTGATATCCTATGGATTTAACAATTTGGGAATTGCCCATGATGAAAAGTCGGCAATCGAATTTTGGGTAAAGTGCAGAATCACGCACTGCTTGACGCGTTTTTATGAATTGCACACACTCAGTATCCATGTGCACATCGACCTATTTTCACTTAAAAAAAAATCCTAGAATTGCACAAAAATGGCACTGCGCACCCCTTGACGTTATTTATGTACACATCGACCTATTTTCATTTAAAAAGTAAAATAAAATTGACCAAAATCCAATTGTTTTTACCCTTGTAAAATACGGAAAGCAAATAAGTGAGCGATTCCGCACTTCTGAATATTTTCAAAGAAAAGGCATCATTCATTATAGAAATTACGTTTGAACAACCAACGAGATGAAATTATGCTTTAGCGATAAGTCGGTAGCGAAATAGCGATGCAGGCATCCATTCAGTTATTTTTAGCAATTTTTATATAAATTATAATAATGATCTGAAATAGTTATTTACTCTTATGCTTCCATTCAGTCATATTTAGCTTTTTTCATATAAATTATAAGAAAAAAGTATTATATGAAATTAACCTTTCATCTAAATTAAAACATCAATCTTAGATAGTTATTTATTATACTTCTTTTCTTGCCGCAATTATTTTTGGCATTATTAGCATCAACAATAGTTTGGCGATTTTTTACGGCCCACGAAACCGAATAGTACCGAATAATATATATATGTTGTATGATCTTTAGTGCGAAAACAAGTTATTCTATGCACCGTATACTAGGATTTTACCACCTTCGTATTTATTTCTTATTACTGTTCATTGAACGGGAGTTGGTTTGTTCCCCTTAAAAAGTCAACTAATTTCCGATCAATGACTGCATGCATTTAATTCTTGCCTTTAATTTATTCCTTTTACAATTGAAATTTTTGTTATTCATGATTTAATTCCAGTCCCCGTTAAACATTTTAAACAATTTACATTCAAGTTACTTTACCACATCATCTTTCAAAATAGAACTTACTAAGTATGGATTTACTCTTTTGGGATAATTCTACTATAATTAAACTTAGGAGATAATATAATCGATATTATTTAGTAATTATATATATATATATATATATTTATAATAAAACGAAATAATTTTTTATAATAACACAACGTAAAAATTTAGTTTAAAAGGTTTGTGAAGATTATTTGATAGTACCTACAGTATTCATAAACTTTCTATATTCCTATACGCAGATAATAATATTAAAATAAAAGCAGCTGAAATTATGAAATTACATAAAAAAATATACTTTTAGACTATATACGTAATAGTGTTTATAAGTATATGCCTAAACGTTTTGTTTAAATCTCGCCCTTCAGCTACTTAGCACATGCGCAAGAATTATGTGTGCATCCATGCGAAAAAATTCGATTTTTCCAAGACATCAGACATTCCAAAATATGCACCCGGGAAAACCGGCAACGATGAAAAAGAGAATAAAACGAAGTAAATAGTATAACAATATAAATACGTAAATAGATAAAAATTTCCCTTACCTGGAGCTCTTCCTAAGTGGGCCCATGGTGCGTAATGTAAACTTTTACATTTTATATATATATATACAAATTGACGAAAATATAAAACACGATAGATAAAAATTTAATATAATATAGATAAATATAATACAAAAAAGTTTATATAATATAAACAAGTTATAATATAAAAAGGTATAAAAAGTTATAATAAAAAAGTTAGGTATAAAAAGTTAGCAAAATAGATAAAAATATATAAAGTTAGAAAATCAGAGATAAGTCTAAAATCGCCCTAGCAGTCGAAGCTTTAGAGATTCTTTGGCTAGAATGAGCCGTAAGTCTTTCTGCGTTTCCAAAGTCACTGGCAAATGTCCAATCAAATATCACTGCATCCCTTCCAGCCAATCAGAAAATTTAGTTAAGAATAGCAGTAAATTTTATTGGATGCCTTTTGTTAGCATTTTTCGAACAATTTGAATTAATGCAGGTGGTTTTTTTTTTTTTTTTTTTTTTTTTTTTTTTTGTTTCTAAAATAAATGCACGCTTGCGTTTTCGAATAACTCGGAACGTTTCCTGAAAAAATTTCCACTTAAATTCTAAAGTGGAGTGTCTTTTCATCACTACGACGCACCCCGTAGGGTCAATAATTGCTGAGTCAAAGTCCCAGGACTAAATACTCATCTTTACCGCAATTCATGCCAATTCGAATAACTAACAGATACTTTTATAAACAGCACAGACTAGGGCTGAAAACTATTCGCACCTGCTCTATAATCTCAGGATCTACTAAATAACCTTTTTTTTATTCATTTTACTCAATAGATGGCGATAGGAGTTCCCGTATTTGTTGTTTCTCTTCTCGCCACATATTTCATGTTTTATCTATAAAAAGTTCTTAATTTTCGTGTGGCGCTAAGCACTTATTTTTATTTTACCGCCAATGTCCTTACAAACTACCCCAAATGTAGGTAATAGCTACATGTAGCTGTATGCCTAAGTACCTGTTCCAGTAACAATAAGCTTAAGTTCAAGATTTTATTTGTTTATTATAAACTTATTTTATCAGATACCTTTTTAACATACAAGCGTTCTACCTGTTCGCTAAATACAATTCGCCAGTTCGAACACTCGTTTAGTTCAAATATTTACCAACGAATTTACATTAAGGTTTATATTTGGGCTAAAGCCCACACGTTTGTTTTCACGTAGATTTTCAGCTAAGTAACACAAAAGTGTTTATTCTTTATTTACAGTCAACGACTTAGATAGAACCAAGTAAACTGAACTGAGGTTCACTTCAGTTTTAGGCAAAGGAAATGATTTAATTAGGTATTCGGGGGGGATTGTAACGAATATGTAATAAATGATGTGAAAAATATACTGCAAGCGCACTTCAATGTGATCACATAACATATTTTGATATCGTAATAATCATGATGGTATCATGATAACACTAAACGCTGAGAAAAAAATTGCCCTTCAAAACAGAAATGGAATTTAACTAATTTAATATGAATATGATCAGTAATATATCTTGCATAAAATTCTAAACACGAAAAGACTGTTCGCATTTATGAAGGGGTTCATACGTTTCTGAAAATTATTTGGCCGATGCAGTGCCTAATCTTAATATTCGGAGGACATCTCTCGCTGAAGGAAAACATGCTAATGTAAAACAATAATGCAAAAACTGTAACCTTACTAGATGGTTCTAAAAGGGTCTTTTAGTAGCGAAACACGATTTTGAGTTGTTTTCACTTTTCATTCGAGTCAGTTGCCCATTCGGAATTGACAGTCGTTTCTGTTATGGCTCCATTTAATTTAACCTATGCGTTTCTCGTTTTCAAAGCAACTGGAACTTTTTAAAGCGTCTCATTCTACTTCGCTACTTGTTTACTGAAACAGAAAACTCAAGACAGAGATGTAATTCTTAGTTTAGAAAAAATTTAACCTTAATTAAAAATTAGTCTTTCTGGAGAAAATTGCTTGGTGCGTGTTGTCTTGTCTCTGTCTTTGTATATGACACCGACTTTTCTTTGCCGAAAAGGGCTATTAGTCTGGAAACATAATTTTTCGTTGATTCACCTTTCATTCGATCCTGTTGATATTCGGAAAAACGTAAGGTATTATAACAAGATAAGCTCTTTGAAAGAATAAAAATCAATATTTATTGATGCTTTAGAATCATGCTTAAGAATTGCATGCTTAAGAATTTATTGCTTAAGAATATTGGCGACATAAACAATTTCGAAAAAATTATAAACTGAAGCACATTTTAACACTTAATCCTGTCCTGGTAGTCGTAAATTCTAATAAAAACTAACTTAAACCGACTGAAGTTTAGAAAAGTTTTTAGTTTTTCTAAAAAAAAAAGCCCAAAGCCTAGAAGGGCTGTCAAATACTACCGCCCTGTATTATACTTAAAGAAATTAAATAATGAAGAATCTGCATGAATATATATATGTTTCAAAACTAACAGAGGCAGCTGCAGGCTTGTCAGAATATTGTTCTAAGGCAAATTACCAACGCAGAATGGTATATCAGGAATAATAGAATACATGAAGAGCTGGGCATGATGCAGCTCAGATCATTCTACTACAGGCTGGCCAAAAGATTTCACAGTAGGCAGCAAATTACTGACAATCCCTGCATCAAAATCTGTGAATATGATTATAACGATCTTGCGAATATTGATCGTCCCCTTGCTCAGCTCAATGTGTACATTATGTAATTTATTCCTGCTTTGTGTATACGCTTTCTCACCTTTTACCTGCCTCTGATGTCATGTATGTTCTTATTTTTATTATCTTCTAATGTATCGTTAATTATTGTTCATATATTTTTTGAATCATGTATCATGTACTTAATGGATCCAGACTATTGACTTACCATCTTACCATGTAACTTTGTAGTCATGGCTCGACAACTTTCCTGGGCTTCCACCATAACAGCAATTTACCCTCTAAAGACCTAAAAATTTATATTTAAAAAAAAAAAAAAAAAAATGTTGGTAATTACTTATATGCTTATATTGAATGGTTAACTGTAAATATAATATTAAATGGAACCAGACATATTCTACAAGGGGTAAGGCCTCTGGCCTAGGCACCCTGGTGTTGCAAACACCTCTCTACTGGGTAATAATATGTATGTTTCTCGCTTTGTGAAAAAACAATGGTACTTAAAAGTCAACAAATTTTGAATAATGTGGTCCTCCACCCGAATATGGACACCTGGGAGCTCGATTTTGGAATTTGTTACATTGTCTACTTCATATTTTGGTACACTTTTAACGAATTTTTGATTAATAAACTCAACGATTTCAAAACGAGAAGTAAAAACAATAACAGAAAGAAAAAAAAAAAAAAATTATCTCCCACGCGCGAGACTGTCTATCAGAAATTCTAAAGATATGCTGTTTTAAAATATTTTTAGACCAAAAGGACATTACCCCAAATGCTTTCAAAATGTGCATGTGTAATGTAATATACGAGTGTGCTGCAACCCATGGCACGCAGCACGACCAACACAAACATGTATGTGTATGTAGTTGAAAAAAAAAAAAAAAAAAAAAAAAGGCCATTTTGAGCGTAATATAACCCCTAAAAGGTTTCTTTTTTTTTTTTTTTTTTTTTTTTTTTTTTTTTAATATGGCACGCACTAGCCGATTATAGGCGTTGGCCACTACTAAGGCCTGGTCATTTTACTATGGGAGGCACCTAACGGGTGGCCATCATTGCCGCCTTTGAAGGGACATACAATTTATATACATGCTTTCTCCGGGATTCGAACAAAGGCCTCGGTACGGCAGTCAGACTCACTACCCACTTCCGCATCAGGGCGGCACCTTACCTAAATTAATGTTTTTGTTTTGTTAAATTACTGCAAAGCACGCGAGGGCTATCTGCCTGAGAGAAGGAATGCCTTCGTGGAGGGCTTCCGAAGTAAAATTGGTTCGTATACACGTCAGACGTGTCGAAAACACACATGCAGTCAGCCCTTTAGGACTTCCTACGTTAAAATTTAACTGCTATGAATAAGATTGGCGTGATTTTTAAGCATTGACACACGGGAAGTTTATATGCTACATTTAAAATGTTTACTCTAATAAAAAAAATAATAATAAATAAAGTTTGAGAAATCTAGAAAACGAAATAATAGGAAAGATGCTTACATCTTTTTTATGCCTTTATGTTGATTTTTACTTCCTTAATTATATCCTGTTCTTCTTTCACATAATTATAAAACTGGGCACAAGTCATTTTAAAATTAAAATAACAAATCAAAATTGCTTCAACTGTCTCCATTGCAAATTTGTTACTTTTATCCGATTATTGAAGACTACTGGGGAAAATAGTCTCTCGAATTTTGCATTGTGGGCTGGTATGGCAAATGCACGTACAGTGTTCGATACAATGTACGTTTTTGCATAGCTTTATTAGATACGATTTCCGATCAGTATGCTTTGTATCTGCAAGAAACTTAGCCTTTTTCAAAGTAGCTACCACAGTTTTAAATGGTACTCTTTTTTTCTATAATTAATCTTAGTTAGAATATGGCAACCCTTAGCTACTATGAAAACACTTGAAACGAAAAAGGCAGATGGAATGAAATTAGTGACTCACAAAAATTCGCTTCAGTTGGAGTGTTTTAACCCTTTGAGGGGCGGTATATAAAATAATTTAAACTGTGGTAAAATTTTGCATGAACTATAACTTATGGACCCTAAGGATACAAAATTGAGACTTTAAAAAAATCTAGAGCGAAATCCTGAATTTTGAGAGTCGGTATAATAGGACATTTTTTTCCAGGTAGCTGCCAACTGTTAATCTTCGTTTTTAAAATTAATTTTGGGTACTTTTGATGTGCGTCTGTAGTGATGAGTGCTTGAATATAGTTATGTAAGTATAAAGACAATTTTTTTTTTTAAATTTTGGCAGAAATTTAAAATTTTAAAAATAAAATTTATGTTTTTTTATGCACTTTGATGACGCAACCCAGCTGAACATACTTATGTAAAATATGGGTGAAAAGCTTTTCAACTTGATTTAAATTCAATATTATTTTATAAAAAAATTTAGCAAATATAACACTGCATGTGTAAATCGTATCATGCTGTAACTGAACTAGTATAATATTACAAGCAGATGTAACTCAGCCGAAAATTAAAAAAATTGAAAAATGAAGCACTACGACCGACTCAGCTGAGAAAGTATGTTACATTTTTGAAGTTGTATTTTATACTTTAGATAATATGTGAAAAAACAACCATGCTTCATACTATGATACGAAGAATCGCCCCCCCCCCTCCACGCACACACACTTTAGATCATCAAGGACTGTAAGGGTCCCCTTTTTTATTTTTTGTAAATATAGGTTGTAATGTATCTTTTTGTTCAGGAAGAAACGCCGTTAAACAATTTTATTATTTGATACACCTCAAAGCTCTTATTCTGATTTTCAACCCCTTTGGCTGCATAGGGGCTCCTTTTCAACTTTTGGATAAATTTTAGTTTGCATCTAAAACGAGCCTTAGAAATATTTTTCCTCCTTTCACCAACTGTGAGAATTTATTTCGGAAACAACCTATTTGTATCAAAGAGAGCGCAGATTTCTCTTGTGTTCTCTAGTCTTTCATCTGAAATTAACAAAGAATTTCCCTAAAGAATAAAAGCATGCTTTCAAACCAGCAGTTTCTGTGAAGGAAGAGCGACGGAGAGCTCGCGACTTCGGGTGAGATGGACCTTAAGTACATTTCCATTTTAAGTGAGCTTTCCCTTTGTGTGATCTTATCACACCTCACAAAGGGAAGAAGGCGTGACTCCCGAATGACAAATTAGTTGTCAATCACCTCTTTCATTTTTCTTGCATTTTAGAATTTTGGAAAACACGAAGCAACGGGTGTCTTTTGGGGGCCAACATGCCACATTTAACTCCCACAATTGTGTAAAGTTTTGACCCCAGATGGCAATTTTGAAATCGATGAGTCTTTCTCTTGGAAAAGAGATAAGTGCTGAAATACGAGTAAAAATTTTAGCTAAACACAGACGAATGAAACTCGAGCTGAGTACACAAAGAATAAATGAAACTAATATACTTACGTTATCATGATAACGTGAAGTCTACAGCGCTTATCAAGGATCTTCCTTCACTTCTGTATGTACTGTCAAATTTGGAATAGCAACAATAACCTTAAGATAATACATTCTTTCGCGTATGATTCTCAGAGTTTTAGAAATTTTCCATTACTCTATCATGATAAGTGGATGATGCTTTTAAGATTCTCCTTATGCATATATGTAATATCGAGGTTCAGAATAACAACATTAGGGCACTATAACTCTTTCCCACTATCCTATCATGATTATTTTTACACATATGACGCCGGAAAGACTGGCTTCACAAACAAGACATGACAAGAATGTATTACGATAAGTGTTGATGAAATCATTTCGTTAATGTATGTTTTAGATAATTTTTGCTATTTAAGAATGCTACGTATTTCTATATCATTCAGAATTGTCGTTAGATTCAGAAGCGAATATGAGGAATATATGTGATACAGAGTTAAATGTGGAATTATACGAAGAATTTTATTCACGAAATGAAGCTGATATTTTGCTAGATGAACTATCAAATTATGATTTTAAAAATATTAGTTTTGAAATTAATGGGACTCAGTATGTTCCACGAAGAAAAGTACTCGATTTTGGTGATGAAGGACTTAGTTACGAATTCTCTGGAACGAGCATTTGTGCAGAACCATGGACTCAAACTCTTCTAAATGTAAAAGATTATGTTGAAAGGATAACTGGCAAAAAATATAATTTTGCTTTATTGAACTATTATCCTGACGGAGTGGCGAAAATTTCAACGCATAAAGACAATGAAACTTGTCTCGAACCTGAAAGTGATATACCTATCATCAGTTTAGGTGCAAAACGTCAAATGGTATTTACCAGGCGAAATTTCACATCTCGAAGCGTGGACTTAACTCATGGAACTCTCCTTGTAATGAAAGCCCCAACGAATCAATTTTGGATGCACGGAATACCCTCTCAACCTGACGTTAAAGATCCTAGAATTAGTATCACATTCCGAAACATAAAAATTTCGAAAATTAAAAAACGACGCTTGGAAGATAATGAGGATGAACTTCCAGAGGATGACTGGTTTGCCCACTATATGAAGTCTGTTCCTGAAAATATCTTAATGCCGAATAATCGAGAACAGAAAAAAGAAAGTTCGAAGTTGATTGCACAGTGGACTCTTGGTTGGGGATATTTTGTGTCCATAAATCAGTTTGAAAACAGAATGAACATTCATCTACGTGAATGTGTGGAACAAAATAAAATATTATACCCTACTACACGCGGTGTTGTTATAACTCCTGCAACATGGCAAGAATTTTCCTCAAAAATATATGAATTTAATCTTGTCTATACGACTGCCAGCATCATTTGCAATAATGAGTTGGTAGTTTTCAACAAAGAAGGTGAGTGTATTTTTCAACAAGTTTCTAAACAAGATGAAAATTCTTTTAAACTAAAACCTACATACCTAAAAGTAAACTGTGATATTTTAAAAAAATTGAAAGAAATTATTCCTGATGTATCTAATACTTTATATAAAAGTATTTTTGAAATTATTTTACCGTTGCAAATCAAATGTAAAAACAATTGTTCGGATATGGTAAGTGATGATGATGAACTTTTTAAAGAACTCATAAACTCTATCAAAACTGAATTAAATTCAGTGATAAAAAAGCTATATAAATGCGAAGGTTGCATTGTAAATCATCCTTCACAAACAAGACATGATTGCATTAGAATAAATGTCGAGGATAGAATTAAATATATTGGGGAAGATATATTTTTATGTATTAATTTTAAAAATATAAGAGATTCTTTAAGGCAGAAAAAAATGTTTCATTTATTTTGTAATAGATTTTTTTGAATCGAAATGTTATGAAGATTATAAAAATGCACTAATATAAGTACAGCTATTCTATTTAAATTTCTGTCTTTGGTTGATGTTATGAGTATTTTTTTTTCCTTATGTTTTTTTTTTTTTGATAGAAGTATATTGAAATTTTAGTTTTAATTTTAAAGCAAACATGTATATCAAATATCAGTAAATGGATATTGTTGTTAATTTGATATTAACTAATGAAAGAAAATTCTAAGTATATTTTATGTAGAATACAGAAACTTGTTCTTTGGAAATAAATAAATGTATTTAAATAGAAAAGCTTCTTGGTGAAATGAATGTATTTTTATTTTTTATAACAATTTTTTTAAGTATTGTATGTTTACAGTGCAGTATATGCTTCAAGTGATTCACTCGTGTTGAAAATTTAAGAGTTTATGAAGCGATTATTCGCTGAAATTATGTGATATATTTGTAAGGTTTCTTGAATACGAGTAATCTGAAGAGATATTTGAAATCTCATGAAAGAAACATCAGATGTAGCGTATGTCCTAAGAAATTTAAGTTTGTAGTTTGAAAAGTCGCGAAGTTTCTCGTCTTAGAATTTTGTAGTGAATAATCACAAGTTCTTTTCATGTAAAAAGGACATGAAAACTTATAAAGTTACTTTTAAGAGTAAATCGTGATAAAAAATATTTAGTGAGCATAAGAATTTAAAACAATATGAATCTTTACATCGTATTGAATGTTCGGACATTTTTTCAAGTAAAACAGAATTTGAAGAAAATCTCACGAACCATTTTTTTTTTTTTTTTTTTTGCCGGTGTCAAAAGAAACAGAAATATGCTGATGATGATGTTTTGAAACAGCATGATACTTCTGTTCTTATAAATTGCATCCATTGTTTACAAGTGTTTAAAAGAAAAAGTGATCTCTTACACCACATTCGAATGCGACATGATTTGATGTGAATCTTATAAAAACGAAGAAACGTTGACATCGTTAATACATGCAAGTCTTCTAAAATCGCACGTCTTAATAGTATGTTCGCAATTGAATCGATTTGCTAGAACATAGAAAATGATCATATCTTAGATGTACTTCTTGAATATATAAAATTGTAGTTAGTAGGGAAAAAATGAGTTATGATGTACTTACACTGAGTTAACACTGAGTTATGATATCGGTGTTTGAAATGGTAATCAATAGTTACATTTAAAATGTGTCGTGAGTGTGAAAATGCAGAAATAAAAGAGCTTTGGCGAATTTAATAAACTTGGTTCAATGTGGTTGATGGAAAAATTTGTTCCATGTGAATTAAATAGTGTAAGATATGAACCTCTTTCTCTCAATAGTTAATTATTCAATTGTAAGACAATTAAACTTTAAATATATATGCATATAGTACATGTAATGATTAATATTACATTGATTAATGTAAATAACTAATGATATGTGTATTAACATAGTGAATGTTCGCTTTTATGAAGTTCTAAGCATTCCTTTAAATACCATTCATAAAACTTTTATCTCATATATACAAACATGACAATATCTATTGAGTTTTCGTTTATTCTTTGGAATGTATGAAAGTTTAAATATTTTTTTTTTAATTTAATGTAGATTGGAGTAAAATATCTGTATCTTTCTTCATTTCAATCGGTAATATCTGTATGCTGGTAAAGGTACATATGTTCGTAAGAATTATACTGTGTCACATTTTTGACAATCTTCTTTCATTCATATTAGCTAATAAGAGAATTATTGAAGTTAGTAAAGTAATGAAAATCAACGTTATTGAAAGAAAACTCTAAAAGCATTTACATTTCCAGAAATATATCAAAGTTCCTTTTCTTAAAATCAGCAGGTGTATCGTAGTTTTTATTTCTATTTCATTAAAAGCTGAACTTGCAAAATAAAAATTTTCTATTAGTGTAAGGTAAACAAAAAGAAAATCAAGAGACAATCCGCATCATGAATGAAATTCAAGTCTTACATCGGATTAAAAAGAAATATTCTGAATCTAAATGTTTATGCCTATTTAGCACAAAATGCGTTTATTTGTGTTATAAATTTAACTAAAACCATTCTTATAACAGTATGTTGCCTTTAAACTGGGTAAAAGTGTTAAGTATATTTTCTGATGGTATTGATATACTTGTCAAAGAAGTTCTAGAAACCTCAAATGTTGAAAGAGCATATGATAAGAATCTCCTTTCCTATCGCTACGTCAGTTACAGGTTAAGGGGTGGCTTGAATGGATAAAGGTAATGTTTGTGCAAAAATATAGTAGTTCTATTTTGAAATGAGAAATAATTCGCTTTTTGTCAATTAAGGAAACTTGTGGTATTATTAAACAGAATGTCAGTGAAAGACATTGCGTTTGCATAGTGAATTATGAAGGTACTGAAAGGTAGTAAAGAAGGTGAATGAAAGAATTAATTTGAACAAATAAAGTAAGGCTATCATTAAAAGAAAAAACTGTTTAAAAGATGTATGTTAGAATTAAAAGTAAGATGTTAAAATTTAAAAAGATGTAACAGAGTAAAACCAAAGAATACTGGTAATTCCTATCTGGAAAACAGTAATTTGAGTACGATATTGAAAAAGTTGGTTTTAAGAATTTCTTTATGCATGTGATGCAAAACAATTGCTAGTTTATCATGAGTGCTGACATAGATGCAATTAGTGCAGGAAAAATAGTAAAATTAGTATAATTAGTGTCTCTAAAACATGAAAAAATAATAGTGTGAGCAGTGTAAATTCATTTGAAGTACTGAAATATGACACAGACTAAATATCAGAAAATGTAAGAAATATTTTGGTATGTGTGGATGAAACACTGAACGTGGTTGTAAAATTAGAAATGAAAATTATCAACACACTTAAAGGTAATCGGGATTTAAAACTAAATATGATGTTAGAAACTTTGAAGACCATAAAACTATATGAGAAAGAAATACATTTAGATATAAATGGTATTAAACTGTAAAGTTGTGAATGGAAATTTCTGAGTAAAACCTGTAGATGATCTATTATGATCGAGGAATAAAACAAGTATTATAAAAATTGTAAGGAAATATTTGAATATGGAGTAAATGAAAACAATCCATATCGTTAAAATGAATAAAAAGGGATAAAATGTTGGAATTACGAGTGATGAGACAGAAATAAAAACATTATAATAAATAAGTTAAGCTAGAATTAAGAAATATAAACACAGAAGGGAAATCATGAACGTAAGAAAAGCAATTAACAGTTATAGACTTAAGTTTTTTTTAAAAAATATTCGGTAATGTAAGGAAGATATTGTTAAACACGTGAAAGAAATTAGAAATTCTGTAGAAAATTTAGTAAAAGAACTAAGATCATGAAAAATAAACGTTTCTTTTTAAATACAATTTCATACCACTAAGTTAGAGTGTGTATAGAATACTAGAATGGTTTAAAAAAAGTAAATGAAGTTAAAATTCAGAATATATTGAACATTATAACGTTAAAAAAAGTGTGAAATTGCATCTAAAATTAAGTAATGTAACAAATAAACAGCACGTGCGGGAACGTTTGTGAAATATAACGTATAAGTTAAAAATCAGGTATTCTGAAATTTATGAAAGGTATGAAAAAAAATAGTATGTGGAAATTAAATAAAATATTACAAATAAATTAGAAACGTTAAGTATTAAAAAAATATGACAGTAAATGAATATGTTATTATGAAACAGAAAACCTGAGAAATAAGTTTCATGAAAAACTAGTCAGGATAAAAGTCATCCCTAGAGGACGCCATGACCCCGTTGCCAATTTTAAAAAAACTAACTTTAAATGAAAAGCAGGAGGTCTACAACTCAATCAGCAATCTACCAACACCTCAACTCCACTCGTGACCACGCCTCCTAGTGTGATGACGTTGCCTTTGGTCCCGCCTTCTGTGTGACGTCATTGGCCACGCCCACACCGCGTGTGGGTGAACCCCCATTTTCTATCTACTTACGACTCTGCCCAACGTGCTACCGTTACACCACGAAGGCACGCTAGGGAAGTGGGAGAAATACCTTATAATATAAACGTTAATTTTCCTTGCTTTGCACGTGACGCTGCCATTTCGTCTGTTACTTATTTAAAATGTTCACACTGTTCTATGTGTTAAAATTAGAAATTAAAGTTAATGACCTAAAACTGCAATAGTATATTACAGTACAAGTTAAAGAATTGACAGTTTTACTCACGCGTATGTCGGATTTGCGCAATACTTATGGAGGTTCTTACAAATTTTTGTAAATATTATGGAGTTCTGGGGGTGACAAAAAAATCTCGGTGATAAAACGGGACGCGAATGAAAAAAGTTTAAGAAACCCTGTTGTAAAGGTTCGTCCCTACTCTTGTAGAGTCATTAGGTTAATTGGAAGCAGAAAAGATGAAAAATATGCAACCGCCTTCGCCGGGAATCGAACCACGGATCTCTGGAACACCGGCCCAGCGTGCTACCGTTACACCACGAAGGCACGCTAGGGAAGTGGGAGAAATACCTTACATACTCCCCTTTTTAAAAGGCGACTAGGGTTTTTTAGGGGACCTAATCGCCATATCCTGGGTGCGTAGAATCATCATCCACAACCCTTTTAGTTCGGGCGCCACTTGTAGAGTCATTAGGTTAATTGGAAGCAGAAAAGATGAAAAATATGCAACCGCCTTCTCCGGGAATCGAACCAGGCTCTCTGGAATACCGGCCCAGCGTGCTACCGTTACACCACGAAGGCACGGTAGGGAAGTGGGAGAAATATCTTATAATGTTACCTTGAATAATAAGTTCACAATTTTTTCCACATCTACAAATTTTTGAAATAAAAAAATGATTTCACAAATCTATTTCAAAGTTTTAAAAATGCAATATTTTCAGCTTCTTTCTTTCTAACTTTCTTTACTTATGATTCAGAGATATCTCAGTTGTTAATTATTTCAATCGTTTGAAATGCTTTCGAAGAAGAGCGTAACGGTCTCGGTTTTGGTTGATTATTATGATTTAGTTGATTACGTACCATGTTTGCCTTATTCCTTCCAGCTAGCATTAATCTGCCCAGCAGCTAGGCAGTGTATGCCAGCTTTAATGGTTTGTTTTCATGGACGTAACTGACGTATCCCACCATTCCCTTAACAATTTTTTTCCGAATGCAATCTCTTTCTATGGATGTAGACGAAGCAGGTTCTGGTACATGTCACACTGTCCTAAGCAGTTTGATAGCACTTTAGATGAATAGTGTTTCCGCTAATTCCTCAGTAGTTGGATGTGAGGCATTCAATCTGGTTTGCGCAGAATCTGCTGAGAAACTATCGATAAACATAAATTAAACTATCTACAGAAATTCGTTCTAAATGTGGCTAGATTCTACAGCTTCTGTCTCCTCCCCTACATTTCGAAAGCTAGCGATGACATCTGTTGTCATACTTCACCCATCATACTTCACGAGTGTTTTAGTTTCCTAAGTCTATAGAATTGCTTCTATTAAACTCGGAAAATCTGTCTAATATTTATTATTTGAATGATAAATATCAAAGCGCCCTGTCTTATTTTTATTATTAATCAAAATGTCCAGTCATCATAACGTCATGTACGTCTGGAAATCCACTCGTAATCTGCAGTTTCAAAAAATGGGTAGAGCTTACATAATACACTCATATCCATAAATTAAGGATAATTCAGAATCACGTGGAAATTGGACTCTAAAGTAAAAATTTTAGCACACGCCTTCAATCTGCAAATCTGGGATTCTGTTTGTTATGCTTCCTTAAATTCAGTACAAAACATTTTGTATATCTACATACAAAATTCGCTGATGTGATTGCAGTTAATAAATTCAGGGGCAGTCAACAAGATTACTAACTGGTGCTGTTTACACAGTACTCACTCATTAAACTTCCAAATGAGGAAATTCTTTAGTTAACAAAAAGTTTGGAACGCCTCACAGATGTAACAATTTAAATGGCGGCAAGTAAAATACGAAGACGAGGAATTAAATCTTATTAACGTTGCCTCTGCGAGGCAGAAACACGCTCTGACTTACAATCCGAAAAACCTCAGCTTAAATACTTTTTACGAGATTTGCGTTCTATTAGGAAAACAAAAGGGTTATGGGAATCGAGGTGTTTAAAATAATTTTAAAAACAGCTTTTTCGCAGTAACCAAAAAATGCGTGTGTGTGTGTATTGAGAATACGGCAAAGCACACTAGGGCTATCTGCCTAAGGGGAGGGATGCCTTCGTGGAGGACTTTCTAAGGGAAACTGGCTCGTATACACGTTACACATGGGGAAAACCACGAAAACGCCCGTGCAGCCAGCCCGTTCGCGGGATTCGAACCTCGGACCGAACTACCAGTGTTCAGCGATTTTACCGCTCGGCCGCTGGTGAGCCCTCAGTAACCAGAAAAAAAAAATTATCAAAGAAAAATCCCAGGCTATCTCCAAAACGATGTCCATTGAAACACGTAGTTTTTGCGAGCTTTTCTACTTGTTTCAACATACTTTCCTCAAAAGCTGAACAAACTCAGAAATTCAGACTGCCAAAAAATGAGACCTCATTCAGATTTTGAGAAAACTCTTATCACGAAGCACGTTAACTGACCCCTGTTTTCAATTATTCTTAGGATTAATTTATTGTGGATAAATCAAGCACAATGCACAAGCACAGATGCAAACTATTCTCTCAACAATGAGGAATTTGATTATATCTCAGCAATGCATTCTAATGTTAAAATCCTTTAACTTCTAGAGACATTAGGTTGATTGGAAAAGCCGGCCTTAAAAGCCTTTTAAGCCGGCTTTGCTTATAAATTAGCAAACGCCTTCGCCGGGAATCGAACCACGGACCTCTGAAATACCGGCTCAGCGTACTGACCACTACACTAGGAAGGCGGGAGAAATACCTTATAAACTCCCCCTTTTAAAGGGCAACTGGGGTTTTTAGGGGACCCAATCGCCAAATCCTGGGTGTGGAGAGTCATCATCCATAACCCTTTTAGTTCAGGCGCCACTGTAGAGACATTAGGATTTTTTTTGGAAACAAGAGAGATGAAAAATTAGCAATCGCCTTCGCCGGGAATCGAACCCCGGACCTCTGGAATACCGGCCCAGCGTGCAAACCACTACACCACGAAGACACGCTAGGAAAGTGGGAGAAATACCTTATATATTCCCTTTTTAAAGGGCGACTGGGCTTTTAGGGAACCCAATCGCCAAATCATGGGTGTGGAGAGTCATCATCCACAACCCTTTTAGCTCGGGGGCCACTTTAGGCCCTTGATAGCTTCGGAGTCAGCGTTAAGGGGCCATGTCGGTTAGAATCTCGATAGCTTCGGCTATACCTCTTTAGTTTAGGTTAGGTTAGTTTAGTTTAATTCTTATCCTCTTAAGTTAAAGCCCAAGTGTCGGCTTTTATTGTACACTCAGAGACGGAGTTCTGTTAAATCTTATTTGAATAATAAAGGGTTATTTTCCCTTCCATCTTGTTGTTTCCTGCGACACGAACTCAAGCAATTATTCGCTTATCAGTTCTTAAGATTCTTCACGTTCAACCATAACTTAGCATTTACAAAGTGAGGAACTCTACAAACTGATAGATATACGCAGTTTTATAATATGTAACTAATAATACAGTAAATGTAATACAAGAATTTGTAACGTCTGTAACAAATATGTATAAGGATTTCTTCAAATTATCAAGAAAAGGGGAAAATATCAATAGTTTGTAGTTTATCTGAAGATACTTTTACACTTTTTTATATCTCAAACTGCATTTTTGGAAATGCTGGCAAAAGTACTCTAGTTATAAATGCAGTAATATTTTTTCAATTCTACGCTAACTCTGGAGCAGAAGTAAACCAATTTATTATTGAAATGGATGATTAAAAGTCAGTAAAATTGATTAAAAATCCAGTTTTCTTTTCATACCACCATTTTATATTAGAACTGATTTAATAATAAAGATCCACACATATATTAAAACGATTTCAATCTGAAGATTAAAACTGCGTTCTTATTTTCTTAATCAAATATTTTCCATAAAATATTAAGTTTTAAATAAATTTTAAAATTCCAGGTAAATAAAGGTAACACACCATCAGGACATACCTGAAAATTTCCTTCTGTACGCACAGAAAAATTGAATGAAAAAGGATTATTAGATTAATATAGGTTACTCTGAACCTTCTTTATTTATAGTAGATGGCAGCTCAACACAAATTAGTCCGTATAGTTTAGTCATGTTTAGTTTTTTAAGACTCTCATTTTTCAAAGAAATCTTCCAGATTTTTTTAGGGTATAAAAGGAATTGGTTGAAAAGAAATTTCTATGTTATTTTATTGGCTGTATGGTAATCTCCTTATTCTATATTAGTTTTAGATTTTTACCTTGAAATCTTGCCTAAAATCAAACGGCGAACCCTAGGTGTGCCCAGGGCGGGCTCGACGATCATCTAGAACAACTGAGAGTCAGTATTCTTTGTTTCTCCACATCTCATCGGTCAGTTCATTGACAACAATGCTCGTTTCAGTACTCTTTTCGAAGCTCTATTCAATCAGTGTGCCACTTTGGGCACACCCACAGAATTAAAACGATAAGTGCTTCTTCGCAAAATTTTACTTGTGTACTTCTTTAGGCCTAACTAGACTGCTTACTTTTTTTTTTTTTTTTTTTTCCAAGTCAAAACTCTGACTTTAAAAGGTAGCGTGCCGGAAAGGGTTAACAAGCTCAACTATTACAAAGCAAGCAGTGGCAACACTATACGGAAAAATGCATTTTTATCTCTAGTGCGAGAGATTGTCTAGCAGAAATTTTAAAGATATGATTTTTAAAATATTTTTGATTTTATTGTTGAATCGAATTTTATGTGCCATAAGCGCTAAGAACGAGATATTTAATAAATAAGGTAAACACCAAAACGTTAATAATAAAAACACAAAAAAAAAAGTTTTGTAAAGCCGTCTCGGTAAGAAAACTGAACATTGATATGATGAACTTATTAAAAAAAAAAAGAGAGAGAGAAAGAAACGTTAGCTTGCTCTCCAACATTCAACGCATCCATTCTTTTGTCTGCTGAACGTTTCTGTATGGAAATTGATGAAATACCACATTGATTTCTTTCGTATACGAATGCAGCGGCATTTTCCCGTTACAAACACTTTATAAATACTAATTCATTTTAAAAATATCCTCACTATAATTTTCAAATAAAAGTAAGAAGTAAAGATTTAATCTTTCGTACTGTGAAGCCAAAGAATGTCATATTCTTTGGTGAAGCTCTGGTCAGTAGGGGAGATGAGGAACCCAGTGGCATCACATTGCTGTCCCCAAAAGGGTTCCTGTCGGCATCGTTCCCCTCAAAGGGAAGACCCAGCACTTCTTTTCTTCAGTCCACTCGGCCCCCCACTATGTAACCCCTTTGGGAAAGGGGGTAATGAATATTTATGATTTCACAGAAACAGGAAAGATTTTAACAACCGCTGAAAAAGGAAGACACCGCGAAGGAATAACCGGAACACCCAGCTGCTTCAAACCATTAAGTTGATACATAGGAATTTTATTTTGCTGGATGTGGTACTTGAAACTGGGAGAGAAAGTGAAAGTTTGTTCATGATTGAAACGAAAAACATCTGCTCGAGCGCTTCGTATTAAATTTGTGAAGAGAATTCAATTTAAATGGGAAATCAGAACGACTCACATAAAGCATTTCTGCAAAGTCGAACAACAATTTTAATGCAGCAAAGTGATGCTCTTGAGACTTGTCAATATAATAAGCAGTATTTTTTATATATATAATTATGATTAGAAATTAGAAGTTGTTGCTACGACACTTCAAATTAATAGTTTTTTCAAAATAATAAACAAAAGCGAAAGAAAAGATTTTTACTTTAGGATTCAGACGATAGACAATATGAAGGAAAGATTTTCCAGTCGAATTTTTATAGCTTGTTTATATTCAAAAATTCATGGAAACTAGGATGCCTGGGTTATTTGAGTAACCATAACGCGTGCATTCTTTGTAACTTTACAGGGATTATGTCTGTAATGGCTATAGATCTTCATTTTGTAATGTTACAACAAGCAACTGTTAAACAGAACATAATTTTCTCACAATATTCATATAAGTCTTTCATATAAGTCTCACAAGATATACACATAACCGCTACAAAAGACAGTTTAAAAACATGAATTTGCGTTGTACTGAGCAACTTCTGTACTGACAGAGATAGGTAAAGGATATTTTTTGCCGTTATAAACACAGAAAAAAAGGCTTCTCTTGAGGTTATTTTAAGCTGTTTTTCAATTTGATGCTTCATCTTATTAACCATACCCGAATAAATGCTATATTTTATCAAATATAAATGATATATCAAATATAAATCAAATATAAATTTCATATTAAATTTTTATTAAATATATATTTATCTTTCTCTCTCTCAAAAGAAATTGCCCTTTTCTATTTTCATTTGTTCGCCCCTAAGCTTGATCTTTCGCCTTGCGGGCAGAGGCCACCAGCGGCGAAGCGATAAAGTAGCTGAACACTGGTAGTTCCATCCGAGATTCGAATCCCGAAAAGGGCTGGCTGCATGGTCGCTTTCGTGGTTTTTCCCATGTGTAAAGTGTATACGAGCCAGTTTATCTTAGAAAGTCCTCCACGAAGGCATCCATCCCCTTAGAAAATAGCCCTAGTGTGCTTTGCCGTAATCTCAATAAATCAATCAAAAATCAACGCCTTGCGGGCAGAAAGCCTTCTGTCTGTCTTAGGTTCAAGCATAAAAAAAAAATTGCTGCTGTCGTAATAATATATATAATTATGATATTTACAGCACGTGGCTTCCTTGTACGGAACATTAAATTATGCGCAATTTTCCCGCATTTCAATTAAACATATTGAATTAATAGTTAATGAATTTTGAATTAAATCTATTTTGTGGATAGGGCATAAATCCCAAGAGAATAAATGCACTCTTTGTAGTATGTAATATTCTGAAAGAGAAAAGAAAGAAAAGACGAAAACAAAAGCCATTTGTATGAGTAATAGAATATATAGAAATGGTTACTGAAAGCACAGATATAACAAAGTATTTAGGAATTCAACATTAAAGCTGCAGGAGAAATAAAGATATTCAGATTTGAAATTCAATGCATGATTCCCGCATACCGATTATTAAACCATTCAGGTTGATTAGCCCCAAAGTGTGTTAGCCTGAATGGGCTATTAGTCTTGAAACGGAATTTTGTGTTCACACACTTGTTAATGTCATTTTTTAAAGTGTTGCCACCAAATATTAGCGCCTTGTATTATATTAAAAAATCTCATGAGTACACTACTTGACCTCCTTGTACGGAATATTAAATTATACGCACTTCATTTAAATTTCATTTAAATTTATTGGATTGAATTAAATCTATTTCGTGGATAGGGCATAAACCCCAATAGAACAAATGCACTCTTTAAAGTTCACTATAATTATTTACCATTGCGACACTTCGGCGCTAGGTTCTCTTAACAGCGTTACATCTCATTCATTTTATAACTCAGAGTGCACAAAAATTATATCATGATTATCATCTAAAGAATTACGAAAAGTTCTATTCAAATACTGTAATAAATCTAAAACGATGCATAAAAGATATTAAACAAAACAGTTTTTACAGATGTGACGCGAAAACATCGTTACATCGCATTCGATAACGGTCAAAATGAATGTTTTCGTTGGAATATGATACCCGAAATTTTTCGCGATTATTATACTTCCTTTTTACATCTTACAAGGAAGTGAATATAAGACAACGAATTTCTTTCAAACTCAAGTAAAATTGTCAAATACGATTATAAAAGTTGCCAAGTGACAGCTAAGTAATGAAGTCAATCACCAAACAGTTATTTGGATACAGATGGATTTTAAAATCACGAAAAAGAAGCAACCTTAGTATGGTGTACATTTTGAATACCGATTTCGAGAGCA
Source organism: Stegodyphus dumicola (assembly GCF_044657685.1). Lineage (NCBI taxonomy): Eukaryota > Metazoa > Arthropoda > Arachnida > Araneae > Eresidae > Stegodyphus > Stegodyphus dumicola. The sequence goes on from NC_140768.1 coordinate 7,519,845, forward strand.
TTCAGACTAAATTTCCTTTTCTTCAGAGCAAATAAAAAATTTCTGCTAAATTTTTCTCGCCTTTTCTTTGCTCCCTGTGTGTCTGTAGGGGGGGGGAGAACTATGAAAACATTTACTAAGGTTGGTTTTTATTTTTTAAGCCCAAAGGGCTATTAGTCTCAAAACAGCATTTTGCATCGTTTCACTCCCTGCAGTGGTTCCCTTTTCAAACTGTTGCCACCCAATATTATCGCCCTGTATAAGAAGAAACCAAATAATGAAGAATCTGCATCAATGCATGAATATTTGTCGCATTGTGGAAAAACAACCGTACCTTATTAACATTATGTAGAGACATTAGGTATTTTTTGGAAGCAGGAGATGTGAAAAATGAGCAACGCCCTCTCCGGGAATCGAACCACGGACCCCTGGAAATATGCGCCCAGCGTGCAGACCACCCCACCACGAAGGCATGCTAAGAAGGTGGGAGAAATACTTTATACCTAGAGCCATCCAATTTTGAATAACTTAGTCCTCCAACCGAACATGGGCACTTGGAAACCGGATTTTTAAATTTGTTTCATTATCTATTTCAAATTTTTGTAAAACTTTATCGAATTTTACATTAACAAACTCAACGATTTCGAAGCAAACAATGGCAACACTGTACGAAAAAAACATTTTTTATTTCCAGCGCGCGAGACTGTCTATCGAAAATTCTAAAGCTATGCTCTTTCTAAACATTTTGTGATATTGCTGTTGAATTGAATTTTCTGTTGTTCAAGTGCGAAGAATAAATATGTTTATTAAATAAAGGTAACACGTAAAATGTTAAAATAGTGCCCTCTTAGGCCTAATATAAAATACGAAAGCTTTGAGATTTTCACCCTAAATTTTACATTGGCGTGCTCTCTTTCAACGAGAGGTGGTCCTCGAATATTAAGTTAGAGGTTGAACATCGGTCGAATAATTTCTAGAATCTGCATCAAAGTCAAAAACAAGTATTCAGAGGTCTTGATCACTCGGTAGAAATTTAAAATTTATTTTTGCGATTAAAGATTTTTCTTAGCAGATTTAAACAAAATGTTGAAATTATTAAAAATAATTATTTAAATTCTATATATTTTTTCATTGATGGTTTTAAATTTGTGTTCCTTGGAGATGGTATATGGAAATTATAAAAGATTATGAATTATTGGTTTTTCGAATTGGGCTAATAACCATTTACCGCTTCTTAATTTTTATTTTTTATTTTTACCTCGATCAATTGATTAGTATTTTACTGCGTTTTAAATCTACTTAATTAGTTTAGCATATAGCTTACTATTTTTAGTAATCTTACTTGTAAATATTCAAATGTTGTATATTTCTCCTTTTTCACACATTTCATAGCAACTAAATATGCTTATGTTGAAGTTTTCACGGAGCCACAGTTTTTGGTACACTTTTTAGCGTGCGTACTAGAATTTATCTTCTAATTCCTTAATTTTGCAGCACAATGCGCAAAATTTTTGTCCACATAGGCCTTTTTTCGTTTGTTCTTACTACTTAACTTTAAATTATAAATATAAAATTAAAAATATTAAGATTTAAATTAAAAATATTAAGATGAATGTACCAGACACTGTAAACGAGAGAGATAAATACAGAAATCTGTAGGACACAGAAATCCTGTCGATTGTGAGAGATCGAGTATATGGAAATCAGAGAAACAGATTTATGAATAGTGGAATTGGATAAAACTAAAGTATTTTCAATCATCAGACGGATTTCATTTATTTGTGTAGCATTACTTTATTTAAGCATTTACATGCGCAGCTCATTATTTGCAAAAACTAAGGTTCCCCCCCCCTCCCACTTAAATACATTAAATTGAAAAAGCCAATGTAATGTTTCTGTATAAAGTCTGGCGATTAAATTTTTTAAGTTATTTTGGCAGATTAATAGACTTTTTACGATCTCAAGTACTATTTAGAAAGCACAATTCTGAAAAAATACTGCTTGAAATTTATAAAACAAGGAAAAAAAAAAAAAAAAAATCTGAAATGTCTCAGATTTTAAATTACGTCCAAAGGGGCGTTTTTTTAACGTTTTGAGTGTTACCTTTATTTATTAAATATCATGTTCTTTGCACTTAAACCATAAAATTCAGTTCAAGAGCAATATCGCAAAATAATGTTAAATTAAGCATATCTTTAGAATTTCCGATATACACAGTCTCGCGAGCTGGAGATAAAAGTATTTTTTTTTTTTTTTTATATATAACGTTGCCATTTCTCGCTTTTAAAGCATTGAGTTTGTAAATCAAAAATTCGTTAAAGTTTTACAAAATATAAAATCTATAATAAAACAAATTCCAAATTTGGGATTTCAGATGCCCATATTCGCAGTAGGATTTCGTCATTCAAAATTCGATGGCTCTATGTACCATTGTTTTATCACAATGCGAGAAATAGACAATCATTTATGCAGATTTTTCATAATTTAATTTCTTCAAATATAATGCAGGACTCTAACATTTTGTGGCAACAGTTTGAAAAATGAACCGACGTTTATGAGTCCGACGCAAAATCGCAAAACGAAAACAATAGTCCTTCAGGGACAAAGCCCCTTTGGACTAAAAAAAAGATTTTATTTTGGGAATCTTATGCTTCGAACTGAAAATATTTTTCATTCTCAGCGACAAAACTTGAATTTATCATGCTTTTATAATTTATGATGCGTAAATAGGCCGAGTTTCGCCATCTTGATCGAATACAGTGGCTTTCTCATCACCCGAATTATGATTTCCTTTATTTATAGACACGTGAGAAATATTAAGAAACAACAATACTGATGTTTAAAAATGTGAAGAATCTTCAGTTCGTAAGCGGTGATTAAATGTAATATAGAACAAAACAGTTTTATTGCATGTTGTTTAGCGGCGCTTAAATAAAAACATTCTCTTTTTATTCATAGTTGTGTTAAAAATACTAGGTGACTCAAATAATGTCGTCCTTCAAATTTTTATTTGACTTTAATTTATTTATACATTATTAAATCATAGTACTTATTAACATTCAAAAATTTGGGTACTTAAACAAAACTGTGGACCAGGCTTTTTGAAAACGACAGTATTTCTCCTTTGGGTAGCATGAGATTTTTTTTTCATATTTTTTTAATCAAAAATTCGTTAAAGTTTTACAAAATATGAAATAGAAAATAAAACAAATACCAAATTCGGGCTTCCAAGGGCTCATATTTGGGTGGAAGTCTATGTTATTATAATTTTGATGAGTATAGGCACAGTTCTTTCTTCACAATAGAAGAAACATGCATACATTCATACAGATTCTTCATTATTTTTAATTTCTTTAAACATAATACAGAGAGATAACATTGGTGGCAACAATTTGAAAAGTGATTTGGAATTTTAAGGGGATTCGACGCAAAATGCTGTTTTAAGACTAATAGGCCTTCTGGGCTAATAATATTATACGATTAGATTTAATTAATCTAAGAAAACGAATATATTACATGGAAGTAAGATTCCTTCCTCAAAGACCATTAGGCCGAATTCTCGATTATCTGTGTGGGAAATATGCGCTTTGCAATTTTTTTTTTTTTTTTTTTTTTTTCTTCATTGCTCCTCAAAATTATCATCAAAGGCAAAAAGTTTACAGTTTTTAGGAGAAACTCGCATATTTGATTCACTGAATAGTAACCTGAAATTGAGTTAAAAGATTATCATTCTTGGCTGGAAAAAGTAAATCCTGAAACTGAAATCGGGCTTCTTTGAAATGACTCGCGGTGCTGAAGATTTGCAAAAATATGTGAAGGTTGATAAAGAAAAAAGGAAAAATAAGGTTTATTTCAGACGAAGACTGATGATGCAGCAACTCAGAACGAAACAGTCTGGAAGTGGACTTACGTTCAACAAGGAAAATGAAATAGAAACGATGGTCATGATGAGGTTCTGGAATGTGTAGAAGTTGTTAACTTGTATAGATGACTAAATTAGGCTCAAATTCAGTGGTCTCATAACTGTTCAATGCTCCATATAGTATGAAAGCATATTAACTTTGCATCTAGAAAAGGAGAGAAAGAACGCGATAGAACATTTTGCACACAAATTGAAAGCAAACTTCATAAATTTTATAGCTATTTTAATTAAATTCTGCTTTGAATAGAACACAGTATACTTTGTAAAAATTTCTGACTAAAAGTTTTTTCTTTATATGGTACTCGCACGTCAGTTACGATTTCAAAACCATTTTCTAATCAGTGCACACCTATGCATTAATCGGCAAACACACTGTAAATATTGGAGGACATGCCTGGATTCAGTATAAAAGGTTTGATTACTATGGGTCTAAAGTCATGAATATGTGATTTTATTGGAAAGAGATTAAAATGTTATGTTACTTATTACTCGTATCGCTAACATTTGGCCAAAAACAAGAAAAAAGTGTGAATTCAATCCATCTTTTTAATACAATTAATTCACAGAATTATATATTAATTTAATCAATCTGTATGCATGAATACATATATGCAAAAGAAGCAGAGAGCTTTATCGAGATACAAACAAACGGCGCTGCAAATATGTTTGGTAAACACAAGTAAAAATTTTTCTGGGTTCTGCTTTTAAACTGCACGTCAGTTGTAAAACATATAAATACAATTAAGTTAAGAAATGCTATTTCTGTTTGTCCAAGCAAAGAATCTCTATAAGGAGATATTCTTTAGAGCTGGAGCAAACCGCATGTATTCGTTACCGAGTAACGGGTACATCGGTTGACTCGAAGTACCGATTCGGTACTCACAAATTCATTTCTTTACTCGCATTTGTTCGTTACTCGCATCTGTCGTGCATTTATTCGAGTACGAATGATGCGGTTGCTATTCGAATACGAATGATGCGGTTTCTATGCGAATACGAATGATATACAGGGGTTGGACAAAAATATGGAAACACCTTTAAAAAAACATGTTTCTTTGCTTAATATGGTGTAGGAAACCCGTTGGCATCCAAAACAGCTTGCAGTCTTCTCGGAATGGATAAATACAGTTCCTGTATGTTTGCCAAGGGAATATTATACCATTCTTCCTGCAAAACGGTGACAAGTTCAGCTAACGATGTTGGCGGTGGATAACGAGAACGCACTTTCCGTTCCAATGTAGACCACAAAGGTTCGATAATATTCAGGTCTGGTGACTGTGGTGGCCAGGGGAGATGGGACAACTCATCCTCATGCTCAGAAAACCAGTCCTGGACAATGTGAGCTGTGTGAACAGGGGCTTTGTCGTCTTGGAAGACACCCTCACCATCGGGGAACAAAGTTTGTACCATGGGATGAACTTGATCGGCCAAAATGTTCACATAAGTCTTGGCAGTCATGTGCCCTGACACAGTTATCATGGGGCTAGCAGAGGACCACGATATGGCTGCCCAAACCATAACAGAACCCCCGCCATGTTTCACTCTTGGCAACAAGTAGTCTGTATTATAGGCTTGAGATGGCGTTCTCCAGACGTAAACTCGGCCGGAAGTGGGAAACAATGTGAAAGAAGACTCGTCAGACCATATTACTCGCTTCCACTGCTCTATAGTCCAGGCTTTATGACTTAAACACCACCTTTTCCTGTTACGGGCATTAGCATCACTGATGAGTGGCTTCTCAATTGCAGCACGGCCAGCAATTCCCTGTTTATGAAGCTCCCTTCTAATTGTTTTGGTACTCATAGGGTTCGGTAACACAACATTCATTTCAGCAGTAACTTTTGCAGCTGTGGTCTTCTTATTTTTCGTCACAATTGCCCTTAATGATCGTCTGTCACGATCACTCGGGACACACTTTCGTCCGCGCTGTGATTTAGCAGATGATGTTTTCACGCTTTTCAAATATGCGGAATAAATCTTCGATACAGTACCTCTTGAAACACTAAAACCTCGGCTACCTTGCTTACGGAAGCACCTACCATACGTGCTCCAACAATTTGCCCACGTTCGAAGTCTGTTAACTCTGACATAATGCAATGACAACCTCACATAACAGTACTCCGACAGCAACTGAACTGTTTAGCACATTTACGAAGTTGTACAGGTGGCGTCAGTAGTCAAAAACGCCAGCGCCACCTACATATTTCATTAAAATCAATCTTTCTTTTCAAACATGCATTTCACAAGGTGTTTCCATATTTTTGTCCATCCACTGTATTTCCTAACAATACCCGTGTGCCACATTTTTCATTGATGATTTCGAATTTTTTTGGTTAACTCATCGGGCATGATTAAAAGTATAATGCATTTGTTTTTGATAAACGTATTAGAATTATAGTGTAGAAGAAAGGTTTTCGGCGGGGTCGGTATTGACCCCCTGGTTGTCGATAAAATTTTAAAGGAGGTAAATAATGATCAAGGAATACAATGAAAGTCGATAGCCGAATTTGCATGGGCAGTTAGTCGGCACAATAAAGATCCCATTAATTACGAAACTTTATTTGATAAAAGTGATATTTAATTAGCTATTCATATAATGCTATATCACAGGAAGACAAAACTTATTCAAAATACATGTGTATAAGTTGAATTTTGGAGTATAATTATAATAACTTTAAGTCTTGGAATAAAAGTCATTCGAAAGAAGTATCACAAAATAAAAGCTTTTATCTTGCCCAGCACCATTGATTTTTCCATCTTCTTGCTTTGTAAGGATCTTAAGTTTTACTAACGTTTATTTTATTTTAAATCTTTACTATCACTTCTTATTTTCTACTTCCGGCCAGAATTATAAGCGTTAAGGTTTTTATGCAAAGTTTGTCTGGCGAACGCCAAGTATTTAAGTTGTGGCCTTTTTGCCAAGCGAGAGAGAGGAAGCAGTTGAGTCAAAGCAGGCCGCTTACCTTAGAAGTTACGCAGTTGCTGTTTGCCTTCCAGGCCAGAGGTTTTAATCCTCTTGATAACTTTTAAACGTATTGTAGTGTTCTCAGTTATCTGTACTACATACGCCTTCCTGTTAATATAAGGCCAATCTTCCACGTTTATTATTCTAAAGTTAAATTAGAGTTTAGTTTTATTTTTATACTTTTACGTTAGACCCCGAGTGGCGGGTCGGTGTATTCCGAAGTACGGAAGTTATTGTATATAGAGAAAAATAAAGGGTTTTGTATACCCTTCATGTGTGTCCTGTCTACTTACCACAATTAGTGAACATAGCTTTAGTAAGCTCTCTGTTCCGAGTCAGGTCCTTGTATGTTCCCGAAGAAGGTAAGAAGGAACATTGACCCTGATAGCTTAAGTGAAGAAAGCTTTAGTCAACTTATTACGGGAAACAAGGAATAATACGGCATAAGCAATTTTATGCTACATATTTAAAAATGTGCATGTGCATCAATATATGAAGCGCAGTGATTAAAATCGAACTTTTAAAAAATTAAATTCTGTAATATTTTTCCTGAAAACTTTTTATATTTGTAAACTTAATAATTATACAAAACATAATAAAACATAAATCTAAATTTTTGTTTATGTTCTTAGTTATAAATATTATCTTTAAGTGCCATATATGCAATTATTATTATTGTTATGTTGCAGACTGTATATTATAAAGAAAAATGTAAGTGGGTAGATGAAGAAACCTTTAACAGGGATCGATCTAAGAACGGATTTGGGAATGCCTGGTGTAGAACATCGATTTTTGCAAAATCAAGCCGATACCAAAAATTTATGAGGGGAAGTTATTATTCTCTCCTGCATTTACGACAGAAATTCTTATTTTCTGCATAAAACTGATTTCGTTAATATGTAGTTTTGACTTGCTGTTGATGATGTATGTAATCTTACAAATACAAACTTTATGTCGCTATAATTAGCACTTTATATATGCTTGCTATTATTGAACTGAGTACGGCAAAGCAAGTGGAGGTTATCCATCTATGGAAGGGATGGCTTTATGGAAGACTTTCTAAGGGAAACTGGCTTGTATTTGAATTTCATATAAGGGAAAATAATAAAAGTATTTATGCAGTCAGCCCGTTCGCTGATATTATAAACAATATCGAACCAGCACCGTTGACCAGACTTATACATTCTACCCACTAATGAACTATATAAACCATCTGCATATTTAACACCTGCTCCCTTAAATAATTTTAAACAGAGGATTTAAATTACTAGATGACTAATAGCGTAAAATTCATTGTACTTAACGCAGCGAAGTTGGCCTTCTCTCTATATTATAAAAAATAATAATAATAAAATAAAATAAATTAATATTTTTAATAAGTTTAACTGACTTAGCTTCTTCCCCTCTCTTGTGCAATATTTGTGTAATAATTAATAAATGTCAAATTAAATACCCTTACTTTTTTTTTCTTTTTTGGAATACTTAATTCTCTTAATCATTGTGATTTTAAATATTTGGTTCAAAATGAAAGGGCTTTTGCTATTTTAGTGTCTCCACTTTCAGAGAATCGCGACGCTAAACTTGATTGCTACAGGGAAAATGGGACCACATACGGAGGGTTATTCAAAGCTGTAAAAGGACAAAAGCTTTACAACTTAAAAGTATCACATAACCTTCCAAGTATTTTCTCGCCGTTTACTTAGGGATGAATGGGAAAGGGACTTGTGGGGAAGGATGACTTTCATTGACCTTACTAGTCGAAAACCTAGCTTTTCTATTCAATCTTTGCTAATCACATGACACAAAATGTAGGAAAAAGATATCCTTATTATAATGGGGCGATAGACTGTATGCGAATTTTTTTAATTTATTTTTATTGCATTTAAAAATGAAAATAATTTATTCTAAAATTTCATAACATCCATTTGGCGCCCCCTAAATGCTGCGCCCGGGAACAGATGTCCCCCCTTGCCCCCCCTAGTAACGCCACTGCTTAGGTTTTGATTTCTAATAATGATTAAATATTTTCTGTAGACATTCTGATTAAGAAGCCTGGATTTCAAACATGTGCAAAAGGTGTGTATCTGAATATAATTAGGTTTTTATAACATAGGGCCCATTTTATTAATTTATAAAACAATATTATCGCTGTTTTGAAAGAAAGCAAAAATGTGACAAATGTATAATGAACATTAATATACATGCTTTACTAGAAATTCACCCTTTCGTCATTAGCGGTTCTGATGAAAGGAATGGGGAGAAGCAGCAAACGAAATAACGAATAGCGGACAAATAACGAAATCTAATCTTTAATGCCGTCAGCCAGTTTCTTTAGCCCATCAGCGGTCGAGCGGTAACGTCGTTGAACACTGGTAGTTCGGTCTGAGGTTCGAATCCCGCGAACGGGCTGGCTGTATGGGTGTTTTCGTGGTTTTCCCCATGTGTAAAGTGTATACCAGCCATTTCCCTTAGAAAGTCCTCCACGAAGGCATCCTCCCTTTAGGAAGATAGCCCTAGTGTGCTTTGCCATAATTAAATACACCAACACCAACCCAGTTTCTTTATTTGTATTTGGAAAAGTTTTATTGTCATTATGAAAAGTGAAATTTGATATGGATACCGCATAACATCTTAAATTATGCTTATTTTTGCTGCACTTCATTTAAACTTATTTCCTCGAATTATTCTGACTTAATTAAGCGATACCCGAAGGCAAGTTACAAATGGCATCAAACACTGCAAATTTTGAAATTAAATTTCCCGGTCAATCTCCGTCCACGGGACTCAAACTTCTTGTATTTTTATTTTTTCATAACGAGTATAAAACTTTGCCAGCTATAAATATAGGAACCAGAAGACAACATTAAAAGTTAGATTTTATAATTTGTCCAAAATTAATTCTTTTTAAAATTTGAATTTGACAAAATATGAATATTTTCGTCATTTAAAATACTTCTGTATTTTTGTTGCACCGTATTTAAACTTGCTTCTTCGAGTTATTGACATTAAATTACATTAATTCGGTTATCTATTAGAAAATAATTATAGCAAATCATCTAATTACGACATCTCTAAGAGGTTACTTTCTAAGAAATCTGTATTTTTGAGAACATAAACAAACATTGGTAGTGAACATCACCTTTTTAAGACCACGACATGTAAAATCCTCTAAAAAGCATGAATGGTTGCATTTAAAGAGGACTCATTGCTTTTAATAAAGAATGTAACATTAATGTTAATTATACATGTTTTTGGTGTGTGTGTGCCAAAATAGTGATACCGTGGTTCTGTTGCTTTAGAAAATGTGTGAAATTAAAAAAATGGATACTATATAACAAAAATGTTGTTATATTTAGATACAACACCTTCTGAACACGTCTGAAATTCATTCTTCTGCTCAGCATAATTCGTCTGCATAAAATAATAAATAGTATTAGAAATCAAAAGCTAAGTCCAAGTAGAAACAGTCATCTCTTCTAAACCATTTTAATTGAAGTAAACAGACGTTCGTCTTATCGTAAAGTAAACACCTAATTTTAAAACAGCGGATAAAACGGGAAAGAGGGAATTGGTGGGGGAAGGCAGCGAACAAAATGACACTTTTTGGAGCTGGGATGAAATGAGAAAGGACGAGAAGGTACTAAGCCAATAAGACAAGGTCTGGTATTTTACTTTATAATTTAACTATTCATCATAAATTTAAGAATTATTTTAATTTTTATTTGTCTTAACATTTTTGTTAAATTTTACTTATAAGTATTTTATATTTCAGTTGCTAATTATTATGTTACTTTAATTATTCATTATTTTAATCACTATTTTTTATTATTTTAATTAATAAGTTTTTTACTAAGTAATTTTTTATTATTTTAATTACTAATTAATGTTATTATTGTAATATTTATTTTATTTATTTTTTATTTTATTTTTTCCTATTTTCCTTCCGTAGCCGCCTTCCGTAGGCGCTTCTGACTTCTGACTTCCGTAGGCGGTTCTGACTTCTGACTTTTGTGACACCACAAAAAGAGGTGAATTATTTCCATCCAAAAATACGACGAAAAACTCCCTATCGCATAGGGCCGTGTACCGATAAAACAGGCTCAGGATACGAATACCGATGGTTTTTACCGAACGTAACGAGTACATACGAGTACACAATTTCTCGTTACTTCTACAGCACTAATATTCTTTGGTTCAAGCACATGGAGCATCCTCAGTAATGACCGAAATTTTCAGCTGTCTTTTATTACCCAAATAGCCTTCAGAGCCCTCATGGAAATACCCGCTCTCACGGTTGGGGACTAGCAGTTCACTCCGTGAGACTTTTTAGTATAATTCACCCCCCCCCCCACGTTCAGGTGTTTAGCTTGTTTTCAACTCAATACTCAGAACTAAAACCTGCAAGATTCCGGAAAATTTCCTAATTGCATACAGATTGCCACGGTTTTCAGGGAAATCCTGATTCTCACTTCTCTTTTGAAAGAAGTATCTGCTATTATTAACCTTTTCCCGTGGGCTGGTGTACCTTCACTGGGGGTCTTAACTCAGAACTCCGTATTATATTTAAAGAAATTAAATAAGAAGAATCTGCATGGATATATTTATGTTTAACGCATTGTGAAAAACGGTACCTAAAAAGCATCAAATTTTGGATAATGTAGACCGACGGAAGCCCGAATCTTGAATTTCGAATTTGTTTTATTATCTAGTTCATATAGCACACTGTGCGGAATAAAATATTTTTATCTCCAGCGTGGAGATTGCCTATCGAAAATTCTAAAATATACTGTTTTCAAATATTTTTGGCCCAAATGCTCTCGAAATGTGTTTGTACATGTAAAAGAAAAAAGAAAAAAAAAAAAATAAATAAAATAAAAAAAAATACCCCTTTGAGCGTATTAAAACACCTGAAAGCTCTCAGTTTCCCCCCCCCCTCATCAATATCCGGCCAACGTTAAATTCATCACAATTCATGCTATTAAGGCGACCTTTTAATCCACTAGTTCGATACATGTCTTTGTCGTTTAGCAATTTCTATATTTCAACCTTATTCGGCGATGTTAACTTTTATTTAGCGACTTTAATTCCGTTTCAAAAATTCCTTCCTGATAACGTTAACAAAACTGTTGATCATGATAATCGATGTATTTTCCTATTTTTCGTATAAAAATGGGCTGGACTTCGGGAATTCGATAACAATATCCGAATAACATTAACCGCGATCAGATACAGTGGCGCCTGCTGTATTTTTGCTCCAGAGGAAAAGGCATAATAATTCAAAATTCTTGTATGTTCAATTTCTAACTTAACCCCTCAAATGTGGCACATATACTCTGTAATGTAAAATGCGACAACCTACCTAATAAGTAAATATTAAGTATAAGGTAAGTATTAAGTAATAGGTTAATTGCTGTGTGCTGTTGCTTATACTCGCTTGTCTGACATAGTTAGCCCTAGCTCACGAAACTCCTCGTGGCAAGGAGTGCTAGATTACGCCTGCCGTTGCCAATGCGATTTAAGTCAGTTCCACCCCCAATTTGGATGGAAAGCGCCCCGGGAGGGGGGGGGCAGATCCGCGAATTTCCCACCTCTCTGCTCCTTCCACCAAACCACACGAGAGGACTTTCGGCTCGCCGCAAATTCGTAGTGCCGCCATGCCGCACCGACACTATACATTCACAAACATCCATCCGTTCAACGGGGTTCGAACCCGGGCCTTTGGGCAAGACGCTAACCACTATACCAGTTGGGTGGCGTAATAGGTAAGTATTAGTAACAAGCATAAGGTAAGCATTTGGCATTTGGCATACATTATATACCAAATAAGTATATATATATAAATATTATATAAAATAAATTTTAAAAAAAGGAAGAAGGGAATCGAAATTTTCTCAATCTCAATATCAACCTACGGGATAATACTATTAATTAATAACACAATTATATATGAAAACTTTCATAGAACTGTGTAATCCTGCAAATGTACAACAGTTTATAAAAAATTCAAAATTGTGTTCCGTCAATTTCTTTCTTTCAGCACATTTCCGTGAAATCATTTCCCTTTAAGGCTGGTTAGAAAAATACCAGTCTTAAAGTCTTAGTAGATCAAAGCAAACCACGCAAGAGTTATCTGCCTAAACGGGTGAGATGCCTTCGTGGTACATTTTCTGAAGAAAAATCGCTCATTAAAAAAAACTGTGAAAACGTTATATAACCCTCTTATATATTCGCCGGGATATGAACTCCGGTCGAATTACCAGAGTTAAAAGATCTCATCCACTCGACCGCTTTTATGAATAGACTGTCACTTTATAAGCTAAGATCAGTAACTAAAAAAGCAGCATTACATTTCTTGATTTTTATCTTTGCTTGAAAACCTGTCGGCAAGTGACTTGCTTGGACGAAATCATAGCTAGACTGCGCTGCAAGCAGGCTGCGGGCTTGAACATAAGTTTTTTTTTAGCCCAAAGGGCCCAGAAAGGCTATTAATTTTGCTTTGGCACTTTGCGTCGAAAACTTTAAAAGTCTGAATCACTTTCCAAATTGCTGCCACCAAATATTATCACCCTGTATTATATTTTTTAAAATTAAATTATGAAGAATCTGTATGTATGTACGGATGTTTCCCCGCACTGTGATAAAACAACGGTACCCAGAGCCATCTAATTTTGAATAACAATCCTCCACCTGCACATTGTGTGATTATGGCAAAGCCTCGAGGGCTATCTGCCTAAGGGAAGGGATGCCTTCGTGGAGGACTTTCTAAGGGAAAGTGGCTCGTATACACGTTACAGTTGGGGTAAGCTACGAAAACGTCAATGCAGCCAGCCCGTTCGCGGGATTCGAACCTCGAACCGAACTACCAGTGTTCAGCGATTTTACCACTCGGCCGCTGGTGGGCATTTCAGATGGCAAAGGATCGCAAATAGGTCGCGAGCCGCAGTTAAATTGTCGGAGAGGCGCAAACTCGGATCTAAAATGCAAAAGTATGGTTTGGTTATTTGATTACGGCAAAGCACTCTGTGTTTCAGCTGCAAGAATCCGATATGTAATGCCAAGAGAAATTTGTTAAAAATTGTGCTGAAAATGCTTAAAATAATATGCTGCAGTTTTTTAACATTCTTTATATATTATACTTTTTTTTATTTTATACAAATCCAGATTCTATATATTATACTTTTTTTTTTTTTTTTTGCATTATTTTATTTAAATCCAGAATGGGAAATTTATTAAATAATTTGTTTATACGCATTGCAAGCGAGTAGTAAATTTTATTTATTTGATTAAATGTTTCGTACTTTTTAGTATATAATTTAAAAATTAATTTTTAATGCATTAATTTTAGAGTTTTTAAAAGACCTAATTGCTTCAATATAAGAAGCAAAGTGTATGAATGCTTATATAATAACAATAGTACATTATTTTTAAATTTTATATTTTCAAAATGCATAAAATAGAGCGCGATTTGAGAGCCCCCTTCTCTGTGTTTATGTAACAGAAAATGAACCTCTGTACTTAAGGGTTAATTTACAAGTAGCGTAAGGGGCATATTTTAAAAATGTTATGTGCCTAATGCAATTTGAAATATTAAATTACCGTTATTTTAAAAAAGCGTGTCGTAGCATGCATATCTATAATGAATGTTGTAATTATCTTTAAAAACGAAACTATGCTTGTTACATCGGGAGCCGCATGCAAAAGCTTCGAAAGCCGCCGTTTGGCCACGTGTGACATATATCAGGAATTTCATATTAAATAGACCAGCCTGCTGAAATTCATCGAAATTCTAAACCTAATTTACATAAAGGAAAGATTTATTTGGTGTATTTAATTATGGCAAAGCACACTAGGGCTATCTGCCTAAGGGGAGAGATGCCTTCGTGGAAGACCTTTTTAAGGGAAACTGGCTCGTATACACGTTACAGATGGGGAAAGCCACGAAAACACCCATGCAGCCAGCCCGTTCGCGGGATTCGAACCTCGGACCGAACTACCAGTGTTCAGCGACTTTACTGCTCGGCCGCTGGTGGGCCCGAAAGATTTATTTTAAAAAGTAAGATAATAAATATAATATCTATATGCAGTTTAGAACGCATTTTTATGTCTTGGACTAATTAATATACAATGTCAATTTTTCCTTTTTCTTTTGCGTGTATAAATCCTTTGTGGTACGAATTTTATTAGCACATTGGGCGCATAATCAAGGAGTCGAGGTTCGAGTCCCGGCGACGGCAGTAGCTTAGCTAGGATGGGGCAAGGGGAGACATCTGTCACTGGGCGCAGCGACCAGGCGGCGCCAAATTGATGCTTCGAAATTTTAGAATGAAATGTTTTCTATTCTTGGCACACAGAAAGGGGTACAAAATCTTCAGCAGTCCCTGTGAGCTGTAAAACCCAGTTACGCCTCTGGGCGAGGGCATTGCTCATTTTCCATGTCTCTTGCTTCAAAAGTCCTAATGACTCTACAACAGTGATTCTCAACCATTATGCAGCTGCACTTTTGTGTGCCATCAAATTTTTAAATTGTGCCGCTAAATTTTAGATGTGTATATAGTAAAAATTATAATGGGTTTAATCCTAGTATACGGTACACGTGAGATATGGCGAAATTCGGTTTTTAAACACAAGCCGATTCTGGTATCCAAGCCGATTTTGGTGCCGAAGAACTTCTGTATCTGAATTAAATTTGAACGAAGAGGAAGAACTAGTTTCGCTTTCTAATTAATAATCGAGATTTAATTTTAAAATATTCGAAAGACTCAATTAATTCATTTTGGATTAACATTACACAGAGTCATAACTAGGGTTTTCAGCGCCCAGGAACAACTGAAGATTTTGCGGGATGGAAAACATTTAATTCTAAAATGTCGTAACATCAGTTTGGCGCCCCTTGGTTTCTGCGCCCGGGGACAGATGCTCCCCTGTAGCTACGCCCCTGACATTAGATGCGATTTTCCCATGGCGGCCAAAAAAGCTTTAAAAATATTATTTAAGAAATTAAATAATGAGGAATCTGCGTGAATGTATGTATGTTTCTCGCACTGAGATGAAACAACGGTACCCTAGAGCCGTAAAAAATTTGAATAACAATCTTCCATAGAATATGGTCATGTGGAAGCCCTAATTTGAGTTTGAAATTTGTTTGTAGTTCCTTGTACGAAGTAAAAAGGAAGTATTGTAATCGCGAAAATCTTCAGGCAGCATATTTCAACGAAAATATCCACTTTGACCGCTTTCGAATGCAATTTAACGATGTTTTTGCGTGATATCTATACGTAAAGGACAGAATAAAAGACTCTTTTCCTCCAAAAAAATTATAAAACTGCTTTAAAATTCTGAAGAGAATTTTTCGTGGCGTCTGTACGAACGTATGTACGTACGTATCTCGCATAATTCAAAAACGAGTATCCTCAGAACGTTGAAATTTTGTATATCGGACTGCTATAACATATAGATGTGCAACTCGTATTTTGGTTACAATCGTCCGCACCAAACGTGTATAAATACATTTATATATATATCCATTCTGTTACTCGGCTCAGTGATCTCAGTTTCTTTACTCTTACATGTTTGTAAATTGTACGTTTTATGCTTTAAAAATGATTGAATTATGTTGTTTTTATCTTCCGGTCAAAGTTTTTATGCCTTTCGTAATTCTGGAAGCAATATTTGTACAATTATCAACAATTTAAAAGCTAAGAGCGGTTAAGTTCTAAATAACATGGCGGACATATTTGTTTACATTTGAAACAGCAGAATTGTAGATTTGTTGCCAATCTAGAGAGACTAAGCTTCGCAACACAAAAATAACGCCTTCATTTATTATTGCGAATTAAATCATGCTTAATCCTTTCTGGAATTTTTTCGAGGAAATAAGCATTTAAGATTTACTTCGTAATTTTTAATTCAGATATTTTGAGTTTTTATGTATTTTTGCCTTGTCGCGAAGTGAAAACTGAATTAATTGAATGAGAAATACTCAATCGTCTGTGAAAAACTGTTTCTTTTTGTTTTGTTTGCTTAATTTCTTTTATACATCGTTCTAACTTTGTTATAGTATTTGAAAAGAACATGTGGCAACGATTAGATAATTCTTTAAATGATATAAATTTTGTGCATTCTGAGTTATAATATGAACGAAATATAATACTGTTAAGTAAACCTAGCGCCAGAGTGTCGCTGTGGTAAACAAAGTGAATTTTAAAGAATATATTTATTCTATTGTGGTTTATGCGCTGTCGGCGAAGTAGGTTTAATTCAATCTAATAAGTTAAATGAAATGCAAGAAAAAGGCGTATAATTTAATATTCCGGACAAGGAAGTCATGTGGTGTACACATCAGATTTTTTATTATCGGTTTCATATTTTGTAACACTTCAACGAATTTTTGCTTAAAAAAACTCAACGATTTCAAAGCGAACAATGGCAACACTGAAAAAAAAAAAAAAATTATCTCCAGCGCGCGAGGCTCTGCATCGGAAATTCTAAAGATAGGCTCATTTTAAAATTATTTTGCGATATTGCTGTTGAATTGAATTTTATGATTTAAGTGCGAAGAACATGATATTTAATAAATAAAAGTAACACACAAAACAAGATAATTAATTCCGGCCATTAGATTTTTAAAAAAATTAAAAATATTTTACATTACGCCCAAAGGGGCGTTTTTTTATCGTGTTTTGTGTGTTACTTTTATTTACCCCTGCAGATGTCCTCTTGAATTAACCCTGCAGATGTAACTTTAGTAACTTAACAATTAAAAATATTTTACATTACGCCCAAAGGGGCGTTTTTTTATCGTGTTAAGTTACTAAAGTTACTAAGCAAGGGGAAGCAGGTTGGAACGCAACGAGGGGAAGGGGGCAGTAAATTCGGCAGTTGGTCAATTCGGCAATCAACAGTGACTGATAAAAAGGAGTGTTCCCACGTGCTCGCCCGGGCTGTTCTACATTATGTGCCTTTATGGGAAAGATGTCATTGAGACAACAACGTCGCGTGTAAAACAGCGGCAGTAGGGCATAGGAGTATATTGATTGATTTATTGATTGCTTCCTTTGGTGGCAGCGCATCCTGCAGGTGTTCCAGCACCGGAAAACTGCTCGCAAAACAAAAATGGGGGGCAAGAAGAGTAAATTATGGGAAAGAAGAGAAGGATTTGTTTATATTTCAAGAAAAATCGTCCCCCGCAGCAACTTTGCTTTAAAGGAGAAGAGGGACCACAGAAAGGTCATTTTATTCAGCAATTTTATGAAATTTAGGACTTATTTTGCACCGACCACTGCTAATGACATGCCATTTAATTGCATTTAAAAAATGACTATTTACTGAGTTTATCTCATGACTTCGATCTCGCCTTCGGCTGTGGTATTTTTCAATACATCTCTTATTTTATTATCAATTCACCTCTTATTCTAAGAGCCTTTGGTAAATGTTTGGTAAAACTACTGGTTAGAACTCTTAGAAGTTGATGCCAGAAGAAAAGATAGGATCCTAGATCCTAAAAAGGTTAGATCCCACTCCAACACTCGGAAAGATCTGCTCCTTGGTTTGTAAGAAGTTCTACATACAGATATGAAAATCAACACAATAGATGAAAAAATCCTAAAGTCCGTCTACAAATTCTACAATAGAATAGAAAATCACCCTTCAAATCTTATTAAAAACATACGCAATTACAAATTTACTTAATTGAACAGCCTTATAAACGAACGCGGATAATTCACCACAATGTTCGTTGGTAGCACTTGTATATATTCATCATCTTATTTTAGAATTTTATTATTCACTGAGTATTTAATCAAGATTTTGCTATGCTTCAATACTTAGACTTTTGAATTTGAACTTTAATTGGAAGCATTAGCAATTTTCATTCTGTATTTACTCAAGAATTTACTTATTTGCAACTGTATTGGCCGATCAGCTAGCACACCCTTATACTCAAGTTTTATTTTTCTACAATTATCATGCGTCAGCATCATCATACTAATATTTTTCCAAGATAACTGATAATGTTAGACAACAGTTCTATACATTAGTTTTGTATATAGACTTTTCCTTATTTTAATATAATTCATATCATCTTAAGAATTCTCTAATCGTTTCCACATGTTCTATTCAAATACCATAACAAATCTAAAACGATGTATAAAAGAAATTAAGCAAAGAACAACAACAACAAAAAGAAACAGTTTTTCACAGACGATTCGGTATTTCTCATTCAATTAATTCAGTTCTCACTTCGCGACAAGGCAAAAATACATTAAAACTCAAAATGTCTATTGAAAATTATGAAATAAATCTTAAACACTTATTTCGTCGAATAAATTCCAGAATGGATTAAGCATGATTTAATTTGCAATAATAAAATAAGGCGTTATCTTTGTTATTGCGAAGCTTACTTTCTCTAGATTGTATCTTAAGTTAAAAATATGCATCTTAAGTTTATTTCGCCTCAGCCAATCAACATCATGGAAATTACACACGTGAAAAGCACTTCTGATATTAAGACGTTAAATTTGTATTTGCATTCCTGGCGCATAGAAGCCACATTTGTAATCAACATCTCGAAATACTGCCGTAATTCAAGAATCTCTTTCTCTACTTACGTACATCCTTTTCGGGACAAGCACTAATACATTACTTAAAGCCTTAAATGGATATTATCAGGTCAAGTAATGTACTTTCATTAGTACGAAACTTGAAGTCTAATGTTATGACCGGACCTGACCTCGGCTTTCGTCAAGGACTTTCAACAACTAGTTCTCAATTTAGTAGAAAAAACTGCTGGCAAAACAAAAATGGGCGGGAAGAGTGAATCATGGGAAAAGGGAGCGAAAGATTTGTTTATACTTTTGGAGAAAAGTGGCAACTTTGCTGCAATGAGAGAAGTGAACCCAGAAAGGTCAGATCACACTCCAAAAATTCAGAATAATCAATTCGGCTTCCATCTAGGACATTCAACAACTAATTCTCAATTTAATAGAAAAAAATTGCAGCAGCTTTTAATCATAAATCCTGTGTCGTTGCCTGCTTCCTGGACATCCAAATATTGGGACATTCATTTATGCAGAAATGCTTTGTATATGTCGCTTTTAATTTGGATGGTTTTGTAGAGTAAACCAGTAAGCCAAACTCTGTCGAACGCCTGTCCCAATATTCCGCTTTTCGTTCCCATCATTGTAATAAATTGTATTTCTATTAGCCCAAAGGGACAATTTGCCCAGAAGGACTATTAATTTCGCTTTGCCATTTTGCGTTGCCTCACTATAAATGTCGGTTCACTTTTCAAATTGTTGCCACCGAATATTAGAGCCCTGTATTATTACATGTAATGAAATTAAATAATGAAGAATCTGCATGAATGTTATGTATGTTTCTCGGATTGTTATAAAGCAACGGTACCTAGAGCCATCCAATTTTGAATATTGAACATTTCCACCCGAATATGGACATTTGGAAGCCCAAATTTGAAATTTGATTTATTATCATTTTTCATTTTGTAAAACTTCAACGAATTTTTGATTAACAAAGTCAACGATTTCAAAGCAAGCAATGGCAAGACTGTGCGGAAGAAACAATGACACTCCACACCGTGAGACTGGGTTTTAAAATTTTCAGCCCAAAATGAAATTAATAGCCATTTTTGTCATTTTGCGTTGATTTACTATAAACGACGAATCCCTTTAAATTGTTGCCACCCAATATTAGAGCCCTGTATTATATTTAAAATATTAAATAATGAAGAATCTGCATATAAATGTATGCATGTTTCTCGCGTTGTGATAAAACAACGGTATCTAGAGCCATCCAATTCTGAATAACGTAAGTCTCCACCCGAACATGGGCATCTATCTGAAAACCCAAATTTGGAATTTCTTTTATTATCTATTTCATACTTTGTAAAACTTTAACGAATTTTTGATTAAGAAATTCAACGATTTCAAAGCGAAGAATGGCAAAACTGTACAGAAAAAATCTCCAGCGCGCGAGACTGTATATCGGAAATTCTAAAGATATGCTCTTTTTAATAATAACCTTATCAGGAACTTTTTTTTTTTTCAAACTTTGCCTAAAGAGCATTTGTCATTCTATAGAATGCCTAGATATTATACGCAATGGCTAGGGAAAGTATGTAATTATTCTCATATTTCATACTTTGCCTAAAAACGTCTTGCATTATATACAGTGCCTAAGCATTCTATAGAACACCGGCGTTTCATACTTTGCCAGTAACATATATAATACGAAAATGTAAGAATCGAGTTTCATTTTCGTGTTACTATGGAATTTATATTTCATCAATCATCTTCAAGAATTAGATATAAAATATACAAACTAAAACA
Source organism: Stegodyphus dumicola (assembly GCF_044657685.1). Lineage (NCBI taxonomy): Eukaryota > Metazoa > Arthropoda > Arachnida > Araneae > Eresidae > Stegodyphus > Stegodyphus dumicola. The sequence continues at coordinate 7,541,053 of NC_140768.1, forward strand.
ATATGTATTTGTAATCCAATGCACATGCGTAATATGATGCGATATAAGGTTTACGTAAAAAGATACTGAATAATTTTTTCGAACAACCTTAAAAGAAAACTAATAGAATATAAAAAAATCTGATGTGTGCACGACATGACTTGCTTGTACGGAATATTAAATTATACGCAGTTTTTCTTGCATTTCATTTGAACTTATTGGATTGAATTAAATCTACTTCGTCGATAGCGCATAAAACACAATAGAATAATAGCCTTTTAAAATTCACTGCATTTGTTTACTACAGAGACACTTTGTCTTAAGGTTCACTTAACAGCGTTACATTTCGTTCATTCTTTAACTCAGAATGCACAAAATTCATATGATCTTAAGAATTATCTAATCGTTTCCACATGTTCTATTCAAATACCATAATAAATCTAAATCGATGTATAAAAGAAATTAAGCAAAGAACAACAACAACAAAAAGAAACAATTTTTCACAGACGATTCGGTATTTTTCATTCAATTAATTCAGTTCTCACTTCGCGACAAGGCAAAAATACATTAAAACTCAAAATGTCTATTGAAAATTATTAAGCAAATTTTAAACACTTATTTCCTTGAATAAATTTCAGAATGGATTAAGCATGATTTAATTCGCAATAATAAAAGAAAGCGTTATCTTTGTTATTGCGAAGGTTACTTTCTCTAGATTGGCAACAAATCTACTATTCTGCTGTTTCAGATGTAAACAAGCAATGGCCGCCATGGAAAAATTATTAGGCTTAGCGGCACTTAAGCAACTTTTAAACAGTTAAAATTTTAAGTGTATTCTTGACTATGGAATTTTATTATTACAAAATATATATCTTACATTAAAACATAAACCGTAAAATATGGTATTCTAGGGCAGAACACAGATTTCGTTAATAGAAATAAAGACGAACAAAATCTAAAAGTTGCGAATAGTGCAGTTTTGGGATTAATCGAATAAAAGAGTGACATCATTACCAAATTCTTATAATCGGAAGTAATCTAAAAACGCTCATTTGATAAGTTCGGCTCTTAAATTGTAAAGCTCCTGATGGAAAACGAATGCAGAGGAAAGCATTTAGCATGCAGAAAAAACAGAAGAACAAGAGCGAGGACAAATAAAAAAAGGTTTAGACGCATGGGGTAATACTTAAACCAACTTCAGTGAATTTCACTATGAGCAACAATGGAAGAAAAATATCTGTTTCGAATTCAGAATTGGCAGACAGTACTAAATTCATAACCAAGTGGACTTCAGTTAAATCCTCTTTATTGCCATCAAAGAAGTCAAACATATAATCAGTAGATTAGACCCAAAATTGAAAATTTGCATTTTAAAAGGTCGTATAAGTGCCAGAGAGGACCAACTCTTTAATTTGGTGATAGTGCTTATTTTAGAATAGAAACCAAAATGTGTTTTATTTACCAATTTCGTTGCCTCTGTTGAGTTCGACAAAAGGCGACCCTATTCTTTTGGAACTGAAAGTGCGATATTCTTCCTCCTTGAGAAGGATTATGAGTTATCTTCTACACTGTTGGAGTTATATTTCACTAAGTGTTTTTTATTTGCATTAATTGCTTCTTCTTCCAAGTTGTAATAAAAAAGCAAATTGTTCTTCTACCACTTCCTGTCTATTCAAGATATTGAACACGAGCTGGATGAGACATAATAACATTTTTTCTTGTGCCCCCTAGCTTGCGCAAAAAAAATTGGAAGATTTGTATAAATCGACCTCGGATTTTATTTAATACTCATGTCTTTTTAGCTGGGAAAAACTAGGCTTATCAACTTAATTTTGCAACATTATTATCATCACTATCACTAACATCAGAATAATTATGATTGTAACTGTTATTTGTATTATTATTATTGTTGTTGTAAAATAACGTTAAAATAATATAAAATAAATGAGCTAGAAAACCAACCATTTCTAGAAATGAACTGTTTTTTCATTAACTCATTGTTTGGAATTAAGTTCATATTTTAAAGCTAAAAAGTATCCTGTTTGCAAAATACTATAAAATGTGTAGTCTTTGTCTAGATAATTTTCCGATATCTAGATACTGATGCATTTTGTCAATCAAAATTTACTTTGTATTACAAGAATTCCCTGAAATAAAAAAAACTAACAAAAACAGCAGCCAAACATGCCCAGTGAGTATCTGTCATTTAGAGAAACTTAAAAAAACTGCTCGTTTTCTCGTCTTTATAGTTCTAGTTTGATGTTTCAAAAATTATAATTGAAGTAAAACTAAAAACTGAACGATGTTTTATTGCATGTATTCTGTGTTTCCTGAGTTAGGTAGTTATTATTTAAATGAAAATACGAAGTTTAAGAAGAAACTTTTAAGTTTTTTTTAAGCGAAATGTGTTCATCTTAAACATTAAGGACGCGATGTAAATAAGAGCAGATACGCGAATTTCATTGTAAGAAGATTCTGCCGTCAATGGTGATGTGTAAATAAATATATAATGATTCCAAAACTTTGATTTTCGAGATACAAAGAAAAGAAAAAAAGTGACAAATTGACTCTTAAGTCCAAGGGATCAGTATCTAAAGACCAACTTTCTGAAAATGATAGTGATGATTTTGAATTTAAAAAAATTGTTTTATGATGCAAAGAAGATTTTTGAAAAAGAAAGATCCGAAAGATTTCTCAACGCTGATGTGCTGTAGGAACAAAAGGTAATCCATTATAAGAAGTCCCCAGTTTTTTCCCAGAGCCATTGCTATTACTTTTTATGTAAAACATTCTGGACAGCTACGGCAATTACCCAGAGACCCTTTCCATGTCCTCCTAGTACTACAACGTCTCCTGATGGCCAGTATATCGCATTTACTGTCCAAGTCCAATCGCCAAGTAACGGCTAGCATAACAACAAGAAAGTCAATATCTACTAGTGAGGTGAATAATTTCTTGTTAAATCTGGAATTTCAAAACATATGTTATAACGAATTTATTACTTCGTATTTAACGCTGGAGAGTGCAAAATTGTTGTCGAAATTACAACATGAAAAATGTATCATTTTCATTTTTATGTGAAAACAAGCCTGACTATGGGTTACCAAAGAAAACAAGTGTTATCCTAAGAAACATCCTTTAGCTAATAATTAAGACACAATAACACGCCGAATAAATACTAATTCAGAAGACAAACAACAAAAATCAGCGTTATTTTTATTTTAGTTATTATAATTTTGTAAATATAACGCTGATTTTTGTTGTTTGTCTTCTGAATTAGTATCCTTTAGCTAGTTCGGATGGAAGAATTTCTAGTGTGTTATTATTGAAATTTTCCTAGAACTTCCTTGCGGTGCATTATTTTATAATGACGAATACAAGACATTTTAGGATTTCTCAATGAATAAAATCGCATGCTTTTGGACTCCGTATATTACTTTGTACATCAGTTTAATTAAAACGTGTTTCAGAATTTAATCATTTTAAAATCCTCTGTTTTGACTACTTGCCGAGAAAATAGGTTAGTTCTCTTTCCCGTTTGATGTTTCAAGCGGCTGCACAGCAAAAATGAAATTTTTAAATAAAATACATAAAGTTCCTTAAATGATAATAAATTAAATTTAAAAATTCAAATATAAAAATAATAAATAATAAATAAAATTCCTTAAATGATTCTTTTTTCTTCGGTAAAATGACTTAACACCAAAAAATTTAAAAAAAAGAAAAAAATGAAATGATGAGACACATGTCGAAAAAGCTATACTATTCTGTAAATTAAGGGAGCGAAAGAAAAGTAGAAGAATATCATCTAATGTGCAATTTTATAATTATACCGGCATTAATATTTAAAAAATATATTAAAGAGCTAGATAAAATTACTATTAAAAGAATTAAAACAGCAAAAGTAAGGAAGCATTTCATGTATTAATACATTTAAAAATAATTCTTTTCTCCCTCTTTCTAAAATGTTGAAATTCTGAAGCTTTCTTTGACGCATGTTTTAGATATATCATTATATTGATTGTATAAAGTTTCCTAAAAAAAAAAAAAAAAACTAGTTAAACTGAAATAATATTTTTGAAGTTATATTTACTCTTTTAATTTATTGTAATATCGTTACAACAATCATTAAACTGAAGTTATGATTTCGAGAATATAACTATGTCCGATATCCAAAGTTTCCAACTTTTTTTTATGATTTTGAAATAAAGTGGAGATAACTGAGAAAGAAAAAGAAATATTTTTAGTATTGACACACTGCACGCTTACCCTATCTCCCACTCCAACTCCCTCCCAACTGCCATTCACTCCGTTGTACTGCGAAGTCCAAGTCTGTTTTGCGAATTGTTTATTCGCGAACTGCTGCGCACGTTTCTATGGCAAAAACATGTTGAATGGCACGCAATCGATTTAGAAGTTCCAAAGAGAAGTTAGACAATCGGGAGCATTTAGTCAGAACTCGTCCCACATATCCCTTCGTATAATACGCGCTAGAAAATGCGTTGCATTAGAAAGAAAAAAAAAAAAAAAAGAGACACCGTCACCAAAACGACTGAACACCTGCATTTGCGTAAGACGCAAAACTGTAATTTATGTATAAGAAGAATGAGAATGCATCTTCATTTGACAGGTAGGATAAATACATATGCATTAATTAGCTTATAGAGATTCTTAATTAGATATTTTTGATAAATTTGCAACTCTTAAAATAATAACATAATATTTCGAGTCTTATGATTGATGACAGTTACACGAAATGTAAAAGTGAAAGAATTTTTTTCTCTAAAAATGAGAAATTATTTAATTCGGAACAGTTTAAATAGATTACCAGATCTTTAATTTTCTCTGACTTTCATGATCCCGAACTTTCTAAGAAGTTAGGAGCTTGGTAATTGTAATCCCAGAGGGATAAATAAAGTTTAATGTGTATTAAATTACTCTCTACAAAACTGTATTTGAAAGGTTTTGTCATATGAGTGTTTTCTAAATTTTATATCCCAAAGCAAGCACAGCTCAATATTTTAGCCCAATGGCCATTGCTGGGACGTAAATATAATTTTTAATTTTCCTATAAGGAATGCCTTTTCCCGAAGATTCGTTTCACGTAATCAATTTAATGACAGTAAGAGAAATAATTAAAATAAATTTAAATATTAGATACAGGATTTCAGGAATACATATCGTAGAGCTCTTTGTGGCAGCAGTACTTTATTTCAGTAAATGTTAAATTTTAAAAGTAAACAATTAAACAGCATCTAAATTATTGCAAAAAACATTTTTTAAGTAGAGATTTCTTCCGCAAAATTAAAACTTTATTTTCCTTTCTAGCTGATGAAATAAAGATCTATGTTGTAACATTTTATTGCTTCTGTATGTTTTCTTAAAATTTTTCGCTTGTCTTCTCTCAAAAAACATAAAAAAATTATGTTTGCTTCTGATAATTTTGTTTATAATGTAATATATACTGATATAAATGTAATGTGTTTATTTGTCAATTCATCGTAATACGCTTTTTATTGACGAAATTTGTCAAAACACCTTTTTTAGGTGGAATAAAACGGCAAACAAGCTGCTGATATAAATGTAATAGTAAAAAATGTCGTTTGATTTTTAACTTTATGCAAACAGATACTCGAAGCATTTGCTTCCTAAGACTTCCAGTTTCTTAAAAGTAAAATCTTCCGAGCGACACTTTGCAGTGCAATTAAAAAAAAGAGTATAAGTTAATGCAGACAATTTGGATTTCTGAAAGGATTGCCTGCACTTTAGTTATGGAATTATTACATCTTCCTATGAACATGTTCTTAAAGTAGAATCTGCCAAGTGAGACTTTGCAGAGCAATTAAAAAGGAGTGTACGTTAATGTAATCAATTTTGATTTCAGAAAAGATTGACAGTAATTTAGTGACCAAATCAATTCATCTGCCTAAGCAGCAGTTTCCTGCAAACCTGTTATCCAACTTTCAAGGGAGTTGTTCCTGTCTTAGGCATGGAACGAAGGGCAGAAAATGAATGAAAAGGGAAGGAATGAGTATGCTTTCACCTATAAAAAATCGAAAGACCAAAATGATGTTTAATTATTATGTTTATGTTATGATGCTCATATTTCCTAGCTAGTTGAAACACGCGTGCCGGATTTTCTGATTTTTGAACCCAACTACTTGCTAAAAAAGTGAATTGTTCATTTATGAAATTTCTTTCAACTTAGACAAAACTGTTTAACTAAATTTTCAATCCTTTTATATGCATAACTGTGCCTTAAAAATATGAGTTACTATACTACAAACATTCTACTTACAGAAGCAACAATATTTTAATTTTTTAAACTGAAAGTGGCACATCCGAAATGGGTTGTACTCCAAGTCAAACTACAAAATGCATAATTGTGGAACAAACTCAAAGAGCCTCATCTGAAACAAAACCTGGAACCTTTGTCCTAAATGATTCTCCCTTAAATGACTTAGGAGTAGAAAAAAACTTTTTGGAACAAGAAGACACCGAATATGAAGCAGATAGCTTTTTACAGGTAAGATGTATATTTATTCGATAAAACTTAGCTAATGTTAAGCAACTTGAAAGTAAATATTTCCAAACTTTCTTTTCTGCTTTTCATAATAAAAATTATGATTTATTTCTTATTTTTATATAAAATACTGAATGGCAGGCAACGGGAAATTTCTATAATCTATCTGATCGTGTGCAGTGAATTATCTTTTATGCATAATTTTAATTTGATATTTTTGCACTCGTGAGAGATAATACTTTTAACTATTTTACCTTCCATGTGTAATAATTTATGTTAGGGCTAGATAATTTACAGGTAACATGATATAAACATAAAAATAAATTGCATACAATCATCACGTTGTAGAAATTCCATGTTACTAAAACGCAGTATGAAATATTTTTCGTAATTTAGAGGCTACAATAATGCATAATAATAAGCACATTACTTGTATCCAATCAGAATTTCATTAATCGATGAAGTCGAAATGTTATTTGGCTTTAATTTGAATGAAAGGAAATGAATACGCTTCTAGAAACAAATGTTTGGTTGTTTCACAAAAGCAAACTCTTTCGGAAAATCTAATTAACTCAAACGAAAACTAAATTTTAAAATATATCCTAAAAACTTTAAATCTCTAAATATCAATAAAGTAATGTCTTTATCTGGCAATACATCGTAACACCTTTTTTAATGATGAAATTTGTCGAAACATCTTTTATTGGAATAAAACGGCAAGAAAGCTGCTGAAATAAATAGTAGCCTTCTCTTCGGTCCTTGGAATTTGTATATGTTATATACGCATAATTTGCTATCATCTGGAATCAAATTATCATACCTTTACCTTTAGTCCGAAAAACGCTATTTCCGTGCTCAAATAATTAATCTTATTAAAAAAGATATCCTCTTTAATGCAACAAGAGTAAGGAAAAAAAATAATGTGGTAATTATTTCTTTGCAGGTATTACGCACAGCACATCGTTCTTATATATGCTCTGTGTAATATCTTCGGGTCTTTATCATACGTTTGGTCTCACTACCTTAGTAAACATGTAGCACTATAAGTCAGAAGCATAAAATGTTTTCCTACATCAGAAAATTTCATTCTTAAAATGTTCTTGATATTTTGAAAATGAAAATTTTATTCTTTAAATATTCTCATATTTAGTTACGAGACACGTTTTGACTTATTAACTATTAAACTAGCTATTACACATAATTAGCTATTAAACAAGTGGATAATAAATGTTCGCGCGAGGAAAACGTGTGGTAACAAGGTGTTTGGTGTATTTAATTATGGCAAAGCACACTAGGGTGTGTGTGTGTGTGTTTAATTATGGGAAAGCACACTAGGGCTATCTGCCTAAGAGGAGGGATGCCTTCGTGGAGGACTTTCTAAGGGAAACTGGCTCGTATACACGTTACACATGGGGAAAACCACGAAAACACCCATGCAGCCAGCCCGTTCGCGGAATTCGAACCTCGGACCGAACTACCAGTGTTCAGCAACTTTACCGCTCGGCCGCTGGTGGGCGCACACTAGGGCTATCTGCCTAAGAGGAGGGATGCCTTCGTGGAGGACTTTCTAAGGGAAACTGGCTCGTATACACATTACACATGGGGAAAACCACGAAAACGCCCATGCAGCCAGCCCGTTCGCGGGATTCGGACGGAATTACCAGTGTTCAGCGACTTTACCGCTCGGCCGCTGGTGGGCCCGTGAGGTAACAAAAAGGAAATGTAATTTTTATAATATAAATGCATATAAAACAATTAAAGAAATATATAAATTAATAATTTTGTATTTTTCCAAATTTCCTTTTATTTACAGGCTCAAACTTCAAAACTGGAGATTAAAATTTTCGATCTAGGACTCTTTGAAAAAGCTTCAAATTTTTCAGATAAAAAAGTATTAAAAAATGAGAACACTCATAAAATGACGACACGGTGATTTAAAAGAACCAGCTTTACAAACACCATGCTTTCTCCGGAACTCTAAATCGGACCCTTCTTTACGGCAGTCAGGGTCACTAACCACTGCCCCGTTTGGAAGGCATTTAAATTGTAAAATTAATTATCTAAATCAGCGATTCTCAGCCGCTGGTACGCATACGACTGGTGGTACGCAAGAGAAAAATAGGTGGTACGCAAGAGAAAAATAGGTGGTACGCAAAAGAAACAATATGTTTTCAACTATTAAATTCAAAATTTAAATACCCTACAACATAAATACATATAATAATAAAACAGACCATAAAAGGAATAAAAAACTCGAACTAAAAGTCAAAGAATTGGATAATACTATTTTAAACGTTTTACCCCTTTTAGAAAGTTTTCTAACCGAAAATAAAAGAAGAATTAGCATCCAACATTAAAAATCATTATTTTTCATTGATAAATAATTTCAACATGTATTTTTCCGAGAATTATGATAAAGAAAATTGGATTAGAAATCCATTTTGTTCAAATGTACCTGAAATTTTCTCTCGTGAAGAAAAAGAACAATTGATAGAAATTTCCCGTTATTGAACTCTAACTGAAGATTTCAAAAATAACACACTTGTTAACTTTTGGCTGAACCGAAAAAAAGAAATTAAATGCATTTTAAACAAAGCTATTAAATTTGTATTGCCTTTTTTCACAACCTATTTGCGTTAACGATTTTTTCTATGTTATATTTGCAAAATAAATACAGAACAAAATTAAAAGTTAATTCTAATTTACGATTGAATGTAAGTGAAGTAAGACCAGACATAAAGAAATCGATCTCTCTTAAATAGGCCCAAATTTCGCACCAAATTTGTAGAATTAAAGTATTATAACTTAAATTTTGATAATTAAAATGGTAACTAGTTTTTAATCTAAAATTGTTTTGTGTGTGCTTATTTAATACAAATAACCAATAGCTTCTAATTCAGAAGTCAAACAACAAAAATCAGCGTTATATTTTCAAAATTTTCACAGGACTAGTTTCGATGGTTTTACCGAACCACCATCCTCAGCTGCAAAACCTTTGCGGCTCGCGAGCCTGATACGGCTCTCGCAGGCAATTTGTGCGGCTCATGCATATAAAATATACTAAATTAAAACTATTCAGTGTCCAAAAGGAAGTAATTAATTAGTTTAGACTCCTTTTATAAAGTTATTAGGGATTTCTTTCTATTTAAAACTTCCTCCACTACTTCTATAATAATGTAAATATGAACTTGTGGGTTTTAGAAAATCTAGATGCGGCTCTCGAACATTCCTGAATTCAAACGTGCGGCTCTTACTGACATGAAGTTTGGCCAACCCTCTAACATACTTTGAAAAGGTCTAATGAATCAAAATTCATAACATACAAAACAATTCTGAACTTATACTTAATTGAAGGAAATTTATATGAGCCGGCTAGCATTCTGAAATAAAATATTTTTTGCATTCTTCAAAGCTTTTCTCAATGTGGAGCAAAAGGCCGTCAGAAATCGGATGCACCTTTTTTGCAGATGGTAAAAAGATGTGTAGGGTAAGATAAGATATGGGCATTCCTCACTCCGTGAAGCTGAACCGCATTATGAGTTCCTTTGCCCCTTAGTGCCAGGCACAGAACCAGGTACAGAGGTTCAACCTCCGCCCTCGCACCTATGTGTACGGTAAGAAAGTTTCAGAACTACTTCTAAGCTAACTCATACATGTGCCTCGTCATGATACTTCTTGAGACACCAGTCACTCTCTTGCCCTGACATGCAGACACATAAGTTTGCGCTTAAAGGAACTTTGGAAGCGTTCGAGGCTTAGTCTTTCACTATTTATGTTACGATGCACAGATGCAAATGTTTTACAACTCAGCTGTTAAGAAAGCTTCTAAGTGCCAATTACTAAACTTTATTTCTGAAGAAGTTAATCAAATACGCCCTGCGTTAACTACATTTTTGTAATCATAAAACTATCTTAAACTCGTCCTGTAATACCGTCTCAAATATTTTAAAAGGAATAAAGTTAAAAAATGCTTAAAAAGAATGCTTAATATATAGGGGGGCGAAGAAATCAAGCCTGGTTTGCAATGCATTATAATTTTTTTGCAAGTTGTTTTTCATTTATTTTTTTTATTTTTCGGAACTGTGAAGCATGATTGGGAGATACACCTTGGAGAGGTTTTGAGTCTTCCTCTCTAACAGCTTTCTAACAGCTCATGAAACTTATAGAAATTTATTTTGAAAATCAAAGATCTATCATCTTCATTCAAAGAGCATACCATCGGCATTTCACTGTGCGCAACTAACTTCGTAAGACTACTATTCTCTGTCTGATAGCATGCATTCGGCAACATTACTCAGCCTGCGATCACCCGAGAACGGGATTGTCATTAATGCTGTCCTTCAGTCGAATGTTTTCGGGAGTTCAAACCGAACCCGTTCTTGAGCGATCGCAGAATTGTAGTCTAATGAGGACAAATGGCGACGGTTATCCTCTTTGAGTGAGGGTAATGATTTTTGATGGATCTTTGATTTTCAAAATAAAGTATTATCAGTTTCCTGAACAGTCCAAGTCTCAATCTCTTCATGGTGTATGTCCCAAAGTATTTCATAATCCTGAAAAAGAAAAAGATTAAATAAACAAATTACAAAAATCAATTATGACGCATTGCACGTGCATGGGGTACCCCATGTGTGACTTCTGCGCCACCTTGTATTTATGGCAGAAATAATACTTTTTTAATTTCGCATTTCTAATTGGGGAATAAGTTACTATTTGTTTCTACATTTTCCATTTATGGATATAACTATCCTTTTTAAGCTCTCGGCAAATATTTAAAATTAAAAGGATTATATAATATTTGTTGATATGACAAAACATCACAGTACTGTTTCAAAATTAAAACAGCTTAATACAGACGGCACTTAGTCCCGTTTTCGTTTCGTAGGCAAGTAATAATTAGGTGACGTTTCTTGTAAACTATAAAGATAGGTTTCTCAAAGCTGACACTGGCGCTTAAAAGTGTTTAATCCTCTTTTCTAAGTTAATCATTGGAATAAAATCCTTCATTTTTAGTTTATTCCACTATCTTCATTAAGATTGTTTAACTGTATTGAAAATTTTGCATTCAATGAATCTTTTTTTAATCTTTCACTGCGTCAGTTATTTAATGGAAATAAAAAGGAATTTAGAAATATCTCATGAATTTATTTTTTCTTACAAATTGCACACTATAGATAGACTAATAAGAATTCACTTTATAAGGCTTGACCTATTTCATAGTGAAAACTGAACATTAGATGAAAGAAACTCGCTTTCATAGTGGACAATCCGAGAATCAATAGCAGCTTCAACACAATTTATTTCATAATGGATTTGGTTGTCATGGAGGAGAAGAAAAATTGCGGAAGTTCTGGATATGATATAAAAACTGACAAATATTAAGTAAATTAATGTCAAGATACATATATGTCACTGTTATGACTGGGGAAGAATATCTATGTGTAAGATGTAATTTTTTTTTTCATTATATTAAATACTTTCCTTAATCTTTTTACCGTGGAAATTGTCAAGGGAAGGTTTGCGATGTTTATTGTCATCTAATATGCATGATTAAATATTGCATTATTTTATTTTTAATGAGCTCTCATAAGCATTTCTTAGAACGTTAATTCATTGATCATCAAGGGAATAAAAATTTTTGCAAAACGTTAAAGAAATAAAACTGTGCTTTATAATCCTTTTAAAAACTTTAACGAAACATTTGAATAAATTTATTCGTAAGTAGTCTAATTCATATTTAAAAATCTTTCTCGACTGAGAGAAATGTTTTCATTTAACTGATCAAAGTTAAAACAAACATTTTCGATTTAACGAGCGTTTAACTCGGTTTGACGTTATCTAGGGAATTTTTAAACTCTTCCAGTCTTAATTATTTTTATAGAGGGCTTCCGAAAAATTAGCCAGTTTATCAGCCAACTTTAAAGTCTATACTAGCCCTTCTTTCCAAATAACTTGAACGTTTGGCAAGCTAACGCAGACGCAGTGTAAAATTCCGACAGCCATAGGCTTACTCCGTAGCCTATGGCTGTTTAAGTCCGACAGCCATAGGCTTACTCAATCTAATTCCAATACTACAGTGAAGCAGGCGCTCAAGTTGCAAGAGAAATCCACTTACGGGCAATCAACCCTTTTTAAATATTATTATATTAATATTAAATATTGTTATTCAGGGTGTAATACAACAGGCCTCCAAGCGGTGCACCCTGGTTAATACTAAATCTGCTACGGCTTTGCCACCTTCCTTGTGTCTCTGGATATTTTGCTGACAATTTTTGCAAGATCTGTAAAGTTTTGAGTCTGCTTCAGGGGAATGCTGGTGGCCTCTCACATGAAACATGGACTCAACTCCTAACTGTTCTAGATAAGGAGGATGTTGATGTGTTTTCCGTTGTTGAAGCTAATCTGACTTATCCTTAAAATTCCACAATTCCCCTGGATACTCCTTACATATATTACCTAAATCAAGACAAGTCGCAGTGTCACAGATTTGGTTTGTCCTGAAGTTTGCAGAAATGAAGTCCATTTTACAATTTGTATGTGTTACAGCCCACCTGGTAACGCAAAATTAAATTTTGACACTCTCTTTCGCCAGATAAAAAAGGCTAATGGATGATTTCAATGCTCATAGCACTACATGTAACTATGCTGACTACAATAGTGCAGGTAGAGTGATAGAAGATCTTCTCAACTCCTTTAAATCTTCTATACCACCTACCTCCATTATAAAGGCACATCTACAAATCCTGACCTAACTATGGTTGAAGATGATCTAGCACCTAACGCCGTAAGAAATGTAATTTACGACCCCGGCTCTGGACACAGAGCGATCATTACAACAATCAGGGCAAATACTCCTGCAAAACGAAATACTAAATATAGTACACCCCAACGCAAATGGAGCTTTAAAAAAGCCAACTGGAATGCATTTACTACAGATCTAGAACAAGGTTTTGAAGATGATAATAGATTCCAGATTGGGAACATTGATATTTCGTTTAAGAAAAGAACAAAAGGTTTCGGTTTCAACTTAAATCTTTAATCTGATTGGCTAAAAGATGCCTGCATTGCAGCATTATACAATATGGGATAAAAGGGATTAATATTTAAATGACGAAGTTTGGATTTCTGTCTTATAAATAGTTACTACTTTCAGGACTGAAAGCAGAAGTACCCAAATTAAAATGAAGATTAAAGGGGCTATTGCAAAATTAAAGTTAGCAACTTGCTTTCATAATTTTATCTTAAATATGTATATTATTAACAATAAAATTATGCACAACAATTACTGCAGTTAAAAAGCTTTTAAAAGCAAACAGTAATACCTACAAATAGTAGTAAATAGTTTGAATATAATATGTAACTATCAAAGAGACATGCATTGCTGTCCATTAAAATTGCAACACCATGAAGGAAAGCAAATGCAAAAAGGATATTTATTGCACGTAAACAGTACGACATGAAAACAAAATGATTAAATTTGTAAGCATTTTGGAGGTTCACAGAGGAGCGAAATTAGTAGAAACAGCTGCCACCCCTGGCAGTTAAAACGGTCCTTAGCACATTAGGCATGGAGTCAAACTGGGCTTGGATGACAGAAATGGGCAACTCATTCCATGCTGCTTCACGTCTATACTACATTTCAGCAAGCGTATTAGCTAGAGAGGAGTGGCGAGACAGTCTGTCAGTAGGTAGCCCATGACAAAATGTTTTCAATGAGTGAGAGATCTGGAGACCGTACACGCTAGAGCAGCAATCGAATACCTGCGTATCGAAATAGGTCAGAACACTACGTGCAATATGTGGTCTTGGATTATCTTCTTTGAACATGGCGTTTGGGGACCTCGAAAATAGGGCACAACCACTAGACGTAAGATGTCAGAAATGTACCTACCTGCTTCCAAATTACAGTTGATCCGAACTAGAGATGTGCGTGTCGTGTACCAAGTGGCTGCCCAAACCATCACACCAGGTGCAGGGCCCCTGTGCCGACATGGCATGTAAGCAGGTGACGTGAGGTCTCCTCGGACACTCCGGGCACGTATAAGGCCATTCGAATACTGCACGTTTGACTCGTTTGAAAAGGCGACATTGCGCCACTCCTGTACCCAGTTTTGTCGTTTGGCGCACCAGTGTCACCGTCTCTCTCTGTGCTGCATTTTCAAGGGAAGTCGAAGTAAACGTCAACCTGCTGATAGTAAACGCTGCTACAAAAGTCAACGCACTTTACGAGCTGATACTGGGCGTGCTGCAAACATGCCCATTTCCTGACTAATGGTCTGTGACCTGGTCGTACGGTTTTGCGAGGCTGACCTCACAATATGGCTGTCCTCTCTGACGTTAGTCATGGTAGGGCGTTTATTTCCTCCATACCATTCACTATGACCCTCAGCAATCTATTGATTCGATATTCGCGAGACATTGGTTGGATGTCGATCAGTGCGGCCGGCGATATTACGGAACGATAATCTACACTTTGGATAAGCAACGATCCCGCCTCTATCAAATTTTTAAACTTGCTGGTAAGCATTTCCTCTTCTTTTTAGAGGCATAACATGATATTTTGACCAAATTCCAATCTTACAAAGTACATTCCGTATGAGAAATCCACTACACAACTTTTCTTTTATGGAGTTGCTTCAGATTTCGTTTCTCCCTCCTTTGTTGTCTAAATGCGCTGAAAAATTAATCATTTGCATATCCCAACTTCCTTTCATGTGATTTTGACGTTCATCAGATTATTCCTTCCTCGTGTTTCAATTTTAAAGGCAAGTAGTGTAAAAGCCGATGTGCATTGTGTAATGAAAGCTAAATGCCCAGCCTGGTATGGGGCAGGTTTGCGAGACAAAGAAAATGCCGCACCATGAAAGAATACTCGAAACAGACCAGACTATACTCAAAGATAGGCAAACTGGCTCAAAACAAACATTTTATAATTTTCACATACAGCATAAATTATTATATACGAAATAATTTAACATACATTAACTCTGAGGACTGTTGAAAGCATTATTTCTTGTAATAGATTACGCTAAAATTAACATTGGCTCCTGCGAAGTAGAATTAATTACAGAAAAAGATTCCAGACCTATTCTCTTAAAGGAGGAAGGCTTTCTAGGATCTAGGCACGAATGACTTGGCTTATACTACACATAGGAAAAGTTTAGGAAATCACGCAGCTATGAAAACAACCCAGGATAACAGCAATTTCTACAGCTTTAGCCACTCGGCCAGTGGTAAGTACAGCTGACAAAAAGAAATGAAAGGACTTGAAGCAATCATTCTGTTCAGCTTGGTTAGCGATAAAGATGGACGAAATCATCCGTTAATGGGATCAAATCAAAACCGTGCACTCACTGAATAGGATCTGTCCCTTTTTGCGACACACCCTCACTACCAGCAACCTTGATTAGAGAACATTAGAGTAAATTCGGCTTTTTTATTGTAATAAATCATAAGACAAATAAAATAAACATTTATTCCAATTTTTATACCATATATATAAAAGGAATGTTTTTCTGACTTTTTTTGTTTTGTTTTGTTTTATAAAAAATAACACATAAATCCAATTAAATAATACAAAAAATTAAACATTTTTAATTTTTAATGACTTTGATACGTTTCACTTTTCGAATTACATATCTTCAGAAACTTGATTTCCTATATCAGATTCAACATCAAGTCGGTTTCTATGTTTGGATTTCATTGCACCTTAACGTGAGAAACCTGCTCGTGCAAATACATTGTCGCAAAAGGAACTAAAATGCGAATAGCTCGTTTTGATAGGTTTCGATATTCATACGCCAAACTTATCCATAATTGGCTTAATAGCATCTCCTTAAATTTTAGTTTTAGGACGCAATCAGTTGTCAAATCAATTTACCTAAGTTTCGCAATTTTTTTCGGAACTCTTAGTGATCTCTTAAGGAACACAAGAGTTGCACGGCACATAGCTTGGGAAACGCTGTACTATAAGACCGCACTGGCTTTGCTATAGTTTTGAATTTTTAAGATCTAAGAGTTTGGTTTGAGACAACTATAAAAATTAGTCCTAAATAAAATTTTTACGTAAGTAATTGGGATATTAAATTTAAATCTTCACTTAATATCTGCCTCTAAAGTGTCTTAAGTTTGATTTAATAACACAATGCTAACTGCTTGAATTCTTAATGTTTGGTATTTTTACTTAAGAACTGGCACTAATCTGATTATATTTAATTAAATAAATATTATGTATAAAACAATTACATAGTGATTTGAATTAAATTTCACTGGTTTCAACTTAATGGTTTCGCATAATTAATTTATTAAACTTTTTTTCTTCATGCCTGATGCAAAGCCATATAGTTAATAGATTTCTAAACATTTTATCACGCTAGATAACTTTCATAAGTTACTTTATGGTATTGAAAAGTTCGTTAATATAGCTAAATATCATTATGTTGATTTATTGAACACGTTTTTAATATAAAGACATGTCTAAAACCATGCAAGAAATACTGCATCAATGCTTCTGATATAAGCAAAACGATATATGCCCATCACTGAACCAACTATTCTATATTTACTGTAAGTTGATAATCACTTGATATGATGCAGTTTATATGATTTTCTTCTCCATCGTTTATCTGGCTGAATCATCTTACAGTATCAATCCAATATTAATTATTGCTGTCTTCCTTTGCTAAAATTTAATTCTCTTAAAGCTACTCAATCCGCTAAACTGCAAGAGGAAATTTAAAAATAATATTTTTCTGTTCCATGCAGAAACCAAGATTCATTTTTAGCATAGCCATGCAAATGAAATGTAAAGATAAGAAAAATGTCTTTAGTTTCTTATACTTAATGATTTATCATTTCATTCCCAGGATTCATTGAAAAGTTCTCAGTCATCCAACCTTAGTTGGGATTCTGGAGTCTATGAACTCGAAGATTCAAGCATCATAACTGAATATTCTGACCCGGAAAAGGTTCGAGAAGTAGACAATGAATTTAAACATCAAGATGATTTAGGTAAGAAAATATTAAGTTTCTTTTAAAGTTTAATTAATTTTTAAACTCCGTTTTTATTATTTTTTATCTGCTTGAAACATTCTGTTTTAACTATAGGTATATAGCCCATGAGAAATAGTTTACCCTCAAGGTGCAAATTAATCATACATTATCCTTGAAACAAAATTTGAACATATGACTTCTAATAACTCTCCTGAGAATTAAAATCAAAAAGGCCATAATCAACATAAAAAGGGCATAATCAACATAAAAAGTGTTTATCACAGCCAAAGATTACAGAAACCGTCAATAATTATAGATCAGGTCTCTCTCTACGTTAAGAACCTTTAATGGGGAAAGTTATGAAAACTTCAGTTGGAGAATTTTATTAAAAGAAAAATACTTAACTCAATACCATTCATTTCAGTTTCGTGAAGGTAAAGTATCGGAGGTTATAACTCAAAGTTTTAAAAAACAACATTTTTTAAATTGAGTAAATAATATTTTTGGACGCTAACGCATACCAAGAGAAGGTTGAGGGAAAGAAGCACTTTAAAAAAAAAAATCTACGCATTTTCTCAGAATCAAACACTTCGAAGTACCAGAACGATACGCTAGATGGAACACTCAGCACATGGAGAAAACACTTTTAATGATTTACTCTAACTACATCAGTTTATTTTGGGTGCAGGACACAGAGCTCAGAGTGAGATCAGTTGTGTGAAGGACCTGAAGATAATGTATCCTCTCCCGAAGTCAAACGGGGATTTTCAGCATACTGGACTAATGGAACCGCAACAAAAGCAAATGGGAAGTATTAAATTCTTTACAAATTTGTATGCAGGTATAATATTGTTGCGTGCGTACGGATTCGTAATATATTGAATGCACAAGTCCGATAATAAGTTAATGAAATTTATTCTTATCAAAAGAAATTTATCAGAACTCTGGAATTTTCCTCAGAGATATTCGTACAAGTGTTCACAATATCACGCAATAATAATCAGTAGCTATACTTCAAACTATTAAAAACGTTAAATAGAACGCAATGCACTGCGTAGTTTAAAAAAAAAAAAAAAAAAAAAAGCTAATCCGATCTCGCGCTGAATTCTCAACAATAACTACATCAGCTAACTAAGCGGCTGCAACAACAAATAACTACTCCCCGGCTTTAAATAGTTTTCGACTGGTCGCGCGAAATAGTTCTAGCATTTTCTGCTTCTAGAGATTGCTGGAAACCAATAAGAGCATGGAATACGGTTACACTAACATAGTGGTCAATTACGTTTATTCAAATTCAATACAAACTAAAGAGATACCCATTTATTAAATGTTAAATGCAATTTTTACTTTTCCGGCATAGCTTGCTCTTAAAATTTGTCTTGTTCGTAACAATATTATAGGAAATATAAACCCTGAATATTACAAAAAAATTTTATTTTTACCAAATGGTGTCTAATTCTCACAAGGCAAGAGATATTCTGATAACTTTCAGCTCTTAAATATACATGAAATTTTATTGTAATATGGATAAACCCAATTTAAAGATTTCTATCCCCATTCTTTGCAAAAGCAATACGTTTTTCTTGGTTGACTTTCTTCGGTTAATGCATTGCTGAGTCTTTCGGCTAATACTATTTTTTGTTAATATTTCGTCGCAACTACGCACGTCACCTTCACAGCTGATATGGATCTAGAACTTAGTAACATAGGCACATTAAATTCTTTTACATACACATCTCTTAGTAAAATCTTATTGAATTTGCTTCTTCGGAACTTTCTTCTTCGCTATATTTAACTCGATGGTCTTAGAGAATTATCAGATTCTTTTTCCAGTTCTTCATAACACTTGCATACTAGTATGGCATTTAAACAACTCAACGGCAAGTCACTTTTATGGTACTGTGAGTTTTATTTGCTCATTGTTGTGCAAATTACTAATTACTTTCGCTTTTACTGCAACAGGAAATTTATTTTCACATTTTTGTGTAAACCGCACTGTCTTGTCTTTCAAATTACTTCTTTTTTTTTTATTTTTAGTGCTTCTAATCTCTCCCCCACAACACAGAACATCCTAAAAATGCCATCTTAAAGTTGCAGTGACTTGGAATATACTAAGTATATACTCCGCATGTTAATTCTCAGATTGACTCCGTAATTTAACAACCTGAATATATTCTTTGGGGTGGCTGGTGGATTATCACTGTGTTGAGTGGCTGGCAGCACGTAGTGCATCTGTCACCTTATAATAATTGGGTACGTTTGTGAGGTTGCGTGATACTTACTGCATTATTGAACTCAAAACATATTTATTACAATTAAGAGAAGCTCTTTACAAATATATAATTCATGGTTAGCAGAGACAGTTATTGAAATGAATCATAGTTCTTATAGTGTGAGGAGGCTGCTAACGAGGGTCTCTCTATCTGAGAGTTGTGAAGCATTCTAGGTCTCTCTAATCGAGAGTTCAAGAGCATTCTAGATCTCTCTAGTCGAGAGTTCAGAAGCCTTCTGACGTGTCGTTCCGATGAAAAAGATCTTCAAACTGAATTACGCACACCTCCTTAATTTTTCAGTAGTAATTTACATCCTCTGATTTGGCATATCTGGAACGATATCAGAGGAAAAACACAATCATTGGTTCGTCAGCCCTCTTGAAATCGAGAGGTTTTGACGACAGACACGATGAAAAGCGCTAACATTTCCTGACACTCGTCGTGAAGCTATGTCTCTTGCAGTGTCATTTAATTATTGAGTCTGCAATGTCAGAAACATGTCACGTGGCATATCGTAAAAGCTTGGAAACAGTGACTTGCGGGGACGGCCTACACGATTTTCTCATCTCTATGTGGTCCGCCGCTTTTCTTCAAGGGATACACGAAGATTGTTTTGAAGATGTTAATTCTCAGGGGTCTTGAGTACATCGCCATTTAACCTCCTAACACCTTTCATACAGAATTCTACTGAGGATCGTAATGTTTGTTCTCAGCTATTCTGACGGGTTTCGGTTTTTAGAGTTTGCAGAAATGAGAATATGCAGGCTTTTTAATATTTTTAATTATTTATTGAACTTCATATGTAGAACGTGGGTATCCACGTTATACTTTGGAGAAAAAACGTTGGTATCCCTATTGTTTCTTAAATTAATTTAATTGAGCTTTTACAGATATAATAATTTTTAATATTTAAAAAATAATTATATAAATTATTTATATAATTATTTTTAAAATATAAATTTTTATAAGTATCTAATTATTAACAACTTAAAATTTGATAAAGAGTGAAGATTAACAAACCATTAGCCCACTTAAAATGTGTCAGGCAGTACAGACGTAAAATTATGTTTTGAAATCTCTAAAAAAGAAAAAAATCATTATATACATATGTTACGGTGAAACACCGAAATCTGGAGAATGTCGACTTTCACCGGTGAATGTCAACATTTACATAGTCTCTTGGTGTATGTCCGAAATATTTTCCAAATACTCTTATTTCTGACTTACACCGGTCAATGTCGACATTCACGATGTACTAATGGTGAATGTTGAACATACTCGTATAACAATATTATATTTTCTTCTCCGTAATTCAGTCGCGATTAAACGCACTTGAAACTTGAAATAAGAACTTAAGAACATGAGAACCTAAAACACACAATACATTCAAAATGAGAAAGGAAAATAATAGAAGTTAAAAACTTACTTAATTATACAGTACGTTCTAAATGAGAAAATAAAATAACAGTAATAAAAAACTTACTAAATTATGTGATTCAAATCTTATTTATTGCAACAACTTAAACTATTATGGCACTTTATGACCTCTCTTTTCGACTTTCACCAGAGCATATCTGTGATTGTCGACATACACCGGTGAGGGTCCGAATATACAAGAATTTAGTGAAATATTCGGTCTTTCACCGACGTATTTGGTGAATGTTGACATTCTCCGGTGAAAGTCGACATTCTCCAATGTCGGTCTTTCACGGTAACATATATATGCAAAATATAAAATAAGAAATAAAATTATTAAACCAATTATAACCAACTGGCAATAGGCCTTTAAATTCATAGATTTTAATTAAACATCCCCGCTTCAAGGATACACTTTGCAACATTTCGCTTCACTCTGCAGCATGTTACTCAACTCCTTCGCTGCAATTTCTCTTGCACTGCGAAATATTTAGCTCAGTCGCTGCTCAGGAATAACACAAAGACTTTCTGGCTTATACCACCGCAAGTTAGTACGCATCACCTTTTCTCGCCTTCTGTTGCTTTGTTGCTTTTCTCGCCTGCTTGAATAAATCATGTCTCTGCCTTCTTTCCCTATGTTAAAAAAAATGTGAACTCTTTATTTAAAACTTTTGAGGAGCAGATTGCTCCCATTATGCCGTGCTATTCAATATGATGTTTGAATAGCGTAACTATCAAAAACTAAAGCTATATTGTGATTAGGCAATAAGATTTTATGTTTGTTCTAAGAGTTCAACACATCTATTACGCAGTCTGCATATGCATTATCGATATATGTGCGCTTCGAAATACTTCCAACTTTGTAAATCTCCTGTCTGGAAGCAAAAATGTTTGTTTACTATACGGCATTTGCTCGGAATACGACTTCAGTTCGATGAGCCTCGACTGACACTACACTTGTTCACCTCTTTCAAGATAATGCTACGACTGCACATTCAATAACTGAATATAACTCTGATGTTGCGAGAAACATTTTGTATGTGTGTATGTTTGCACAAATGTTTTGTAAATTCATAAACAATGAATTTTAGAAAAGTTAATGAGAGAATATTATTAGAACCACCATGGAGAGGGAAATAAAGAGATTGTTGAAAAGTATGAAGATAGCATGCGTATCCGGGACTTAGCTACTGCATACCGCACACGGAGTATGATGATATCTACGCTTATGAGAAACAAGGACGGTAACGTTACGAAGGGAATGAAATGGAATACCAAATAAAGATCAGAGACATCAGAACAAGTTGAAAATTGATTTTTATAGCAAAAAGCATTCATGTACAATCTCATGTGCAGTGCTTCATTCATAAACATCACCCTAGCATTTGTATTTTAGTCTTAAACAGTGTTATAATAATAACAGGAATTTTTTTATAAGAATACCAGCTCAATTAATATTTCTATCAGTCCATCACTTTAATCATTCAGATAAATATTATCTTCCCTAAGTTCGCTTATCAAGTCACCTCGTCCTACTGATGGTATAGTTCCACAAATTAACTCTTGTCCTAAAGCCTTAAAACTGCATACATAATTACCATCTGTTTTTAGTAAAAAAACAGTAAAACATCGTTATCTGTAATTTCAGTAGTTGTCCCTCCAAGCAACGAATGCTTTAGCTTTTCTTTTCCTGTGCTCTGAAATTTTTATACTCTTACTTATTTTTATACTCTGTAATTTTTATACTCTTAGTTAAATTACTTTCATCTTTCTCAAAATCCTTCAAAGCTCTACTAAACAATCTTCTATAATTATAAGGTATTCTTTCCCTCCTTTCTGCATGCCTTCATGGTGTAACGGAAGCATACTCGGCGCGTATTTGATAGGTCTAGGTTCCCGTCCCGCGAGGGTATTGCATATTTTTTCTTTAGTTTCCTGACATCGAAAAATATCTAAAATATTCTACAGTGGCGCATAAAATGAAGCAAAAGGTGATGGATGATGATTCTTCACCACCAAGATTGGGCGACTGGTGCTCCTAATCCCCAGTCGTTCTTTAAAAGGGGGAGTATATAAGGCATTTTCTCAGAAAAGAAAGAATTTTATCTCTTATTGCACTCAGCTAAAGGAAAAGAAACATTATCTGAATTGCATCAATTCAGAAAGAATTTTTCTAACAGTTGTCATTACATTTTTAACAGCATTGTTTTCAAAATGTTAAACTAAAATAAAAATTTTAAACATTATACCAAATAATGTTATTGCACGTGAGAAGTTACATAACATAAAAAAAACCTTTTGCTTTTAACATAAAAAAATTACACACTATACAGTTTAAAACATATTTTGAAAGTTGAAATATATATACAAGCAGAAAACAAAGTCCTTAAACTAAAATATAATATGAAAAGATTTGAAAGCACAAAATGAATATCTATAAAAGTTTTTTAGGATGTTTTAAAAGTCTGCCACAGTGACTTCTTTTTTCTGGTTTCACTTGAAGGACTGTAGCTCCTTTGCTTGAGACCTCTAGGAAATAGAGCTTTTGAATCTGTCTCACCAAAAAATCACTCTCGAGAAGAATTATCTCTACTGGGAAAATTCTTTCGTACTCTTCCCATTGACTAAGTTAATCAGTTTTGATTGCTTGAACTGATCAGGACGATATCCCCAATCTTCAGATCAAATTTTCTTTCTCTGGCTTTCTGAACTAATTGGCCAAAATATTTCTTTCGGAATCTGTTTCTTAACTGTTGCTTTGGCAATGACGCTGTCTCCTTCGTAATTTATTACTATCCATTTGGTCTACATCTGGTGTTCCCACTTCCTTTATGCCTTAAATGTCTTGGGGAACGAGGTCTTGCGCGTCATCTGAGACATAGGTAAGAGGACGACTGTTAATAACTGCTTCCGCATCACAGTGGATAGTTGACAATTAATTATAGATCACCAATGAATTTCCTAATACCTTAACTAACAAGTTTTTGGTGGAGCGAATAGCATCCATTCCACCACGCTGCTGTGGGAGGTATAAACTTTATTTGATTGATTTTAATGCTTCATGTGTGATCACGTCTTCTCGCTTTAATTCTCTCAATGCTGAAAATACACCAGTAAAATTGGTACCGTAGTCCGTATATATTACTGTAGGGCGCCCTCTTCTGGCAGTAAATGTAGATAGAGTTCAACAAAAGTTTCAGAACTGTAACGATTTCTAAGTGAACCGCTTTATACACTACACACGTAAAAAGGACCGCTCTACATAATATCGTCCATCTTGCTTCTGGCTAAATCTCCTACAAATTGTTCATGTGCAAGTTTATCTTGTGCTAATTTGTACAGTATCTGACCTTCATCCTTAACGTCTATTGTTTCTAATCCCCAAAAGTCACTAACTTTCAAATTCTGTAGCAAAAGATCCCTTGTCAACAACGAAAATACTTTATATTCACCTGTAGAAGCTTATATTCACCACAAATCGCACAACCCAGTTTGGTGTTAATGGCTGCAAAACCTCTGTTGAGCAGGCTTTACTTTCCCGGTAAGAATTTTCCCATAATTGTCACTTAAAATAAGAATCGCAATTTGGGGACTAATTTCTCCTAAGTCTGAAATACAAATTCTATATTTCTATATTTCTTTAAATATTAGCCCTTTAGGCAGACATGGGGTACTTCCATAAATAACGTCTTGTTCTAATAAGTCAAATTCAGACTCATGATTCTTCCTTATAGAGTATAAATTCAAGGAATACCCCTTGTGAGATGCAGCTTCAGTTATTTTCTCTCCAAATAAAGCAGGAACTATATCTTCTGAGGAATGCTAGTTAAACCTAAAGCTACCACAGTAGACTTAAAGATATAGGATCTTTACCATCCACAGTCTAGCAAGGCGCGCACTCTTTTTTAATATTCTTTCCGCCTATCTCAATCTCTAAAGTCGTTAACGTAACCTCAATAGCAAGCGGTCTTTTTACTTGCCTCGTTTTTGTTTTCTAGTCCTGTGAATATAACACACAATCAAATCCAGTTCATGCAAGTTTAACTCTTTCTCCCCCCCCCATTCTACTTCACTGTTTAAAAATTCCAACAAATGAGAAAGGCGCGATTTCTTTTTATCTTCGACTATATTAAAGAGAGGACTTCGCAGCTACGTACGGAGAATGTATTTTAAAAGGCATGACTCAATCATGGCATACAACCAAGCCACATTACACTCTTGATCCAAACCAATGGACTCTATAGCCCTGAGATGGGACTCAGTTTTATCGAATAATTTTACTAAAGGTAGGACATTTTGGTACTTACGTATTAACGCAACCAGGCCAAAATTCGCATAAATCGTCAAATTTGGCGACCCTACTTACGGCAACCCTACGTGTGTAGAAATAGAGAAAGTTTATTTGTAAAAAGAAAAAATAACACTGGGCGTGTACTACCACAGCAATGGGTTTTCGGCGGAATTAGCCGAGAAAAGAAAGAGACTTTTTTTGGTTACTGTACCTAACAGAAGCGCCGTTTACTCATGGAAAAAATTTGCGAAAATATCAAGGAAGGAAGCATCATTTATTCGGATTGCTGGAAAGGATACAATACAAGTGAGTTCGAAAATGCTGGATTTCTGCATGGAACTGTTAATCACAAATATAACTTTGTGAATCCCAACACGGGCGTTCACACACAACATGTAGAGCGCATGTAGGGCTCAGCCAAATGGCGCCACAAAAAACAGAGAGGAACAGCCCGTCATCATCTTGACTCATACCTTATCGAATTTATATGGCGCCAAGCTCAAGCTGTTAATGGCGAAGACGGTTTTCAATCAGTGCTAAAAGGAATAGCCAAAAGATTTCCGCCGAAAAAAGTAATTCTGCAACTTATTCAAATTCGAAACCGGAAGGGTTTAATTGCTATTTTATATTTTAAAACAAAATAATATAAAAAAACTATTAAAAATTATCTGTAATTAATAAATGTACATTTTCTTTCTATTCATACTTTTTTACTCAAACTTACAAATCGCGCCAACCTGGTTGCGATAATACGTAAGTACCGAAATTTTTTTCCCTGTGAAGCGAACGTTAGAAATTCTCTGACATTTCAGCAGTTATCTGACATAAATTTCTGTCAATAAGTCCGGTTTCCCAAATCTTTCTTTTAAAGCACAAACAGCTTTCTCATAATTTTCTGACGTTAACGGGCAGCTCTCAATTAATTTATAAGCTCTTGTTATTTGGCAACATTGACTGCAACAGGTAATGAAATTTATCGCATTCTTCGTGCTCCTTATCTTCATGAATTTTCTTAAAATGAACCAAAAAGGAAAGCCTTTTTATCAATTCTCTGTCGAATGACGTAATTTCTGTTTTAGGGAACCTGTAACGTTTTTCCTTAACAATCAATTTATTTTCTACTTCATTTTGGATATGCTCATCAACCCAAGTATTAGAACTATTCATATTTTCACTGATGAGGCGCTGTATAATAATAAACTCACCAGTGTATTCTTCTTTACCCTCAACTTCCGCATTCACATTATCTTCAAAAGTACCAAGCTCAATTTAACAAATTCAAAATTTCTGAATTCAAGCTCTTCAGTTCTTTCATTATACATTGCAGTTTTACAAATTTATCACTCAAAATACCATTATCAGATTCAGTTTTAATTATCTCTTCTTTTAAACCTTTAACAGTTTTAGAAAAAGAGTCACGCGTTATTCGACGTTTCGTCTCTAAAGCTTCAACACTCATTTTTCTTGAAATGCTTTTGGAACAATAGTATCTCTTCCTTAAGGGGTATCAGCAACCCCTGAACCGACGATATTAAATTTGCCATTTTCGATGTACCTTTTCTCAAAATCTGCTGTAGATACACGCTTGAAATTTTTTGTGTAATTAAAGTATACTTTTCTGATTATACTGAAATGAATTTTTGAAACATTTTGAATTTTAGAGTAATTTACAGAATATTTTGTTAGGCATAGTAGAATTTACCCTTTTTCTCACACAGAAATTTTTTTAAAAATTTCTAAGTTTATCACAAAAATCTCATTTCAGTAAATATTACGAAACCTAATAAATAAGCCATAAAAATTTTAGATACCTGTGAGCAGTAGTTCCTCAGAAAAGGTACATCGAGTATAAAAAAATCCAGTTTGGAGAAAAACGCGTTTATATGTAAAAATCCTCATTGATCAAAGCAGTCGATGACAAATTAAAACTAGATTTTTTAAAGTTCTAATTTTCATAGAGATTAAAGAATGGCATTTTCAGAAAGATAAAAGTGTAGAGAATTTGAAAATGCAAAAAATCCGAAATCACAATTTTTTGAAGATTTGGGGGTTCCAACACTCCTTAAATCAATTTCTTAAATGTAATCTAATTAATTACTTAAGAATGCATACATATTTGTACACTAAATTCAATATAACACGTTAATTAAAATGTTTTATAAATTATTTAAAACTTCTTTAACGTCCCTGTTCGGGCGCCGAAAATTATGTTACGATACACAAAAGGAAAACTAACATAATTGTTTTGGATACCGTAACTAACCGTCTACGGACCTGTAATGTATGAAACAAATATAATGGAGCGCAGAGAAAATAATTTACTATTCTATAAAAACTAATGTGCTTCTTCTTGAAAAGAACAAGAATTTTCTCAACATCAACGTAGCGATTAATTTACACAAAAATAATTTTATCTCCTTTCTCACTCAATGAAGAAAAAGAGACATTATCTGAATTCTACCATATCAAAGAAGAGAACACTCTTCTAACAGTTGTTCTTCACATTTTTAACATCATTGTTTTCAAAATGTTAAGCACAATAGCAATTAATATTATTGATCATGAGCAATTACATAACATTATTGTTTGTTGTTGAGAAATGAATATAAAATATTATTACTCACCGTCAAGAATTCAATTGATATTGCTTCAAGAAACACTAATTAAAAGCATGCAAATCACCAAGGTAAATGAACATTACAAACTGCCAAGTTTATTCAAGTCTAACACACATTCAACTGGCGCTGCCAGATCCAAGAACAAGAAGTACACAACATGAAAGATTTAGGCCCTCTTTGGCGATTAAAATATATTTCCACATAAAATTTCTTACAATGAATTTTGCATCGCAAGAGTTCTCTTCTTTTATGTACTTAAAATCAGAAAAGAAACTTAGCTATATGAAGATAACAAGTTAAGGTACTTACGTATTCAACCTTGGCGCAGTTTGGCGATTTTTTACAGAAAAGAAAGGTGATTCAGTGAACTTTCTAATTACAACTTACAACGGATATGCTTACCTAAATAACTGTTATGCGCATGGTTGCCATAGTTTGGCAACTGCTGGAAATTCTTCAACTTCTGCTAAGGTGGTTGCAAGAGTACGTAAATACTTAAATTAATTTGAAACATTTGTTAGAACTTGATTTCGAAATGGAAATAGCCAAGGCAAAGCGAACGACCTTTATATCCCTTACAAGTTTAATTTCTAATATCAAAATGAAACTTTTAGAAAAATGACATAGAAGGAGAAGCAGAAGAACCTTCCAACTGCAAAAATGTTTTAAAGGACGTAACGATTCATGTTTTCATATTTCTAAATTTAAAAAAAAAAAATTAATTTTATATAAAATAATAAAACTGACTTTTACATTTTTTTCGGGTTTTATACTTAGTAAATTTTGTACTTGTTTCAAAAAAATATTGATTTGACTGAAGATTTGATCACCTGTACAACAAACACTTACCGAGATATTTGATATTAAATTCGAGAATCATATTCAGAGGCCGCACACAAATTGAAGAGCAAAATGATTGCATTTATATGTAACTAAAAGTAAAAAAAGTTTCTGATATTAAGAGATTACATGACGAGCATTTCTATACAGATCATTCTGAAAAATGTTAACCCATGTAATACTTTTCTAAACGGAGATCTTATTCACAGAATTTTATATAGAATCCATGTTCTTGAAAACACTGATAGAGTTGAATATTCTCATGTAGCCAACTGCTAATAATATATATAATTTTTCATTAGTTAAAAATTAGAAATATTTTCATTTTAATGACTTTTTCGGACTACAAGGTTATGATTTTAAAGTAATAAAACTCGACAGACTATTAATAACGGATTTTTTTAGACTTTGAAAACTTACAAACTACTTTTGTGAAAATTCTTTCGGCATACAGATGAAAAATAATAAATAAAGACTCCCGTAAGTCAAAAACGAGTTTATTAAACTGCATTTTAAAGAAGAAAAAAAATCTCTCGAATTATTCTAATTTATTTATTAACCGGCCGCACAATTCAAATTCAGAATGACGTCAAATATAGCAAATTTTGAAGTCAAATTTACCGGTCAATTTTTGTCGTTTTTAACAGCATTTTTTATTTTAATCTGTGTTAGGTGTGCTGCGTTAATCATGAAGCCGATTACCATCGGGCAGGAGAATTGCAGCGCATTCACATATTATATTACATTACGGGGTTCTGTACGCAACAAAATAAAAACACGCTCTGCTTTATTGTTCTAGACATCTAAAATAGTCAGTCGAATGGAACATAATATCATAGACTTAATGAAACCAAGGATATTCCTTTTTATTGGTGCCATCACCTGATATGGATTTTAAAACTTCATTGCGCTAAAGTTAAAGTTACATCCTCAGTGATACCCAGATGTCTTCTTGTTTATGATTATTCGTTCGACAACTTACCTATGCTTTTCCAGAAACCTATGCTGATTACCTATGCCTTTCCAGAAACTGTTTTATTGGCTCAGTTACCCACAACATCATTCTAAAAACAACATCCTGTGTCTTCGAGCAATATTTGTGTGGGAATCTAAATTGAGTTCTAAGAAAATTTGTGAACTCCCTCTGGTATTGTCTGACTTAACTGGGCTTTTAATATGCCTCAGAGATTTATTACAGTCTTGTGTGCAGCAAAAAAACATTCATAAACACTTCCCTGGATTGTACAATTCTAGGCTCTTAAATTAAGAAGTTATAGCAATGTTTCAAATTATTTTTATTAATATTTTATACTGATATGCTTTTCTATTAATATTTTGCAGAGAGCAGAGTAAAATTTAGATATCCTACATCAATATGTCATGTTCGATGTAAACTACATAGGAGATTCCTCATCTAAACATGTATTCTGTATGCTTCAGTTTTAAATAATTGTTTTTCAAATCTAAAATTCAATTTTCTGGTCAATATAAATAATAACATACTACCTGTATCAAAAATATCTTTCTCTTAAATACTATTTTTGGGTTTCGTTATTTCCTTAGAACTGATAGTTGAAGGAAAAGCTTGCCCAAGGAAGTTAAGTTCTAAGGACCGAGACACATTACAGCAGACTGCCATTTTGGAAATGCTGAGAGAAGAAGGGCTTATTTGTAGACCCCCATCTAAAGCAGGTGGGGGTATAAGGTAAATAAAAAAATTATCGGAAGATAAAATTTCCGATGCATTAGTAATAGGTTTCGGTTTTATAGAGAAAAATGTTACGAATCCTATTTCTGAATTTCTTACACTAACCAATTTATAAGCAAATAAAACTTTTATCAAAGGAAGCATATAACTTTTTATAGACACTTATTGTTTTATTTTCTGCTTGTGATTGAACTTATTTCTTTCAGATTCGAGCTTGTGTCAACGAATTCTCTTCCTCCAACACTACGTAGGCTTCCGCCTTTAAAGTTGCAGAAGAAATACAAAGAGAAGAAAGAAGAGCTTACTTACGAGGAAATTCAACAGAAGCTATTAAACGCGGAAGATCGAAGAAAGGTAACAAATTCTTTTCTCAGAGGAAAATAACACTGAGTGCTATTCTTTTATCTAGGAATAAACCTAGGCTTATATACCCAGATGTTCTTTTATCTACTTCTGTCGAAAACAGAAACGTGTTGAATTATATAGCGGTATTTGTGATAAGCAATCAAAACTTGCATGATTGTTTCAGTATTACTCCTGTTCTATTTAAAATCTCCATTCAATGATATTAATATATTGAAATTGAAATTTTCAGCAAATCTGAAACTGCGTTGAAGAATCTGGTAATGATATTTACCTATTAACTTATTAAGTGTGTATCTTTTCGTGGAAACGTCTTTACTTGATAATTCAATTTAATAATTCAGTTTGATAATTTGATAATTCAGTTTAGTGATAAAAATACTTGTTCTCAATTGTTGCCTTTTATTTTATGATAATTGATAACTATTTCTAGAGTTATTTGAAACTAGTTTTCTTGGTAAACATGGCTTTACAACTGGCAGTGGTATAAATGGATTGCACTAGATTAATTTATTTCGGCAAAGTACGCTAGCGTCATTTAGGTGAGTTCCATCCCAGTTTTACCTTAGAGCATTCCTTTATTTTACTGTATCAGTTAGGCAGCTTACTAACATCTCAGCGTACAGCTTACGTACACAACAGCTAAACCCCGGTCAAAAACCAGATAGCAGCTCAGTCACGCATTTGTTTATATGCATATATAATGGGTTACAATGTCATTATTTCGACATTGCACAGCATTTACAACGATCCTAAGGCAAGAAACAAGCGTGAAAATATATTATGGACAATAGATGTACAGAAATATTGTAATATGTGTACAAAAATTATATTAGTCTACTATATGTACTAGAGTAAGTTACAATTTGTGTACAGCAAAAGTGTAAAACGAACAAGTGCTAAATTAAGTAAAGTAAGATGGATATGCAAATTACACAGTACATAGAGGAAAATAATAATGCTGATATCAGTAACAACAAAACAAGTACTAGTGGTAAT
Source organism: Stegodyphus dumicola (assembly GCF_044657685.1). NCBI lineage: Eukaryota > Metazoa > Arthropoda > Arachnida > Araneae > Eresidae > Stegodyphus > Stegodyphus dumicola. The sequence continues at coordinate 7,573,055 of NC_140768.1, forward strand.
ACAAAGGAATACAGAATGCTTCCATGCTGAAACGTATATAGTGAAACTACTACTCAGGAAAGAAAATGGGATTGTCAACCCAATTATCTGAATGCAATAAAGGTCGACAATATTGAGAAACAAAACTTATCAACTTATCTACAGTTATAACGCAGATGCAGGTGCCGACAACAGTACCTATAGTTTAATAACAAGAAATGCAATATTTGAAAAGATACAGATAGTATTGAATCTAAAAAAGGATGTTTATAAGAAAACCAAAATTCATTGTTATATATTGATGAACAGATGTAATACATGCACTGCACAGTTATAGAAAGCGACTGTATAGATAAAAAATACATAGCACAGGTGACAATATGTTCAGACAATTGCACAACTTATCTACAACTAAGATACTAATTCAGGTCCTGATAATTGTGCATGTGATATAAACACATAATTTGAATTCTAGGCGTATAATGAACATTGATATTGACGATGTAGATTCAAAATACGATATCTACAAATATGATCTTATTACTCTGTTTAAAGCAATTAATAGATATATCTACCTCCTACATTTTTTTGAGCTTTCAGCCCAGTTCATTGAAGAACACTGCATAGAATTATGAATATTAATCTAATAGTAACTATGAAAAGTACTTTGGATGAGACACCCAATACAATAGACACTCGGAGTACAGGACAGCATTTTTCTAACTCTGATAATCTCGGTTATAGCTTAAAACCATACAAGAAGTACCAAACTTCACGAAAATAACAAGCTAACAGCGAAAAACGTTCAACTTGCAAAACACGTTCCAGGAGACGGTATTTCTTTCCAATTGTATATACTTCCTTTAATTCCTTTCAAGTCTGCGACAGGTGAATCTAAATCTTATCCACCAACTTGTATCCCTTTCTAGGAGCATTAATATGGAGATAGCAAATGCATAAACATTTGGCTCATAGTTCGAGAAAACACCGGAAAACGATGTGCGATGTACATTTAGTTGGAGCAAGTGTAAGCATCAGAATGTTAAAATTTACCGTTGTCTCTGATACGTGCTCTCTTGGTGTAAATGATTAGCACATCCAACCAGCAAATGGGATATCCATGGTTCGCATCTCTACCAAAACATACAGTTACAGTAACAAGTGTATGGGACACCACGACATCGTCATTGACAAAAATGGTATAGCCCGCATATACTAACTAACTAGAGAACTGCACCCTATGGGCATACTATGGGCATATCAGTGCCAAGCTTTGTTGGATACTATTAAAAGGCTCCATTTTGCATAATAGGACAAGAGTTACATAAGGTTACATTTCATTTGTGGGCTCATGGTACTTGTGCACAGAAAGATAATTTGAAACAGTACTGGGAATTGGTTATGTAAATAAGCATAGTAATTAAATTAAATCCATAATTAGAAATGCTAATAGAGTACAAAATACAATATGAGAATATAAAAATACAAAGTGCAAAATACGAAAAGCAGTGTGCATTGAGAGAAGCATTAACAGGGTACTGGGCTACCAAAACATAATTGGTTTATAATGTTTTTTGGGTGCGAAAAACCTAAGAGTTCCTACGGTAGCGTCCGCACTTTAGTGGACCATAATTTAGTACCGCCTGGATTTAGTTGAGTGGTTCTCGTGCCTGTCCATGGATCTCCCTTTTAGTGAGGAAGAATAAAAAGAGTTAGCATATTCCCTCGCGCATGCTTTCTTGACATGAGTGGTTAACACGTCCGCCTACCACTGCAAGTTTCGTGCGTGGAGTTCTAGCGATGACACAGTTGATTTTTTGTACCTCCTACTATGAAAAACCTATGGTCTCTGCTGTTGGGCCTGAATTAAAATGTGGTGGACCACCACCTGGATATCGTGGACTGGTCTCCTACCCCTCTCTCATTAACTCTTTAAATGGAGCGTTCTGAGCCAAATTTCAGAAGTGTCAGGACGATTAGTTATGCATAAAACGAACGAGGTGACAAGGTAATGAAGTTGACCACTGTTCATAGTACTTAATTCCGTAAGATACTTGATTTCATAAGATGACACTTTCAGTCGGAATACTACAGAATTTAAGAATCTCTTTGTGTTATCAAATGTAATTAAGAAAAGCCCTACAGCACTTGGAAGGTGGGGGTTAGTGTCGCGCGAGATATAAGACACATCCTGAGGAGAAAGAGTTTTGTGAGTAGGAAATGTGCCATATGAGTATTCAAGTTTACTCTGAAAGAAGAAACCCCATATGCTATACACCTTTCTGCCACACTACGATACCATATGGCTCAGAATCTCAAAAGTTTGTAATGTGCTCTGCATAGTATTTAAACTATTATAGTATTTAAACTATTATGGTATTTAAACATTTACAGGTATTTAAACTGCCCTACTATCCTGATTGAAGAACTGAACAGGATTGAAGAGCTGAACTGAACAAGGCAAATTCTGCTCTCTCACTTGGTGAATAGGTTTCGGCTCGTTTAGCATTTCTTTCTAGGCATTGCAAATCAGTATCGTCTGTGGTAATGACCAAGTTATCTGCATATGCTACTGCACTGGCGTAGAGACTAGCACTGTTTCGCAAATAACCAACATGTTCCAATAAATTTAAGCCAATGTATTTGTCCTGGAGATGTGACACTTCATGATTGAATAATATGCATGTTTCAGTCGCTGAAATAGCACGCGATGATACACAGCGTCTACAGAACGTAACCGTATTAATACTAATTATAACATTGCGGATATGTTAGGCACCCATAATGAACCAAATATGCAGCTGATATCAACTGAAATAACAAAAGTGCAAAAACTGGCTTAGGTGCTGTTCTTGATTATGGGGATCAGATTGTGAATGGCATATTCAGTATTAAGCCTTATTCTAAATCCGGTACTTCCTTAGATTCATAGCTTAACTGGCATGTGACAAATAAGTCACAGTAAGCTGATACATTATTCGAGAATTCTATGAACGAATCGCTATGCACTCTTTCACTGTAGTACCACAAAATTAACAAACGGCAAGGAATAAGATTTAAAAAGGTATAATCAATACATTTCTCAGAAAATAGTAATTTTCAGGCTGCTTAAAAGTCTTCTTCGAAAGGATCTGGAATGCAGTTGCGCATTTCATTGTGTTTAAGAAAATCATGTTTGAATGACCACTGGAGTCTTTTTAAGCTGGTTATTATATTCTCTTTGACATTTTGTAAGTTAAGAGTTCATTTTCCGATAGAGAGTTTTAAAAATTCCACAATATTTCCGTCTTTTTATTTCAAAACATTATTCTCAAAACTCTCACTTTTTGATCATGGAATCAATTTTCTCGGATAGTTTGAAAACAGGCATGAAACTGTTCTGTAATCTTAAATTAAATTTATTTGTTTAAAAAATATCTCGAATAGTTATGCAAGTCCTTAAAGCCTTTCATTATTCTAAAATTTCAAACTTGGTTGAAACGGGTGGTCTTCAGAAAAGTGCTTGATGCAAATACCATATAGAAATCAGTAACTATTATCCATAATAATTTTAATTCCGTAGGGAATTTCCACTTTGTAACCCCTTATCCCTTTTTATATAAGCATTTAACAACTTTAAAAGAATACAATCTAAATTTAAAATTAATACCGCACTCATACTGGTTTGAACATCACTGCTGTCAAGGAACAGATCTACATAACTGACTTGATGATTTTCTTAATCCAGAAAATATGGTTTTATCTGATATGCAGTGACACAGCGAGGAAAGCAATGGCTACATTTGATACATAAGTAATCCAGTAATTTGACAGCCTTGGGAGTTAATTCTTATATGTTTTATTTTCATAAATTTCTTTCAGTAACATTTATATTGAAAACCCTCGCGCTTGTTTTTACTTGTATTTAATTTAATTTTTAATTTTAATTAAAATTTTAATTTTCTGAATATTTGGTTTCTCATCAGCGTTTAGTGTAACACTTTGTTATTTTTCGTAGTTATTAATCGTGTTCTTTTGTACCCCTGACAAAAGCCACATGTTCAGAACCGCTGATCTAGACTATAGGTGACAAAACACGGTATTGTAGGGTTCCTCACTCTTTTTGTCTAAGATGAACGTCGAGGAACCTGGTGAACTGTTTAGCGACTAATCGCTGAGTTCAAATAACTCAAGAAGGGCTAAACTACCTTTTATTTCACTCCAATAAGAATAACAGTTGGCCCTTTTCTTGGGCTTATAACAAAGCTTCCACTCGGGCTCTAACTCAGAATAAGAAATAAGAAACTAAACTATAACTAACTAAAGGACACTTAGCCGAAGCTAAACACAAGTATCTAACGTTGTTGGCCCTTAATTTAGAATAGCGGGCGAATATCAAAAGGCACATTATAATACGACCGAGCGAAACAGCTTCAAGAGAGACTTAGCCCGAAGACTTCAAGAGGGACATGCACTATTCAGGATTACTAGCTCTCTGTACTGAAGTTAGTTGAACCTTCCTTAAATACTTCTTCTAACTCATTTGCATCCAAGGCGATTCTAAAAATTCGTTCTGGTAGAAAGTTCTAAGTGGAAACAAGAATTGATAGGAAAGGGACATTAAAATTAAAATAACTGTTATAAAATTTAAATATACTTCAGAATATCACTAGGAGCCTTCGGTATCTCGGTAACTACTACACACCAGTTTATAAAGAATAAACTTTTTAATAAAATCAAAATGTATACATAAAATTAGAATGACATCAATCTCTGCGATGAAGGGAGAAAACTTTCGAAAAGGAAGGAAAAACTTTCTCGCTTTTTCTGTCTTTTGTCTTGCAGTCACGAAGAGAATTCTTATCACTCACGCGCTAGGGGGAGAAATCGAGGCATTACGTCAGCGTTGAAGAAATGTTGGGAGGGAGTAAGACTCCCACACCATCTCCCTTCTAGAAAAATGTGCGTTAAAAATTTGGAAACGAGGAAAAATTATTATTGAACAAATCGTTTTGGAAAGTGAATACAGCGTCCTGAACGAGTTTGGTAATTTGCTTTCTCAGGAGCAATTTTTTCAGGCGACTGTTCGTTTACTAAACAGCCTGGTTGCTGTGATGAAGCCTTATCAACATCCGTTAAAATATGAGGTTCAGATACATCGTCTATTACCAAATAAGAATGTTTAACCTTGTCGATAAACACAGTGATATCATGTACTTTTTTAGAGATGGTAAAAGTTCTATTGCCACGTTGAAGCACTTTGCAAGGACCAATGTAGCGTGTAT